>NC_064829.1:31867135-32480527 GCF_024166365.1 Elephas maximus indicus
AAGTAATAAAGCATGTACCTTTAATTCCGGAACTTCTGTTGGAATAGTCATGATTCTAGATTTTATTGATAACTTTAAAAGCATTTAATTTCACAAAAATCATAAACAAAAAGTATGTGAACTGCAAGTGTTTGTAAAACTTGCTTTCATGTGGGAGGCATATTGCGAAGGATACTAGTGTGTGTTATGTGTGGTCCTAAGTTATGAGTGGTACTATCTAAAATATTGATGGCGTATAAACCTGTTATTATTGGAATATGAAAAAAAATTTTTTTAACTGTGTCAGCATGTTACTAAAGCATAGCTTTATTTGTTAAAGTTGTTTTCCATTCAGGTTAGCATTTCTCGTTTCTTCCTACTTTGTCTAATTCGGCCTGTGATTGTTCTTTCACTTCCCAATGTTAGTATTTCTCTTGCCTTTCTGCACACAAGATGAATAAAACACTTACGTGAGAGAACGTAGAGAGTGTAGACCTGGCTCACAAGCCTCACATATCAGTTTGGGATGCCACTACATATCTCCTGGGGAACTGAAAGTGCCAAGCCCTAAAGCAAAAGTAAAAACAATTTTTACCTAAATCTGGCAAATATGCTGCTATACAGATAAAATGTTTTTGAAATGTTTTTAATTATTTTAAACTCGGTGTTGAATTATTGGAGGAAAAAAATCACTGATTAGAGTCCTGTACATGAACTCCAGAGCCCATCCACGAACCCAAAGCCATCATCTCCTCTGAGCAAGGAAGCATCAACTTTTTGAATGTTTGGGTGACATTGTTGACACATGTGATGATATACATAAAGGGAATTTCATGGAAGACAGGAAGAATATTGTCTTAGGACTTACTAAGGTGTCTGGCAGTCCAGGACAAACACATGGGTGCATCTCACCTTTTGGAGGGCCAAGTATTCCCACAGATTTCAGCATCCCTCGTCATTATATTCCTTCCACATGAATGAATTACAGAGCACTTGGCTTTCATTAAGCACTGCTGAATAGACTCAGTTACTTTCCATGCTTCATGTATTAACAAAAACAACAAACCCATTACCATCAAGTCAATTCCAACTCGTAGCAACTCTATGGGACAGAGTAGAACTGCCCCATAGGGTTTCCAAGGCTTCTTTATAGAAGCAGATTGCCACATCTTTCTCCTGCAGAGTGGCTGGTGGATTCAAACCTCTGACCTTTCAGTTAGCAGCCAAGCACTTAACCAAGGCGCCATGAGGGCTAAAACTGAACGACAGGTTCCACCAAGATTTGAATTCAGATGGGTAGATTCAGAGTCCAGAGTGCTAACCATTGCACCATGGAACCCCATGTGTATAAACAGACATCAAAAATATATAAATTAATATGTGTGATAAAGACAACAGATGCAAAAGAAGGAAAACTGGGCTTCGTCTCTCTTTTACAGACATAAGAGAACATAATTACCAACTACAAATATGTAAACATATTTAATTAGTAAACTTTTTTTCCTTGCTTAATGTGTTTCAGGAGTAGTGAAACACTATATATTCAGTTACCCTCCATCTTCTAAATGAATAGTTCCCATTGTTAAATTAAAACCAGAAATTTATCTGCAGTCAAAATGGCATTCTTTCAACAATTTACTGAACACCATCACCCATGAAATTGTTCTATCCACTAAGTAATCTATGTAAAATTTCAGGAATGAACAGAAAGGACAAGCATATAAAGCTTATAAGTTTTAGGTATTATGTATAGATAACAGAAATGCTGGTGGCATAGTGGTTAAGTGCTATAGCTGCTAACCAAAAGGTCAGCAGTTTGAATCCACTCTGAGGGGCAGTTCTACTCTGTCCTGTAGGGTCACTGTGAGTCGAAATCAACTCAACAGCAATGGGTTTGGTTTTTTGGTTTAGTATAGATAACTTCAATAATAGTATAAAGTTTAAAATGAGACACTGTTAGTCACTATGAAGAACTGAAGCAACTACATAATTAAACTTTCCATTTGTTATTAATGTGTGATTTACTTCCAGCTTTTCTTATATTGACTGCATAGCATCCACTTTTAAGATGTTTTGCATAAGAAAATCTTGCATCTGTCAAACAGAAACCTGGAACTTAGAGTCTCATTTGGAAAACATTAGCCTTTTTGTTTTTTTTCAAATGTTAATTCCAGAAAGAAAAATATTGCTAATGGAGAGTTTAATGTTAAAGGAATTCTGTGTCCATGAAACCTCAACTCAAAAGAATTGATTACAGAACACATATGAGGTACCAGTTCAAGTAAGTCTTCAGTTTAAAATGTCAGTTCCAAAGCCGAAGTCTCATTCATAAGTTTTAAGTCAAAATGTCAGAGTTGCTGCCCAGAGTCTAAACCAATCACAAAGGGAATACTCTACTCATAATTTTATATAAATACCATCTAACATAAATTTTACTTTCTTGTCCTTATCTGTACAATGTAGCTGTCTTAGTTATCTCATGTTTTTATAACAGAAATACCACAAATGGGTGACTTTAACAAACAGAAGTTTATTTTCTTACAGTTTGGGAGGCTAGAGATCTAAATTCAGAACGCCTGCCCTAGGGAAAGGATTTCTCTCTGTTGGATCTGGAATACAGTCCTTGTCTCTTCAGCTTCTGCGTCCTGGTTCCTTGGAGGTCTCCATGTGTGTTGGCGTCTGTCTTACCCCATCTCTACTTGCTGGCTGGCTTGTTTTAATATCTTTTTTATCTCAAAAGAGATTGACTCAAGACACACCCTGCGCTAATCCTGTCTTGTTAACATAACAAAGACGAGCCATTCCCAAATGGGGAACGGGTGGCTGGTAGGTTTGAACTGCAGGCCTTTCAGTTAGCAGCTGAATGCTTAACCACTGTGCCACTGGGTTTCTTAGCACAAGCATAAAAAAAAAAGAGGTTAGGAATCGCAGCACATATTTTGGGGGGACACAGTTCAATCCATAACGGTACGTCCTTTGGCACCCAAAACTTTATGGTGTGCTTGCCACGTGCAAAACACATTCACCCCATCACGTCATCACGAAAGTCTGAAATCAACTTCAAGTCCAAAATCTCATCTTCTAGAAGCATCTAAAGCAAATGTGGGTGAGACTTTAGATATATTCTATCCTGGGCAAAATTCCTCTTCATCTGTGAACCTGTGAAATCTAGAATACAAGTTATCTGCTTCCAAAGTACAATGGTAGAACAGGCATAAGGTAGATATTTCCATTAAAAATGGAAGAAATTGGAGGGAGAGAAGGGATAACAGGTACTAGGCATGTCCAAAAACCAGCAGAACAAATTAGCTCTCAAGGCTTGAAAATAATCCTCTGTTCTCTGATACCATCTGGGCAATGGCCCCACCCTCTGGATTCTGGGTAGAGGCCCTTGGCCCTGGGCTTCAGCTTTGCCTTGCATGCTCACTGGGACAGCAACTCTGCTCCCGTGGCATTGAGCAGCCCCATTGTCCTAGTCCATCTGAGTGGCAGCCCTACCCCCTCGGCCCCAGCAGGCCCCATTCTTCTGCCCCTTGGGCATGGCTGCCTCATCCCCTGGCACACCTTAATGGCAGCCCCACACTCTGGAACCAGCATGGCGAAGATCCAACTCTTTGAAACCTGGGAAGCTGTGGCCTCACCCTTTGAGATCCAGGAGACCATGGCCTCACCCTTTGAAGCCAAGAAGGCCTTGCTTCCATGTTCCTTCCAATAGTTCTACTGATTTCTGAGCTGCTCCAGGGATGGTCTTTTCTGGGAGGGCAACAGATGTAGCTCCTTTGACCTGTTTTCCTGCCTGTAGGATTCCAAGAGGCAGACAGCATTCTCTCCTTTGGTTCTTTCTCAGTCCCCTTCAGTCTAAGCTAATGGGTTTTCTGCTGTGGTAGTTGGTTAGATCCATGAGTCACAGGCTTAATCTCTTTAACAAAAGATTGTGTAGCCGTGTCCTTGGTGAACATTTCAGGACACAATGTCCTTAATTTGTAGAACACAATTTTCCCAAATCTTTAAGTTTCGTTTTCATTTTGTGTAGTTCATTTTTAAGTCCATCTCTCCTCTCACATTTTACTATAAACAGCAAGGACAAACCATGCGGCCCCTTTAAGATATTGCTTGGCAATCTCCTCAGCTAGATACCCAAATTCATCACAAATTCTACATTCCAACAAATATTTGAACATAATTCAGACAAGTTCTTTGCCACTACATGAAAAGCATCACTGTCCCTATATTGTCCACTCACACATTCATCGTTTTCTTTTAAAGTCTCACCAGAAACACACTTAACGTCTACATTTCTAGCAGCATTCTGTTGCTGGCATCATACGTATTCTCTAAGATAATAGAGACTTTCTCTAGCTCTCCTCACTTCCTTCAGAGTCTTTGTAAAATTACCTTTGACATCCATAATTCTACCAACAGTCTCCTCAAGACAATCTAGGCTTTTACTGTTAGGTACCTTAAAACTCTTCCAGCCTCTACCCATTACCCAATTCCAAAACCGCTTCCAAATTTTAGGTACCTGTTAGAGCAGATGGATGTCAGAGGAGACTCTGAAACTTGCTCACAAATGTTGAGCAGCTAAAGCAAAAGGAAGAAAATGATGAAGTAAAAGAACTGAAGATTTCAAAGGGCTGCTCAGGAAGAAAAGTATGATAATGACATGTGCGAAGAGCTGGATTTAGAAAGCAAAAAGGGAAGAACACACTAGGCTTTTCTCAAGCTGAAAAAAGTGAAGAAAAAATTCAGGCTTCGAGTTGCAATAGTGAAAGATTCTATGGGGAAAATATTAAACGACACAGGAAGCATTAAAAGAAGATGGAAGGAATACACAAGAGTCATTATACCAGAAAGAATTAGTCGATGTTCAACCATTTCAAGAGGTAGCGTATAATCAGGAACTGATGGTATTGAAGGAAGAAGTCCAAGCTGCTCTGAAGGCGTTGGTGAAAAACAAGGCTCCAGGAATTGATGGAATATCAATTGAGATGTTTCAACAAGCAGATGCAGCACTGGAGGTGGTCACTCATCTATGCCAGGAAATATGGAGAATAGCTTCCTGGCCAAATGACTGGAAGAGATCCATTGTTGTTGGTAGGTGCCACCGAGTCAGTTCCGACTCATAGCGACCCTGTGCACAACGGAACGAAATGCTGCCTGGTCCTGAGCCAAGCCATCCTTACAATCGTGGTTATGCTTGAGCTCGTTGCAGCCACTGTGTCAATCCACCTCATTGAGGGTCGTCCTCTTTTCTGCTGACCCTGTACTCTGCCAAGCATGATGTCCTTCCCAAGGGACTGATCCCTCCTGACAACATGTCCAAAGTATGTAAGACGCAGTCTCGTCATCCTTGCTTCTAAGGAGCATTCTGCTTGTACTTCTTCCAAGAAAGATTTGTTAGTTCTTTTGGCAGTCCATGGTATATTTAATATTCTTCGCCAACACCACAATTCAAAGGCATCAATTCTTCTTTGGTCTTCCTTATTCATTGTCCAGCTTTAACATGCATGTGATGCGATTGAAAATACCATGGCTTGGGTCAGGTGCACCTTAGTCTTCAAGGTGACATCTTTGCTCTTCAATACTTTAAAGAGGTCCTTTGCAGCAGATTTATGCTTTATATGCATGCTTTATAGCACACAGAAACTAGGCTCTGTTCTCAGTTCCCTTCTTGTCCATCGTGTAATCTACTGTAAATTATGTGATATCCACTCCCATACCTGTTCCCATGCCCACTCTCTCCATTTTTTTTCTTAATCTATAAAATGGGTAGTAAAATTTGACTACAAAAGCATTTGTGAACTTCGTGTGGAAAATTCTGTTCTATGTACATAAATATAGCAAATGTATTTTGCTATTATGGGCACTAAATTCTGTTTTCAATCTTTTTTTACTAGATCTCATTTGCCTTTTTTTTTCTTTCATAACATCTGAGTCATTAAGTCCTTTTTTAAAAATTCTGATGTATGTTCTGATTCATAGAGACCCTATAGGATAGAATAGAACTGCCTCATAGAGTTTCCAAGGAGCACCTGGTGGATTTGAACTGCCTGACTTTTGGCTAGCAGGTGTAGCTCTTAACCACTATGCCACCAGGGCTTCCATATGTATGCGTTTAAGTACTTTTCTGTCTTGTGGTGAACTACATCAAGAAAGGTCCAAAAAACCAAACCCTCTGCCGTCGAGTCAATTCCAACTCACAGCGACACTATAGGGTGGAGTAGAACTGCCTCATAAGAGTTTCCGAGGAGCGCCTGGTGGATTTGAGCTGCCGACCTTTTGGTTAGCAGCTGTAATGTCTTAAAAATGCACAGTATACATTAGTCATTTGCATTATACTACAGTAATATGATACAGTGAAATTAAATATTTAATTACAAATGTATAGAAATATTTAAAGCTAGATGTTTGTCACTGCTGTATTTTCTTGCTGAGGTTTTCATAAGCACCCAAAAGGTCCTTGTTAATCTGCTGAAGACAGTCTTGAAAAAAGAGGGGAGGGAATTCTTTCTTTACCCTACGAGTTATGAAATGATAAGAGGTATCTTATACTAGGATGCTATTTGCAAGTAACCAAAGGTTTCTTTTGAAGGTGTTTTTAAAAGATGCAGCATCATCTCCAGAAAATAGATTGCAGCGTATTAGAAAAACCAGATGGTATATTCGAGAATTCTAAAGAATTAAGAATATAGATACGTCATCTACTAGGAAAAACTGAAGATGCACCAGTAAAAAGAGACCATAAAGGAGTTGATAAAAACTGAATCTGTCTTTAAGTATTGCTAATATTACGTATTTGTAGAACTTATTGACACCAACTGAAAATAGCCACTAGAATCACAACGATAAAACTTACAGGAAATTAAATAAAAAAGGAATAATCACATTTCCTATAAGGGAAAATGACGTTTCTCTCATTGTAAAAAATTTTACAATAAATAAAATTATTCATAAGTTATGTATATTTAGATAGTGTCTGGATAAATATTTTTAACATTTGAGATATTTTACATAATTTCCTTAACTTTACACATTTAAAATAGAATATGTAATATGGTTTACACCCCCAAAATTTTATATTTAATTTTTTTTTAAACTAGGCAGCAGAGTCACATTGATTGCTTTGATAGGCATGGCTTAACACAGTTATTAAAATACCACAATATCTGGTTAGCACTGCAGTTCACAAAAACTGATATTTTGGTCATTAAAATCTGGAGATAATTAAAAGAAATCCTGTAAAAAAAAAAGTGCTAATTATTTAGTGAAAAAGGATAAAATCTAAAAGCTAAAAGCTATACATAGCAAAGGAAAAATATAAACATTCGTGAGCACTAGCTATTTGGAAGCTAATTTTTTTTTTTAATTATTTAGAGACCGCTTTGATAGGCGCCCTGGTAGCGCAGTGTTTAAGAGCTCAGCTGCTAACCAAAAGGTCGGTAGTTTGAATGCATCAGCTGCTCCTTGGAAACTCCATGGGGCAGTTTTACTCTGTCCTCTTTTTTATAGGGTCGCTATGATTCGGAATTGACTCAGCAGCAACCACTTTGGTTTTTTGGTTGCTGTGATATGATACAGTGATAGCAGAATAAATAGGTGAATAAAACCTTTGATTAAAAGAATGGTGATCCCCTGTATCATGTTTTTGTTGCACCTTACTTTACAGAACTCAAAGCACTTCAATTGAGAACATTATCAATTACAATAGTATTGATCTCAAATAGTTTTTGAGATTTTTTTTCTTTAGACTTTTATACAAAGACAGTGAAGGTTCTTGCAAAGCTTGGGTTTCAGAAAAGAGGAGATGCTAATAGATTTTTTTTAATGTTATTATAGTGAGAGAGAATGTGTATGTATCCACCAAGGGCATGGTATAAAAATAACAGCATTTTAGGCATAGGGAAATTTTCTCATACATGTTTGGAAATTGTTAAGAGTTAAATAGATACACCATTTGCTATCCTGCAGGTTGATAATGGATTAACAGCGTTCACAGAATTAGAACACAGTAAAATCACTTACCCGTGAAGTTTTACTGAACAGCAGCAAACCTGTCTTTGATGATTCAGAAGGTACTTCATAAATTTTTGGTACTTTTGAATTAATATTTATGAACATTCATTACCACTATAATTAGGGCATGCAGAGATATCAATTAATTGAGACTTCTGATGAGAGGATCCCATATAAGCCAAGCGTTAACTGCGTACAGACATTCTGTTTCTTGTCTGCCTGCAGTGCAAGTATTACTATTTTCAGTTTTGACAGCTTTATTCTCGTAAATTACCAAACTCAATAGTAAACAAATTTCTTTAAGTTTTCCTAACCTGCATTTTTTTCCCCTTCTTTTTTTATTCATAAGGCTGTGTGAGGTCCTTTCAGTGCTCATCATCATAGCTCTCTATTTGGTAATTCCCTAAGAAGTTCATCAGGTTGGTCATATTACAGGCAGCAATGGTGGACGATACAGATAGGAGACAGAGCGATCACTCATTCTCACTCTGCTGCCGTACAGACACATGTCACTGATATTATTTGGCCCTCAACACTGAGGTTCTCATATGCTCAATACATAATACCCAAACCCATTGCTATCAAATCAATTCCAACTCATAGTGACCCTACAGGGATAGAACTGCCCCATAGGGTTCCCAGGGAGTGGCTGGTGGATTTGAACTGCCGACCTTTTTTGGTTAGTACACTGTAGCATGCTGTAGTTCTTAACCACTGTGCCACCGGGGCTCCTCAATACATAATAGGTGGGGTCAATATCCTTTAAAAGGGAAGTCTCTAACCACACAGTTCCTATCAGAGTTTTTCCCTTTTTTAAAAAAAATATGTATCGTCCTTTGGCCAGTGGGCTTGGAAATCCACATTTGTTCTTTTTGACTGGTATTATCAAGCCAATGTAAACCCTAGAAACTTCGTATAGATGCAAAATATATTGGTTTCTCGTTCACATCATTTTCCTACAACATTCAAGCTTGACATTATTTGAATAGTCTTCTCTTAGGCTACCTATATAGTATTATCAGCCTGGGGTATTCACACCCCTCCTCTTTATCCCCCACAGAATAAGCTTCATGTTGCTGTTTTGTTGGTTTCATATCCTCCCCTTTTCTAAGGGGTTGCTTTTCTTTTCCTTTTAAAGGGTACTAAACCCTCCCACTACCATTTAAAGTAAGGAAGATGAAACTTAAAATGTTTCCCTCACTCTTCTCCCTCCTTTTCTTTATCTTTTATTAAAACTGTAACATAAAAATGTCACTCTGAAAAGAAGCCTTGGGTTCATCACTCCCAGCTCCCCTTCTCTGGGAGGTGAATACACTGCCTTTTAATCATATTGGCCTGGCTTTTCCATAAGGCAATAAGACAACAGTCTCCACAGAGGTTGCCAGTTATAACTTATGTATAAAAAATGGGATTAAAAACATTCGATGAGGCGGAATCAGTTCCATAGGGAGCCCTCCATATTTCCCAAGTTTTTATTTTCTCCTTGCCTTCCTCTGGTCTCTCTTCTTAATTGTGTATCGCATGATTCTTTCTTCCAAATATTCCCTTAGGATTTTAAAGGGGCCTCCTTTCCTAATTCCCCCTCTGCCTTTTTTTTTTTTTTTTCCTTACCAGCATGCCTCTGCATTTATTTTCTCCTGACTGTACCCTAACATTGTACATATATTTATTACAGTGGGAAGCCGCCACCTACCCGCTTCTCTTCTGATGCATCAACTGCATCAACCAAGTTCTGGTTGATTATTGCCTTTCTCATACTGGTTAGATATATGGACTGGCTTTCAATTCACTATATCGTTTTCCAATCAGGTTTATATGGCCAGTGCAGAAGCATGCCTGTCATCAGTCTTCTCTTTCTCCTGTAATGATTTCACCTGCCTTCAAATTGACCAGTTACCCCAATCACATCTCTGAGTCTCCATCTCACTCATTTGGAGGTTAATCCTTACACTTTCCTGGTTTGAAAACCAGAGCATGGCCTGCTATGCGGACAGCCTTCTTTGGGGTCTTCCCTAGAAACTCTACCTATCCCCCTTCTGGTGAATGTAATAAGTACCTTTAATCTTCCTCCTCTTCATTACAGTGCTGAGTGTTGTGTTGCCCATTGATCCATACTACTTGCCATCTGATTGTGTAAATTCTGGCAGAAGCCTTTACAGGATGGAACCTATTGTTCTGAAGATGTCAAATTTCTCACATCCTTTTTTTTCTGTTTATTCTTAAGACACCTTTTTAATAACCTTTTTTGCATGGACCCCAATGAAGTCTTACTTTTTGCCTTCCTTTTGCCTTTTGAAAGACTTCTCTGATTCTCCCCTCCCCAGCTTCTTTTTTTACCCCCACCCAACTTCTCACCATTAGCCTACATATGCTAAAGTACCGAATTCATGTGCATTTATCATGGAGTGGTAGGCAGTGTCCCAGATGGCTCCCAACGACCTCTGCCTTCTGATATTCATACCCTTGTGTAATCTTGGCCCCTTGAGTATAGGCTGGACTTAGTAAATTGCTTGTAACATAGAATATGGCAAAAAATGATGAGATGTCACTTTGGAGTACAGATTTTAAAAGTTCACCTACCTCCCCTCTCTGCCTCATCTCACTTTACCCCTCAGAGAGAAGCCAGCTGCCACAGTGTGAGCTGCCCTATGTGGCCTGCATGACAGATGAGGGAGCCCTCAGACCAGCACTCAGTGAGGAACTGAGAGCCTCAATCCCACAGCCCAAAAGGAACTGGATCCTACCCACAACCACATCAGTGAGCACAGAAACGGCTCCTCCTCAGTCAAGCCTTCAGATGAGATCCCAGCCCCAGACAACACCTTGATTGCAGCCTTATGAAAAACCCAGAGCCAGAAGACCCAGTTGAGCTGCTCCCAGATTCCTGACCCACAGACACTGTGAGACAATAAATGATTTTCTTTTTTAATGTTGCTTAATTTGGGGATGATTTGTTACACATCAATAGATAATAAGCATGGTATTAGAAATATGTTTATCAGACTTCTTCATTAGCCTATATAGAATGTGATAGTGTTCTAATGAGGCAGTCAACTCTATTTCCCCAGGGCCTTGCATAATTCCTGAACCTTAGTATTTGCTCAAAAAGCACTTATTAAATAAATGACCTAATAATGATGTCCCCTTTCTCCAAAACTTCATTAATCACCACTGCCAATAAATTAGTGTATCAGTTGGGTTTCTGGGTTACTAATTTAGGTAAACATAAGCAGGAAAACAATATAGTAGAAGAGCAACCGGTTCCCCACAGAATAGAGGGAAGACTTGAGAATGATGTTAAAATAGAATGCACAAACAGCAAGAGATGCTAAAGTCTGTCGAAGCACAGTCAAGGTCCTGCCCCAAGAATATTGGTTAAGACATCATGTGGGAGGATATTGGCCACTGTTGGACTCTGGATTCCACTGCTGCCACTGTGCATGCTGTCTAGACCTTCTGGCCTCTTTCCATCTTTCACTAAAGACCCCAGTTTCTGAGCGGGACCTCTTTTGGCTAAGCCAAGGTCACATGCCTATACCCCTTCCAGGGTGCAGAGGAAAGGACTGTCTGCCTACCTTCTGGCAGAGGGAGGTGAGTTCCTGCCTTCCTGCCTCCCTCTAGAATCACCCTGTATGGTATTTTCTCAAAGGGAAAGGGATGCTGAGGGTCCAAAAATGTTAAATGGTCATGCCATCAGATAATGAATTCTGTATAAGTTGAGTGAGAAACCATCCTATTACAGGAGCAACTCTTTCCTTTGAAGCATTAGTATTCCCTTTTAGGTAATTTTGTTTTCCTTTTCAAAGTCTCTCACCAAATGGATTCCCTTTTTAGCACAAGTTAAATAATAGTCCAGGAATAACTACTAACGACTCTTACCTTCTTGCCACCCACTTGCCATCTATTATAGCCCATTTTCTAGTCAGAAATGTGGGAAGAAGTGAAAGAGTATGTTTATATGTTTTCTCAGGTATGAAAAGGCATTGATTAACACTCAGTCTAAAGAAATAAATACACAAAGCACCTAGTACTGGACCTGGCACCCAGTGTAAAGTCAACGAATGGTATTTCCATTTCTGCCCCACATGTTTTCCAGTAGTAATTCTAGCTTTTCCTCCTTCAAGGGTTCATAATGGTACCTTTACACTTGCAGAACTAATTATTATGAATATTAATCTTCTCTGCTCTTTTCTGTACTTTTTTTTATTATTTCCTTTTAGCCCCAAGAAAAATCCATCCACTAATCCTGGTTTTCACAACCTGTATTTATTTTTTCTTTATGTTATTACTTGAAATTTTCCTTGACCTCACTTCTCATATTTGTCTGACCTTGTAGTTGAGACGGAAAGTTCCACTAAGGACCCCCTTTCTTTGTATTCCTGGATTTTCCTTGAGCTCCACCTTCTATCCCCATTTCTCCTTGTGTTCTGAATACCTTTATCTTTCAAGTTGCTGGCCTTCTCTCTTTGTCTTTCCTTCTTCACAGTCTGTTTCTTTTGACCTTGTTTATTCTTTCTGCCTATCCACTTTAAATGTTCCTTCTCTGAGTCTTCCCTTATTCAGCTTCATATTTGCACCTCTGTCTTAATTGAAGAGCTCTCTAAGACTGTTTTTCTCCTTTCTCTTTGTCTTAGCCATCTAGTGCTGCTTTAACAGAAATACCACAGGTGGATGGCCCTAACGGAGAGAAATTTACTTTCTCACTTTTTTTTAGTAGGCTAGAAGTACAAATTCAAGGTGTCATCTCCAGGGGAAGGCTTTCTCTCTCTGTCAGCTCTGGAGGGAGTTCTTTCTCATCAATCTTCCCCTGGACTAGAATTACTCTGCACAGGAATCCCAGGTCTAAAGGATGCACTCTGCTCCTGGTGCTTCTTTCTTGGTGGTATGAGGTCTTCCACTCTCTGCTTGCTGCCCTTTCCTTTTATCTCTTGTAAGGTAAAAGGTGGTGCAGACCACACCCTGGGGAAGCTCCCTTTGCATTGGATCAGGGATGTGATCTGAGCAAGAGCCTTACATGCCACCCTAATCTTTTTTAACCACAGGCAGAGATTATGATTTCTAACATGTAGAAAAAAATCACAAAATGGAGGACAACCACACAATACTGGGAATCATGGCCTAACCAAGTTTGCATGTATTTTGGGGGGACACAATTCAGTCCATTATGCTCTTTTTCTGCCTATTCTGCTTCATATCAGCTATTATTTTTTAACCATGCATAATTAATTCAACCTACATCTATTACATATTTATTCTGTACCTGAAATTGCTTTCGGTGCTAAGAGGACGAAGAGTAAATGTATTTCTGCCCTCAAGAGTTCAAGATTCAACAAAGAAGGAAAACTTCTAGAAATACTATAATAACATGTGGTAAGTACAATGTAAAGAGTGTAATCAAAATGCTTGAGTGCACAACAAATGGAGAGATTGATTCTGCTTGAGAAGTTTGAGGAGGGCTTCACAGAAGAGGTGACATTCAAACTGGGTCATGAAGGGTGAGTAGAGTTTTGCCAGACAGAAATGGAGAAAGCTATCTCAGACACGCAGCTTAATAAATACATGGGTGCCCGGCCATCACAAATGATTTCACAGGTTGTTTATGAGGTGAGTGGGGGTTTGAAATACAGATCATTCTCTGCTTGTCACTGGTGCCTTGGTGCAGGGCTGCATCAGCCCAGAGGAAGGAGCACAAAGACACTATAAGGACTAGCGGTATGAAAATACATGGTTTGTAAGGAGCCAAATACTGTGAGTCTGTTATTTTTGCCCCTGTGCTCCTGTGCTGTATACATGAAACACCTAGTCATGAGTGTTTCCAAATTTAAATTTTTCCAAGATCAATATACACAGTAGACATGTGACCAGTCTCACAACCTGCAGTGTGCCCAGGCAAGTGGCTTATTCTATTCTTTTCTATCTAAAATGTATAACATTTCTCAGTATAGATTAAAAAAAAAAAAAATTGCCATCGAGTTGATTCTAACTCACAGTGACCCTATAGGACAGAGTAGAACTGCCGCACAGGGTTTCCAGCGAGGATTGGTGGATTTGAACTGCTGCCTTTTTGGTTAGCAGCTGAGTTCTCAGCTACTGCTCCACTAGTACAGATAGCAGTACAATATCTGCTTAACCAGTGAACTAGTTCCCATCCAGTCAATTCAGACACATGGCGACCCCATATGTGTCAGAACAGAACTGTATCATTACAGTTTTCAGTGGCTGATTTTTTAGAAGTAGATCACCAGGACTGTCTTTCGGTGTACCCCTGGGTAGGCTCGAACCTCCGACTTTTTGTTTAGCAGCTGACTGCATTAACCATTTGCGCCACCCAGGGAATCAGACAGTGTTTCCTTAGCCGTATGAATATCTTATCTCCAGCTACTGTTTCCAAATAAATGTGTATTATACTTGACAATTAAAGCTCTTAGCACAAAATTTGGTCAGAAGTTCTACTTTTCTCTTCTTCAAATTTCTAGATATTCCTTCCAATAGAAACTTTTGGAAAATAAACATTTGGGAAAGTGGAAAAGTAGCTCACTTCTAACCTACGTCTACACTCAGACACACACAGACAAACATATCCAGTGTTCCTATAAGTTCAATAAATCATCCTTCTTGGATCACGAAATCTATTCATTTTAGAGCTGAGGGAGACCTAAGAGGCGAGCAAACTAAAGTTATGCCTCTTATTTACTAGTACAGAAGCAAAGTCTCAGATGTTAAGTGATTTGCCCCAAATCACAGAGTTAGTTAACAGAAGAATCAGCCCCAATTATTTTGTGAAAGATAAGTACAGCATAGTTACGACGAGGGCCATTGTTTGTGTTGCCATGTCATTAATTAATTATTTGGTCTTCCTCCTATTTGAAACTTAGCACGGGACACATTTTCCCTTTGCCGATTCTTTTATTTTTAACTTTGGAACCTCTACAGACCTAGAAGCATTTAATGCATTCCAAAAAGTTGCCCTTTTTTGCCTTTCCACTTTTAGGTATTAATTTCTCTACCACCAGCTCTTTCCATACCTACAACTTTATTTCTCTCTTCCTGTGATGGTTTCTGATTTGCTCAATGACTGTTTTTGCCACTGCCATGTTTAGAACTTTCCCAGACCCCTCTGGAATGATCACATCACTCTGTGTGTGCTGAGGTCCCCACATTCCATCATTCATCCACTTGCTGGCAGTTAGGTCACCCTCTTGCTGCTCTGCTGACCCCGTAGCTGGCATTAGAAAAAAGGTTCTCCTGTAAAAGAGAGGAGACCCTGGCTGGCGCACATGGTTAAGTGCGCAACTACAAACCAAAAAGTTGACTGTTCAACCCACCCGGAGGCACCTTGGAAGGAAGTCCTGGCAACCAGCTTCCCAAAGGTCACAGCCTTGAAAACCCCTAATGGAGCAGTTCTCGACATGGGGTTGCCATGAGTTGGAATCGACTTAACAGTGACTGGTTTGGTTTTGATTTTATAAGACAGAGCTCCAAACTCTGCCTTAGCTTTATCCTGCCATTCTTTCTTAAAGAGAAGTTGTATTCATTTTTTTAGAGAGGTCCACACAGAGTGTTAACTTTTAGAAACAATTTGGGAATACCATATAAACAAAGCGCTAATGAATACTTGACTTAAACTAAAATATATACATAGAGTATTATAATAACATTTATCATGATTACATTTATCTCTTTCCCTCTCCAGACCTGGAACTTCACATTTACAAGATCCATTTCAAGTGGTGAGAGAAAATTTTTTTAAATACACATCAGGTCATGTCGCTCCTTGTTTAAAATTCTCCAGTGCTTTTCCATTGCAATTAGACCAAAATCCAGGCCTCTTACCACAGACTATATGGCCTGCAGGATATGGGGCCCTGTACGACTGTGAACTTGCTGCTCTTCCACTCACCTCTCCTGCCTCGATGAGCTCAAGCTACACTCACCTTTGCATTTCTCAGATTTGCCAAACTTCTCTCACCTCAGGACCTTTGCACTTACTGTACTCTCTGCCTGGAAGGGTCAGCCGGCAGATCTTTGCCTGGCTGCTGTTCTGCACTTCCTCTGTTGTCTGCATTGTGTCTTCATTGTCCTGATCACTACCTGAAACTGCCCTGTTCATTTATTCCTTTGTTTTTTATTGTTCCTCTCCTATCTGTAGAATAGCATTGTCCAAGGAAACTCTTTGCCATGATGGAAAATTTCTCTATGCTAGGTGATATGGTAACCACTAGCTACATGTGTCTATTGACCATTTGAAGTATTGCTAGTGATACCGAGAAACTAAATTTCTTCATTTTTATTTTATTTTATTTTACTTGATTTAAAATTTTAGTTAATTTAAATAGCTACATGTGGCTAGAGGCTACCTTATTGGATAGGACATGTCTAGAATATCAGCTCCATGAAAGCAGGAACCTCTCTTTCTTGATTACCATTGAACCTCTGGCTTCTAGAATAAAACCAAAAAAAAAAAAACAAACCCATTGCCGTTGAGTCGATTCTGACTCATAGTCACCCTATAGGACAGAGTAGAACTGCCCCATAGAGTTTCTAAGATGTGCCTGGTGGATTCGAACTGCTGACCCTTTGGTCAGCAGCCATAGCACTTAACCACTGTGCCACTACCTTCTAGAATAGTTACTGGTATATAGTAGGTGCTCAGTAACTATTAGTTATTTGACTGAGTAAAAAATGATAAAAAAGAAGCTTGGCATTATTAAAAAAAAAAAAAAAATTTCTATTTTGTTAGAAATGAGTTCTTGTTTCCAAGAAAAAAATTAAGGGGAGGTTTATGCAAAATATGGAAACCCTGGTGGCATAGTGGTTAAGTGCCACTGCTGCTAACCAAGAGGTTGGCTGTTCAAATCCACCAGGTGCTCCTTGGAAACCCTGTGGGGCAGTTCTACTCTGTCCTGCAGGGTCACTATAAGTCAGAATCAACTCGATGGCAATGGGTTATGCAAAATACATGATACTTGTGCAATCATGTATCAGTTAACTATTTTCACAATAATGCTGCATAACAAACCATCCCATAATTCAGTAGTTTAAAACAGCAATAATTTGTTCTCGCTCACATATCCCTGGGCCAGCTTGGGTTCCGTGGATCTAAGCAGGGCTAGGCTGGGCTTGGCTCCAAGGTGCAGGCTGTGTTCAGACCTGTGCTATATGCCTCACATCCTCCCTGGAACAGCGAACGTTCTCCTCACAGCTATGGCAGAGGCACAGGAGGCAGGCCCAACTGAGTGAGCTCATTTTAAGCATCTGCTCATGTCACATCTGCTAACATCCCATTAGTCAAAGCAAGTCACATCAGTGAGTCCAAGTCAAGGGGAGGAAAGTACACTCTGCCTCTAGGGGAGGAACTGAAAAGGACATGGTATGGAATAGATGAAAAACTGGGACAAGTAATTCAATCCACCATGTATGGCTTTAGAAGGGTTTCACACAGAAGACGTGTTTACAAACTGAGTGGCCATAGGATTGGTTAGAGTATTTACCCATGGATTAGCCAATGTACATACACACATACACACACACCAAAGACAGTATTTATATACTAGGGAAAGAAGCAAGTGTTTTTCTGGAAAATTCCATTGAGATCAAGGAATCCATACTAGGAAAAGGCAGACTTAGGAATTTTGTGAAAGATGTAGATGAAGGAGTTCACAGAGATATCTCTAGATTCACTGATAACTAAACCACTCTTGAGAGGGGAAGTCCTGCACCAAGGGGAATAAACTAAAGATTCCTGAGACCACAAAAGTTGAAAAAAGTAAAAAGTACCAAGAGATTTCAATGTCCAAAATGTAAGGTAATGCATTCATTGTGAAAGCAATAGTTCAAAACTTTCTTTATTGCATAAGAGGTTATAGGTTCTAGGGAGCAATTAACATTATGAAAATCTACTAACTGTGGTATGCAGGTATATCAGCTCTCTGTGGGTGGAGGGATCCAGCTTTGTAGTGTTTGGCAATTTCCTTGGTGGAAATACTCCCACCATGGCCAATTTCGAGCTACCAGTGTGATGTGACAGAACTCTGATTTGGGAAGAGATGTGCAGAATTGGCTCCAGGGCTGGTCCAAGCTGGCACCAGGGCACAATGGAAAGGAACATATGAGCATTTCCACAGTCACAAGCATGTTACGTGTAGCTTCATCCAGGATGCCAGCAAAATACTAGAAAAATCAGCAGAAGAAATGGAGGCAAAGCAGAAAGCCTTGTGCTAAGTCACTGAGCCTCTCCTCCTGAAATATTGCTGTAATTCTGGCTGTTACACTTTAATAAAAACCTAACAGAGCAGGGACAGGTCAGGGTAAAGGCAAAGAAAATAAAGTAATGATGGAGGAGTTTCTGCAGGGCAATGTTAGCCCAAAAAGCACTTTCATGTGGATCAGATGGAAGTGTCCTCTCTCGTGTGTATAGTCTCCCACTCCTACCCCTCACTTGGTAAGGAGAGCACCAGCTGGATTTTAGCCGGTAGTTACCTTATCAGCAAGCTCTCTTGTGCAGGGCAAGCCCATACAACCATATGGGTTGGCCAAATATTTCCGTGAAGGTTTAGAATTGTTTGTACTCTTCAGCCTAGAAAGGTCAGGGTAGCGGGCAACTAGCCACATGATAACATTTTATAAAATGGCCAACTGTATAGTAAAACTATCTATCAATCAGTCAATCTGTCTATCTACCTACCTACCTGCCTGCCTACCTACCTATCTACCTATCTATCATCTATCCACACACACACATATATATACACATACATGTTTACACACATACATACATGATTATAGGCTCTAGGGACCAATTAGCATTATGAAAAGGTCGTACAGAGGCATGGCTGTGTATCAACTCTCTGGGGGTGGGGGGTGGTCCCTGCTTTGTAGTGTTTGGCGATTTCCTCAGTGGAAAATATGTATATGAGACCGAGAGAGTGAAAGGGAAAGATAGAAGGATAAAGGGAGAGTTCTGTGTATTCAGTCTTGGAACAGAAGAATCAGGGCACACTTCGAAACTGAATCTGCGGTACTATGACCAAAAAAAAAAAAAATTCTAAAGCAATTGTTACGTTTTACAAGTAAACTTCTGAAACTTATACTTCAAGATGATAGGCTAAAACATGTACATATTTTAGAGAAGAGTTGCAATGTACTGTATTTTGATGAAAAGAGGAAGTCACTATTTAAAAATAATATTTCAAAATCCATAGCTGCATGATCTTAGGCTTATATCTTGGGAACCTGATGAGGCACAATGCTTTACGCCCTATTACAAGGCTTCCATCACTGCCTCTCTAGGATTCTGCCCTTGGGAGGTCATAGATGACATCTGTCTTTCCAGAATCAACCAATTTTTCTCTTTTGGCTCCCTCCCTGACTCAGCTGCAACATTCAGCTCTGATGACCACTTGCTGTTAGGATTCAACAAACAGGTTAAAGAGGGCTTATTATGTACCAGATAGCGTGCTAAAATCGCAGAGAAACTAAGGGCTTATTGGGGGAGGCAGGTAGGTAAGTATTTTCAGTACAATGCGACGAGGCAAAAAAGACCTATGTTCTAGGAGCTTAGGTGGTACAGAGAGTGGAGTGATCAGTACCGTTTTGGAGATACTGATGCAGGGACTTCTTTCCCAAGAAGGAACCTGGGTTTAAAAGATGGTTAAAAGTTTGTTTGCCATAATGTGAATGGTGGAGCATTCTAGATAGAGGGGGCACAGTGTACAAAGGCTGAAATGTGAAGCAACATGGTGCTACCGGTAGTCTGGATGGCTAGGGTGATAGACATGTGTGGAGGCACAATAGGAGGCAAGGGTGACTGGTACATGCTGGAAGCTGGAACAGAGAGCCCCAAAGGGTTTATGCAGAGGAGGAAGATCAGATTTGTGCTTTACAAAGACCACTGTGGTTGTTATTTCATAAAAGAAAGATCATGGGGGTGGGGTGTAGGGAAGAGGGAAAGAGAAGTCAAAGCGACCAGTGAGGGGCCTACTACAGTGAACCAGGCATGGGAGGATAGGAACTCAAATTATGGGAAATTGACAGTAGGAAAGAGAGTTGTAGATTATTCAGGGGAAATCTAGGGGTTGAACCAAAGACTTGGTGGAGTATGGGAGATAAGGAAGAAATGATAACTCCTGGACCCCTGGCTTGAGATCAGGGAATGGGAATGTCATCAACCATGCTGGGTGTAGCAAAGGAGAGTATTGGGGAGGAGACAGTAAATTTGGTTTTGAATTTGTTCATTATTACAGTCTCAGATATGAGTCACGGATACAAAAAAAAAAAAAAAACCCATTGTAGTCAAGTCGATTCCGACTCATGGTGACCCTAAAGGACAGAGTAGAACTACTCCATAGGGTTTCCAAGGGGTGCCTGGTGGATTCCAACTGCCGACCCTTTGGTTAGCAGCCAGAATTCTTAACCACTATGCCACCAGGGTTTCCTTGCCACTGATAAAAGAAGGTAAAACCATCTCAGCTTTGCCACTTATCACCTACCTTACCTAGGCAAGCTATATAACTTCTCTGGGCCTCAGTTTCCTTACCTGTGATTGGGCTTAATACCCATCTCAGAGTAACTGGGTAGTGCGAACAGTTATCACACTTGGCTGCTAACCCAAAGGCTGGCGTTTCCAGTCCACCCAGAGGCACCTTGGAAAAAAAGGCCTGGCAATCTACTTCCAAAAAATCAGCCATTAAAAACCCCATAGAGCACAGTTCTCTGACGCACATGGGATTGCCATGAGTTGGGATTGACTAGACTGCAACTGGTTAACACCTATCTCATAGGATTGTTGAGTATTATAGTAACTTAGATAGACCACGTCTATTGGCACAGTGCCTGCCATATAATATGCTGTTATTTTTATTTCTATATTATCTGATTTCCTCAACAACTCTGTGAAATATGGGAAAGGTATTATTCTTCTCAAGAAATGAAGCACCAAGCTTTTACACATTGTATATGTAAAAGCACTTTGTAAAATTATATTGTTTATTTGCTATTGTTGTTTTTTTAGTTTTGTTCTTGTAGTCAATACTACAACAATTGGCCTTTAATTGCCTTATACATAACAGCTTTCTTCAGTTTTATGGTAATCTGAGGGCAAGTAGCGGTCCTAGCTATCATTTGTGCAGGGTTCTAAGAACTTAGGAGATTCTCAATACTTGTTTGTTGATTGATTGAGCCTAGAGAAATCGAATTGCTGATCAACTGGACCTTTCTTTGGCAGTTTGTTTTACCTTTGGCTGCCTCTGAATGGGAAAAATATAGCATCCTTTGAGCAATACGGCATACTCAGTATTAGAGAATCTAGGCATAGGGTGTGTTTTAGATTAGCAAGAATCACAATATTCTGGGTTTACTGTGTTTCTAAAATAGAACATTATAATGCTAATAATTAAGAAATACTCATTTTAATTTATGTTGGCAATGAAACTGAGTAATATGATCATGGTGAAAATATCCTGGGTTTGTTGCAGAATAAAAAGTTGTTTTTAAAAAACTGACAACTTTGAGTACAAGGCAGTTTCTGTTCTCACTTTACCCTCAAGAACACATTGCACCCGCGAGTGTGAACCCAAGAGAATAATGACATAATTATAGTTTGATTTTACTGTATTCTGACACTGAACTTGATCCACTAATGTCTGTATATTTCAGGTAGAAAAGAAATGAATCTGTTCAGCTAGATGAAGCTGATATTTTTTTCATAATCTTAAATTCTCTCTGAAGAGACCTTTGTCATCATTTATATATTTCTCAATAAAAATTCCCTTGTCGATCATCTTAGCACTCTGAGCATGTAAATAATCCAACCATCACCAAAAAAAAAAAGAATGCCAAACAGTACGTAATTATGTAATATTGTATAAGAACTCAATCAATTAATCAATCAATGCTTTATTCTGAATATTTTGTGTCTGTGTGCAGTAACACAAATGCTTCTTTATCATAAGAATTGACAACGTTTATAAGGATTGACAATCTTTTTTCGAGACAGCCAGAGATTTGAAAGAACTATAAGCTCATACTCTGCACAGAGATTTCATTTTGAAAAGCGTCCAGTTCACGGGTTAAATGAAAGCAAAGCAATCACTTCAACCATGTTTTTGAAGAAAATAAAACAGCTTGATGTAAGTTAAATGAATGGGAGTCTATGACTTAAAAGAAACGGACAGATAGAGAAAAAGGTCACAAGATTAAATTTTCCCTGAAGGAAAAGCCCTTCTTTGGAATCATTAACCTCCTTCTAGGTCACTCCTGAAAAAACAGCGGGAAATCCTCCCTCCCCTGGAAAGATGGGTGCATCCCAGGCGCCCCTGACCTGGCGGCTGCACGGCCCGACATAATCGTGTTCCCAAACTCCCCTTCAGGCATGATTTTAAGACCTCTGTTTTAAAGAAACAAGATTCCTCCTTTTTGAACTCTGAAATAACAAAATAGAAAGCATGTTTTCAACATAAAAAGTCAAAAATACTGTTGTTTCCCAAAGACAAAGGAAACACATAAAAAACTAAAGCAGTTGTATCTGAGTTGCAATGGTTTTTCTGAGCTTTTCCCATTCTTCTCAATTTTCCGTAAGCTTTTCCCATAACTTTTTACTTTAAAAAAAAAAAAGTTTGCCTTTGATTTACGGTCCATAATTATTTTATATCTGTATAATTGTTTGTTGTTGTCGTTCACTAGTGTGGAGAGGACGTCCTTGAGTGGAGTGGGAAAGATTTTCTCTTGGTTTGCATTAACCTTTCTTTCAATATTTTACCCCAGTTTCTGTTATTTACATACTGATTCATGAAAATGGATTTAGAAATATTAATTAGAATGCTTAAGACTAAAATTAAATTAGTAAAAAAAAAAAAAAGTTATGTCCTAGCAAAATTATTTTGAAATTCCTTTATTCAACCTCTTTTTTCCTGCGCCAAATTAAGAATAAGTATAATTGATGTATGGTCATTTAACCAACATTTCATTAAATAAATCTGATTTCTAAATTGAAGAATACAAGTCATGCCAGCTTTTATGCCAAGCTTTCCTAGCATAATGCACCACAAAGTAAAAGATTACATTAAAAATGGAATTTGACTTCTTATTGCCAAGCATGGAAACAGAAGAATAACCCAGAGTTAAGACAAGTACTAAAATCTCTGAAGAGTACACGAGCCCACTGTGAGCGTCCCCCTGTTCTTTGATGTCTTTAAATTGATGTTAATAAAAGGGACAAAAAATTTTTTTTTAATTTTTATTGCACTTTAAGTGAAAGTTTACAAATCAAGTCAACCTCTCACACAAAAACTTATATACACCTTGCTACACATTCCCAGTTGCTCCCCTGTCCAATGAGACAGCCCGCTCCCTCTGTCCACTCTCTCTTTTCATGTCCATTTTGCCAGCTTCTAACCCCCTCTACCCTCTCATGCAGACAAAATATTTTTAACATTTGCACGAAAAAGCAAGATGCCTGAAGCTCACAGAGAAAAGTGCTCTGTTCAAGTTTTGCAGGTGGTTTGTATGCTCTTTTCCAAATTGGTTGTAAAGTAAGAGAGAACTTCAAAGATTTTAAAAGACAATGAGGCAATTTCATCATCCCTAGAGAATAAAGATAAACTGACGCATGGATGAAAGAAAAAGGGAATGCACTTTGTAAATCCTCCCGCAATCTAGGTGTGGGACATTCTCAGAAGTCATTACGTTTTTGCCCACGCTCACACACTGATGGAACAACCAAGAAGTAAGTCCCTTAGATGGCATGTAAGTAACTTATTATGTAATATAAATTGGGTACAAGGGTAACAATTTCCTGACTGTGGTATGGAACGAATAAGAATTGTGTGCCTCCCTGTTTTGTCACCAAAATACGTTTCTGCAGCAGGAAATCAAAAACACATCACAAACCTCACAACTAGACTAAACACATTAAACCTGCTGATATTAGTAACTGTCACGAGGCTGTCAGGCTGAAGGAGCGGCAGCTACTGACAGCTACCCACCCCATACCTCTAAGCACACTTTTCTCAGATACTTTGCTAGAGAAAAGTGAACAAATATTCCATTGTTGCTGCTGTTTATTAAATGGTCTCCTGGAATTCCCTGCAGACGCTGCTTAAACAAAAATAACGAATGGGACACCCATTTGATGCACAACACAGATCTGAACTGAGACGCAAAATAAAAGGTTTCAAGTGACATAGGCCAGAACACGTCTGAGCAACCCCCACCCCGGAATAAATCACTAAAATGTCCAGTCTCTAAGCTTTCTTTGTTTTCATTTGCTTCAAAATACGTCTCACTAACTCTTCACTAATTTTATCTTTCTACTTCAATAACAAAATAATGGCAATTGAAAATTTTTACAATCTAAAAAATACCCAACCAAAAAATAAACGAGAATACTGGATTCTATGTCAGATGGACTTCAAAACTGTGGTGCCTGCCTATTGCTGGGGCTTCACCAGTTTTTATGTATAACTGAAATCTTTTTTAAAAAACAAGGCTGGTACTTCTTTTCTGTCAGTTTCCATTTGAAGGGCAGATGTCTTTCTAGCATTAATTAATTGCTGGCGAGACATCAGGTTCATTTATTCATGTGGACAGAGTTACTTCTTTTAAGCAGACTTCATTGTTTACAGTGGTTTCTTCTTCCACTGCCCACTGACCCACAGCCTGTTCTTTCATTTTGGTCTGGAAGAAGATTAAGGACATGTCGGAACCTGCTTAATATGAGGATGTGCTATACTCTGACACAGGTTTGCAGTGGTGTCCCCCCTTTCTCCAAATACCACCATCAAGAAAAATGCATATTGAACGTTGTCCAATGCTTTAGGGCACGTGAAGCTAATAGAACTATAGAAGTGAAGATTGTCACCTCCTGGAAAACCTTAAGAGTTAAATCTAAATGGCATATAACTCCCATGTTACCTTTACCTTTCCTTTGTTCCCTTTCTCCCCTCAACCTCCTCCAACGAACAGCCTTCTGTTTTCATTTATTATGAAGATTTATGAAATAACTGAAATTGAGGAAGTCGGTACAGATAATTTTCTGACATTATGACATGAATGACGTTTGACCATTGCTATCAGTTTTACAGAAATTGTAGCTTTAAAATGAAAAGATTTGATGATTCTAGGCTGAAATTAGAATTTCAAAAATGAGTCAGCTCCAGTGAAGGAGAGACAAAGGCAAAAAAAAAAAAAAACCTTCAAGTAAAATGTTTTATTTCCATTTGTTTCCAGTGCCTTGCTGATGTGAGGGGCACGTAGGCGGCTCATACATCTCACTTTAGCAGTACTAATTGTTTGCATTATCACAATAATCAAATGCAGCCATATTAATCTCTCTGGTTATTAACTTGATTTTTACACATTAAGATTTAGATTTAATCCCCTGGGACCATCTATTAATGCTTTTAAAGTTGAAGGGTTTCAACAGTTTTAAGTTCTTTCCTTTCTTTTAGCTGCAGGCAGTAAAATTTGAACGTGAGTGGAGTTTTGTATTTTGCATTCCGGGGGGATTTTCAGAGACAGCGCTGTCAAGGACCATGAATCATGTTAATACATAGCAACCTCTACAGCTATTAAAATGTCTGCAATAATGTGATTATTTTAAAATGGAAAAACTAATATCACATGTGTAACTTAAAGATCAACTCTTCTTTTAAAGTCACAGAGAGAATGCGTTTGGAAGGGGGAAAAAAATTGAAATTGTTTTTGCATGTAGCCCAAATGTGAGATGTCTCATCTACCGAGAAAGAAAACTTTCAGCTCCTTTTGCAAAATACATTTTACTGAGCTTCAGGTCAACAAAGCATAAAAATGGCAAAAAGTCTAAGATATAAGCTGAAAAGCGGTTTTTATTTCTGTTTGAGCAAGTTGTAGCGACAATGACCTACTGGAACATTCTCCAGCTTTCTCCATTCACAGTCACAGGATGATGACATCCAAGCAGACAAGGGAACTTGGCTGGTTCTGATGAACTGTCAGTGTGCAAACCAACATTTCATCCTGCCTCCCATTGGCTTAGGGCTGACTTCAGAAATGTATTAACATTAGAGGCACATGTGTAGGTAAACATTATGCAGGAAATTATGTGGAATATTTGAATCACAAGACACAGAACATGAGAAGACTAAGAACACATTATTTCCCCCATTACTTAAAGGGATAGGAATCATTTTAACCCCCTGATTAACTTGTTGATAAAAAAATTAAGGGTACAAGTTAATGTGTGCTTCTTACACAATCAACAAATCATAACAGAACCCAGGAATAACCTACCCCATAAGTGATCAATATTTCTGAGATTTGCATAGTACTTTCTCTTTTCCCTTTCTGAAATTTCTTTCTCAATAAAAGAAACATAGTATGTGTGTTATTGTGAATATTTCCTATGAGTAAGAATATTTTATAATTTTTTATTATTTCTTACGTGAGAATAAAAAGTCTGTTTTGCATTTGACCATAACAGCTTAACAAAGGGTTTAAGGTAATATAGATGGCAATTTCTATTAAAAAGGCAGGAAGGTTAAAGAGTTTTAAATTATTGCAACACCTGAGGTGCCTGGCCTTTTTTGACATACCCTGAAGCATTTGGGCATACTCTGAAAGGTATCATCTGGAATGCTTTCGTTTCTTCTTCCTGGGCAAAGGCTTGCCTCCCTTTCAATGTGCTTTCACAGGACTGATGATGTTGGTCCATATTCATTGTCCAGTGAGTGAAAAATTCTGAGCCATAGCCAATTTCCGTTACCTGAGGTCAGTGCACATGTAGTTTGTCTGAAGTTCAAGCCCACCAAAGTGATTGACTTTGGATTCCCTGGACAAGCTACTCCTCAACATTACCTATATCCTATCTGCATATCATGGTCCTTTAGAAATTATTCCACTAGTATAGCGTTCAGGGAAGTCAAATTATCTAGACACTTCCCTAGTCTCTTTGAATCTTAGAACAATATTGGTGATAGGGATAAGCAACTATGACGGATGTTCTCCTTTGTTTCCACTGCCTTGTGACATGCACACAAAGAATTCTGCAGAAATAAAAAAAGTAACCACTCTCCTAATAGTTTAGTGTCTAGCTGCAGTTGGGTCTGAACCTTCTCTCAGAGTTTAGTTCACTCCTAAACTAAAGAGTAGGAGGAGTTCAGAAGCCAGAGCAGAAGTGTCTGTATTGACACAGAATGAACCTGGCAAAGGCAGGAGGAATCTATCATTTGCTTAGCCAGATTCTGCTTAGACAAGATCTCATGTGTCCTCCCCGCAACTCAGCAAGCTTGTGTGCCATTTTACAGATGAGAGAAGGCCTAGGTGAGATGTAATCACTTGACCAAAGTCTTACAACTTGTAAATGATGGGGTGGGATTTCAACTCCTGATCTGTCATATTCTGAAACCCATTCTCTTCCCAGTCAATTATGCTACCCCAACCTGGGGTTGAATTCTGTAGCAACTGCAACTCTCAGGCATAGGGTCTTTTACTCTTTTAACAGCCAAGTGAAAATCACAGCAGGGACAAGCATGGGCCTTTGACAGGCAGGACTCTTAGAGTCTAAATAAGCTTTGGTCAAAAGCTCTCACACTTACCGCGTAACCCTAGACAAGTTAATAACAACAATATGAAGAAGAAGCGGAAGAGTGATACCTACTGTTCCCTCAGCACAGATGCAATGTCAGATAAGGGGCTACTACTTTATAAAACATCTAATGTCACAATACCACCTAACGTAAATATTGTTTTCTCAATTGCCAGGTAAACAAATGGAGGCGCAGAAAGGTAAGATACTTGTAAGGTAGTAAAGGTTTTCATTCCAAACCATAGCTCCGCTGGCTTCCTATAAATTGTGGAACATCTTAGAGTTTCCACATCTTCAAGATAGATTCATGGAGTTACTGTGTTTATTAAGTAAAATAACATATGAAAGACTCCCATCACTATGTTAGATAAATCACAGAAGTTCAAGAAATATTGATTTTTCCATCCCCCTTGTTATGGGTTGAATTGTATCTCTCCAAAATAAGTACTGGAATCCTAACCTCTATATCTGTGGGTGTGATAGTATTTGGGAATAGGGTTTTCTTTGTTATGTTTGTGAGGCCATATCAGTGTAGGGTATGTTCTAAACCTAATTGCTTCTGAATTATAAAAAGAACAGATTAGTCACAGAAGCAAGCACAAACTCACCATGTGAGAATGGCCAAGGAACCAGAGAATGCCCAGGGCTACCCAAAAGGAAGGAATCCAAATGGCCAAGACCCTGATTTGAATTTTTAGAGAAAATATATTTCTGTTGTTTAAAGTCACCTGCTTGTGGTATTTCTGTTATAGCAGCACTAGCTAACTAAGACACCCCTCAAGAATAAAGTCTGCAGTGGCTGACTGAGGGCTTTGGGGAATGTCCAGAGGTGTCCCAGAAGTTGTGTGTCACAGAGGTGAGGCTCCTTAACCAACTTGCATCCCCTTCCCTTCCAGCCTGTCCTCTCTCACTGAGCTGATGACCTGCACACCCAGCTTACTTCTGGGGCAAGAGACTCAGGAGTGGTGTGAGCCTCGGCCTCGTGCTTGTAATTGCATATACGTGAGTGATGATAATAAACATCATTTTGGAGTTTCCCTCACCGCTTTGTCTATAGGTCAGAGTGAGTTAACCTCATTTGTAAGTGATGTTCCCTGGCCTCATTTTTAGTGGATGAGTGAAAAAGAAATGGTCAAGCAAATATCTAAAATCAGCATCAGCAAATTTTATTTTCCCTATTGTAATTTAAATGGAACAATTAATAATGTACCTTATTCTCCAGTTACAGGCTGGGAACCAGGCCTCTGCAAGCTCATGAAAGTGAGCAGCCAGACAGAACCCTTAAGCTTAGCTTTTCCCAGATGCTCAGTAAGCATTAGAATTACCCCTGTCGATTCCAGCACATAGCCATAGAAGTGATTTCTCAGCCTTCATCACTCTCCTCTAGAGGAGTTCTACCCAACTTGAATTTTGTGGTGGTTGTTGTTGTGTGCCCTTCACTAAAATAAATTAAGGAGTCCCCGGGCAGCCCAAAGAGCTAAGTGGTCAACTACTAGCCAAAAGGTTGGCCATTTACACCCACCCAGAGGTGTCTTGAAAGACAGGACTGGCAATCTGTTTTCAAAAGGTCACAACCTTGATAACCCTGTGCTGTAGTCCTACTCTGGGTAGGAATCTACTTGATGGCTAACAATAACAACTAACAATAACAACAACAAAATAAACAAAACAACCAAACCAAAGCAAACCCACCACGTATTCTCTCCTCTCTAATCCTTTCTCTGGCTCAACATTCCTCCTCTCTTTTTACTTCTGTGTCAGGTGAACGGGTCTCATTCCTCATTTTTAAGCTCACATCATCAGCTGAAGGAGCTCTGGAGGTGCAGTGATTAAGAGCTCAGCTGCTAACCAAAAGGTCAGCAGTTCAAATCTGTCAGCAGCTCCTTGGAAACCCTGTCGGGGCAGTTCTACTCTGTTCCATAGGTAGCTACGATTTGGAATCAACTCAATGCCAGCGGGTTTGGTTTTGGTTCGTCAGCTGAATCTCTTAACTCTATTCTCTCCCCAAAACTCTGCTGCCTCAGGTATCTTTTAGCTGCCCCAGCATCTTTAGCCCATCACTTTATATTTATTCACTTTATTTTACCTTCAATTTGCAGATTTCCATGTTTTACACCAATGGTTCTCAAATTGAACTTCTCATACCAGCAGGATCAGGTACGCCTGGGAACTTGTTCAAAATGCAAATTCTGAGAGAGACCTTCAACAGTCAAGACCTACTGAATTAGAAATTCATGGGTGGAGCCCAAAAATACCTGTTGAACAAAACTTCCAGGTGATTCTGATGTGCTAAATTTGTAGAACAAGTGTCTTTAACAAAGACTTTTTTAGGACTCTTCCACGCAGTTTCTTTCAAATTCTCTTCCTTCACTAACTGTCACCTACTGCTTTCTTACCTCTGATTTTTATAGACTCACCTAAAGTCCTGCCTTCACTTAACACCAAATTACTGATATTGTGTGAGCGGTGTGGTAGAAAATGCACTGAACTCAGAGATAAAAAATCTGGGTTTGAACAGTGTGTCATGGCCATACATAAACTCTCTCAGCCTCAGAATCTCCATCTGCAAAGTGGGAATAATAATCCTTTCTTCACCAAAAAAAAAAACAAATGAATATATTGTACATGACAATCTAGGAGCCCTGAACATCAAAGACAAATTTGAGGAGTCAGGCTGAGTGGCAGGGGGAGGAGAGACAATTCAGAAGCTATGAGGATTTGCCAGACCTGACCTGGCCAGCACCCTACAGGCTGGATTGGCCAGCACGTGTGAGCTGAGGTAAGCAGTAGCCCTAAGCTGGGAACTTAGGGCAGGCACAGCCCCTTTGCCTAGGCACAGGCTTAAGGGGCCCATGGACTATGAATGCCTTTCACCCCTGCCTAGACCTGTGTGGGCCCATTTCAACAGTGTAGGCCCTCATTAGCATAATGCAATAGGGTACATTTCTGAAACCTATTTTCAACTGCATCAACTATAAGGGGAAGTGGCAGATTTGTTACATTTGACACCACCTTGCCCATTAAGCAGGGTTCTCACCTACCCACATCAGGGCCTGAGGACTGGTGACTCCACCCATTCTACCTAGTAACCCTTGACAGGGATCCAAGAATAAGTGGTGCCTCCCAGTCCTTACAGCCAACAGCATAGGGTACCCAAAGTCCAGTAGCAAAACCCACCCACCTACACACTCTAGGGAACAAGGACACATCTTCCACCCAGGCACACTCAGGGGCAGCTGTCAGCCCCCTACCTTGTTCAGCACATAACCCCCTACTGCAGCCAGTTACCTGTGCCTGTTCTGCTACGTAGCCCTGCCCACCTAGGACTGTAGGTAATAGCCTACACCACACACTTGGAGACCAACAACCTGGATGCCTGAGCTGAATTCACACAAGAAAAGTAAATGGACTCCTGGGCTCATATACCTAGTAGCAGCTCTATCCACCTTGTGACAGGACATGAGAGCTTCAAAGATGCCAGTAATCAAAGTAGCTCACATGACCAGCATATTTGGGCATATCAAAACAAAACAAAACAAGAAGCTAGGACAGTAAGCAAACATAAAATAAATAAATATAATAACTTATTGATGGTTCAGAGACGACAGTCAATATCAAATCACTTAAAGAGGCAGACCATGAAGGCTTCAGCAAGTGCCCAAAACAAAGAATCAAAAAACCTTACAGATGAAGATTTTTTTTTTTTTTAAATACCAGAGGTAGAATTCAAAAAATGAAGATACAGACCTCTTCAAGAGATCAGTAAGGAGATCAGGCAAAATGCAGACCAAGACGAGGAAACACACAGACAAAGCAAGAGGAACTTAGGAAGGTTATACAAGAGCATAATGACAAATTTAACAAGCTACAAGAATCCATAAAGAGACAGCAAATAGAAATCCAAAAGATTAACAATAAAATTTCAGAATTAGACAACTCAACAGAAAGTCATAGGAGCAGAATTGAGGCAATGGAAGTCAGAATTAGTGAGATTGAAGATAAAGCATTTGACACCAATTTATTTGAGGAAAAATCAGAAAAAAGAATTAAAAAAAATGAAAAAGCTCTAAGAATTATGTGGGATTCTATCAAGACGAATAACCTACAAGTGACTGGAGTACCAGAACAGGGCGGGATTACAGAAAATACAGATAGAAGTATTGCAGATCTGTTAGCAGAAAACTTCCCTGATATCATGAAAGATGAGAAGATATCTATCAAAGAAGCTCATCAAATCCCACACAGGGTAGATCCCAAAAGAAACTCACCAAGACATATGATAACCAAATTTGCCAAAACCAAAGATGAAGAGAGAATTTTAAGAGTGGCTGGGGATAAACAAAAACTTACCTACAAAGGAGAGTCAATAAGACTAAGCTCTGACTACTCAGTAGAAACCATGCAGGCAAGAAGGCAATAGGATGACATATATAAAGCCTTGAAGGAAAGAAATTGCCAGCCAAGAATTATATATCCATCAAAACTGTCTCTTAAATATTATGGCAAAATTAGAGCATTTCCAGATAAACAGAAGGTAAGGGAATTTGTAAAAACCAAACCAATAGTTCAAGAAATACTAAAGGAATTCCTCTGGTTAGACAATCAATAACATCAGATAACAACCCAAGACTAGAACACGGGACAGAACGACCAGATATCAACTGAGATAGAGAAGTAACAAAAATAAATCAAAGCTAAAACACTGGAAATAGTGAAACAGAGACGTCAATATGTAAAAGATGACAGCATTAAAACAAAAAAGAGGGACCAAAAAATGTAGTCATAGATCTTTCATACAGAGAAGAAGTCAATGTGACATAAAGAAATTGGTTTAAACTAAGAAAAATAGGGATAAATACTAAGGTAGCCACAAAGGAAACTAATAACCCTACACATCGAAATAAAAAACAAGAAAAACGTAGACTCAGCAAATACAAAATCAACAACCATGAAAAAGATGAAAAGAAAATACATAAAGAAAAATGACTCAGCACAGAAAATTAAGTGGAACAAAGAAACTGTCAACAATGCAAAAAAAAAGATATCAAAATGACAGTGCTAAACTCATAAAAAAAAAACTAAATGCACCGATAAAGACACGGAGAGTGGATTAATGGATTTAAAAAACAGAATCTGTCTATATGCTGCCTACAAGAGACACACCTTAGACTCAAAGACACAAACAAACTAAAACTCAAAGGATGGAAAAAAAATATATCAAGCAAACAACAATCAAAAAAGAGGAGGAGTGGCAATATTAAGTTCTGACAAAATAGACTTTGAAGCAAAATCCACCACAAAGGATAAGGAAGGACACTATGTAATGATTAAAGGGTCGATACATCAGAAGGACAAAACCATAATAAATATTAACACATCCAGTGACAGGGCTCCAAAAAACATGAAATAAATCTAACAGCATTGAAAAGAGAAATAGACAGCTCCACAATAATAGTAGGAAACTTCAACACACCACTTTCAGTGAAGGACAGAATATTCAGAAAGAAGCTCAATAAAGACACAGAAGATCTAAATGCCACAATCAATCATCTTGATCTCGTAGACATATACAAAACAGTTCACCCAACAGCAGCCAAGTATATTTTCTTTTCCAATGTCCATGGAACATTCTCCAAAATAGACCACATATTAACGCTAGAAGCAAGCCTTAACAGAATTCAAAACATTGAAATATTACAAAGTATCTTCTCTGACCACAAAGTCATAAAAGTAGAAATCAATAGCAGAAAAAGCAAGGAAAAAAAACCCACACATATGGAAACTGGACAACACCTTGCTCAAAAACTATCAGGTTATAGAAGAAATCAAGGACAGAATAAAGAAACTCACAGAATCAAATGAGAATGAAAATTCATCCTACCAGAACCTTTTGGACACAGCAAAAGCAGTGCTCGGAGGTCAATTCATAGCAATAAATGCCCACATCCAAAAATAAGAAAGGGCCAAAATCAGAACATTAGCCCTACAACATGACCAAATAGAGAGCAGCAAAAGAAACACAGGGGCACCAGAAGAAAGGAAATAATAAAAATTAGAGCAGAAATAATAAATGAGAATAGAAAAACAATTGAAAGAGTTAACATGACCAAAAGCTGGTTCTTTGAAAAGATCATCAAAATCGATAAACCACTGGCCAAACTCACCAAAGAAAAACAGGAGAGGAAGCAAATAACTCGAATAAGAAATGAGATGGATGATATCACAGACTCAACTGAAATTAAAAGAATCATAACAGAATACTATGCAAAACTGTACTTCAACAAATTTGAAAACCTAGAGGAAATGGGCAAATTTCTAGAAACACACTACCTACCTAAACTAGCATGAACTGAGGTAGAATAACTAAATAAACCTATAACAAAAGAAGAGATTGAAGAGGTGATTAAAACATTTCAACAAAAAGAAGCCCTGGCCCTAACAGTTTCACTGGAGAATTCCACGTAACTTTCAGAGAAGAGTTAACACCAGTACTACTAAAGGTATTTCAGAGCATAGAAAAGGATGGAATAATCCTGAACTCATTCTATGAAGCCAGCATAACCCTGATACCAAAACCAGGTAAAGACACCACACAAAAAAAGAAAATTACAGACCAATATACCTCATGGACATAGACACAAAAATCCTCGACAAAATTCTAGCCAATAGAATTCAACAACATACCGAAAAATAATTCACCGTGACCAAGTGGGATTCATACCAGGCATGGAGGAATGGTTCGACATTAGAAAAACAATCAACGTAATCCATCACATAAATGAAACAAAAGATAAGAACGATACCATTTTATCAATTAATGCATAAAAGGCATTTGACAAAGCCCAACACCTATTCCTGATAAATACTCTCAGAAAAATAAGAACAGAAGGGAATTTCTTGATGTAATAAAGGGCATTTATACAAAGCCAACAGCCATCATCCTAAATGGAGAGAGCCTGAAGGCATTCCACTGGAGAACTGGGACCAGACATGAATGCACTTTATCGCCACTCTTATTCAACATTTTGCCGGAGTTCCTAGCCAGAGCAACAAGACAAGAAAAAGAAATAAAGGGCATCCAAAATGGTAAGGAAGAAGTAAAATTATCCCTATTGGCAGATGATATGATCTTTGTCGTGGATTGAATTATGTCCCCCCAAAATGTGTATACTAACTTGATTAGGTCATGTGAGGTTGTCCTCCTTTGTGATTTTCCTACGTGTTATAAATCCTAATCTCTGCCTGTGGTTAAAAGGATTAGGGTGGGATGTAATGCTTTTGCTCAGGATACGTCCCTGATCCAAAGTAAAGGGAGTTTCCCTGAGATGTGGCTTGCATCACTTTTTATCTCTTAAGAGATAAAGGAAAGAGAAAAAAGCAGAGGGTTGGGGACCTCATACCACCAAGAAAGCAGCACTGGACCTGGGGTCCCTGTACCTGAGAAACTCCTCAACCAGGAGAAGACTCATGACAAGGAGTCTTCCTCCAGAGCCAGCAGAGAGAGAAAGCTGTTCCCTGGAGCTAACACACTGAATTTGAACTTGTAACCTACTAGACTGTGAGAAAGTAAATTTGTCTTTGTTAAAGCCATCCACTTGTGGTATTTCTGTTATGGCAGCAGTAGATAACTAAGACGGAATTATATGCAAAAGACCCCAAAGAATCCACAAGAAAACTACTGGAACTAATAGAAGAGTTCAGCAAAGTATCAGGACACAAGATAAACACACAAAAATCAGTTGGATTCCTCTGCATCAACAAAGAGAACTTCAATGAGGAAATTACCAGATCGATACCATTTACGATAGCCCCCAAGAAGATAAAATACTTAGGAATAAATCTAACCAGAGACGTAAAAGACCTATACATAGAAAACTGTAAGACATTACTGCCAGAAACCAAAAGACACCTACATAAGTGGAAAAACATACTTTGCTCATGGATAGGAAGACTCAACATTGTGAAAACATCAATTCTATCCAAAGTGATCTACAGATACAATGCAATCCGGATCTAAACTCCAACAACATTTTTTAATGAGATGGAGAAAAAAATCACCAACTTCATTTGGAAGGAAGAGACCCGGATAAGTCAAGCATCGCTGAAGAAGAAGAACAAAGTGGGAGGCCTCACACTACCTGATTTTAGAGCCTATTATACTGCCATGGTAGCCAAAACAGCCTGGTACTTGTACAACAACAGATACATAGACCAATGGAACATAACTGAGAATCTAGATGTAAATTCATCCACCTATGACCAGCTGACATTTGACAAAGGCCCAAAGTCCATTACTTGTGGAAAAGACAGTCTTTTTAACAAATGGTGCTGGCATAACTGGATATCTGTCTCCAAAAATATGAAACAAGACCCATGCATCATACCATGTACAAAAACTAACTCAAAATAGATTGAAGATCTAAACATAAAATCTAAAGCAATAGAGATCATGAAAGAAAAAATAGGGACAATGCTAGGAGCCCTAATACATGGCATAAACAGAATGCAAAACATAACGAACAATGCACAAACACCAGAAGAGAAACTAGATAACTGGGAGCTTCTAAAAATCAAACACTTATGCTTAACCAAAGACTTCACCGAAAGAGGAAAAAGACAACCTACAGACTGGGAAAAAAATTTTGGCTACGACATACCCTATCAGGGTCTGATCTCTAAAATCTACAAAATACTGCAAAACCTCAACAAACAAAAAGACAAATAACCCAATAAAAAAACAGCCAAAGGATATGAACAGGCACTTCACCAAAGAAGACATTTAGGTGACTAACAGATACATGAGGAAATGCTCACAATCATTAACCATTGAAGAAATGCAAATCAAAACTACAGTGAGATACCATCTCACCCCAACAAGGCTGGCATTAATCCAAAAAACACAAAATAATAAATATTGGAGAGGTTGTGGAGAGACTGGAACACAGCTGGCAGGAATGTAAAATGGTACAACCATTTTGGAAATCTATTTGGTGCTTCCTTAAAAAGCTAGAAATAGGAGTACCATATGATACAGCAATCCCACTCCTTGGAATATATCCTAGAGAACTAAGAGCTGTCACACAAATAGATATATGCACACCCATGTTCACTGCAGCACTGTTCAGAATAGCAAAAAAATGGAAACAACCTAAGTGCCAATCAACGGACGAATGGATGAACAAATTATGATGTATACACACAATGGAATACTACACAATGATAAAGAACAATGAGCAATTCCCCAAATATCTCACAACATGGATGAATCTGGAAGGCATTATGCTGAGAGAAATTAGTCAGTCGCAAAAGGACAATTATTGTATGAGACCACTACTATAAGAACTCAAGAAAAGGGTGGGAAGGGAGGGAGGGGGAACTCAAGAAAAGAGTGGGAAGGGAGGAAAAGGGGAACTCAAGAAAAGGGTGGGAAAGGAGGGAGAGGGGAATTCACTACTAGATAGTGGACAAAAATTATCTTAGGTTAAGGGAAGGACAGCACACAATACGGGGGAAGTCAGCACAACTGAACTAAACCAAAAGCTAAGAAGTTTCCTCGATACAGCCAAACACTTTGAAGGACAGAGAAGCTGGGGATGGGGCCTAGGGATCATAGTTTTGGGGGACATCTAGATCAATTCGCATAACAAAGTTTATTAAGAAAATGTTCCGTATTCCACTTTGGTGAGTGGCATCTGGTGTCTTAAAAGCTTGTGAGCGGCCATCTAAGATGCATCAATTGGTCCCAGCCCATCTGCAGGAAAGGAGAATGAAGAACATCAAAGGCAGAAGGTAAATATTAGCCCAAGAAACAAAATCCAAACCAAAACCAAACCCGTTTCCATCGAGTCGATGCTGGCTCATAGAGACCCTATAGGACAGAGTAGAACTGCTCCATAGAGTTTCCAAGGAGTGCCTGGTGGATTTGAACTGCAGACCTTTTGGTTACACCCATAGCTCTTAACCACTATGCTACCAGGGTTTCCAGGGTCACATAAACCAGAGACTCCATCAGCCTGAGACCAGAAGAACTAGATGGTGCCCAGCCACCACTAATGACTTCCCTGATAGGGAACACAACTGATAGACCCTGATGGAGCAGGCCAAAAGTGGGATGCAGAACTCAAATTCATGTAAGAAGACCAGACTTAATGGTCTGACTGAGATTGGAGGAACCCCAAAAGACATGGCCCCTGGACTCTTTGTTAACCCAGAACTAAAACCATTTCCAAAGCCAACTCTTCAGATAATGATTAGACTGAACTATAAAACATAAAGTAAAACTCGTGAAGAGTGCGCTTCTTAGTTAAAATAGATTCATGAGACTAAATGGGCAGCTCCTGTTCGGATGCCAGATGAGAAGACAAAAAGGGATAGGAGCTGGTTGAATGGACACAGGAAACCCAGGGTGGAAAGGGGGAGTGTGCTGTCAAATTATAGGGATTACAACTAGGGTCACATAACAATATGTGTATAAATATATGTATGAGAAACTAACTTGAGCAGTAAACTTTCAACTAAAGCACAATAAATTAAAAAAAAAAAAAGAAGGCTAGAAATCTGTTGAGAATGCTCATTTTCTCAGCCTCTTTGTTGCAGTTGGTGTTATTTGTCCTTCCATGGAAATGTTGATTGTGTGACAGGATAATATTTTTCAAAGAGTAGCCAGTGTTTTGTTTTGTTCTGTTGCTTCAAGTTTTCCCTTCTCCCTCCCAAGAATGAGCTCACTCCACTTTCCAGCCGGTTGTTGGCCTGGGCTTATGGTCTCAGGACAGAAAGAAGACTGTGGGTCTCTGGCTTATTTATTTTACTCCAAAAGGCTAAATCCTTAGAGAATTTACAGGATTGGGACAGAGATAAGGCATCAGATTGAGAGAGGCAGGTTTTTCCCTTGGGTCTAGGCAAAGACTCCCTTGGGCTGGTAAACAGGAAAGTTGGAGTGGAGAAGATGATAAAAGAGAGTTCAGTGATTGTAAGCGATAGGGGGTTGACAAATTTTGGGGCCAGGAAAACAGAAAGACAATGCACTCTCCTTCCTGGTGGAACACCCCAAACATGGTAAGACCCCAGAGAGGGAGTGACTGCCCACCATGTCTAGGTAGTTGCTGTTGTTAGGTGCCATTGAGTTGATGTCAACTCATAGCGATCTCGTGTGATAGACTAGAACTACCCCACAGGGTTTTCTTGGTTGTATCTTTACGAGAGCAAATTGCCAGGTTTTTTTCCCATGGAGCCCCTGGGTGGATTTGAACCACCAACCTTTCTATTAGCAGTTGAGCACTTAATCATTGTGCCACTAGGGCTTCTTTTTTCTAGGTAGATGGGTCCATAAACAGCCCTGTGGAGATTCCTGTACTCTGAAGTCAGGCAAGAAATCCATGGTCAAAACTGCCAGGCTGGAAGAGGAACTGCAAGCAGTAATGGGGAATTTACAGTGATGCCCATTATCAAACAAGAAAAAGGACAGATATCTCACAGATCACACGGGTCCATCCCCATACCGTGGCACTCTTTAAGCTCTGTGGAGCTTAGTAAACTCCAGAGAAGGGAGTAAAAACCCCAAGCTGGGTGATACTAAGTTTTTACATTCCCTTGCAGAATAGGGGCTCAGATGGAAGTTCATTTGAATAAAATAATAATAAAAATAAATATTTTACAACTTGTTAGTGGGCTATAGTTATCATCTACTTTATGTTGTAGTCTCTTGTACTGGGTGCCCATTTGTGCAAAGTCACTACATGGACCCAAATACACTTAGCAAAGGGTCAGGCTCATAGTAAAGTTTCAAGAAATTATTTATTTGATTTTCCACTTACAGTTTTTCTTTTTTTAAATTGTCATTGAAAGTATATGCAAAAAAAATACACTAATTCAACAATTTCTAGTTGTACAATTCACGGACATTGATTACATTCTTCAAATTGTGCAACCATTTTCACCCTCTTTTTCCAAATTGTTCTTCCCACGCTAACATGAACTCACTGCCCCCTAAGCTTCCTATCTGACGTTTCAAGTTGCTGTTCTCAATTTGGTCCTATATGGATAACCAAAACCCAAACCTGTTGCCATCGAGTCAATTCTGACTCATAGCAACCCTATAGGACAGAGTAGAACTGCACCACAGGGTTTCCAAGGAGTGGCTGGTAGATTCCATCTGCCAGCCTTTTGGTTAGCAGCCAAGCTCTTAACCACCGTGCCACCAGGGCTCCCCTGTATAGATAGTTCTTCACAGGAGCACGATGCTCAAGACAAACATTTTTTACTAAATAAGCTTATTCTAAAGAAGACATCAGGGGTTATTTTTGGGTTAAGCTCAAGGAATAGTTTTTAGTGGTACAATATTTACAGCATTTGCATGTATGTTCTAACAGCTTTTTCCTAATTCTCAGCTTCCTTCAATACTCACTCATCTCCACCCACTGTCTGACTTGATAGTCCACTGAGACCGTTGGCCATTCATTTCAGAAATGTGTGTGACTGGTACTACACAGGTACTACAACAACCAACAGGCCAGATGTGGCCTCATGGAAGTTACGGTCTAGTGGGGAGACAGATGTTAAAAAAGATAACCACACAAATAGCATTATATTTATAATTAGGGCAATGAATGTGTAATCGTTAAGGTTATGTGTCAGGTTGGCTGGGCCATGATTCTCAGTGATTTGGCAGTTACGATGTAGTTTGGCAGTTAAGTAATTATGTAATCAACTCCATGATGAGATCTGCTATGAGCAGCCGATCAGTTGAAAGGAAGTTTCCCTGGAGATGTGGTCTGCCTCCAGTACATAAATGATGTTTCAGCAAGGTTTTTGCTCTGGATCCTGCATCTAGCTTATCATCATCTGACCTCCAGTTCTAAGCTCTTGAGCTATCAGTTTACCTGCCGATCTCAGGATTCATCAGCTTCTGCAGTCTGTGAGCCAGTGGCCTGCAGTCTGCCCTGACAATCTTACATTTGTAAGCCTCTGCAGCTACGTGAGTGAGGAGGAGCCTCCAGCCTGATGCCTGACCCGTGGACTTGGGACCTGCCAGTCTCTACAACTGTGTGAGCCATTTTCTTGAGATAAATCTCTGTGTGTGTGTGTGTGTGTGTGTGTGTGTTTATGCTTCACTGGTTTTGCTTCTCTAAAGAACCCAGCCTAAGACAGAATGTATATTATAAAATACAATGAGAACATAGAACAGTGAGACCCTAATTAGACTGGGTGTTCAGAGTAGACCTCCTGAAAGACGGGGCATTTAAGGTGAAATATGAAGAATAAGTTGAAGTTAGGTAGGCTAAGATGGGATAGGAATGTGTATGTCAGGGTGAGTGTTTCAGTCATAGAGAATACCACGTGCAAAAGCCGTGTGCAAAGGGCTAAAAAACATGGCTTCCAACTTGTATGTTGTTGTTATGAGTTGCTATCAAGTTGATTCTTACTCATGGCAACCCCATGTGTGCAAAGTAGAACTGTCTATAGGGTTTTTAAAGCTGTGACCTTTCAAAAGCAGATCTCCGGGCCTGTCTTCTGAGGTACGTCTGGGTGGGTTCTAATCACCAGCCTTTTGGCTAGTAGTGCTTACTGCCTTGCGCTACCCAGGGACTCTTCCAACTTACATAGAGGAGGCCAATGCGTCCAGAAGGTAGAGAATTGGTGGAGAAGAAGCAGGGAACAATACTGCAGGGTAGCTAGGGCCAAATCACCTAACTATACTCAGGCCACGTTTTACCAGTAAACCTGTATACTAGGAGCCAAGGAAAACTAGCAAGGAGTACTAAATAGGGGAGTGACATAAGAAGATATGAAATTTAAAATGAGCCCAATTACAGTGAGATACCGTTTTCATCTAACATAATGAGAAAAAATTAACAGTATGATAATGTCCAGGGGTGGTGAGGATGTGGCAAATTGATACCCTCATGTATTGTTGGAGTGCATGTAAATTGATAACTCTTTTTTGAAAAGCAATTTAGAGATATATATCAAAAAGTTAAATGACCTAGTAGTTCCACTTTCAAAATACAACCAGTTAGTTGTACAACAATTCAATGAAGCATCATTTTTAATATTAAAAATGTCAACAACAACAAAAACCTGGAAACAATCTAAATGTCCCCCAACCAGTAGGGGACTGGTTAAATAAATTATGATCCAATCATATGATGAAATACTATGACACTAAAAATAATATTGCAGATCTGTTTGTACTGATATAGAAGATCTTAGAGATATATAAGTCCGTGTAATATGATTTCAGGAGCCCTGGTGGCCCAGTGGTTAAGAGCTTGGCTGCTAACCAAAAGGTCAGCAGTTCAAATCCTTGAAAGCCCTATGGGGCAGTTCTACTCTGTCCTATAGGGTTGCTATGAGTTGGAACCAACTCAACGGCACCTACCAACAACAACAGATATGATTTCAATTATATACTTGTTTAATGGAAGTTACATATGTATGGGAATTATAAATTAAAATTGATATTTACATCTGCATAATATAATTTCAATTATATATGTCTTTAATGGTGGTTACATACATTTAAAACCAAAAAAAAAAAAAAAGCAAACCCACTGCCATTGACTCAATTCCGACTCATAGCAACCCCATAAGGTTTCCAAGGCTATAAATCTGTACAGAAGCAGGCTATCACATCTGTTTCCCTTGGAGCCATTGGTGGTTTCAAACCACTGACCTTTTGGTTATCGGTTGATAGCTTTAATCACTGTGCCACCAGGGCTTCTTAAGGGAATTATAAATTAATTATTTTAATGGAAGGAGAGATATACAAGAAACTGCTAACCTTGACCGCCTTTGGAGAAATGAACCACAGGTGATATGTGGGAGAATTTTATTTTTCATTTTCTGTTTGTTTTGATTTCCCTTACAATGTATATGCGTAGTAGGAAGGAGCCTTGGTGGCAGTAGTTATGTGCTAAGCTAATAACTGAAAAGATCAGTGGTTCAAACCCACCAGCAGCTCTGTGGGAGGAAGATATGGCAGTCTACTTCCATAAAGATTTACAGCCTTGGAAACCCTTCTACTCTGTCCTATAAAACCAGTATGAGTTGAAATTGACTCAACAACAATGGGTTTGGTTTTGGTTTTTTATGTAGTATACATAATTAGTTGCATTTCTTCTACCCATTTCTCCCATCATCTCTGCTAATAGAAACCTGACATTATTCAACTACCTTCCCTCAGGGTTGATGATTTTACCCCCAGTTTAGGGATAAATTGTGGTTAATCCAAGGCTCTCAAGGTAAACTCATTTGCATTGCTAACTTGGAGGTGAGCTGTGATTCAGGTCTGGGCTAGGAGATGGGAGTAAGGTCTGCTGGGGGTCTCTGAGAAATTTTGCCTCATTCTTAAGAAGACACCAGAAGATGAAGGTCTTTCTCTTGGCTCTGTACTGCTACAGCCCTCTTGTGACAATGAAGGGAAACAATCTTAGGGTGAAGCCAAAGCTGAGGATGTGAGAGGGAAGAGTTGAGAAGGGCCTATACCAACTATGAAGCCCCTTTCTGGACTTCTTTCATGAAAGATAATATATTTTTTCATTGTTTAAACTAATTGAATCAGGGTCATCACTATTTGGAATCAAAGCTATCTTATTTGCTGGATGGTGCCCAGCTGCCATTACTGAATATTTTGATCAAAGATCAAAAGGAGAAAAATTGCAGAACAGAATTTTAATTCTCATGGAATCCAGATTTTCTGGAGTTGTTGAGGGTAGATGAATCCCTGAAACTATTGCTCTGAGAATAATCTTCGAACCTTAAACCAAAAATATCCCCTGAAGCCTTCTTTAAATCAAACAACAATCTAGCATACTTAGTAAAGAATGTCTACCGTGAGCATTGTGCTCTTTTAAAAAACTATCTACATGGATCAAATCAATAACTGGAAAGTGTGGATCAAAAACTTAGGGAGAAGTTGAGTTTAAGTCAATGGCTGCACAATTTGAAGAATCTAATCAATGTCACTGAATTGTGCATGTAGAAATTGTTGAATTGGCGTATAGTTTGCTGTGCATATTTTCAACAGCAAGGGGAAAAAAATCATCTTATTTTGTACAGAATTTTCAGCTATTTTTGTACCAAGGATACAGCCCAGGGAGCATGAATTGGAGAGAAGCAGCAAGAGGCAGGCAGTCCAAGTAGAAGGAGACTGTTTCAGTGGCCCAGACTGGTGATAGTAAATTGCGAGATGAAGAAGAGAAGGGTGAGTTTGAGATCTACCGTATTTTTCGCAAAAAGCGCCCCCTTGTAGATAATGCGCACTCACATACAATGCGTGGAAATGAGGAAATTATGTAAAAAAAACTTCTGGCATATCGCACCCATGCATATACCATGCATGTCTCGTGACACTTCCAGAAGTGAATTTCAGCCTTATTCACCTTCATTCAGTTGTTGGAAAATGTTACTTTTGATCATACTTGTATAATAAAGTTATAAGCCATGGTTAAGAAATCATGGATTGAGTTTGGGGGTACTCCGGTAGTCGGAAAACACGCAATTGAAACTGCGTTTGTAACTTTTGAGTCATCCGTTAGAACCTTGAACCTTCTGAAGCCAGTCCATAAATCACGTGCTATCATCTGGAAGCATAAATAAAGCAAAGCCTGCACTGGCATAAATGGCATCAAGTAGCTATCAATAGGAATCTCCACTCAATCTGCATTGACATAATTACCACAGTCCTCTTCCTACTCTGGCTCTTAACTGGAGAAGCAAACAAAGAAAATCTGATACACAATCGCTGGTGGCTCAACGGTTGAAAGCGGAAAACAATGTAACATCATCTTAAGTAAAACCATTAAGCTATGTTAGGTTCTTTTATTTCATAGTCTGAGTATGTCTCATTAATGCCAATGTCTTTGATCCATGATCATAAATCACCATAGTCATAGGATTGGGAGTATATAAAAAGACCCTTGCTTCTAGTACACTTACATTTGAATTTTGCGATCTCTTTACTAGAACCAGTCAGTTATTGATTATATTGTGCACATTTTTTCAGCTTATAGATATAAATCTTAGAATCTTTTCGGATCCTGGCAGGAATTCAATGCAAGTCCTACACCGCCAACTTCAGATTGAAAGTCATTGCAAGGGTGGGAGAAACAAGCCACAGAATGGCAGTAAGAGAATTTGAGGTTGGAGAGTCATTCATTCTCAGAAGGAGAAAAAGGAGATGGAGATAATGAATCCTCGAAAACTCGCAAGTCGTGGGCCCAAAGCAAAATGGCCTGAGTTGGAGAACAATTTGAAAGAGTGTATTATTTCTCGAAGGGAACAAAATCAAGCTGTCTCTACTGTCGTAATTCAGATCAAAGCAGAAACTTCTGGCAAATGAAAGAGGAATCCCGGATTTCAAGTAGGCTTCACCTGAATTTCTAAATTCATGAAAAGGAATGGCCTTCCCATGAGAATGAGAACCAATGATGATGATAATGAATCCTAATAAAGCTTTGGTAGAGTCAAGGGAAAGAGTCAACAGCTTCAAAATCATAGAGCTATTCCATTTTTAATAACCAAGACAAGGGTTGCTTCTTTTATCTTTGTGTAAACTAAAACTACAAAGGAAATAACCAAGTCTATTCCATTCTGAGCCCCACATGTCTGTATTTTCAATCGCATCATATGCATGTGAAAGCTGGACAATGAATAAGGAAGACCAAAGAAGAAATGACACCTTTGAATTGTGGTGTTGGCAAAGATTATTGAATATGCCAAGGACTGCCAAAAGAACTAACAAGTTTGTCTTGGAAGAAGTACAACCAGAATGCTCCTTAGAAGCAAGGATGGTGAGACTGAGTCTTACATACTTTGGACATGTTGTCAGGAGGGGTCAGTCCCTCGAGAAAGACATCATGCTTGGTAAAGCACAGGGACAGCGGAAAAGAGTAAGACCCTCAACGAGGTGGATTGACACAGTGGTTGCAACAATGGACTCAAGCATAACAACTATTGTAAGGATGGCACAGGACTGGGCAGTGTTTCATTCTGTTGTGCATAGAGTCGCTGTGAGTCAGAACCAACTCGACAGCACCTAACGACAACCACAACATTCCATTCTGAGGAGTCCTTGGGTAATACAAATGGTTAAAATGTTCAACTGCTAACCAAGAGGCTGGAAGCTCAAGTCCGCTCAGAAGAAAGACCCGACATTTACTTCTGAAAAACCAGCCATTGAAAACCCTGTGGCACACAGCTCTATTCTGACACGCACTGGGTTGCAATAGGCTCAGTGGCAACTGATTTTTTTTTTTCCTAATCCTAGTCTGAATTGCCAAACATGTGAATATAATCTGCTCAAGAAGGGATGGAGGTGTCTCAGATAACCAGACTTAGAATGCATGATGATAAGCGCAGCAGCAGGAGCCTCAGGGCTTTATGATTTATCAATCCACGTATAACAAGAATGTATGGAGGTAGGGCAGGGGAAGGAAAAGAAAATGTATTTATGCTTCCAGGATTTACCTGCCCTTCCAGATTCACTTTACATTCTACAATCTCACCTGTCATTTTGTGCTACTGTTCGTGGTAGACCATTTCTTTACAGGTAGGATACAGATAGACAACTGTGTACCATAGGCTCCGTAGTATAACTCTTGGGACATAGTCAGTGGGCCTTAAAAGCAAGGAAAATATTGCCATCCAACTCGTATCTAGAAGATCAAATTCTTAGTCAGAGACTTACATTGCAGCCTTCATTTTCCTTGGTGAGCTTCCTATAGACTTAACTGTCAGCTAGCTTATGTGATGATTTCCTAGCTTTTCAGTATTTTCGTTCCTCTTTGGCAACTTTTTTTCTTTTTTTAATGAGTACTCTCCCCAGGGAATTAATTATTACCTTGAAGAGCATATTCATATAATTTCATCAAGATATTTTAAAAAATTATCAGACTCCTGACAGATACTCTGTGCAGCTTTTAAAAATCATGTAATATGCTTATAGATTTTTCCAACTCTATTGAATCGGAATATTTTTATTTTGGGATGTAAGACAATCTTTCTGTCTCCCCTGGACCCACCCTCTTTGTTAAATGCAGAAATCAAACTCAATGGATCTAGTATGTATGAGCCAATGCTCACAGACTCATTGCAGTCTTTTGTGCTAAGAAGTCCACGACTTGGGAAGGAAGGGCTCAGTGGGTGTGGGAACTCATCACCACATGGACATTTGTTTTGCAGAGAGAAGGCTCATTACAGCCCATCTTATTTACAATTATTGAGCTCGCTTTTAGAAATCTGGATAATCAGGAAGTACCTCACTGAAGAACAATGGCACTACCCCAGTTGCCATATTCACATGAGGAAACATAGTTAAATAATGGAAAGGTTGCAATCTCTAAGAGATCAACAACTGCAGTCCTTCTGGAAACTACTTTTCATCCTTAACTCAGAGCAGATCATACCTTGTTATGGTACAAATTGCATAAAATGCCATGAAGCCTAATGTTGCAAACTTTGGATTGTATGCAGTGACAGGTATTAAGCAGAAAGCAGCAGTTACTTCAACCTCACTCTCCGCCACTTAAAATTTGGGGTTGTGTGAATACCTTTGGGAAACACAGGGAAGGAATTTCAACAGCCTTTCTATGCTCTGAGTTGAAAAGCAGGCAGTGTTGTGCAGTGATGGACTTGGTACAGGGAGACCTCTTGAGATTGAATCTATAGAACATTTGCTTACCAAGGGTATGACTTCAGGCCATCAGCCAAACCTCTAACCTCAGTTTCCTGGACTATAAATATCTGGATATTGTAGCTAAACCTAAACTGGGATTCAAAGTCAGGGGCTGTGATGGTTAAGGTTGTGTGTCAACTTGGGTGGGCCATGATTCTCAGTGGTTTGGCTGTCTTATGATGTTGTGATCACTTCCATGATGAGATTTGATATAATGTGATCACCTCCACAATTGGATCTGCTATGAGTAGTCAATCAGTTGAAAGGGAGTTTCCTTGGGCATGTGGCCTTCATTGAATATAAGTGGACATTCTGGCAACGCTCTTGGGCTTTTGCTTAAGCTGGATCCTGCAACTGGCTCCCGTTCATCTGATCTCCAGTTCTTGGGACTTGAGATAGCAGCTTACCTGTGACCTTGCCAGCCAAGCACGGGATTCTTGGAATTTATCAATCTCCATGGCCTGTGACCAAGAGCCCTGCTCTCTGACTTGCCGATCGTGGGTTCGCCAGCCTCTGCAGCTACCCAAATCAGGAGAACCTCTATCCGGACCCATGGACTTGGGACATTCCAGTTGCTACAACTGTGTGAGCCATTTCCTTGGTATAAATCTCTCTCTTATGTTTATTTATGCACTTTACTGGTTTTGCTTCTCTAAAGAACCCAGCCTAAGACAGGGGCCATGACACTGAGTTGAGGGGCTGGTCCCCTCTCCCCAGAAATTTGTTAGCAAGAGTTAATATGCATGGGGGAAAAGAGACCTGTGAGGAAGAAGATTTATGCCTGAGAACCTGATATTAGAAGAATGAGAAATGGAGTAAGTTATTTTCCTCAGTCAGCCCAAGGTGAGAGAGGAAACAGACACCAAAGGAGTTGTTTCAAAGGTTTTTTGTTTGTTTGTTTTTTATGTTTGTTGAACAAGCAATGTAGTTCAGAGCCTGAAGCACCAAATGCCAATTGAAACTTCAGGAGAGAAACAGCCTTTCTATTTCTGCAAGGGTATAATTGGTCTTCAATAGAGTAAAGACTGAAGGAAACCTGATACCATTTAACAACATGGGCTATGTAACAGTCGAGGAATAGGAAAGGCCTTTTAGGCAGAGCAACTGAGTTCTCAAGAAGGGCCCTGGTAGCAGGGGCAGAGGCCAGCTGGTAGAGGGTACCTTTCAGGATGCTAAAGCATGTGGGAGGTGCCTGCAGATAGCTCCATGGGCCAGGGTAAGGAGAAGATTAAGGACATTAATAATAAAGGTGGAGCCTGTGAACCAACAACATACAGGCATTGATATCAACATGGTCTCGTTCATGCCTACAGGGTAGTGGGGTCTTGAGACATTCAGATGACATGCAATAATGAGGCTGATTACTAGAGCAGTCTTAGTGAGGATTAATGAGACGACATATGCAAAAGTGCTAGCACAGCACCTGGTGTGTAGTTAGCACTCTGCTAATTTCCTTTCCAAGCTTGACCTTTTTTAAGAGTCTTCCAAAAAGATTAGTGTAGAATATTCATCCTTTCTATGATGTTACAGTATATGAGATATAAGTATCTAATCTTTTTACATTATGGAAACATAAATAGAAATAAATGAATTCCTTTCTGATTTAAAGAATACTTGTTATTTTAACAGGGATCAAATAGCTCAGAAATGAGTAAGTGAAACATTTGAGGCTTTAGAGGACCTTTCAATGGTTAAGACAATATTGCATGAATGAAATACTTTACTGATTTTGGAGGTGCCTACTTTGCACCCGTGGGTCACTATATGAGCCCTAAAGAAAATGGTTAAAAGGTAAGTGGGAACAAACAGCATAGTCTCTAAGGTCACACACACACAAAAGGCTTGGTATAAAAGACCTCTATGGCATTATATTCTTTATTTATGATATTTCACTAAGTGGTTATTACACTTGGAAAAAGCATGCTCAACTTTTTACGTGATGCCAGACAACAGCCCTATTTGGGCTGATTTCAAGGTTATTGATGAGTTTCAATTACCCACAAATGTCTTTTTTACACTTGATTTCTAATGCTTGGAAGTTGTCCAATTCTAGAAAAAAAAACTTAGGGCGAAAATGGCAAATTTCTCACCTCCCGTGTTTGTACATACAGACATCACTAATCAATCACCGTTCTTTTCTGCTGAGTCACCTTCTTAACACAGTGTCGTAAGCAGTCACTGCCAATCGAAGGAGTTAAAACCAATTTTCTCTATCTTCCTTAATGCTTTGCTTTCTATGAAAATGCAAATATTTGAGGAAGAGTAAAATTTTAAGTTATCAATCACTGACAATGAAATCTTAAGAAAAAAATTGAAAGCAGCATTTGCTCAGGCATTAGGGGAGAGAACTCAAGGGCTCTGGAAGGGGGAAAGGAAGGCAGCAGAATCTAGGAGCTCCCTGAAGATATACTTCACCTACTTAACAGTTTTGCCTAAGGCCAATGCTGCCAAAAGGACCAGTTCTCTCCAGGGCATCTATTTCAGCCATTTACCATCAAATAAAACTTACAACTGGGATGTGAATTCTTAGGCCAAGGGCATTTTATTTTTTGAAATTTTAAAGTACTTGTTGGGTAAACTACTTTAAAAATTCAAGAGCAGCCATAAACGAATCCTAGAAGTAGAAAGAACAGTGCAGAGGAAGGTGAGCAAGGTGAAGTTTATTATGGCGGGTGCTATGTGTCTGTATATCATGCATGCACAGGTGCTCTTGGGCACATATGCTTATAAATTACTATATACTTGCATAATTGCCAATTCTCTCTAATACTCTGACAAGCCAACAGGCCAGGGAAGGCAGGATGAAATGCCATTAAAAAGAAATTAAGGGACTTGAGCTTCTGGCCAAGATGGAGTAACAGGGATAAAATTTATTCCCCTAACAGAAACAACAACAACAAAATGAACAACATACAAGAAATAACAGTTTGTATGACACTGGACATCAGGCAAGAAAGGGCAGTGACACTGACAGGTGGGACACAAATGAGGTGAGCCTATGATTTTCCTATTTTACTGTATCGAGATTGTTTACAGACTACGGTGCAGGGAGGAGGAACCCAGGCAGAGCCCAGAAGACTTTCTGAGTTGAGGAGACAGACCTGAGAGCCCAGAGAGAGCAAGGGAGCTATCATTTGCAAGACAGAGTACAGACTTCTTCCAGGTTACAAACATTCCACTTACACACAACCATAGTTATGAACCACCCCCCAAAGCCTATTAAAAACTTGAGGTACGTAGAATGGTTTATAATAACAAAGAGGCGCTACTTTGCAAAACATTATTATTGTTATTATTATGTTAAAGATGTTTTAGTGTATCTGGAAGTGTTTCTTAAATGTTTTTATGAATAGAACGGTACACTATATACTATTTATACTAAGACAAATATTTGACTGGCCGATGTTAGATACAAACCATACCTAACTGTTCTGACTTACATAGAAATTTGATTTAAAGACAGATTGAGGAATGGAACTCGTTCATAATCTGGGGACTGCCTGTACTAGAGAGGAGAGATACACAGAGAGAGAGACCTCCAGAGATCTACAGAGGATACTACTGCAGTATTTAGCTGAGTACTGATCAGAATAGGCACGAGAAAACACTTCTAGCTGAAAAAGAGTGAAGCAGTTTCTTAATCTTGACACTACTGACATTTTGGGTTGTCTAATTCTTTGTTGGGGGCCAGGAAGCAGTGCTGTTCATTGTAGGTTATCTAGCAATATTCTTGGCCTTTTATTCAGTAGATGCCAGTAGCACCCCCCGCCCCCGCCATTGTAATAACCAAAAATATCTCCAGACATTGCCAAATGTCCCTTGGGAGACATTTGAATCTATAGGATGTCTCAGTTAACAACCACTGGATTAAAGTAAACAGTGTCCAGCACCCACACAGGGCTGCAAATAGAGTTTGTTTCCACCAGCCAGACTGAAAACCTCAAAAGTAACCAGGCATTGGGTAGAGTACACAGAAGGGTCTTACCTCAGTGAAGAATAAGTATCTGTAGACTGAGCACAGCTCCAGTCCCACCTAACAAATGTTAAAATCAAAGACTGAGATGATTAAATTTTTTTTCAAGTAATTTAGCTGTATTCTAGAACAAAGCTCAAGAATATTTATAGGAATAAAAATATCTCATGGAGGTTTAGCTCAGAAACTCTGGGAGTTAATGCCCTGTTGGCAACCTTTAACCAATTACAAATGAGAGGCAGTGAATAAATGCTCCAGTCTCCCTGCCCTACTGTGGGGCAATTCTGAGGCCTATTCCACACTATTGCTCATAGGATCCCCCATGGAACTGAGCCCCTATTCATTCATTACCCCTTACTGGCTTTTCTCCTTTCCTTATATTCCTTCTCCAGTCCTTCAATGTGCTTCCCCAGGTCACATCCTAAATGCATCTCCTGCATCCACGTTTTTGAATTAGGGCCTGCCTTTTGGGGAACCTAGACTAAGACACTATCTCATGTGGATATTGTATGTATAAAATAAAGTAGGATATGTAAAGTGCTTAGTACACTGCCTGGAGAGAAATGTCAGGGTTTTACTTCATTTGTTTTGTTTTTAATGCCAGTTTTCTCTAGAGACCTGAGAGAAAGTCTATGCTAACTTAAAGCTCATAAGAGTAAGGAAAAGAAGTCTGGGTGAGGGAAGACATGTACCCCAGACTTAATAAAAGTAAAACTGGGTTAGTTTACTAGTAAAAAAGGCCTGTCTTGAACATTATGCTTTTTTAAGAATTGTCTATATGGGATCAAATTGACAACAGCAACTCAAAAGATTAGATAGGAACCTTAGGGGGCAGTGAATTTTTGTAATGAGGGAGGAACAGCTCAGAAAAGGAGGGCAAGACTGGTTGCACAACTTGAAGAATATAATCAATGTCACTGTATTGTACACATAGAAACTGTTGAATTGGTGTATGTTTTGCTGTGTATACTCCCAACAACAACAGCAAAATAAATAAAATTGAAAAAATAAAATGAAACTGAAACAATTCATGGGAGGGGTCGATATGGTGTATCTCAAATACTGTACAGTGAAACATAAATCTATCTCAAGTGGTATGGGGATTTTCCAAAGCTAAAATTCTGATTATATTATTGCGGTCCAAGTGAATAAGAAAAGTTGAAACTATCCAAAACCAAATCAAACCAAACCAAATCAACATGTAGGTCTGCCAGATTTAGTAAATAAATTACAACACACTCAATTAAATTTGAATGTCAGACAAACAACTAAGGCTTTTTTAGTATAAAGAGGTCCTATGCAATATTTGGGACATAAAAAAAAAAAAATTTTTTTTTTTTTTTTTTTACTTATACTAAGAATTCATTTGTTATTTATCTGAAATTCAAATTTAACTGGGCATCCTATGTTTTATCTGGCAACCCTAACAATGTGACTATACAGTCAGTTCTCTGAGAAGCTCAAATTTCTATAAAAAGTTATATACAAAAGATTAAAAAATGAAGGATAGTTTTTTTTTTTTTTTTTTTAGAGCCAAGTGGCTCAAATTTGCTGGAATTTTATGAGGAAAGCTAGACCCAGGCTGAGCTGAGGCCCACAAAACAAACTAAAGACAAGAACAATACTTTTTAAAGCTCAAGAAAAGCAGGAAAGGTACTGGCCCACCACATGGGGAAGACGGTATAAAGTCATCAGACGACAGAAGGTAGCTACTGAACTTTTTTCTGCTTTTGTATTATTCTATTATTTGCCAAGGAAAATTCTTTTCCAAAACAAGACAAAACACAAACAAAAAAACCCACTGATGCTCAAGCAGCTTAGGAGTTAGTCAAAGGTCTATCTCATCGTCTTCAATATGCTCAAGTTCCCAGACCCAGACGGTTTATATCCCAAATTGCTAAAACAAATTGAGGATGTGATTTTATAGAAATCATCCACAATAAGAGAGTTGCCAGGAAACAGAAGACAGGCAAATGCTCAAATTTTCAGGAAGAGAAAAAGAAAAAGGACACTATTGAGGAGGAATTCAGATGTCTAGAAACATTTCTGGGATGGGTTTCTAAGGAACCAGCCAGGTCAAATGAACTTCATTTTCTTTGTTGTTAGGATTCTTAGACTTTTGCATCATGATAATGCGCCTTGATCTCACGAGGTCATTTGATGGATATTTTCCATGATAACTTTGTGGACAAGAGAAAATGCAGAAAGCAGTTTTCTGTGGTTCTGAACTTAAATCTCATTCAACTTTGTTAATAAAGTCTCAAATGAAGTTATACTCATCAAATTTGCTGTCAGTACAAAGCTAAGAGGAAGAGTGTGTTAATTAGACTCTGGGTGACAAGTAAAGAAACTCAGTGTGAAATAACTGAAACAGGAACTAATTATAAAGGTACCAGGCATACAGCGGAACCTCCTAAACAACTGGAACTAAGAATACAGACTTTTGGAAAGGCTATAAAGTACAGGGTTATCTGTGCAGGTTTTTGATTGAATGTCAACTGTATACAATGTTGGGCAAGTCACTCAACTTCTCTATGCCTCAGTGTTTTCATCCATAAAAAGGAGATAACGATAGAAACTACCTCAAAGGGTTGTTGTTAGAATCAAATGAGTTAACGTACACAAAGCATTTCATACTTGGTGTATAGTAAGCACTACATACGCAATTTTATTTTATTTCATTTTATCTATGGTGCACTTATTTCTTCCCTGTCCTCGTAGAGTGGCATCCTGTTTCCGGAACCTACATGATGGAAAAAGTGGCTACTGACATCTCCCGTGTCTTTTATGTTACAGGCTAGGCTCAACTCTCTTAATCCCCTGGGAAGGGGACTTGATCTTGTTTGTACCCAGTGTCCTCTACAGACAAATTCATTGTGGTCAAGAGATAAATTCGTTTATTCATTCAACAGATATTAGTTGAGCTCCTAGTTTTGTCAACCACTGTTCTAGGCACTGAAAGTACAGGAATGAACAAAAAAGTCAATGTCCCTGCTGTGATAGAGCTTATATTCGGGCAAAGGCATGGAGAAGGCCAGTAAAAAAAAATAACTTAAAATATTCTAGTCTGGTGGTCACAAGTGTAATATAGAAGAATAAAGTGGAATAAGTGGATGGAGTGACTTAGAAAGGGAGAGGGACAATATTTTATAGAGAGTGATTAGAGAAGGTTGCCTTGATAAGTTGACATTTGAACAGATACCTGAGGAATTGAAGATACCTGGGAGAATGCTAACCAAAAGGTCGGCAGTTTGAAGCCACCAGACGCTCCTTGGAAACTCTATGGGGGCAGTCCTACTCTGTCCTATAGGGCCACTATGAGTTGGAATTGACTCAACGGCAACAGGTTTGGTGTTTTTTGGTTTGGGGAGAATGCTGTAGGTGGAGGGAATGGGAATTGCAAAAGCTCTGAGACAGGAGCATGCCTGGATTCAAGAAGCAGGAAGGCCAATGTGATTGGAATGGGAGGAGCAAGGGAGAAATGATGTCAAAGAGGTTGTGGGAGCCAGATCAGGGAAAGTTGCATAGACCTTGAAAAAGAATGCAGGTTATTACTCTAAGTAAGATGGATGAGTGCCACCACAGGGCTTTGAGTGGAGGAGAGACATGGATCGACTTATATTTTGTGTGGGAAATGACTAGAAGGTAGCAACATGGAAGCAGAAAGTCTAGTTAGAAGGCTGTTGAAATAATCCATGTAAAATATCATAGTGTTTTGGACTCTGGTGGTAATGGTGAAGATGGTTAGAAACGATAGGTCTTAATGTGCTTTCAGTTGAATACTATTAAATGTAGGATGTGAAGGAGAGACAAGTCAAGGGTGACTCCAAAGTTTGACTCCAGAGTGAATGGTAGAATGCAGTTGCCATTTACTGAGATGGGGAAAAATTTGGAAGGAACAGTTTTGGTGGGAAATATCAAGAATTGCTTTTGACCAGACTTTCTGGCCTGACAGAAACTGGAGAAACCCTGAGAGTATGGCCCTCAGACACCCTTTTAGCTCAGTAATGATGTCATTCCTGAGGTTCACCCTTCAGCCAAAGATGAGACAGGCCCATAAAACAAAACAAGACTAAAGGGGCACACCAGCCCAGAGGCAAGGACTAGAAGGCAGGAGGGGACAGGAAAGCTGGTGATAGGGAACCTAAGGTTGAGAAGTGGAGAGTGTTCACATGTCATGGGGTTAGTAACCAATGTCACAAAACAGTATGTGCACTAATGGTTTAATGAAAAGCTAGTTTGTTCTGTAAACCTTCATTTAAAGTACAATTAAAAAAAAAAGACCCCTTATATGATTCCAGAGACAATCACAACCTGAGTTGAATTTTTTATGCAATAAAAATTAGTGATACCCCTTACTTCTCAAAGTAAGGGTATGAGGTCTCTTCCAGTTTTATTTCTGGTTATCGCTCATATGGATGGTTGTGTCAAGAGACATGAAGCCTTGCTCTGTGTTAGGCCACCTCTGGGATCCTCACCCAATCTGTCTTACAGTCCCGGGGGTCATCAGATGTCCATTCATACAAAGGGCCCAGATACACAGGCAAGAGTATGCAAGCAATATAGCCACTGTGGACAACAGTTTGTCAGTTCCTAAAAAAAGTTGAACATGAAACTACCATATGACCCAGAAATCCCAATCCTAGGCATAGAACCACAAGAAGTGAAGGCAGGGATGCAAACAGACATATGTACACCAATGTTCATTGCAACACTATTTGCAATAGCCAAAAGGTGAAAGAACTGAAATGTCCATTAACAAATGAATGGAAAACAAAATATGGTGTACACATAAAATCAAATATTATTCAGCCATAAAGAGAAATGAAATCCTGATGCATGCCACAACATGGATGAACCTAGAAAATATCATGTTGAATGAAATAAGTCAATTACAAAAGGATAAATACTATACTATTTTACTTATATGAAATAAATAAATATATAGAAACCAAAGATTATTCATAACTACCAGGGGTAAGGGAGAGAGTTTTTGTTTGGGGGCACTGAGTTTATGTTATTGGTGGTGGAATGACCTGGAAAAGGATAGCGAGAATTATTGTACAACTTGAAGAATGTAATCAATGCCACTGAATTGTACATGTAGAAATTGTTGAATTGGCATATGCTTTTCACCACAATAAAAAAAAAAGGTTAAAAAAAAAAGAATTTGCTTTAGTATGTGTTACTTTAAGATGTCCTTGGACATCCAAGATATATCAAGCAAGCAGTAGGAATATGGGAGGATTCAAAACAGAATAAGATAGAGATAAAAATTTTGGATTCATTCATGTATAGTTGGCAGTGTATAGATGGCATTTTAAATGTGACTTGATGAGATCACCAAGGGAGGGAGATTTGAGAGAAAAGAGAAGAGATCAGACTGAACCTTGAGGTATTTGTTAAGATGCCAAAGACAACAAAGGAGAAAGAGCAGTGAGTAAAGTAAAATATAGGACCATGAGAAAATGATCCAGAAGAGACCAGATGAAGATGTTTCAAGCAGGTGAGAGTGATCAACTGTGTCAAATGGATAGGCCAAGTCAAATGAGAACTGGAGATGATGGATCACATTGTGACAAGAAGCGACTCCTATAGAAAGGATGCTGAAGGGGTAGTGCTATGGGTGTTCATTACAAACAGCTAACAAAATAAATGAAAGCATGAGAATTCAAAGTTATTTTGAAAATTGGAATGAGATGGCCGAAATATCCAATAAAACTCAAATATAATAAATGTTAGGTTTGGCATTTAGATTCAGACTAGAAATTATAAAATCTGTTTATACACACCCATAAGACTGAAAAAGTATACTCTCCAACATTAAAAGTCATTATCTATATGTGGTAGAACCATGGATAGTTTTTATTTTTCGTTATATTTTCCACAAATTAAAATTTTTTTCTCTAATATATATGGAGCTGTGGTGGCACAGTGGTTTAGAGCTCGGTTGCTAACCAAAAGGCTGGCTGTTGGAATCCACTAGTCACTTTTTGGAAACCCTGTGGGGCAGTTCTTCTCTGTACTATAGTGTGGCTATGAGTCAGAATTGACTCGATGGCAATGGTTTTGGTTTTGTTTTATTTTATGCATATATATCACTTTATTAGTCAGAAAATATAATAAATGGTGTACAATATCAGTTGTGTGTAATAAGAGATGAGAAGAGCTTATTTTAACTTGTAGGGAAAAAACAAAACATGTTGAAAAAGAACTTAGGTTGCATTAGTAAAAGTATCCTATACATTTTTTGTATTAATTCAACTGGACATGGGCAAACTAGACAGTTTCACTACCAGAAAGTATAGAGAGAAGGTAAGGATTGATAGAAATCTGGAAAGTAGGTCTTGGGGAAAAGTTGAGGAAAATAGAAATGTGAATCACAGAAGAAAAGAATAAGTCACAAGGGTATGTGATGAGTTGTGGTGTAGCCAAAAGAGGTAGACTTAGCTCCATTTGTAATCTTGGGCAAGTCACTTATTTTCTCTGAGTCCCAGTATACACTTTGGTAACATAGCCACAATATCTTCCTCATAACATTGTTATTTGGATTAAGTGAGACAAAACACGTATCACCTTATCCTCTGGCTCCTGTGTCAGTTTCTCCATCTCTGGCCCAGAACCCCCTGTATTCAGATCTCATGAGCTCTTCTTTGAGTTCCCTGAAAAGAACCTACTCACACAGAAGCACTGGTGAACTATGCAGGTTTTTCTAAAGCTTATATATAAGGTAGATGAATGAGGACACTCACAACACACAAAAAGCTTAAGGCCCCCATCCCACTGCTGTTCACTGCAAAGTCTCTGCCACTGTGGCAACAGGGAGACAAGTGAAAGAGTGGGAGAGTGGGGGGAACATCTTTTGGATCTTCAAATTCTTTCCCTTCTACTGTGAGAATAATTTAACCTCTCCCAGTTTCTATCCCCAAATTTGAAAATCGAAACTTATTTTGATATTCAAAAAAACAAAGAATGTCTCACATAGCAAAATCTACCTTCCTCAGCAAACGTATTTCTACACTGAGTGTGGCCTTTGGGCTCTCAGAATTCTATCCCTACCTCCTTACCTTAAGTGATATCAAGTTTTTCTTGCAAATATAGTCAATGATCTTCCCATGAAGGATTCAGGTAAAGGACTTCTTCTCCATCCACTGAAAAAAACAGAAAAACCAAACCAGTGCTGTCGAGTCGATTCCGATTCATAGCGACCCTGTAGGACAGAGTAGAACTGCCCCCATGGAGTTTCCAAAGAGTGCCTCACAGATTTGAACTGCTGACCTCTTGGTTAGCAGCTGTAGCACTTAACCACTACGCTACCAGGGTCTCCTCCATCTGCCTAGACACATGAAATACCTGGTACAGAACTGTCACCCAGTAGCTGATTTTGTTATTATCACAACAGCCTTTTAGATATTTAAAGAGTTTTGTGGCAGCTGAAAGTCGAGCTTTATTTCTATAGTTCCCAAGGACCCAATTGGACCAATAAGTATTAGTCACTGAGAGGCAGAATTTGGCTCAATATAAGGCAGATATTTCCAACAATTAGAACTATTCAATAACAGGCCAGAAGCTTCTCACAGTGGTGTGTCTTCTAGTGCTTAAGCTGTCTGCTGAGAGAGAGTTCAGAAGACAGTGGATGGAAATTGGAATTCGTTGACCAAAACACTCGCTTCTGATGTAAAATCCTGTGATCCTATGAAAAGTGCTTGAATCTGTGTGTGTGTTTCCTTTTCTTTTTCTTTTCAGTTCCACTAAAATCTAAATTCAATTCCATAAACCTGATCCCTTTAGGATCTGGCAGTGTTTAAAATACTCTGGGACAGAAAACTCTCTTAGACGGGAGGCAGCCAGCATAGCTACTAGTGAAGAGATTTTCTGTCACCACTTCAAAAGCTTCAGTGGAGTGGGGGAGGGCTAATGCAGCTGTCCAGGCGACCAAGTGATTGTGGGATGCAGAGCTGTGCTGTGTCCTGGGGCAATTCAGGGCTTGCCCATCAACCTCAGAGAGGGGAAATGGTAACCAGACCCCAGGGCACCCCAGGGGCTTTCGGGATACACTTCCATTTGCCATTTTCTAATCATTTCAGGGCACCAAATGAGCTATAAGTTCTCCACAGGCCAGTGTGGCTTTGCCTGTAATACAATCTTTTTAAAAGGTTAAGTTAATCGTGACTTTTACCGTTTCAGCATTTCAACCTAACAGGGCTCCATGCACAATCTAATTAGATTTTTATAAGCCTTTATTTAAAGGAATTTGTTTAGTGACAATGACAATTTGAGTATTCTAGGTAGGTCCCTTTTGTATAATATTGAAGCGACATAGAGGGCGCACTGCTAGGCCATCATAACAGATTCTAATAGGTAGTTATTACCTAAAATTTATATCTGTTTAAATGCAAACCATTCATGAGAGGAAAAAAAAAAAAAAAAAAACCCATGTGTTCAACGATGTTATTGCAGACCCTGTAAAATGAGAGCAAAGGGATAGGGAAGCCTGAGATCATGCTAAGGGGAAGGTTTCGTGCTATGCAATGAACGCGTCACGTGACTTCTATAGAAAATTCTATCCATTTCGACGGTGAATTGGATTCCGGGTTGAATTTTTAAAGGCTATTTGTCCTAAGAGATTATGAATTTATACTGCTTAAGATTGCATTCCATCATTGTAAAAGTCCAAGAGTCCTCCATAAAGTTTGTTTTACCAGCCAGAATTGGGAATTACATCTCTTGCAGTAAATTCCCTCATTTTGGTCATTTGACATTTCAGAGGTAACCCCTAGCTTAACTGGCTGCAGGTAAAAATTATAGGCATAATTGGTTTGAATAACAGTCTCTGGGTCCACTTATTCTCAAATATTTAGCCAATTACATCTTCCTTTATGTAATATTTTTAATATTCCACAAGGTACATTTTAACTGGCTTTCTCAGTTATTAAATGGCTTTGTTTGCTTTGGTTTTTGCTTCTTTTGTAAAATTGAACCCAAGACTTTCCTTAAGAATGTGGTGAAAGAATGTGTTGCTGAAGAAAGTCATACTGAAGTGTTTTAAAGTCCTGAAGCCTTTCATTCTGGGAGTTGATAGAATTGCCCTGTGTGGATTTGGGCTGTCAAAATATTATCCTGGGTATTTCAGATATTGTTCATATTCATTTACCAAAGGGGGGGAGGTAGAAGGATTGTCCTGGCAACTCTAAGGATTAAGGCATTGAGGAAAACGGGGAAAGGTTGTGGGCAAGGGAAGAGAGTAGATGGAAAATGCAGCTAAGGAAAAGCAAATATGATGATGACTGGGTTTTAATTCTCCCTGGTGATAGGGATAGGGGTCGGGATAGATCACTTCATAACTGGAGAAAGAAATGAGTGTTAAAGAACCATTTTTCCCAAGACAAAAGCATTGACAAGCAGGCCGACGGTACGAAAGGTATATCTGCTCCCTGTGCCACTGAAAATTCAGCCTTTGCCAGGTTCATAAATTACCCATCCTCATGTCCATTTAAAAAAGTTTTTTTCAATGAAGTTTTCATTTTAGAATAGTTTTAGATTTACAGAAAAGTTGTGAGGATAGTACACAGTTTCCATTATACACCGCATCCCGTTTCCCCTATTATTAATATATCAGAATGGTGCTTTTGTTGCCATAAATGAACCAATATCGATACATTATTATTTACTGAAGTCCATGCTTTATTTGTATTTCCTTAGTTCTATCTAATGTGCTTTCTCTCTTCCAGAATCCCATCAAGGATGCCACATTACATTTAGCATTCATATCTTCTTGGGCTCTTCTTGGTTGTGACAGGTTCTCAGACTTTTCTTTCTTTTGATGGCCTTGACAGTTTGAGTTGAACTGGTCAGATATATTGTAGGATCTACCTCTATTTGGATTTGTCTGATATTTTATTTCTGTCATGATTACACTGGGGTTATGGGCTGTGGGGAGGAAAGCCACAGAGGAAAAATATCATTCTCATCACATTGAATCAAAGGTACATATTATCAACATAACTTATCATTGTTGATGTAAACCTTTCCCCCCACCCTTTCCATACTGTTCTCTTTGGAAGGAAATCACCATGCGTAGCCCATACTTAAGGAATAGGGAGTTATGTTCTACCTCCTTGAGAGCAGAGTTATCCACATAAGTTATTTGGAATTCTTCTGCACGAGAAATTTGTCTATTCTTCCCCACTTATTTATTGGTTTAATCATTTATTTATATCAGTATAAAAAAAAAAAACAAACCCGTGCCATCGAGTTGATTCTGACTCTTAGCGACCCTGTATCAATATAGACTCATGAATATTTATTTTACATTTTCAGTTATAACCCAACGGTACTTTATTTTCTTGCTCAAATTGTTCCAGCTTTGGCCACTGGGAGCTCTTTTGGTTGACTCTATGTTGCTTTGACATACCCCATCATCTTGGGTTTGTTTTTTTTTTCCTTAAGAATTTTTTACTTTCTGCCATCAGCCACATTGTCTACATTTCCTGCCCCCTGTCCTAGTGTCAGCCATTTCTCCAAGGAGCCCTATTTTCTTTTAATGGAGAGTGGTTCTAGAAACCAAGAAACCAGTATGTCATTGCTTCTATGCCTTTCAGCTCATAGCACTAAGAAAAATATGTGTATACTAACCCACGAATATGTATATAAACCAAAAATCCAAACCTGTTGCCGTTGAGTTGATTCTGACTCATAGTGACCCTATAGGGCAGAGTAGAATTGCCCATAAAATTTCTAAGGAGAGGCTGGTGGATTTGAACTGCCAGTCTCTTGGTTAGCAGCCATAGGTCTTAACCACTGCCCCATCAGGGCTCCATATATGCATATATTGGTAAATATTTCTATATATATAACCATTATCTATATGAAGTTAAACATGAGTTTACACCAATATTTCCAACTCTAATCCAATACCGCATGGATCATTTTAACCTCCTTGACTGGTGTATTTGAAAATTTCCACTCCAGCAGTGAGAAGTCTGGTTCCCATCAATTTCTGTCTATTTACTTAATCATTCATTACAGTATAAATGAATAGCAGTATCAGAATTATTAACTCTTACCACTATGGGAATGACTTTATAAACCAGGATACAGTACTTATGTACAGTTCCTTTTGTCTTTAGACTTTCAAACTCCACTAGTTTTCAAACTGTTTAAGTCAGCACCTTCTCCCCCACCCCCACCCCCACCCCTTTCAGTGAGGTTGTTTCATGTATTTGCAATACGGTTCTTTTTGTCACATTCTGCATTCTATCCTGGAATCCTATGATTACCTGAATGATTTTTTACAATCTGCATACACTGAGGTTTTCTCTTTGTGCTAGAAAGTTCTATGTGCTTTGACAAGTGCATATTGTCATATATGCACCATTACAATATCATACAAAAGAGTTTCAGTGCCTTAAAAGAAGCCGCTACACTTCGCCTAATCAACTATTCCCCTCAAGCCACTCCCTCTGGGGTCCTGGGCAACCATTGATCGGTTTACTTTCTCTATAGTGTTGCATTTTCCACTATGTCATATAAATACAATCTTACAGTATATAGCCTTTTAAGACTGACCTCTTCCACTTAGCAATATGCATTTAAGATTGATCCATGCCTTTGTCTGGCTTGATAGCTCATTTCTTTTTATCACTGAAGAGAATCTCATTGTATGAATGTGCCACAGTTTATCTATTCATCTGTTTTTTAAAAATAATATTTTATTGTGTTTTAGGTGGAAGTTTACACAGCAAATTAGGTTTCCATTTAACAATTTTTATACAGATTGTTCCTTGCCATTGGTTACAATTTTTACAATGTGTCAGCATTGTTATTAATTGCATTCTGTTTGTTCTGTTTCCATTGATCTAGTTTCCCTTCCCCTCCTTGGCTTCTTAACATTGCTTTTGGGTAAATGTCGACCATTTGGTCTCATATAGTTAATTGTTTAAAGGCGCACGTTACTCATGGGTGATATTGTTTATCTTATAAACCAATCTATTAGTTAACCGAAAGGTGACCTGCAGAAACAGCTTCAATTCTAAGTTCAAAGGTTATTTTAGGACAATAGTCTTGGGAGTTTCTCTAGTCTCTATTTGTCCAGTAGATCTGGCCTTTTTTAGGAATTTGAGTTTTGTTCTACATTTTTCTATCATTCTATCTGAGAACTTCTATTGAGTTCCTGGTCAGAATAGTCAGTAGTGGTAGCTGGGCACCATCTAGTTCTTCTGGTCTCAGGCTAGAGGAGGCTGTGGTTTGTGTGGGCTATTAGTTCCACAGACTAGTTTCTTCTTTGAGCCTTTAATATCCTTCGTTCTCTTTTGCTTACTGCAAGTGGAGACTAATAGTTGTATCTGAGATGGCCACTTGCAAACTTTTAAGACCCCAGAAGCTACTCATCTATCTAGGACATAGAACATTACTTTGTGAACTACCTTATGTCAATTGACTAAGTTGTTGACCAAGACTATGGTCCCAAGCCTTCTAATCCAGTAAACCAATCTCCCAAGTTGTTTGGATATGTCTAGGAAGCTCCATAACTATGCCTTCTGTGTGATTTGTTATTTATGTGCATACATATGCAGCACGCATAAAAGTGTATATACATATGCCTACAGATACACCTATACATGTACGTGCACTTACTTGTGTCTGCCTTTCTGTACACATGTATGCATCTGTATCTACCCAAGTAACTGCACACATATATATTCTTTGTGCATACTGTTGTTGCAAAATTGTATATGTCATAGTATTTACCAAAATTGTCCCTTTTTCTCGTGTACTTCTTAATGTCTTTAATTACCTTGGTCAAGTTGTGCTGACTTCACCCATCTTTGGTCTTCTTTTTCCCATCACCAAAAATATCAAGTGTCTGCTATCTAGAAAGTGATTCCTCCTCCTCCCTCGCATCGCTGGTAGCCATCAAAGAACTTTGTTAACCATCAAAGAACTTTGCTTTCTGTGTGTATATCTATTTTTTTTATAATAGTAGGACCATACAATGTTTGCCTTTTTGTGATTGACTTATGTCACTCATCACAATGTTCTCCAGATTCATCCATGTTAAAAGGTGTTTTTGAGGACTCCTCATTTTTCTTTATAATTGGGTAGTATTTAATTGTATGTATGTGCCACTGTTTGTTAATCCATTCATCTATTGATGGGCATTTAGGTGGTTTCCATCTTTTTCCTATTGTGAATAATGCAGCAATGAACATAGATGTGCGTATGTCTATTCATATTATTGCTCTTAAATCTCTAAGATATATACCTAGGAGTAGGATTGCTAGATCATAATACATTTCTATTTCTAGCTTTTTGAGGAAGTTCCATACTGTTTTCCATAGTGATTTTGCAGCAATATATAAGAGTTCCAGTCCCTCCACAACCTCACCAGCATTTGTTGTTTTCTGTTTTTTTGATTAGTGCCATTTTTGCAGGGGTGAGATGGTATCTCGTAGTTTTTTTTTTTTTTTTCTCCTTTTTAAAAAAATTTTTATTGTGCTTTAAGTGAAAGTTTACAAATCAGGTCAGTCTCTCACACAAAAACGTATATACACCTTGCTACATACTCCCGGTTGCTCTCCCCCTAATGAGAAAGTGCGCTCCTCCCTCCACTCTCTCTTTTCATGTCCATTCTCCAGCTTCTAACCCCCCTCTACCCTCTCATCTCCTCTCCAGGCAGGAGATGCCAGCATAGTCTCAAGTATCTATCTGATTCAAGAAGCTAACTCCTCACCAGCATCCTTCCCCAAACCATTGTCCAGTACAATCCATGTCTGAAGAGTTGGCTTTGGGAATGGTTCCTGTCCTGGGCCAACAGGAGGTCTGGGGGCCATGACCACCAGGGTCCTTCTAGTCTCAGTCAGACCATTAAGTCTGGTCTTTTTACCAGAATTTGGAGTCTGCATCCCACTGCTCTCCTGCTCCCTCAGGGGATGTGTGTTGTATTCCCTGTCAGGGCAGTCATCGGTTGTAGCTGGGCACCATCTAGCTCTTCTGGTCTCAGGCTGATGTAGTCTCTGGTTTATGTGGCCCTTTCTGTCACTTGGGCTCATAATTACCTTGTGTCCTTGGTGTTCTTCATTCTCCTTTGATCCAGGTGGGTTGAGACCTATTGATGCATCTTAGATGGCCACTTGCTAGCGTTTGAGACCCCAGATGCCTCTCTCCAAGGTGGGATGCAGAATGTTTTCTTAATAGATTTTATTATGCCAATTGACTTAGATGTCCCCTGAAACCATGGTCCCCAAACCCCCGCCCCTCCTATGCTGGCCTTGGAAGCATTCAGTTTATTCAGGAAACTTCTTTGCTTTTGGTTTAGTCCAGTTGTGCTGACCTCTCCTGTATTGTGTGTTCTCTTTCCCGTCACCTAAAGTAGTTCTTATCTACTATCTAATTAGTGAATTCCCCTCTCCTACCCTCCCTCCCTCCCCCCTCTCGTTACCATCAAAGAATATTTTCTTCTCCGTTTAAACTATTTCTTGAGTTCTTATCATAGTGGTCTTATGCAATATTTGTCCTTTTGCAACTGACTAATTTCACTCAGCATAATGCCTTCCAGGCTCCTCCATGTTATGAAATGTTTCACAGATTCATCACTGTTCTTTATCGATGTGTAGTATTCCATTGTGTGAATGTACCATAATTTATTTATCCATTCATCCATTGATGGGCACCTTGGTTGCTTCCATCTTTTTGTTATTATAAACAGTGCTGCAATGAACATGGGTGTGCATATATCTGTTCATGTAAAGGCTCTTGTATCTCTAGGATGTATTCCAAGGAGTGGGACTGCTGGATTGTATGGTAGTTCGATTTCTAAATTTTTAAGGAAGCACCAAATTGATTTCCAAAGTGGTTGTACCATTTCGCATTCCCACCAGCAGTGTGGAAGGTTTCCAATCTCTCCACAGCCTCTCCAACATTTATGGTTTTGTGTTTTTTGGATTAAGGCTAACCTTGTTGGAGTGAGATGAAATCTCATTGTAGTTTTGATTTGCATTTCTCTAATGGCTAATGATCGTGAGCATTTCCTCATGTATCTATTAGCTACCTGAATGTCTCCTTTAGTGAAGTGTTTGTTCATATCTTTTGCACATTTTTTCATTGGGTTATTTGTCTTTTTGCAGTTGAGTTTTTGCAGTACCGTGTAGATTTTAGAGATCAGGTGGTGCTCAGAAATGTCATAGCTGAAAACTTCTTCCCAGTCTGTAGGTAATCTTTTTACTCTTTCGGCGAAGTCTTTGGATGAGCATAGGTGTTTTATTTTTAGGAGCTCCCAGTCATCTGGCTTTTCTTCTGCATTGTTAGAAAGGTTTTGCATGCTGTTTAATCCATTTATTAGGGCTTCTAGCGTTGTCCACATTTTTTCTTCCATAATCTTTATCATTTTCAATTTTACATTTAGGTGTTTGATCCATTTTGAGCTCGTTTTTCTGCATGGAGTGAGGTATGGGTCTTGTTTCATTTTTTTTGCAGGTGGATATCCAATTATGCCAGCACCATTTGTTAAAAAGACTGTCGTTTCCCCCATTTAACTGTTTTGGGGCCTTTGTCAAATACCAACTGCTCATATGTAGATGGATTTATGTCTGGATTCTCAATTCTGTTCCATCGATCTATGTATCTGTTGTGGTACCAGTACCAGGCTGTTTTGACTACTGTGGCAGTATAGTAAGTTCTAAAATCAGGTAGAGTAAGGCCTCCCACCTTGTTCTTCCTTTTCAGTAATGCTTTTACTTATTCGGGGCCTCTTTCTCTTCCATATGAAGTTGGTGATTTGTTTCTCCATCTCATTAAAGAACGTCATTGGAATTTGGATCGGAATTGCATTAAATGTATAGATTGCTTTTGGTAGAAGAGACATTTTTATAATGTTAAGTCTTCCTATCCATGAGCAATGTGTGTTTTTCCACTTATGTAGGTCTCTTTTGATTTCTTGCAGAAGTGTTTTGTAGTTTTCTTTGTATAAGCCTTTTACATCTCTGGTAAGATTTATTCCTAAGTGTTTTATTTTCTTGTGGGCTACTATAAGTGGTATTGATTTAGTGATTTTTCTCTTCGATGTTCTTTTTGTTGGTGTAGAGGAATCCAACCAATTTTTGTGTGTTTATCTTATATCCCGATACTCTGCTGAACTCTTCTATTAGTTTCAGTAATTTTCTTGAGGATTCCTCAGGGTTTTCTGTGTGTAAGATCATGTCATCTGCAAATAGAGATAATTTTACTTCTTCCTTGCCAATCTGGATGCCCTTTATTTCTTTATTTAGCCTAACTGCTCTGGCTAGGACTTCCAGCACAATGTTGAATAAGGGCGGTGATAAAGGGCATCCTTGTCTGGTTCCCGATCTCAAGGGGAATGCTTTCAGGCTCTCTCCATTTAGGGTGATGTTGGCTGTTGCCTTTGTATAAATGCCCTTTATTATGTTGAGGAATTTTCCTTCTATTCCTATTTTGCTGAGAGTTTTATCATGAATGGGTGTTGAACTTTGTCAAATGCCTTTTCTGCATCAACTGATAAAATCATGTGATTCTTGTCTTTTGTTTTATTTATGTGAAGGATTACATTAATTGTTTTTCTAATGTTGAACCATCCCTGCATACCTGGAATGAATTCCACTTGGTCATTGTGAATTATTTTTTTTGATATGTTGTCGAATTCTCTTGGCTAGAATTTTGCTGAGGATTTTTGCATCTAAGTTCATGAGGGATATGGGTCTGTAATTTTCTTTTTTTGTGGTGTCTTTACCTGGTTTTGGTATCAGGGATATGGTGACTTCATAGAGTGAGTTTGGTAGTATTCCGACTTTTTCTATGCTCTGAAATACCTTTAGTAGTAGTGATGTTAACTGTTCTCTGACAGTTTGGTAGAACTCTGCAGTGCAGCCGTCTGGGCCAGGGCTTTATTTTGTTGGAAGTTTTTTGATTAACTTTTCAATCTCTTCTTTTGTAATTGGCCTATTTAGTTGTTCTGCCTCTGTTTGTGGTAGTTTAGGTAGGTAGTGTCTTTCTAGGAATTCATCCATTTCTTCCAGGTTTTCAAATTTCTTAGAGTACAATTTTTCATAGTAATCTGCTATGATACTTTTAATTTCAGTTGGGTCTGTTGTAATATCGCCCATCTCATTTCTTATTCAGGTTATTTCCTTCCTTTCCTGTTTTTCTTTTGTCAGTTTGGCCAATGGCTTATCAATTTTGTTGATTTTTTCAAAAAAGCAACTTTTGGTCTTGTTAATCCTTTCAATTGTTTTTCTGTTTTCTATTTCATTTAGTTCAGCTCTAATTTTTATTATTTGTTTTCTTCTGGTGCCTGAGGGTTTCTTTTGTTGTTCTCTTTCTATTTGTTCAAGTTGTAGGGATAATTTTTTGATTTTTGCCCCTTTCTTCTTTTTGTATGTGTGCATTTCTTGATATAAATTGACCTATGAGCGCTGCTTTCACTGTGTCCCAAAGGTTCTGATGGGAAGTGTTTTCATTCTCATTGGATTCTATGAATTTCTTTAGTCCATCCTTAATGTCTTCTATAATCCAGTCTTTTTTGAGCAGGGTATTGTTCAGTTTCCAAGTGTTTGATTTCTTTTCCCTGCTTTTCTTGTCATTGATTTCCACTTTTTTGGCCTTATGGTCAGAGAAGATGCTTTGTAATATTTCAGTGTTTTGGATTCTGCTAAGGCTTGCTTTATGACCTAATATATGGTCTATTCTAGAGAATGTTCATGTGCACTAGAAAAGAAAATATACTTGGTTGCTGTTGGGTGGAGTGTTCTGTTGGTTTATTGTGGCATTTAGATCTTCTGTTTCTTTATCGAGCTGCTTTCTTGATGTCCTTCACTGAAAGTGGTGTGTTGAAGTCTCCTACTATTATTGTGGGGGTGCCTATCTCACTTTTCAATGCTGATAGAGTTTGTTTTATGTATCTTGCAGCCCTGTCCTATGGTGCATAAATATTTAATATGGTTATGTATTCTTGGTGTATTATCTCTTTAATCATTACTTAGTGTCCTTTCTTATCCTTTCTGATGGATTTAACTTTAAAGTCTATTTTGTCAGAAATTAATATTGCCACTCCTGCTCTTTTTAGGTTTTTGTTTGCTTGATATATTTTTTTTCTATCCTTTGAGTTTTAGTTTGTTTGTGTCTCTAAGTCTAAGGTGTATCTCTTGTAGGCAGCATATAGACGGATTGTGTTTTTTTTAATGCATTCTGCCTCTCTCTGTCTCTTTATTGGTGCATTCAGTCCATTTACATTCAGCATAATTACGAATAGGTATGAATTTAGTGCTATCATTTTGATGTCTTTTTTTGTGTGTTGTTGAGTTCCTTTTTCCCACTTAATTTTATGTGCTGAGTAGATTATCTTTACATAATGTCCTTTCCTCATATTCGTTGTTGTTGATATTGTTTCTGCAGAGTCTCTATTTTTTTCTTGTATTTTGTTTTGATGAGTAGGATAGTTTGTCTCCTTTGTTGTTACCTTATTATTTACCCCTATTTTTCTAAATTTAAACCTAACTTTTATTTCTTTGTATTGCCATATCTTCCTCCTCATATGGAAGATCTTTGATTACATTTCTTAGTCTCTCTTTGTTGTTTTAAAGTTGTCTTCTTTTATATAATAACATTGCTGTTATCCTGTTTTGAGTCTTTTTTTTTAAATCTTGCTTTGTTTTTTTTTTTATTTCCCTGTCTGGGTTGACTTCTGATTGCTCTGCCCAGTGTTCTAGTCTTCAGTTGATACCTGATATTATTGATTTTCTAACTAGGGAAATCCCTTTAGTATTTCTTGTAGTTTTGGTTTGGTTTTTACAAAGTCCCTAAACTTTTGTTTATATGGAAATGTTCTAATTTCACCTTCATATTTAAGAGACTGTTTTGCTGGATATATGACTCTTGGCAGGCAATTTTTTTCCTTCGATTTTTTAAATAAGTCATCCTATTGCCTTCTTGCCTGCATGGGTTCTGCAGAGTAGTCCGAGTTTATTTTTACTGGCTCCCCTTTGTAGGTGACTTTTCGTTTATCCCTAGCTGCTCTTAAAATTTTCTCTTTATTTTTGGTTTTGGCAAGTTCGATTATAATATGCCTTGGTGACTTTCTTTTAACATCTACCTTACGTGGAGTTCAATAGCATCTTGGATAGATATCTTTTCATCTTTCACAATATCAGGGAAGTTTTCTGCCAACAAATCTTCAACAATTTTCTCTGTATTTTCTGTTATCTCTCCCTGTTCTGGTACTCCAATCACTTGTAGGTTACTTCTCTTGATAGAGTCCTACATGATTCTCAAGGTTTCTTCATTTTTTTTTAATTCTTTTATCTGATTTTTCTTCAAATATATTAGTGCCAAGTGATTTATCTTCAAGTTCAGAAATTCTGGCTTCTGCTTCCTCAATTCTGCTCCTCTTATTTTCTATTGAGTTGTTTACTTCTGTAATTTTATTGTTAATCTCCTGAATTTCTGATTGCTTTCTGTCTATGGATTTTTCCTGCTTATTAAATTTTTCATTATGTTCCTGAAGAACCTTTCTAATTTCTTCAATAGCTTTATCTGTGTGTTCCTTGGCTTGTTCTGCGTATTGCCTCATTTGTTTGCTGATGTCTTGGAGAGTTCTGTATACTAATCTTTTGTATGCTGGCTCTGGTAATTCTAGGAATGCACTTTCATCTAGAAGATCTCTGGATTCTTTGTTTTATGAGCTTGTTGAGGTGATCATGGTCTGTTTATTTATGTGACTTGATATTGACTGCTGTCTCTGAGCCATCTATAAATTATTGTATTAGTTTATGCTTGCTTACTGTTTCGTAGCTTCTTGCTTTGTTCTTTGTAATTTTGATTTCCATCTCTCCAATGGCTAGTGATCATGAGCATCTTTTCACGTATAGATTGGGCACTTGAATGTCCTTTTTGGTGAACTGTCTGTTCATGTCCTTTGTCCATTTTTTGGATTGTCTTTTTGTTGTTGAATTGTTGACGTTTTCTAGTATTTTAAAGATTAGACCCTTATCAGATATTTCATGGTCAAGATTTTTTTCCCCAGCCTGTAGGTTCTCTTCAAGTCTTTGGATAAGCATAAGCATGTATTTTTTAGGAGGCACCAATTATCCTGGAATCCTCGGTGTCTTAGCAGTTAAGTGCTATGGCTTTTAAGCAAAAGGTCAGCAGTTTGAATCCGTCAGGTGCTCCTTTGAAACTCTATGGGGCAGTTCTACTCAGTACTATAGGGTTGCTATGAGTCAGAATCAACTCATCGACAACGGGTAGGTAATTATCTGATTTATCTTCAGTCTTACATGCATTTTTAATTTTGTTTGATAGGCTATTTATGCCAAAAATTAGGTTCCTTAGTTTTGACCCTATGTTATCTTCCAGAAACTTTACAATTTTAACTTTAATATTTAGATCTTTGATCATTTTGATTTAGTTTTTTTGCATAGTGTGAGGTATGAATGCTGTTACATTTTTCTGCATGTGAATATCCTGTTTTGCTAACACCATTTGTTAAAGAGAGTTTTTCTTCCCCATTGAATGGTCTTTGATCCTCTGTCAAAGATGTAGATGGATGGATTTACTTCTGGATTCTCAATTCTCTTCCATTGGTCTACGCATCTGTCACTGAACAAGTACGAGGCTGTTTTGGTTACTGAGAATGTACAGTTAGTTTTGAAATTGGGAAGTGGAAGGCCTCCTACTTCGTTCTTCTTCAGTATTGCTTTAGCTATTTGAGGAGATTAGTTTTTCCATTTATTGAGGACTATTGTTGGAATGGACTTGACGGCAGTGGTTTGGGTTGACTGTTGGGGTTTGGATCAGGATTGCATTATATGTATAGGTTACTTTTGTTAGTATTGACACTTTCACAACATTAAGTCTTCCAAACGATGAGCATAAAATGTTTTTCCATTTATATAAGTCTCTCATAGGCCGTTGCAGTAGTGTTTTGTACTTTTCCTTGTATAAGTCTTTTACATGCCTGGTTAGGTTTATTCCTAGCTATTTTATTTTGGGAACTATTGTAAATGGTATTGTTTTCTTGATTTCCTTTTTGGAATTCTCCTTGCTAGTAGAGGAATTCAACTGATTTTTGTGTGTTGATTTTATATCCTGCCACTTTGCTGAATCCTTTTATTAGATCCAGTAATTTTGTCATGTCATCTGCAAGCAAGGATAGTTTTACTTCTTCCTTTCCAATTGGATTCCCTTTATTTCCCTTTCTTGCCTTATTGCTCTAGCTGGGACTTCCTGTACTATATTGAATAAGAGTGGTGTTAAAGGGCAACTGCGGCTTGTTCCCTAGCTCAAGGAGAATGTTCTCAATCTTTCTCTATTGAGAATAATGTTAGCTGTTGGTTTTGCATCTATGCCCTCAATTATGTTATGGAATTTCCCTTCTATTCCTATTTTGCTGAGAGTTTTTATCAGGAAATGTTGTTGGATTTAATCAAATGCCTTTTCTATATCAATTGAGATGACCATCATATGATTCTTGTTCTTTGTTTTATTTATGTAGTGAATTATGTTAATTGATTTTCTAATGTTGAACCATCCTTTGTATCCCTGGTATGAATCCAGCTTGGTTATGATGTATTATTTTTGATATACTGTTCGTTAGAATTTTGTTGAGAATTTTTACACCCATATTCATGAGGGATCTGGTCTTTTTCTTTTTTTAGTGGTGTCTTTGTAGGCTTTTGTGTCATGGTTATGCTGGCTTCATAGGCTGCATTAGGGAGCAGTTCCTAGTTCTGGAATAGTTTGAGTAGAATTGGTGTCGGTTGTTCTTAGAATATTTGGTGGAATTCTCCAGTGAAGCTGTCTGGGCTTTTTTGTTTTTGTTTTGGAAATTTTTTTTTTAAATGACATCTGCACTTTCTTCTTTTGTCATGGGTCTGTCCAAATTTTCTACCTCTATTTGTGTTAGTTTAGGTAGGTAGAGTGTTTCTATTTGTCTATTCTAGGTTTTCAAATTTGTTGGAGTACAATTTTTCATAATATTCTGTTATGATCCTTTTTATCTCAGTTGGCTCCGTTGTAATGTTACCCACCTCAGTTCTTATCTTGGATATTTGTGTCTTCTCATTTTCTTCCTTTGTCAGTTTGGCAAGTGGTTTGTCATTTTTATTGATCCTTTTGAAGAACCAACTTCTATTGTTTTTCTGTTTTCTCTTTCATTTGTTTCTGCTCTGATCTTTATTTTTTCTGTTTTTTTTGCAGTGATTGTGGGCTCCTTTTGTTCCTCCTTCTCTATTTACTTGAGTTGTAGGGTTAAGCTGTTGATTTTGGCCCCTTCTTCTTTTTTGATGTGTGCATTTATTGATATAAATTCTCCTCTGAGCACTGCTTTTGCTGTGTCCCAAAGGTTTTCATATATTATGTTTTTGTTCTCTTTTGTTTCTAAGGATTTTTTTAAACTTCATTTTTAATTTCTTCTTTTACTCAATAGTTTTTACTATTGGTTAAGAGTGTTATTAGTTTCCATGTATTTAGTAAGGTGTTATTAGTTTCCACATATTTAATTTTTTTCCTTGTTCTCTCTGTTATTGATTTCTAGTTTTATAGTGCCATGATCAGAGAAGATACTTTGTATTATTTTGATGTTTTTTAATTTATTGAGGCTTGCTTTGTGGCCTAAAATATAGCCTATTCTGGAGAAGAATGTGTACTGTGCAGCTGTTGGGTGGGGTGTTCTGCGTATGTCTATGAGGTCAATTTGGTTGAGCATGTTATTTAGATCTGTAGCTTTTCTTTCTGGTTGTTCTGTCCATCATCAAAAGTGATGTGTGTAAAATCTGCTGCTATTATTGCAGAACTATCTATTTCTCTTTTCAATTTTGTTAGACTTTGTTTTGTGTATTTTGGAGCTCAGGCATTTGGTGCATAAATATTTATTATGGCTGTGTTCCCTTGATGGATTGAACTTTAATCATTATATAATACCTTTCTTTATCTCTTTTAATGGATTTTGACTTAAGGTCTTTTTTATCATAGATTATTATTGCCACTCCTGCTCTCTTTTGGTTACTCTTTGCTTGATATGTTTTTTCCATTCTTTGATTTTTAACCTATTTATGTCTTTGCATCTAAGGTGTATCTCTTATAGGCAACACATTGATGAGTCATGTTTTTTTAAGCCATTCTGCCACTCTCTGTCTCTTGATTGGTGCATTTAAACCATTTACATTCAGTGTGACTATTGATAGGTATGAATTTACTGCTACCATTTTATTATGCTTTTTTTTAGTGGTGTTAACAGTTTCTGTGCTGAGTTTTTTTTTGTTTATGTATTTTTTTTATCACGTCCTTCCTTGTTTTTGTGTTTACTGAGTCTTTTTTATTTTCATCTTCTTTATTTTGGTGAGTAGAATTATTAATTTTCTTGGCATTTACTCTGAAATTTACCTTTATCTTGCTAAGTTTTAAACAGTCTGTTTTATCTTGATATTGCCTTGTCCTCCTATCCATATGGAAGTTCTATAAATATACCATTTATTCCTCCTTTGTGTTTTCAAGTTGTTGTCATTTACAGATTGTTGTCTTTTTCGTTTTTTCAGTTTTGCACCTTTATTTTACTTTTGAGAATTCTTTATCTGGGTTGGTATCTGGGTGATGGTATTGTGTGTCTTAACCTCAGTCGTTTGATGTAATTGGTTCTGTGTCCGAACGACTCCCTTTAATATTTCTTTTTAACGATGGTCTGATCTTTACAGACTCCTTTAATTTCTGTGGTAATTTTGCCATTGTATTTGGAAGATCTTTTTGCTGGATATGATTCTTGTTTGGCAATTCTTTTCTTTCAGAGTTTTATATATGTCATCCCACTACCTTCTTACTTGCATGATTTCTGTCAAGAAATCAGCACTTAGACTTATCAGTGCCCCCTTGTAGGTGATATTTTGTTTTTCACGTGCTGCCTTGAGAATTCTTTCTCTGTCTCTGGTTTGGAAAGTTTGATTATGATGTCATGGTGACTTTCTTTTGTGACCTATCCTGTATAAGGTTCGTTGAGCTTCTTGGATGGGATGCTTCTTATTTTTCATGATATTAGGGAAGTTTTCTGCTAATAAACATTCAAAAATTCTCTCAGTGTTTTTTTTTTCTTCTCCCCTTTGGGAATCCTATTACATGCAAATTATTCCTCTTGATAGTGTTCCACATAACTCTTAGGCTTTCTTCATTCTTTTTTTTTGATTGTCCTCAAATTAATATCAAAGGATTTGTCCTCTATTTCACTGATTCTTTCTTCCATTGACTCAATTCTACTTCTCTGTACTTCCATCAAGTTATCTACTTCTGATATTTTATTGTTAATCTTCTAGATTCCTAGTTGTTTTTGTATGGTTTCCAATTGTCTGCTTATTTTGTCATTTTGTTCCTGTATTTTTTCCTGAATTTTGTAGGGTTTTGTCTGTTTTTCCCTTGATTTCTTTGAGGATCCTATATATAATTCTTATGAATTCCTTATCAAGTAGATCCATTACTGTTTCTTCTTCAGGAAGCTTTTCTGTTCTTGTTTTACTTGCTTATTTGAACTATCTTATCCTGTTTCTTCATATGATTTATTATTGTCTGCTGTCTCCAAAGTATTAAAGTGTTAATAAGTGTATTTATATATTTCTTTATTGATTGTATGTTTGTTTCTTTTGTTTTGTTGTATCTGGAGCTTTGTTTCTTCCCTTTCTCTTTAGAATGCTTTTCTTCCTTTGTATTATTGTAACTGTTGTTGTTTTATGGTTCTGGTCCATGTGTGACTTTGGAGGCATTTGATGGCTGGGTGTGGTTTCCTGTCACTAGTGGGTATGGTTGGTCACCCTCACATGTGAGTCCTCTGTGGTTAGGTTCATATGTCTTCTCTTAACAGAATGAGTATAGGTGGAAGAGTAGGTTCTTTCCCTGATATTGAGTGAAAAGTGTTGGGTGGTCAGGCTAACTTCACAGCCCTTGTAGCACAGGGAATCCTTCTAGGTTGGTGCTAACAGTTATCGCATCTGCTAAAGGCAAACTAGTTCATCTCTCTAGGCTCAGAATGGCAATTCTACCCAAATGGATGGGGTAGGCCCTTTGTGTAGGTGTAAATGTGTGTCTCAGAGGTGATGAGAGATCAAGGGGTCTCAGTGCATGTAGAGTCAGCCTGCGGGAACTGCTGGGTGTAGAACTGTTGCCACTGTAGCCAGGTGGTTGTTGGGTGTTGGTACAGGAAGTCCCTGATTGTGGTTGGGTGAGGGCACTGTTGGAGCCTGTCAGGATGCACCTGAGAGTCACTGATAATGGTGTATGCCTGCTGGGTTGTACTGTGTGGTCATTGGAAGGAAGGGTACACAGGGGTGCATCACCTAGTTGCTGGGCTAGGGCATGGGGCACACCTACTGGTGGCTGGGCAATGGCTCAGGGTGCACTTCTGGGTACTGTGTGGGCATGGGGAGGATCATGCCAGTCTCTGGGCAGTTGATGTGGGTGAGGTCCCACTGGTATCTGGGCTGTCAGCAAGGGGGTGTTACTGCTGGTCGCTGGGCTGCAGGACCCAGGGCACTCTTGCCGGTCCCTGGGCAGTGGGCACAGGAGCACTTCTGCTGGTCACTGGCCAGAGGGTGAAGGGGTGCTCCTGCAGTTGCCGGGTTGTGGGTTAGGGGGCACTCCTGCCTTTACCAGGCTGCAGGTGCCTTCCCGTCGGTCTCCAGGCAGTGAGCATGGGCAAGGGGTCGCTCTCACTGGTTTCTGGGTGTGGGTGCAAGAGGTGCTTCTGCCTGGTTGGCCCAGGTGACCGGGGTTTGGCCTGATTAAACGTGGGGGTGGCTACACGGAGCCCGGCTAGGTAGGAAACCTCTAGTTTCTACTCTAAGGTTTCACTATTCTGTGGTTCCTGGCCAAATGATTAGGCACTGCTGCTGGCAAGTAGTCCCTTCCCAGTTTCTAGCACCCTCCTTCCTGTGTGGTCAACAGGATTACTACAGTTCTTTCCCAGTCTTCCTGTACTTTCCCTTTTTTTTAGCCCTGGCTTTTGTCCTGCTCACCTTGTTTTATTCCAGGTTTGATTACACAGTTTTTCTTTCTCCTGTTGTGAATTCCATGTAGTTGCCTTCCTGTGCTCCTCACCTGGAAATGCTGCCTGCTTTGTCCCAAGATGGCCACACCATGCCAGGCCAGCTGGCAGGGCACTGAGGAGCTATAAATCTCCATGTCCACTGTTTTCTTTCTGTCTCTCCTTCCACTCGGAGCTCAGTCTAATTCTTTAGCCTTCCATTTGATGTTCAGAGTTCCAAGGTTGTCATCTGTATCTGTTTCCCTTGGTTTCTAGACTCTTTGTTGTAGGGGGATGTTATGGTGCATCAGTCTAAATCACTATCTTGGGCTCCTCCTCCACCCACCGACTGAGCAACAATTTCTTACTTTGTAAGACATTGCTAAGTTGTCTTCCAAACTGGTTGTTTGAATGAGAATTCCTATTATTTTACATCTTCACTAATAATTGGTATTATTTTTTGTTTTCTTTTTTGCCATTTCCCTTGTTATGTAATGGTTTGAACACTTGTGTATAAGTTTTTGCTTGCACACATTTTCAATTCTTTCTACATCCTCACCAACAATTGTTATATTTCATCTTTTTATTATAGCCATCCTAGTGGATGTGAGCAAGTTTCAGAGTTTCCTCTGACATCCATCTTGGTCTTTTCTTTCTTTCCTGTCTTTTCAATGACCTCTTGCTTTCTTCATGTATGATGTCCTTGATGTCATTCCACAACTTATTTGGTCTTCAGTCACTAGTGTTCAATGCATCAAATCTATTCTTCAGATGGTCTCTAAATTCAGGTGGGATGTTCTCAAGGTCATATTTTGGCTCTTGTGGACTTGCTCTGACTTTCTTCAGTTTCAGCTTGAACTTGCATACGAGCAATTGATGGTCTGTTCCACAGTCGGCCCCTGGCTTGGTTCTGACTGATGATATTGAGCTTTTCCATCATCTCTTTCCACATATGTAGTCGATTTGATTTCTGTATGTTCCATCTGGCGTGGTCCATGTGTATAGTCACCATTTGTGTTGGTGAAAGGAGGTATTTGCGATGAAGTCATTGCTCTTGCAAAATTCTATCATTTGATCTCTGGCATTGTTTCTATCACCAAGGCCATATTTTCCAACTACTGATCCTTCTTCTTTGTTTCCAACTTTCTCATTGCAATCACCAGTAATTATCAATGCATCTTGATTGCATGTTCGATCAATTTCAGACAGAAGCAGCTGATAAAAATCTTCTATTTCTTCATCTTGGGCCCTAGTGGTTGGTGCATAAATTTGAATAATAGTCGTATTAACTGGTCTTCCTTGTAGGATATTATCCTATCACTGACAGCATTGTACTACAGGATACATCTTGAAACATTCTTTTTGACGATGAATTCAACACCATTCCTCTTCAAGTTGTTATTCGCAGCATAGTAGACTATATGAATGTGGGATTCAAAATGGCCAATACCAGTCCATTTCAGCTCACTAATGCCTAGGATATTGATGTTTATGCATTCCATTTCATTTTTGATGACTTCCAATTTTCCTAGTTTCATACTTCATACATTACAGGTTCCGATTATTAATGGATGTTTGCAGCTGTTTCTTCTCATTTTGAGTCATGCCACATCAGTGAATGAAGGTCACTAGAGCAGCTAAAGCAAAAGGAAGAATTGATGAAGTGAAAGAACTGAACAGAAGATTTCAAAGGGCATCTCAAGAAGACAAAGTAAAGTATTATAATGACATGTGCAAAGAGCTGGAGATGGAAAACCAAAAGGGAAGAACACACTCGGTGTTTCTCAAGCTGAAAGAGCTGAAGAAAAAATTCAAGCCTAGAGTTGCAATAATGAAGGGTTCTATGGGGAGAATATTAAATGATGCAGGAAGCATCAAAAGAAGATAGAAGGAATACACAGGGTCATTATACCAAAAAGAATTGGTCAATGTTCAACCATTTCAAGAGGTGGCATATGATCAGGAACCGATGGTACTGAAGGAAGAAGTCCATGCATCTCCGAAGGCACTGGCAAAAAACAAGGCTCCAGGATTGATGGAATATCAGTTGAGATGTTCAACAAACAGATGCAGTGCTGGAAGTGCTCACTTGTCTATGCCAAGAAATATGGACGACAGCTTCCTGGCCAACTGACTGGAAGAGATCCATATTTATGCCTATTGTCAAGAAAGGTAATCCAACTGAATGTGGAAATTATACAACAATATCATTAATATCACACACAAGCAAAATTTTGCTGAAGATCGTTCAAAAATGGCTGCAGCAGTATATTGACAGGGAACTGCCAGAAATTCAGGCCGGTTTCAGAAGAGGACGTGGAACCAGAGATATCATCGCTGATGTCAGATGGATCCTGGCTGAAAGCAGAGAATAGCAGAAGGATGTTTACCTGTGTTTTATTGACATTTTATTGACAAATGCAAAGGCATTTGACTGTGTGGATCATAACAAATTATGGATAACATTGCAAAGAATGGGAATTCAAGAACACTTAATTGTGCTCTTGAGGAACCTTTACATAGATCAAGAGGCAGTTGTTTGGACAGAAGAAGGGGATACTGGTTGTTTTAAAGTCAGGAAAGGTGTGTTGTCAGGGTTGTATCCTTTCACCATACCTGTTCAATGTATATGCTGAGCAAATAATACAAGAAGGTGGACTATATGAAGAAGAACAAGGCATCAGGATTGGAGGAAGACTCATTAACAACCTGCATTATGCAGATGACACAACCTTGCTTGCTGAAAATGAAGAGGACTTGAAGCACTTACTAATGAAGGCCAAAGACTGCAGCCTTCAGTATGGATTGCACTACAACATAAAGAAAACAAAAATCCTCACAACTGGACCAAAGAACAACATCATGATAAACAGAGAAAAGACTGAAGTTGTCAAGGATTTCATTTTACTTGGATCCAAAATCAACAGCCATGGAAGCAGCAGTCAAGAAATCAAAAGATGCATTGCATTGGGTAGATCTGCAGCAAAGGACCTCTTTAAAGGGTTGAAGAGCAAAGATGTCACCTTGAAGGCTAAGGTGCACCTGATCCAAGCCATGGTGTTTTCAATCACATCATATGCTTGTGAAAGCTGGACAATGAATAAGGAAGACCAAAGAAGAATTGACGCCTTTGAATTGTACTGTTGGCGAAGAATATTGAATATACCATGGACTGCCAAAAGAACAAACAAATCCATCTTAGAAGAAGTACAACCAGAATGCTCCTTAGAGGCAAGGATGGCAAGACTGCATCTTACATACTTTGAACATGTTGTCAGGAGGGATGAGTCCCTGGAAAAGGACATCATGCTTGGCAGAGTACAGGGTCAGTGGAAAAGACAAAGACTCTCGATGAGGTAGGTTGACACAGTGACTGCAACAATGAGCTCAAGCATAACAATGATTGGAAGGATGGCTTAGGACTGGGCAGTGTTTTGTTCTGTTGTGCATAGGGTCACTATGAGTTGGAATCAACTCGACGGCACTTAACAACAACAATAACCGTGGATGTGAAGTGGTATCTCATTGTGGTTTTAAATTTCATTTCCATGATGACTTATGAATTTGAGTATCTTTTCATGTGCTTTTTGGCTATTTGTATATCTTTAGAGAAATGTCTATTCAAATATTTGCTCAATTTTAATTGGATTATTGTTGAATTCTAAGTGTTCTTTATATAATCTGAACACAAGTCTTCTATCAGATAAATGACTAGAAAATATTTTCTCCCGTTCTGTGGGTTGTCTTTTCACTTTCTTTATATTATTCTTAGAAGCACAAATACGTTTTTAAACTTTTGGTGAAATACAATTTATTTGTTTTTTACTTTTGTGACTTGTGCTTTTGGTGCCGTATCTATGAAACTCAATAGCCACGAAGACTTATTCCTATTTTTTCTAAGAGTTTCATAGTTTTTGCTCTTACACTTAGATCTATGATCCATTTTGAGGTTTTTGTGTGTGTGTGTGTGTGTGTATTTGTGTGTAGAAGGTATCATTGGCATTTTAATTTGCTTTTTTTTTTTTACCTACTGGCAAATGATGTTCAGTGTTTTTTCATATGTTTCACTCATGGAAGTAGCAGTCAAGAAACCAAATAACATAATTCATTGGACAAATCTGCTGCAAAAGACCTCTTTAAAGTATTAAAAAAGCAAAGATGTCACTTTGAGGACCAAGGTGCACTTGACCCAAGCCATGGTATTTTCTATCACTTCATATGCATGTAAAAGGTGGGCAATGAATAAGGAAGGCTGAAGAAGAATTGATGCCTTTAAATTATGGTGTTGGCAAAGACTATTGAATATACCATGGACTGCCAGAAGAACGAACAAATCTGCCTCGGAAGAAGTAAAGCCAGACTGCTCCTTAGAAGCAAGGATGGGGAGACTTTGTCTCATATATTTTGGATATGTTATCAGGAGGGCTCAGTCCCTGGAGAAGGACATCGTGCTTAGTAAAGTAGAGGGTCAACAAAAAAGAGGAAGACACTCAGTGAGATGGATTGACACAGTGGCTGCAACAGTGGACTCAAGCATAACAACAATTGTGAGGATGGCACAGGAACAGGCAGTGTTTCAGTCTGTTGTATATAGGGTCTCTATGTAGGAACCAACTCGAAGGTACCTAACAAGAACAACAACTGACAAATGATACTGAGCATCTTTTCATATGTTTACTTGCCATCTGTGTATCATCTTTGATGGGGTTTCTGTTTAGATCTTTTACCTATTTACTAATTTGGTTTCTGGTTTTCTAATGTTTAGTTTTAAGTGTAGTCTGTGTGTTTTGGATACAAATCTTTTCAGATATGTGTTTTGCAAATATCTTGTCCTAGTCTGTGGCTTGTCTTTTTATTCTCTCAACAGTGTCTTTCACAGGGCAGAAGTTTTAAATTTAAAAGTCCAACTTACCAATTTTTTCCCTACTGGACTGTATTTTTGGTGTTGTATCTTAAAAACTCATTGCCAGACCCAAGGTCTTGTAGATTTTCTCCCATTTTCTTCTAGCAGTTTTATAGTTTTTCAGTTTACATTCGTGTCTATGACCAATTCTGAGTTAATTTTTTTGTGAAAGGTACAAGTGAGGTCTATGACTCGGTTTTTTTTTTTTTTTTTAAATGTTTGGATTCCAGTTGTTTCAACATCATTCGTTGAAAAAACTATCTTTTCTCTATTGAATCGTCTTTACTCTTTGGTCAAACTGATCTGTCTATTCTTTTGCCAATACTACATTGTCTTGATTCATACATCAATTTTTTCATTTAAGCATTTATCCATTTCTTTAATATGTATTTATTATCTTTATTATGCAATACATTGTGCTAGATACCAAAGAAAACAAAGATAACTCGGACATAGTGACTCTCTAGGAGCTGCAATATAGTTGGAGAGGTTGGAGAGTGCCACAGTATGCACACAAATAGTGTAAAAGAAAGCTCAAGGTGAAAAATGCCATAAGAGAAACATAGAGTAAAAGAGGCTTCCCAAAGACAAGGTTATCACTACTGACTGAGAGGAAGGGAATTTGAATGGAGACTTGAATGATAGGTAGTATTTTTATAAGTAAAGATAGGAAAGGGGGCTGTATCAGGTGAAAAGAATGGAATGAGGAAAGTGCTAAGTCTAACAGCACTGTCCAATGGAAATACAAGAAGACACACAAGTGTATTTTTACGTTTTTTAATAGCTATATTAAAAGGAAACACTTGATATTAATTTTATAATGTATTTTATGTAACCCACTGTATCCAAAATACTATCATTTTAACATGTAATCAGTTTAAAAATACTGAGTTTTTTTTTTAACTTATCTATTGTCTATTTAATCTTTTTTCATCCCCATCCTTCCCCTCTGTCGTAACCATCAAAGATTAATTCTTTTTGTGTGTAAACCTTTTATGAGTTTTTATAGTAGTGGTCTCATACAATATTTGTCCTTTTGTGATTGACTTGTTTCACTCTGCATAATGCCCTCCAGATTCATGCATGTTGTGAGATGCTTCACAGATCCATCATTGTTCTTTATCATTACGTAGTACTGCATTACGTATATGCACCATAGTTTATCTATTCATCTGTTGATGGTCATTTAGGTAGTTTTCATCTTTTTGCTATTGGGAACAATGCTGCAATGAACATGTGTGTCTTAGTCATCTAGTGCTGCTATAACAGAAATACCACAAGTGGATGGCTTTAACAAAGAGGAATTTGTTTTCTTACAGTCTAGTATGCTAGAAGTCCAAATTCAGGGCGCCAGGTCCAGAGGAAGGCTTTCTGTCTCTGTAGGCTCTGGAGGAAGGTCCTTGTCATCCACCTTTCCTTAGTCTGGGAGCATCTCAGAGCAGGAACATCAGGTCCAAAGGACACATTCTGCTCCTAGCACTGCTTTTTTGGTGGTTTGAGGTCCCCATGTCTCTCTGCTTGTTTCTCTTTTATATCTCAAAAGAGATTGGCTTAAGACAGTACCTAATCTTGTAGACCTCATCAGTATAATTGGTCCTAATCCATCTTACTATATCATAGCGATAGGATTTACAACATATGTGGAAATCACAGCAGAAGATAAAATGGTAGACAGCCATACAATCATTCAAGGGAATCATGACCTAGCCAAGTTGACAGATGTTTTTGGGAGACACAATTCAATCCATGACAATGAGTATGCATATGTCTATTTGTGTGACGGCTATTATTTCTCTAGGATATATTCCGAGGAGTGAGATTGCTGGATCATATAATATTTCTATTTCTAGCTTTCTAAGGAAAAACCGTATTGTTTTCCAAAACAGTTGTACCATTTTTAATTCCCACCAGCAGTGTGAAAAGTACTGAGATATTTTGCTTTCTTTTTTTTTTTTTTTGGTACTGATCTTCAAAATCCAGTATGTAGTTTGCACTTATAGCACGTCTTGTTTTGGAGCAGTCACATCTCAACCACATTTCACAGCCACCTATGGCTTGTGGCTACCATATTGGACAGTACAGGACTAGAAGGCCAGTAGTGAGAGAAAAGGCTACAAAGTTATGTTGGAGCTAGATTATGGAGAAACTTGAATGCTCTGCTAAAAACTTCGAACTTTGTTCTGTAATTAATGGATAAACACTGACACTTTTGAGGAAGTGACTCTCACTAATACAGTTCCCCTTGTCTTGGCTGGCATGTCTTAGGTAGGCACTCCATATGTGTTTACTGAATAATTGTTGAGCTATCAGAGCAATGCTTTGTGGAGATTAATTGGGAATGTATCTAAGAAGGCAGAATTGAAAAATAGGATGACTAATGCTTACATTCTTTTTATTTAAGCCCCCTGAGAGAGAAGCTTTCAGTTGCTTTTTCTTTTGCTTTCAAACACGGGGAAATTACTGCCTGACATATTTGCGATTTAGTTTAGCAGCGCTCTAAAGTTGTGTCTTTTATTGAGGTATTGGAGTGTGAACAGGACAGTCTTATCCTTGGACAGTTTTTTCTAGCTTTTGGGAATGGGTTTGTTTACCCATTACAATTACTATGTAAAGAAGGGTTTTTCTTGAAGGATATGACAGGGTTAAAGAGTGCCTGTTGTATAATTTTTATTTTTCCTTTGAGTATGCTCCTTTGACAGTGAAAAACTTTGTGGTTGTTGTTAGTTGCCTTAGAGTCAGTTCTGACCCATGGCAACCCTGTATGTGCAGAGTAGAACTGCTCCGTAGAGTTTTCAAGGTTGCGACCTTTCGAAAGTAGATTACGAGAACTGTCTTCTGTGGCATCTCTGGGTGGATTGAACCGCCAACCTGTTGGTTAGTAGTCAAGTGCTTAACCTTTTGTGCCAACCAGGGACTACAGTGAAAAGCTAGGAGCCCTATAAAATGTTGAAATGGTGTTAAAATCCCTGTCCTTAGCTGGCTGAGGAAAAATCTAACCAGGTTGCTCGGATTTATTATGATTGTGATGCCATTCTTCTCGTCAAATCTATTCTCCCAAACTAGCAGGGAAATGGAGATGAAAAGCTTTCTGTTTTTTTTTTTTTACTTAAGATTATTTCGGAACGATAGAGAAAATTCTATCAGGAAGCCACTCTAAAGCAGAAAATGTAATGTTTGCATGTGAGGTGTGTGTGGGTGCTACATTTTAGGCCTGTCAAACTTGACAGCGTCCTTCTAGGCTTTTCAAGAGAAAACCTCGTAGCATCAGAGCCACATTTTCTATCAGCTAAGACAGATGTCTACATGCCAATATTCAAATTTGGTTGAACTTTCTCCTTTGTAATGAAGCTGACTTGCTTTTCAGAGACTTGTAGTTTTAATGTCCTTTTAATGAAATTTGAACAGCATCAATTTGGATGTTTAACCCTTTGATAAGAATTATTCTTTAATGTAGTCATAAGATATGTAGGCATACCTGGTATATATATCAATACAAGCTTTGGAAAGCTTTGCAGGATTTTTGTTATGTCTTTTATTTCTTGACACACTAAGTGTCTATGATCTGGGTCTTTGCTGCCAGGTTATAGTTGAAAAATATCAATTATTACAGCGAATGTGAACTTTGGAGGAGTTGTCTCTATGCAACCAAGAAGGTTGGATGTGATCAGGAGAGACCAGTCCCTGGAGAGGAACATCATACTTGGTAGAGAGTCAGCGAAAAAGAAGACCCTCAGTGAGATGGATTGATACAGTGGATGCAACAAAGAGCTTAATCACAGCAATGATTGTGAGGATGGTGCAGGCCGCGCAGTATTTCATTTTGTTTTACACAGGGTTGCTATGAGTTGGAACCAAGTTGACAGTGCCTAACAACAACAACCAAGAAGAGCTTTGTTTTGTTGTACCTAGGGTCTCTATGAGTCGGAAATGACTTGATGGTACCTAACAACAACCACCACCAAGAAGAGCATTCCACTGGAGTCACTGTTATATTAAACCATGTTGTTGTTGGGTTCCATTGAGTCGATTCTGACTCACAGTGACCCCATGTGACAGACTAGAACTGGCCCAAAGTGTTTTCATGGCTGCAATCTTTACTGAAGCCAATTGTTAGGACTTTATCTCACGGAGCTATTAGGTGGGTTTGAACTACCAATCGTTCAGTTAGCAGTCGAGCACTTAACCTTTAAGCCACCAGGGAGGGCTCTTTGCCTCAATTATCAGGCAAAAATTTTACCTTGGTCCCTCAGAAAATGGAGGGTAGTGGTAAGGGGTGTGGGGTGTATGCTATCAAGCAAATTTCTTGGATAAGTACAAAGTCTTACATGATTTTAGGACAGGTTTCTTCTCTAATCATACAGTATGAGAAAATGACAATATTTTATAAATTTACCTAACTATATCATAAATGACTCAAGTCAAGAAATTTTTTCAGAAGAGGTATACGTATTGGTGTTGGAACCAGAAGCTAGGTTTGGATTCTGGCTTCACCAACAATTGTGTGGACCATAATCTTTCTAAGACTCAATATTCTTATCTATAAAATAGGTTATTAGTAGCTACCTCCTAGTATTTTTGTGAGGTTGAGATTTAACACAGTAACTATATTCAATTCTTGGCACATGTATACTAATGTAGCTATTAGTATGAAGCCGGGCTAAATGCTATATATGGCTGGTAGGCCAAGTTCTCTTATTCTACTCTCCTTTAATTGTCTCTCTGAAATTATGTAGAGTAAGATAGTTGTAGGGGCCCTGGTGGCACAGTGGTTAAGAGCTCAGGTGCTAACCAAAAGGTTGGTGGTTCAAACCCACCAGCTGATCCTTGGAAACCCTATGGGGCAATTCTACTCTGTCCTATAGGGTCACTATGAGTTGGAATGCAGTCGAGGTGAATGAGTTTGGGTTTGGTTTTAAGGTAGTTGTAGTGAACAAAATGTGCCATTCGGATTTTCTGCTGTAGGGAAAGTGATTGACTGATGTCTGGAACCACTTTCCTTTGGGATCCACCAGTGTATTTGAACATTTCCTGCTGACTACTCTCTGTCAATGAGTGAGTGCAACAAGGACACTAAGATAGACCAATTCAGGCAAAACACACCTCTCTTCCCATGGGCAATTTTGGCTCAAAGACTGCACTGACCTGGATGATCCCTTCTTGGAAGTCAGCTGTAGTTGCAAACTCCTCCTTCCCAATCCTCATTCCTTCCCTCTGTCCTTCCACAGGTTCAAACCTGTATCAGTCTCCCTCCCGAACACATCTCTTACACATTTAATTCCGTCTTGGTCTTCCTTCTTAATGAACCCAAACTAGTACAGCAGTCAATCCTTGGTTTTCAGGGAATTGTAATTTAGGGTTCAATTCAATTTTTTAAAAAGAGTGCTTCCAAGGAATGTTGTTGTTGTTAATTGCTGTCAAGTGGGCTCCAATCCGCGGTGTCCCCATGTATAACAACAAAATGTTGCCCAGTCCTTCACAGCCCTTGATATGCTTGAGCCTCTTGCTGCAGCTGTTGAGTCAATGCATCTCATTGAAAGTTTGGCTTATTTTTGCTGACCCTAGTTTTTTTTCTGCTTTACCAAACATGTTGTCCTTTTTTAGGGATTGGTCTTTGCTGCTGACGTGTCCAAATTATTAAACCAGCCTAGGTCCTAGAATGAAAAGGAGAATTGTGAGGGCAAGGTGCCTAGCAAAAGTAAAAGAGAGAAAAAATAAGAAGAGTCTCTCCCTTTGCCTAAATTGTGGTGCCTTTCCCACTTCTCTGGTCCTAGGTGAACACCAAGTAAAGACCCCCTCAACCTGATGCCCTTCCCTCTGACCTCTATCCCCCCACATCCTCAGTGGGCCCTTGCCATGGTCTTACTTCTTATTTCAAATGAAAATGTTCTTAGTTTGATTTGAGTTCCTTGAAGGACAGGGATGTCTTTTTGCTGTTTTGTATCCATCGTAGCTTCTATCATAGGGGGCTTTTGGGTTTTAGTTGGTGTTTGTTAAATGGAAAAAACCTAGGGGCACACTAGAAGACTGAGCGTTTTAAGAACTCTGGGAAACTCACTGGGTCCATCCCTGATGTTAGGATCGTCCCTCTGGGCAGCCCACGAACAGCAGAACATTAGAGGTATGGCCACTTAAAATATATATTTTTTGCAGTTCAATTATTGATTCTGCTCCAATTCAGATGCACCTATTTGGCTTTATATTTGAATATCTGCTTGTAGCTATGGTTGGTGTCACTCTCCATTCTCAAGTTGTAAGGGGTAAACATATAGAGTAAAAATACTTAATAGAATGAAGAGTTGCAATTTTGAGAACGAGGATGAGTCAGTCACAAGACCAAATTTTGCTTAGGGGCAAAATTAGACTTACAAAAGGGAAAGATTCCATCTAAGTGGATCTGAGGAGGCCAGAGGAATACCACGGGCACTGGCCCCATAGAGGGGAAATAGAATGCATGGAAGACTCCAGAGATCAAAGATGCTTCCAGGCGTGGCCTTTAGATTCAACACTTGTCTGTTATGGAATTAGGCATGCTGGCCACCCCACACTTTTATTCTCTTGCCTCCCTGCTAGTTGGCTGAGTTCAAACCAAAAGTACATGGAGCAGTAGTGGGACGCTGGGAGCAGAGGCGGCAGTGAGGGAAAGAGGCACCAGCGAGCAGATTTAGAACAATTCTGTTCACAAGAAAGTGCTTTCCTTAAATTCTCTGGAAAAAAACGAAAAACAAACAAACAAACAAACCCCCTGGTCTTTCACACAATACCTTTAGGGGCCATTTTATATCACTTTGCTGCAAAATTGGATGCGTCTTTTCGAGTCTTCCACAGCCATTGGCTCAGCAAGAGTTTGAAGTGTTGCGGCCGTGACCATGGCTTTTCCCCTGCCAGGTCCTTTTCCCACCAACCACCTGCCTTGATTTTTCTCTTTTATGTGGATCTCTCTGTGTCTAATTTAGATGGTAAGTTCCTTACTACTGTATATTATAGTGTCAAGCATACTGTGAGAACTTATAAATGTTAAATGATAATAATGATAACAAGAGAGCCCTAAAGGTGCCAGCTGTTTCATTTCACTGAGAGAAGGTTTCACTAGAGACTGTAGTTAAAAAAAGTAAGGGCGGTGGGGAAGGAGGGCATATCAGCTTTTCTAGGCAAGGAAGAGGGTACAGAGAGGCTAACAAGAACTTGCACAGAAAAGAAAATAGGTTTTTTAGAAAATGTCAGCGAAAAAACTTGGGATGTGAAACAGAATTCAGAGCCTAGCTTTGAGAATCATTACCTTTCAAGCAATCTATTGGTTGCCCAAGAGTTGCAAACATATTTGAAACATTAATTCCCTAAAAAAAGATGGGATGTCCACTTTTAGCCAGGCAATGAGAGAGCTGGGAGGAGTGAAAAAAACCCAGACCTGGGCACCAGAACCCCTGGGGTCCAGTCCTGATTCTGTTGCTAACTGGCCATACAACTTTCCACGGATCACTTTACCTCTCTGTGACCTAGTCTCTCATCTGTGAAATGAAAGAGACAGTTTACTAAATATCTCTATGAATGCTTAAAGTTCTCAAATCCCACAAGCCTATGGCTAAAACTGGCACAATGTCATTGCTGTTCGTTGCCATGGAGTTGATTTTGACTCCTGGCAACACCACATGTAACAGAGTAGGGCTGCTCCATAGGGTTTCCTTGGCTGTAATCTTAATGGCAGCAAATCACCAGGCTTTTTCTTTGGTGATATCACTGAGTGGGTTTGAACTGCCAACCTTTAGGTTAGCAGTAGAGTGCAAACCATTTGTGCCACACAACACCCATTGCATTCGAGTCAATTCTGACTCATAGGGACTCTATAGGACAGGGTAAAACTGCCCCACAGGGCTTCCGAGGCTGTAATTTTTACGGAAGCAGGCAGCCACATCTTTCTCCCATGGAGTGGCTGGTGGATTTGAACTGCTGACCTTTCGGTTTGCAGCCAAATGTTTAACCACTGTGCCACCAGGGCTCCTTGTGCCATAATAGCTGGCCTTTTATTGAGCACATACTATATGCAATTCATATAGATTATCTCAAGCAACACTCATAATTCTGTAAAGCAGAACTTGGTACTATCCCTAGTTTATGCAGAGAAAAAATAGTGACTTGCCCAATATCCCACAACCAGTAATAGAAGGAGGAGTCTGCACCATCCTCGTCTGAATCTAAAGTTGGTGCTCTCTGATCCACTTTGCTATTCTCCACTCTGGAATTGCCTGAATCAAACTCAGGTGCCCACAAAAGTTCAACCTGGAATGCCCAGCAATGATCAAGGAAGCACAGAATAATACATTGTTAGAGCAGGAAGATGAAGAATAATTTAGGGTACCAATCCTGTTTAGAATATTTACTTCAGCTACATCATATTAACTTAAAGTTACCTCCCTCTAAGCTGCGCATTCGATTACTTAATAATATACTTATTAAGCACCAGAAAGTTTTACACATCTACTCTTTCAATACTCACAGCAATCCTATAAGACATTCCTGAATTTTATAGATGAATATACTGAGGAACTGGGGTTAAACTTGTCCAAACTAGCCAATAATACAGAGGGTTCCAATCCCATCTTCGCGTCCCCAGGCCTGCATCCTACTTTCTGCCTATCGGTTCTTGATGGTTCCTCATTAGCTTCCCTCTGGTCAGATGGAAAGAGGAACAAGCAACGGAGAGAAAGTTCAAAGCAGAACAACATCAGCTTCTTTCATCATGATGCCAGGGTGGAGAACCACCTAGGCCATCTTCAGACAAAATACAAAGACCTTGAAGAAATGTCTGGGTGCTAGATATCCGAGCACTAGATGCTGGGATGTGGGGCTGAGAGAACCTGGCCCAGTTGCCCTGGGTTTTCACACTTGCCCTGCTCCATGAGCATCTCCAGAACAAATGCTCGTTGGACTCTCTTCTCTCCCCCTTATGATGATGCAGGCTGCGGGGGAGGGTGCTCTTTTTTTCACTGGGACTTTGCTTGAATGGAGGAAACATTTGGTAGAAACTCTACATTCATGAAGGAGAATGGAAAGGGAAAAACTCATACCCCTCCTCCCTCCTTAACTAGGAACTGCTGCTTTCCCTGAGAGAAGGTGAAGACTTGGTGTGGTTCAAACTGCAGTGGCAGCCAAGTCACCCTGGCTCCTGGCCTTCTCGATAGGTCAAACGGCATGGAAAAGAAGTTCCATCTCCCCTTCAGAAGCGTGCTGGAGGACAGCTGAGACTTCATCTGCCCTTAATACAGTACACACAGAGGAAACTGGGTTTAACAAGTGTAAACGTCCATTGCATAAGAACAACCCAAAACAAACCTACTGCCACTGCCCTTGTCGACCATGAGAAAATGATAGATGCAGATTCACAAAGAAAGACATTTTGACAAATAACAACCATAAATAGCCAGGGAGGCTTCTTTTTTTTTTGTCATGGTCTTTCCTTCCTCTCTCCCTCCTTTCTTCCCTTCCCTCCTTCCTACCTACTTACCCACGCTCTGTCAATTGAAAATCATCATTAAACATGTCTATTTTATGTGATGAGTTTATATATCCTGATCAAATGAACTTGAAGTTTGCTATGTGAAAAAAGCAGGACGATGAATAGTGCATATCCACGCTTTTATTTTTGTTACTGAAGCCAATGCATATTTGTAAGTTTTGTTTGTTTGTTTTTTCTTTAAAAACAACAACAAAACCTAGGCTCTTCAGAAGGATGCAGGCCCTGGGCTCTGCCTGCAGCCTAGGCTTGTGGGGCTGTCCTACTATGTCCACATATAGCCTCGATAAGGGGCAGTCTCCTGGCTCCTGCCTCTGAGTTGTCCCCCAGCCATTCCATTGCCTGACCCAAGGGAGAGGCTTGTAAACATACAAATGAACATCTTAGATGTAAATACGCATGAGCAAACTGTTTCTGGAAGGATAAACAAAAATAGACAATAGCTATTTCCAGGAAGGGGAACTAGGAGACTGGGGTCTTTTTCACTGTGTCTCCTTTTGTCCTTTTTGATACTTTTAAACTGTGGTCATTTATTATTTCTTTCCTCAAAAGATAGCTTAAAAAAAGAAAGAAATAATCCCAATAGATCTTGTTTCTAGTAGAGAAAAAAACATCTAATTTTTCATGATATGACGGTTTGGTACTGATACCTAGAACATCTCTTTGCCTTTTAGAAAAGTATTAACAGGGGGAAAACGCTATGTAGAAAGAAGAGGAAAAAATCCTAATAACAGTCTACACTCTAATCCTGCCCCTGTGGCGTCTTGCTTGCAGGAAGAGGACCTGCCGCTGGGCTTTTTAGAGAGCAGACGCCATCTCCCTGCCCTCTTCTCCCTGCCCACATTGCTCCTGGTCACCATGGGTTACAGATGCAGATACAGGCGGAAGTCCCACAGATGGGGCATATGGGGTTATGGTGCTAATGAGAACGCAGACTGCGGAAGTGAAGGGAGGGTCCACAGATGTGCATCACGACACGTCTGTTCTGGAAGCACGTAACCCTCCACCATTCGGCCTCGCCTGCCTCAGTCTAATTGTTCCCACCGCTGAGAGACAAACGATGCTTCCTACACTGTCCAGACAGGTTAGCCGTGAAGTCACATGGGTGCTTGCTAAAAGAAACAAGATTCTGCAGAGAACTTTTGTCGTCTTGGCTGGGGTTCTATTTCATGTATCTCCTTGAGAGTGGACAATGTGACCTCATGAGACAAGAAGGTATTTTGTCATTCTTGGGTGCCGTCAGTCAATTTTTGACTAATAGTGACTCCTGTGAGAGAGTAAAACTGCCAGTTTTCTTGGCGGTAATCTTTATGGAAACAGACTGCCAGGTCTTTCTCCTGCAAAGTGGTTAGGTGGGTTTGAACCCACCAATCTTTGGGTTAGCAGTCAAGCTCTTTACCTTTGGGCCACCGGGGCTCCTAAAAAAACTCCAAGAAGGTATTTTGTCCCTCTTTAAGCTCCATTTTGATCTTTATGCCATCCTTGAAAGGTAGGGAGCCTGTCTTCTTGAGGAAGGTAAATGTGATTTACATCTGGGCAATGGCTAAATAAATTCCACTCCTTCGGCAACGGAAGGCCTTTCTCAGCATTCGATGTATACAGCAGGCGTGTGTACTGAGGCCAGCCCTGGCTGATACACATATGTGTATCTGTGTCATCAGAGACTTTCTGATTTCCAGCACATGAGCCTGCTCTGTCTTTTCTTTATTCTGATGGAAATTCCAGAAACAAACATAATGTTTGGCTCTGGATGAAGATGTTTGGGGAAAGCCAAGCAAGACAGAGCACTGGAAAAAGCCAATGCAGAAAGAGAGCATATAATAAATGGGAGCGTGTGGAATGTGCACCACCTGACTTAGCCAGATGCCTCTAGAGGGAAAGAAAAGGAAGCAGCTAAATGCCTTTATATCCCCTGGAGTCTTCAAAGGAAGCCTGCAAAGCAGGGCATCAGAGTAATCCTCCCTGGTTTAATATCTGACGTGTTTGCATCTGTGATGTGGAGAGTAAGTTAGAATTCCTGTTACACAAGAACAGGATTTTAACTGCTGCAAGTTAAGGCAGAGGGCAGGCCACCCTATCACCACTTTATCTTATCTCATATGGTGTCAGGATGAATATTTGCGGACAGGGGTATTGTTGATTCCCCCCCCCACCCCCGCTGCCCCGGCCCGAGAATATTAGGAAAAGCCATAAAGAAAATGATTCCTAACTCAGCAGCCTCTTATTTGAAAGGAAGGTTAATTCCATCCTTGGCTGCCATCAATCTCTTGTAGGGACCGGCCAGATTCACACTGTTAAGACAGTTTAGCTGGAGTCTCAGTGCAGGTGCATTGTTATTTTAATTATTTAGGAAGTAATTTCTGGGCCTGAGGAAGATGGATAGCAGGTCTTAAAGAAAACAGACTCCTTCCCCCGCCCCCCCAGCACACTACAACTAAATTCTTCTGCAAAACAATGACAATGGGTTCAACGGTATGTTTTTTAGATATTGTTAACTTTATTTTCAGAGCAAGCACTAACATTTGAGCTGTCTGGGCTTTGGGGATCCACTTGCCATGGAGACATGAAGTCTAGATTTAATAAAATCATGCAGTGCAAAGTCCACACAATATTATTTTTCTTATACTTGGCTGGATGCTTTGATTATTATTCACTCTCAGGTTACCCCTGGGAGGTGAAATCTACAGTTTTATAATGTTTATGCTGCTGGCCAAGAACTTCTCAAATATGTCAGCAGTTATTCCCCCATTTTATAGATTAATAAAATGAGGCAAAAGACTTACATTATTGATGGAAGTATAAAGAGTTTTACACACACACCTATGGCCTCATCCTTAAAATCTTAAAAAAAAAGACAGTTTCTCATGTTACAGAAATATATTTCTTTTCCTAGACAAGTATGAACCCAAGCCAGTTTGAAATTAATTGTAGCTTGTGTAGTGACATTTTTATTTTTCTAATATGTTTCTGGAGCCCTGGTGGCACAGTGGTTAAGAGTTGGCTGCTAACCAAAAAGTCGCTTCTTGGAAACCCTATGGGGCAGTTCTGCTCTGTCCTATAAAAAAAAATTTTTTAGGGTTGCTATAAGTCGGAATTCACTTGATGGCAACAGGCTATGGGTTAATAAGTTTCTAATGTTATCTTTTAGGAAGTAATGATAGAGAGTCTTGCTTAGAATAAGGTAGAACGTCTTGAATACGTTTAGAATAAGATACAACCAAGAAATTTTAAGTGTGCAAAAGTGGTCTGTAATGCCATCTGACTGAGGTATAGACTTGGAGCAAGACATAAAAATATTACTATTTTTGATAAAGCTTTTCTGGTTTCTAACCTGATGAAAAAAGTCTCTCCCAGCTAACAAGTACTGCATTCCAATTAACTTTTTCCTCATACAATTTGCATCTTTGAAAATTATTCAGCGCTTGTGTCTGCTATTTATCTCAGCACTTCTTTGGTGGGAAGTTGGGAATACCTTTCCAGATTATTGACCTTATCTGCTTTGTTCTGGATTCTTCAGAGTCAGCACAATTCCTATGTCTCTCACTGGAATAATTCCTAGAGAAGAACACGTTCTGAAAGAGATGGGTAGATTTTTACCCAAGAGCCCGCTGCTAGAAAATAGATTCCTTCTGCCTGACAACTAAATCAGTGCTAATCTATTTTTTCCTAGAATGATGCTACACCAAGTCTCACATCCTTCGAGGATGTTCACGCCCAGAGGTTTCTCTCAGAAGGGCTGGGCATTTGCCTAACAGATAAGAAACAGCAGTAGGTGGTTGTCCTTGTTCTGAAGCAATGAGAATTGCCCACTTTTGATAATGAGAATGTGACCTTAGTCTATTGGCAATTGCAGTGCAGTGGATTACTTAATATGATCCCTTTAGCCATAGTCTTTGTGACCCCCACACAATGACTGGGTGGGACCATGCAAATAAAGTGTATAGAACCTGCGATGGTTACAATTTGGTTAGGCCATGATTCCCAGTGTTGTGTAATTGTCCTCCATTTTGTGATCTGATGTAATTGTCCTCCATTTTGTGGTATTGTATGTGTGGTAAATCCTAAAGCTTAGGATTAGGCTGGGGTGTATCTTGAGTTGCATCCTTACTAAAGAGCATGACTCAAGCTACCACTTTACTCAAGTCACAACCTTGCACCACATAGCTCAAATAAGGGGGATTTCTCTGAAAAGTTCTCTCACTCACTCTGGATCCTGCATCCAATTCATTTTCATCTAACCTCCGGGTCTTGGAGCTTGAGCCAGCAGCCAGCTGTCTGACCCACCAATTCTGGGATTTGCCAGCTTCCGCAGCCTTGTGAGTCAGTAGCCTATCATCTGGCCTGCTGATTTGGGTTCCTTGGCTCCTACGGCCACGTAAGTCAGGAGAAGCCTACACCTGACCCTCGGATATTGGACCTGCCAGCTTCCACAATCATGTGAGCCATTTACTTGATATGGTTCATGAGTTCCACAAGACATTACAGTGCATTACAGAACCCAAAGATGGGAGGGAGAGTGCTGAGGGAAGCAGGAATAGTTGATGTTAGAGATGATGGAGTGGGACAGCAATTTGGAAAAATCGGACATTTGGGACATCTTTAATCTCTGCCTCATAGGAACCAGCTTTGTGCTGATCCTTATAAAAGAAATTATTCATTTAGCAATAAGTGAGTCAGCCAGGGAGATCAGTAAACCTCTCAACCCTGTTGAAACTCAGAGGAAGAGAAGTTTCTTGGGGGTCTGAAGGAAGAGAAAGAGAGTACATTTGGCTGACACCTGTTTGGAGGTGATCACATCCCTTTTTCCTCTTCCCTGCTGCTGCCTACCTTTTGACCATTTCACTGTTCATTAGCACCTCTGACAGAGGGTGGGCAGAGAAAGGGAGAGAAGAAGAAACTCAGATCATCCATTCGAGGTGCTAATTCCTGACTTTCACACCATGCTAAATTGCTTGGATACTTTATTGGACAATTTAGAGTTGTTTTTCTAACCCCTTTGGTCTATCAGTGAAATTTGTATCATATGCTTTCTCAAGGAACTGAAGCATTTGTGTCCAATTTACCTAGCAGCTCAAAGAGGTTTTGAAAATGACAGAACCCAAATACCATATTTCCACACTATAGCTAAAGCTAACTCTAATTTTTCTGTGTTAATGGAAGAAAAGGGTAGGATAGGGAAGTTAAATAAAAACAGAGGAAAATATTATATTTTTCAACCTCCTTCTCACATCACAGCTTATATCAAGAGCCACTACAGCAGTGATAAAGATTAGTTTGAATTTAATTTCACTTACATATTCTCTGGTGGAGATGCTAATAAGCAACCAAATGACCTAAAGCTAGAGAACAGGAGGGAGACAGAAAAGGAGCAAAGTGCTTGTAAAACTCGCACATTGGATCATTAACCCTTGGATAACTGAGAGTTGGTTTAAGATAATTCATGCTGTGTTTGTCTAAAAAAGTCAAGAATTGGCCACAGCCAATTGCACTGAACAAGTAGAATGTACTGGCTAAGTGGCTATGTCGATACTGTAAAGTTTATCTGGGATAATAAGAGACGTAGACTACATGGATAATTGAAACACACAGACAATTCCAAAACCTGCTATAAAGTGATCGTTGCAACTGCTTTTTCACCAAGCTGCTAACAGGTCCCAATATTCATTCAATTTTATCTCCTTTCTCATTCCTCTCCCAGCATCTAGAGGGACAGACGTATAAACAAGCCATGAAATGGCCAAAAGGAAGACAACAGAAGCAAAAGAGAAAAAGGATACATCAAAGTGTAGTTCATATTATAGAGTAGCAGCACCTGAAAGGTTGAGAGATAATTGGACTGAATTTGCATCAACTCATGATGTCAATGTGTAATTTGCTTCAGTGGAACAAAGACCCACCGTAAGACTCACAGGGGTAGTATTCCCCATCACTTTAAGGTTTATAGGTTTGAACTTTCAAGACCTGTACTCCTGAGGCTGTTTATTTTCTCCTGCATACTTGGCCTGCAATTGTGGTAAACTACAATTCCAAAGCCTGGATTGAGGCACACACATCCACACTTTACCAAACTGTGATGGAAATAGCAAAGAATTTGGAATCAGCAGATCCACTTTTAAGTCCTGGGACCATTATTTGGGTGTAGACTATTGGGCTTTAATTTCTTTATTTGTAAAATTTATTGTTATTGTTGTTAGTTGCCATCCAATCAATTCCGACTCATGAAGACCCCATGTATACAGAGTAGAACTGCTTCATAGGGTTTTTAAGACTTCGACCTTTCAGAAGCAGATCGCCAGGCCTGTCTTCAGAGGTGCCTCTGAGTGGGCTTGAACCACCAACCTTTCGACTAGTAGTCTAGCGCTTAACCCTTTGTGCCACCCAGGGACTTGATATTTGTAAAACAGGAATAATAATATCCCACAGGATTGTTTTAAGGATAAGATGAGATGGTGTACATAAATGTGCTTTGTAAAACAGAAATGCTACATAAATCTTCATAGACATTATTAAGATGAAAAATCTTATGTCACAGCAAATGAACCGCTCCAACGATTCTTTGACTCTAGTTAGTGTGCATTTGGGAAATTTGATTAAAATGCAAATTCTGTGACCCATCCCAGAAATTTGGTTCAGGAGTTCTGGAGTGAGGCTCAGGCATCTTCATTTATAATTGTTGTAAAAATATATATAATGCAACATTTGTCCATTCAATGTTTTTCACATGTACAGTTTAGTGAAATCAATGACATTAATGATGTTGTGTTACCATCACCAGTAATCATTGCCAAAATTTGCATCACCATAAACAGAAACTCAATGCTTCCAAGTAATGACTCCCCTTTCCCCCTTCCTCTCACCTCTGGTGACCAATAATAATCTCTGGTCTCTCTACATTTGCCTCTTCTGTATATTCCATGTAAGTGAGAGATCATACAATATTTGTCTTTTTGTGACTGACCTACTTCACTCAGGATAATGTTTTCCAGGTTCGTCCATGCTGCGGCATGTTCAAGACTCAGGTGTCTTCATTTTTAGCAACTGCCACAGGTGATTCTTCTGCAGCTAATCTGTGGACCACCCTTTCCCAAAGATTGCTGTCAGCCACCGGTTGACACAGCCCTGTAAGAGTGACAGATATAGGAGATGGCTCATTTCTAAAAACCATACAGAGTGAAGGCTCCTCTTCTCTCGTATTCCTAAGAGCTGCCCTACTACTGGATTTAGAATTGCAATCCGCAAATCACCCCATCGGGTCTTGAGAGAATGGGCGTGGTAAGTCTTTAAAGCAAAACAAAAACCCGTTGCTATGGGATTCATTCTGACTCATGGTGGCGTTATGTGTTACACAGTAGAACTGCTTCATAGGGTTTTCTTGACTGTAATCTTTATAGAAGCAGATCTCCAGGGCTTTCTTTCGTGGCACCGCTGGGTGAGTGTGAACTGCCAACCTTAAGGTTAGTAGCTGATTGCACACCATTTGAGCCACCCAGGCACCTATACTGGCTTTGGGGATCTATTGTCTTTCTTTCTGTGATTTTTTTCCCCACTTAGTAAGGTCCCTTTCCTTTGTGGCAACAACACAAGTTCTCATTTTCTAAATCTCTCAGATAGGTACCTCGCTCAAAATTTGTACTCAACCACAGTTCTTCACTTTCCCAAATTTCTCATTTTCACTCACCTGTTTACACTTTGATGTGAATGGCTTGTTAGATGCCATTGAAATGATGCTTATTAGGTCAAAGGAATGATCAATTCCAGATAGTTCTAAGAGCTTCAAAGAGATAAATGAGATTGTTGAATTATATGTAGATGATTGGAGACTAAAAAATAAGTGTCTAAACATTATGTCAACTGTGTTGGCTACTTTCTTTGTTACTTGGTCTTACTTTTTGGGAAGAATCATGGTTTGGCCGCGAGATTATTTATAGTATGTCAGAAGAGGGGAGAAGGAGTACTTTGGCTCACCCCTTCTTAAATACTAGCAAGTCCCACTCTAAGCATTGTGCATGAGATGATCAGTGGCTGTAACCGTATTCAAGGGGCCCTGGTGGTTCAGTGGTTAAGTGCTTGACTGCTAACCAGAAGATAGGCAGTTCAAACCCACCAGCTGCTTTCCAGGAGAAAGATGTGGTAGTCTGTTCCCTTAAGGATTACAGCCTTGGAAACTGTATGGGGCAGTTCTACTCTATCCTGTAGGGTCGCTATGAGTCGGAATCAACTTGACAGCATTTTTTTTTTTTTACAGTAACCATATTTACTAAAATGAATTACCCTTTAATTATACCATCATGAGGATACCAGTTGTAGAGATTACTTGAAGCTGCACAGGGGTCTGTTTTACTATAATTGGTCAATATTCCTAATTTATTTCCTAATGAGACAAAATTAAAGTTCAAACAGGGTCTGGGCTACCTTTTTAGTGCTTGGTCTGTGCAACACAAGATACTAACAGATATGGGTAGGAACTTGTGTTCTTCATGGGGAGCTCTCTTAAGGCTAAATATGTAGACACAATTCTCTTGACCCAATATTGAAGTGCTTCTTTCTTGATGTTTCTTTTCCCCCCATACAGTTCTTTGAAGCTTAAAAATGTAATAAAAGTATTGATTTTAATTTTATTTTTCAAAATATAATCCACATATTTTAGAAAATCAAATCCACAAATTTAAATAATAATCCCTAGAGAACTGGATTTGTCAGATCCAATTCACTTTTTAAGGTATTTGCTGGAAATACATACTTTTGCCTATTTCATACTAATTAAAGACATCACAAAGGACTTGTTGGTTTATTAACATAAATTTATCTCCAAATTAAAGCTCTAGGTGAAAAATTACAGAGCTTTGGAGAGTCTCCCACATATCCTGATATGAAATTATGGAAAGAAATATTTCAAGACTAAAATCAATTCAAGTATGGAAAGAAAACCTGTGGGAATAAAAAAAAAAAAAAGCATATCTACTCACCTCTTTGTAAACATCACAGAAAAACATCAAGCTATTTTTTAAAACTAAAACATAATAGTCCTAATTGCTGAAAAAATGAGTATAAAGTTTGGAAGAGATAGTAATTTGAAAATTATTAAATGCCTACTGTAGAATCTAAACACTGTCATCAAAGAATGACAAAGTGCCAAAGTATAATGTTTGCATTACTACCAATGGGTGTATAGGCTTACATTTCTTGGGCTAATGATGTTGTTTTTATCTGCTATGGAGTCCACCCTCAACTTGTGGCTACCCCATGCACAACTGAACAAAACGCTGCCCAGTCCTGCACCATCTCCATTATCACCAGGCCTTTTTTCCTACCCCATCTTAGTCTGGAAGCTCCACTGAAACCTGTTTACCATCATAGCAACATGCAAGCCTTCACTGACAGACAGGAGGTGGCTGAGCATGAAGCGCATTGACCAAAAATGGAACCAGTCCTTCCCACATGCAAGGCGAGAATTCCACCACTAAACTGTACTACTGATGAGAAAACTCAAACCAAACCTGTTGCTGCCAAATTGACTCCAACTCAGAGTGGCCCTACAGGACAGAGTAGAACTTCCCCATTGGGTTTCCAAGGCTGTGATCTTTAAGGAAGCAGACTGCCACATCTTTCTATTGCAGAGAGCCTGGTAGGTTCAAAACACTGAACTTTTGGTTAGCAGTCAAGCGCTTAAGCACTGCGCCACCAGGACTTATTCCTCTGATGGATAGCTAAAGATAAAAATGAGATCTTCACTGAGGAACAGAGGCACTCAGCAAGATTTGATTGGCTGGTGATTACAGTGGTACTGTCCCATTGGCTTCTTTATGGAAAGGAAATCCTAAGCCTCACCTACCTGTCTAGCTTGTCATCAGACCTTAGAATTTATTTTGGCCAAACTTCTGTCTGCAAAACTATGATTCAAGTAAATTAAAGTTCAGACCTTCTTGAGGTGAATGGGCTGTGACTGTGCAAATTTAATTTTAGATAATACACCACATTTAGACATTTGCTTTCAGACTTTTATTACCCAGAGGGAGAACTGTTAAATCGGAAGAAAACTACAGCATTGTGCAGTGGAGTAAGCACTGCACTGGGAATGCTGAAACCTGGAGAGCATACCTGACTGTGCCATTATTAACTCTGTGACCTTGGACAATTTGTGTGGCCTCTCTGGGGCTCAACTGAAAAATGACAGGGTTACACAAGATGATCTCCAAGACCTCTCTAGCCCACAGTCTCTCAGCCTTTCAGATGCTTCTTGTTGTTGTCTGTTGGTAGGCGCTGTACAGTTGGTTCCAACTCATAGCTACCCTACATACAACAGAAAGAAACACTACCCAGTCGTGTACCATCCTCACAATCATTGTTATGCTTGAGCGCATTGTTGTAGCCACTGTGTCAGTCCATCCTTGCTTCTAATGAGCATTCTGGCTGTACTTCTTCCAAGATAGATCTGTTCTTTCTTCTGGCGGTCCATGGTATATTCAATATTCTTCAACAACACCATAATTCAGAGACGTCAATTCTTTTTTTTTTTTTAATTTTTATTGTGCTTTAAGTGAAAGTTTACAAATCAAGTCAGTCTCTCACACAAAAACTTATATACACCTTGCTACATACTCCCAGTTACTCTCCCCCTAATAACACAGCCTACTCCCTCCCTCCACTTTCTCTTTTCGTGTCCATTTTACCAGCTTCTAACCCCCTCTGCCCTCTCATCTCCCCTCCAGGCAGGAGATGCCCACATAGTCTCAAGTGTCCACCTGATCGAAGAAGCTCACTCCTCACCAACATCCCTCTCCAACCCATTGTCCAGTCCAATCCCTGTCTGAACAGTTGGCTTTGGGAATGGTTTCTGTCCTGGGCTAACAGAAGGTCTGGGGGCCATGACCACCAGGGTCCTTCTAGTCTCAGTCAGACCATTAAGTCTGGTCTTTTTATGAGAATTTCGGGTCTGCATCCCACTGCTTTCCTGCTCCCTCAGGGGTTCTCTGTTGTAATCCCTGTCAGGGCAGTCATTGGTTGTAGGTGGGCACCATCTAGTTCTTCTGGTCTCAGGCTGATGTAGTCTCTGGTTTATGTGGCCGTTTCTGTCTCTTGGGCTCCTAATTACCTTGTGTCCTTGGTGTTCTTCATTTTTCTTTGATCCAGGTGGGTTGAGACCAATTGATGCATCTTAGACGGCTGCTTGCTAGCGTTTAAGACCCCAGATGCCTCTCTCCAAGACGAGATGCAGAATGTTTTCTTAATAGATTTTATTATACCAGTCGACTTAGATGAGAGATGTCAATTCTTGTTTAGTCTTCCTTATTCATTATCCAGCTTTCACATGCATATGAGGTGATTGAAAACACCAGGCTTGGGTCAGGCATACCTTAGACCTTAAAGTGACGTCTTTGCTTTTTAACACTTTAAACAGGTCTTTTGCAGCAGATTTGCCCAATGCAATACATCATTTGATTTTTTGACTGCCGGTTCCATGGGCATTGATTGTGGATCCAAGTAAAATGAAATCTTTGACAACTTCAATCTTCGTTTATGATGATGTTGCTTATTGGTCCAGTTGTGAGGATTTTTGTTTTCTTTATGTTGAGATGTGATCCGTACTGAAGGCTGTGGTCTTTGATCTTCATCAGTAAGTGCTTCAAGTCCTCTTTACTTTCAGAAAGCAAGGTTGTGTTATCTGCATAACGAAGGTTGTTAATGAGTCTTCCTCCAATCTTGATATCATGTTCTTCTTCATATAGTCCAACTTTGCTCAGCATACAGATTGAATAAGTACAGTGAAAGGATGCAATCCTGATGCACACTTTTCTTGACTTTGGACCATGCAAGTGATACAAACACCAAATAACTGTGGCAAATGGTTCTTAAATCCACCTGAGCAATGGAGGTGAATAGTATTTGCTTGGCAAAGACCAAGGACCTCCATGGCTCTCAAGGAGCTGGTTTTTCTGATTTGGGTGGGGGTTAGGGTTGGAGAACATGGATATTACTGAATTCATAGGAGAACTAGGAAAATCAACCTCCAGACTGGGAGGTTGGGATCTGGGTGGGTGGTGGAACTAACATTTACCAAATGCCCAAGGTAAACCAGACAAAATATTTGGTGCTTTTCAACAAGAAATCACTTAAATCTCAAACAGCTGTGCAGAAGAGTAGGGTTATCTCCAATTTTGAAATGATGAAAAAACCAAGCATCAGAAACATTTGATAACAGGCTCAAATGAAGCCAGGTTTCTAACCTGGAGTCCTCAGACCATAGCTGTCAGCATCACAGAACAAGACAGAACCACGGAGCTCCTGAAAGGAAGTGTGAAAAATCAAAGGGTTCCTCCAGGAAAAGGACAGTCAGAGAACCCGACTATTGCCTGCCAAGAGGGTGAGGAGAATTTGGGTGCCTGTCATAAGGAGTGTCCTCACTGGGCTCGTACTCTGTTTCTGATGTAACAGAGTCATTATATTGACCTGAAAAACATTTTTTTAGCCTCCGACTGCAATTTAAAATTCTACCATCATTCACAACCTATTACAGAAACTCAACAAATTGTAAAACTGAATGACGTGTAACAACAGTGTCCTGTACTCTAACAAGATGCTCGGCTAATTTGTTCAAATATTGATATACTTTAGGTATTGTTAGAAGATTCTTTAGGGCTCAGGTTGGAAAAAAATATGTACTTTTCCTTTTACCCAGGAATTCATTTATTATAAAAATATTCTCTCTCCATGATTAAAAATGAAGAAGATATTCATTTTATATTTACATTTTTCTATGTTCATAATTAATAACCCACATCTTTCTAAAAAGGGATTTAAGGCAGCGTATAGAGTTACTGAGTCTGCAGGTGGGAGTAAAACCATTGTAACTGAAGAGAAGAGGAATGTCAGAGTAGGGAACTGAACAAGGCATTAGAGATATAAGCACTTAATCAATAAGAGGTGACAATGGCAGCACCAGAGGTAAGTCTCATTTGAGGTCAACAGGAGTCTTCCTGCTGCAGGAAAAGCACCAAAAATAGTCAAGTGAGAGGAAGAATGAGAACTTACTCTCAACACTGGAAAAATAAATATAATCTATTTGACCAAATAAAACCCATTGCCATCGAGTTGATTCTGACTCATAGCGACCCTATAGGACAGAGTGTAACTACCCTGTAGTGTTTCCAAGGAGCAGCTGGTGGGTTCGAACTGCCCACCTTTTGGTTAGCAGCTGAACTCTTAACTACTGTACCACCAGGGCTCCGTTCCAGTTTTACGAAAATTCAAGTCAGTTTAATCCAGCAAATGCATTTGAGCAGACAATAAGGGGTACTCTTATGAGAAGATTAAAAGTTGAGCGAGAAGAGATTTCAATCCTGAAGAAGTTTATACTCTAGATGGGGATATAGAGGGAAGAAGGCAAATTAAGAACAGACATTTATAATCACGGAACCAAATGATGGAAGGGGATAATGAAGAATAAAAAGCACTTCTCAATAGGCTGACTGATTTTTTGTGTTTAATAAATTACATAATCTACACCAGGGGCTGGCAAACTTTTTAAACCAGGTAGTAAATAGTATAGGTGTTGAGGACCAAGAGGCCGAATTGAGGATGTTATGTAGGGCAGTTTATATTAAGAAAGAGAACCACTGTTCTACCCTACCCCAAAGCTAACATGCTTTGCACCCTGTTGTCATCAGCTGAAAACCTTTGTGGGATGAAGAAAACTGTGATTCTCTCCTCCCCTAGAGACAGGCTGCCTCAACTCAGGCAGCTGGCCTGAGGCAAGGTGACTCACTAAGTCGCCGACTCCCCCTCGAGTATGATTCCACTGCAGGGTGCCTGGTAGCTGCCAACAGCAGAGACCCCAAATTGTAGGTGGCAACCAGCACAGGCACTGAGCAGGAGCGCTGCGAGCAGACAGGGAACTGGGGCAGAGGGGGACGCTCCGGGTGGGTCTCCAGGCTCACTGTGCCAACAGGGCCAAACAAACACACAGATCAACAGAATAAGAACCTCCCTTCCTCGCTTGGTTAACATGATAAAATGTCTTAAATCATAGATATTGGGAAAACTGGGTTAAAACAAACAAAAAGCCTGGTGCCTTGGAGGCGATTCTGACTCATGGCAACCCCACGTGTTACAAAGTGGAACTGCTCCATCTGGTTTTCTTGGCTGTAATCTTTATGGTAGCAAATCACCAGGACTTTGTTTCATGCTACTGCTGCGTGGGTTTAAACCACCAACCTTTAGATTAATAATTGAGTACAACCTTTAGGCTAATAGTTGAGTACAAACTGTGTACCACCCAGGGACCTAGGAAAACTGGATAGCCACGTGGAAAGGATAAAATTAGCAAATGCCAGGGTAAGTTGCAAACGGATTAGAGATTTAAATGTAGGTAACCCACTCACAAAACACTAGAAGACGTGTACATCTAAAGATAGATGATATATATGTATAGGTGTAGAGAGGGGGCGGAGAACTGAGAGAGACAAGGATGCCCTCTATTTAACATCGTGTTGGGGGTAGTAGCCAATGCAATTAGGCAAGAGAAAGTAAGAACCATAAGAAGTGAAAAGAGAAAGGCAGAACTTTCTTTAGAGACAGATAATAAGATTATATATCGTAACAAAATCAGAAAAGGATCAATACAAACTATTACAAGCAATAAGAGGACTTAGTAAAGATATAAAATTATAACCTTTGCAGGTTATCAAATTCACATTAAAGAATCAATAACCTTCATATATACAAACAAAAAACATATAATGAAAGGCTCCACTTACGATGGAAAAAATGAACATAAAATACCTAGATGTAAAATTAGCAAGAAATGTCCAAAACCTATATGATTACAATTATACAACAATTCTGAAAGAGACAGAAAATAAACATGAACAAGTGAAAAAAATAAGAAGACTTAAATAAGAAGACTCAACATTGTAAGGTTGTCAGTTCTCCCTAAGTTAATTTATAAATTTTAAGCATTACCAATAAGAATACTCCCAAGGTTTTTTTCTGGGTCTAGACAAGTTGTTTATGAAGTTTATTTGGAAGAACAAACCAGCAAGAATAGCCAAGAATGCCATGAAAAGAGAAAGGGGCTAGACATATCAGCTATTAAAATGGACAATAAAGCCTCCATAATGAAAACATTTTGATATTGGCATAGAAACAGACATAGAAATGGGACAGGATGGAAAATCTGGAAATAAACCCACTCACACGTGAAATTTATGATGGCAGAAGGTTTTTTTTTTTTTTTGCTTATATATATTTTATAAAATATATATAAGCAAAAAAAAAACCTGCCATCGAGTTGATTCCAACTCACAGCGACCCTATAGGGCAGAGTAGAACTGCCCCATAGAGTTTCCAAGGAGCGCCTGGCAGATTTGAACTGCTGACCTTTTGGTTAGCAGCCGTAGCACCTAACCACTCCGCCACCAGGGTTTCCAATAAGTATGTATAGTATAGTACAATTAAGGTAGCATTTCAAATCAAAGGGGAAAAGAGGCAATATTGGGATATCTGAATAGCCACATGGAAAAAGATAAAACTAGACCCATTCTTCACAGTGCATGTCAGGGTAAATTCCAAATGAATCAAAGATTTAAACACCAGTAACCAAATCATGAAGGAGCCCTGGACTGCTAAAAGAAAGAATAGATCTGTCTTAGAAGAAATACAATCAGAATGCTTCTTAGAAGCAAGGATGGTGATGCTGTGTCTTACATACTTTAGACATGTGTCAGGAGGGATCAGTCCCTGGAGAAGGACATCATGCTTGGCAGAGTACAAGGTCAGTGGAAAAGAGGAGGACCCTCAACGAGGTGGATTGACACAGTGGCTGCAACAATGAGATCAAGCATAACAACGATTGTAAGGATGGCGCACGACTGGGCAGTGTTTCGTTCTGTTGTGCATGGGGTCACTATGAGTCGGAACCGACTCGACGGCACCTAAGAACAACACATATTGTACATCTCTGTTGGGATTTACCCTAAAGACAAAAAACCGCCAAATAAATAAATGATAAAAATCACAGTATTGGTGGTAATGCTGGTTTTGCTACTCTGAGACTGTTGAGATTAAGCAAGTGAGTGACTATGTTGATGTCACTGACAATTGAGATTTTCAGGTTAAGTAAGGACCCTATAACCCCAAATTTGAATTGTAGCGTTGTAGTATTAATAAGAATTGATGATGGATTTTATATACAAGTTTGTGTATCTATATGTATTTGTGTATTTATGTGTGTGTATACATATATGTATATAAGTTGATAACTGTTGAAGGAGAACATGAAAGTTTTATTATACTCTCTCTGCTTATGTATTTTGGATTTTCTGTGATAAAACTTCTATCATTTATCCATCCATCCATCCGTCCATCCGTCCACCGTCCATCTGTTCACCCATCCGTCCATCCATCCTTTTATCCATCTGTCCATCTATCTCCTAGCTCTGAGCTCTGGCCAATGAAAAGATGGAAAGTAAAAACAATGAACTCAAGAGCAAAGAGCATCCCTAATACTTAAAACTGAAGTCTCTAGAAACCTTGTAACCACAAAAGGAACCAAGACTTTTTGGAGAAATGGCTGATTCCAAGTCTGGGCAGAAAATGCACAATATGTTGTTGAAACTATCAAAGGCAACTATCAAAGGCTGTGGGGGTCATATCAAAAGCACTTAGGAGCCAATTTGAAGAGGCTACTGTGGACAAATATGGGATAATTTGATCAGCAGTAAGGATAACAAGAAAATAGGAACACATCAGATGTGTTTAAATCGATGATTTATAATGATAATTAGAAAAAAAAATCTAATTGGTTTCCTTCGGAGGATGCTAGGAAATCAGCTCCTTATTTTGAAAATCAGTAAAGGGAAAGAATCAAGCATTAATTCTGGCTCTCTTATATGAATTGTACCTCAGCATAACCAAATAGTTGATGAGAAGTTCTTTATTGTTCTCTCAAATAAATGAAAGAAAAATAATAGATTAGAATATCACCACTTTGCAATCCCTAATGAAGCAGAGGAAACTCTGGTGGTATAATGGTGAAATGCTATGGCAAAACCAGAAGGTCAGCAGTTTAAATCCACCAGCCACTCCTTGGAAGCTCTATGGGGCAGTTCTGCTCTGTCCTGTAGGGTCGCTATGAGTCAGAATTGACTTGACGGCAACAGGTTTGGTTCTGGTTTTTAATTAAGTAGAGGAAACCCTGGTGGTGTAGTTGTTATAGAGCTACGGTTGCTAACCAATAGCTCGGCAGTTGGGATCTAGCAGGCACTCCTTGGAAACTATACGGGTCAGTTTTACTCTGTCCTATACGGTCGCTATGAGTTAAAATCGACTCAATGGCAATGGGTTTTTTTTTTTTTTTTGGTTTAATGAAGTAGATGAGTTAGATTGTCAGTAGCTGCTAACATCACAAAGAGAAACAGCCAGATATTTTGTCCCTTCTAATGGAGGTATGCAACACCAATATAGAGTAGTGTTGCCAGAAGAATCAAACTTGAACCTGTTACATGTTAAATGTTACAACCAAAATCCAGACTATGGGCAACTCCTATAAGCAAAATTTAATTTTTCAACAACAAAATTGTAAAATGAAGAAAAGATGGAGCAAAATCCTATAGACTAAAGGAAACAAATCAAACAATTGAAATATGTGGCCCTTATTTGGATCCAAATTCAAACAAGTAAAGTTTAAAAAAAAAAATTTACAAGGAAATTGGGAAATGTGACCATTGACTGGATGTTGGAGCCCTAGTGGCGCAGTGATTAAGAGCGTGGCTGCTAGCCAGAAGGTTGGCAGTTTGAATCCACTGGCTGCTCCTTGTCTTGTAGGTTCACTATGAGTCGGAATCAACTCATCAGCAATGCGTTTTTTGTTTTGGACTGGGTATTAGATAAAGGGTTATTGTTCATTTTTAAAAGTGTGATCATGGTTTTGTGAGTGTTTTTATTAAATGAGTCCCTTTCTTCAGAGGTACATGGTAAAATGTTTTCAGATGAAATGATATAATATCTGGGATTTGCTTCAAAATAATCTGGGAGGGGAAAGGGAATGATGGGGGTATAGATAAAACAGGATTGGGCACGGGTTGATAGTTATGGAAGTTGGAGGAATTCATGGGAAGTTCATTATATTATTCTTTCCACTTGCCTATTTTAAAATTTTCTATAATAAAATTAAAAAATTAAAAAAGTACATTTTCCCCTGTGGCTCAATATTCTGGATTTTTGAAAAAAATGTGACTTGTAAATATTTCTATTTTTCCTGATATGATTCTCATTCCAACCCCCCAAAACAAACAAAAAGACAACAAACAAAAAAACTGTGGTACTGCATTATCTTGAAAAACCGTGTAGGTGACATGTCTGTAGAGGCACCAGAAATGCTGAGGGCTCAGGACCTCACACAGCTGTCCTGGGAGTCTGGGGTCAGTGTGGAAAGGAGCAGTGAAACACACAGGAGCACATGGCCTGCTCCGCAGTCTCTCCCTCTGCACACACAGCTTCCAGTGGGTTAATTGTTGAAATCAGCTACACTATTGATCAATCAGGAGGGATCAATCACTAGAGGAAGACATTATGTTCAGTGAAGTAGAGGGCCAACTAAGGTGAGGGAGACCCTTGGTGAGACTGGTTGGCACAGTACTGTAATGATAGACTTGAACATGCTGGTGATTGTGTGGATATCCCAGTGCCGGGCAACATTTTGTTCTGTGGTGCATGAGGTTGCCATGAGTTGGAGTCAACTTGATGACAGCTAACTACAACGACAAGAAGCCCTGGTGGTGCAAATGGTTACGTGCTCAGCTGCTAGCCAGAAGATTGGTGGCAAACCCACCCAGCAGCTCTGTGGGAGAAAGACCTGGCGATCTTCTTCTGTAAAGATTGCAGCCAAGAAAACCCTATCGGGCAGTTCTGCTCTGTCACTTGGGGTCGCTATGAGTTGAAATCAACTATACAACACCTAACAACAACAGAGATCAACTTAGCAAAGTGCTAAATTCATTCAGCTTATCGTGTGTATCTCTTGTTTAAGAAGTTCCTTACTTATCTATATAGGTACTATATAGATTAATGGTATTATTTTGATGTATTATATATATTGCAGATGTATTTCCTAGTTTGTAGATTATTATTACCTTTTTTATTGTGGTGGAGATATACACAACAAAACAAAAAAAATTTCAACAATTTTTACATGTACAATTCGGTGACATTGATTATATTCTTCAAGTTATGCAACCATTCTCTGTATTTTTTCCAATTTATCCCACTACCCTGGACATACATTCAATGCATCCTAAGCAAAAACTCCCTCTTCCCCTCTCCCTCTCACCCCTGGTAACCATTAATAATTTTTGGTTTCTTTTTTTATACATTTGCTTAGGAGCCCTGGTGGCGCAGTGGTTATGCACTCAGCTGCTAACTGAAGGGTCAGCACTTCAAACCCACCAGCTGCTTTCTGAGAGAAAGATGTGGCAGTCTGCTTCTTTAAAGATTTACAGCCTTGGAAACCCTATGGGGCATCTCTACTTTGTCCTTTAGGGTCACCATGAGAATCATCAACTTGATGACAATTTTTTTTTTTTCTTTATAATATACGTTTGCTTATTACATGTGAGATCATACGGTATTCTTTTATGACTAACTTGTTTCACTCAGCATAATGTTTTCTAGGTTCATCTATATTGTGGCATACACCAAGGACCCTGTGAATCTTTTAGCACTGTCTGAAAAAAGTTTAATATCTCTAATATGTTTGGGTTAACACTGATGATGAAATATTAGGTATTATCTGAGTTACTGTGGGCAAAGAAGATGTTTAATTTTTTAAAGTTTTATTTTATGGTATTAATGATTTCTAAAGAAGCCTTTGGGGGTACAAACAGTTAAGTGCTGGACTACTAGCTGAACAGTTGGCCTTGAACCCACTCAGAGGCATTAGGAAGACAGGCCTGGCAATCAGCTTCTGAAAGATCACAGCCTAGAAAACCCCGTGGACTACATCTCTACCCTGCACGTATGGGGTCGCTATGAGTCGGAATTGACTTGATGGCAACGAACAATAAAATTCATTTGGATTAGTAGCTTGACAGAATTGACTGGTCAGTTTATTAGTTAATGTATGAAAATATAATATCTTCAGTCACTCAGCCACTAGGAAATGTTTTCAGATTACTGTGACATCATTCTCTGATGCGATTTTTTTTAATTTAAAAACAGATATTGTTATTGTCTATAATTCAGATTACTATTTTCTCCATAAAAGTACTACACCTGAAACTGTTGCATTTATGGAAAGCTGATGACAAAGTGCTCAATTTTAGCTGACATTTACATTTAATGTTGCCTCTGCTCCTTTATTCAAGGGCTCCTCTTCATCACGGTGCTTCTTCATGCAAACTTAACTCAAAAAACAGCTTATCTCAAGTCTCACACTCATATTGATAGTGCAAAAAGAGTTAACAGGGAAAGCTTTCGCCCTCATTTGTCACCATTAACACCACCTTCAAAATTGTTGGACCTCACAGGAACCCCACTACAGTGAAAAGTGTTGCGTCAATGCGGTTTTCAGCTTCAGATCCATTATTGACTGAGATTCAGAAGCACACTAAATTAGGAACTTGTGAAGGAAGACATTTATTAAATGACTAAAAATAGGGCTCGTCCCCTGAGACTGTGGCCCTAAGACACCTTTTAACACGGAGCTAAAGCCATTCCTGGAGACCACCTTTCAGCCAAACAATAGACAGGCCTACGAGATAAACACTAACACCTGGGAGGAACAAGCTCCTTAGAAGTTAATTATATGAGACCAGAAGGGCAAAATCTGCCCCAAAGCAAAGACGAGAAGGCAGGAAGGGGTAGGAAAACCAGACAAAAGGTAACAGGGAACCCAGGGGGGAAATGGGGACACATTGAGGGGGTCGTGACCAATATCTTGGAACATTTTGAATGGGAAACTATTTTGCTCTGTAAACCTTCACCTAAAGCACAATAAAATATTTAAATAAATAGTTTATATTTAAAAAAAATGGTGAGGTCTCTTTGTTCTCCAAAACTCTATGGGTAAGCGCAACACAGATTATAGGATGAAATAAACAAGCCCTCATTTTACTCAGAACCTCTTGTAAGGGCAAGCAGTTTTAGAAATTCAAATGCGCTCATATACTATTAAATGCATGGCCCGTTCACGTGTTCTCCTTGGCCCTACCTGTGGTCCACTAGACCCAGCATTTTGTCTCTGGTGGTATGAGGAGCAAAACTGCCTGTAGGGATGCCCCAAACCTGGTGACTCTTCATAGCTATACTAGCATTACCACTTGCCATGGAGTTGTTTCTGACTCATGGAGATCCCATAAGAGACACCATGGAGAACTGTGCTCCACAGGGTTTTCTTTCTTTTTTTTTTAAATAATGTTTATTGTGTTTTTGATGAAAGTTTACACAGCAAATAAGTTTCCCATTCAACAGTTTCTATGTAAATTGTCCAGTTACATTAGTTACTGTTTTCACAATGTGACAACATTCTCCTCAATTGCTTTCTGCTCATTCCATTTCCAGTACTCTAGTCTCCCTGTTGCTTATATTCTCATCTTTGCTTTAGTCATTGACCTTTGGTCTCACATAGATGATCTTTTAATGGAGCACCATACTCATGGGTAATAGCCTTCATTTTGTGTGTTAATCTGTTATTTCCCTAAAAGATAACCTCAGGGGATAGTTTTGGTTCAAGGTTTAATCCATAGGGTTAAAATTCAACAGCTGATTTTTAGGAAGTAGATTGCCGGGCATTTCTTCTAGGTGGTCTGGGTGGACTCAAACCTCCAACCTTCTGGTTAGCAGTTGAGAGTGTTAACTGTTTGCACCACCCAGGAATGCCTTCATAGCTATAGCAGCTCTTTATGCCAAAGTCCTCAGAGAAATAATCAACGATTAAGCCTCTGTTCTGAATTTTCAACAAAATCTAAGTTGTATATCATTTTTAAGTTTGCAAATAAATCAAGCCACCATGGAAACAGTAAAAGCTGAATTGGGCAGAGGACAGTAGCTTTGTAATCTTTAATATTTTTAAAAAGTTAATTAAGGGGTTGGGAAATGCCTCAAATTTAAAGCCATGGGAACTGATGACACCTAATCAACAACGCATGCAGTAGCCAGGCACAGCTATCCCCAATTCTACCCAAATGCCTTCAATTTAGGCAGGAGAGACCACCATGAAGGGGAACATTTCTGTCTTCACGCCCGGTCAATTCTTGGCTTCATTTCTGAGCCTCCCAACAAGCATATCAATTAGTAGCTCCAATTGTGAGGGTGGGTTTTTTTTTGTAATTCAAACACCTGTCCACTAGAAACTGGGCTGAGGCCACTGAACAGTTGTCAGATGGTAACTGTAATGTTTATAGATCCTATCCATAGATCTGCCTCGATGTTGCAGAAAGTGCCAAAAAGTTACATAGCCAGACATCTGGCAACTGGAAGAGTGTCTATCTCATTAGCAGTCCGACTGGCCCTCAAAGTTCTTTTTGTGCACGCTATGCTGATCCCGGGAAAGCAAGAGTTATTTTAAAATTGTTTTCTCCCTCATTTCTGTCCGCAGAGTTGTAGCAGCAACTTCTGGCTACTTCCTTTCTGCCAGGACTACAGTCAAACCAAGATATAAAAAGAGAATTTCCAGACTCTTGGCTTCCCATATCTGCCTCTGCTAAACTCTCCCAACTACTGGATCTGGCCAAGTACAGTCAAACAGGCACTCTGCTTCTCCCCAGTGCCAAAGTCATTTTCGGAAAGTAATCTGAGCGTTTGGGGAAGCATTCAAATTCACTTAAACTTTTGGGGACCAAATAGTGCTTTATAAGAACACACTATAAAGAGTCTTGACAGGCCTGGAGGACTTAACGTACTGTGCCACCTTCTTTAAATTTGTACCAGGAAGGTACTTAACAAAGAAAGGCTAGAATAGGACGTGCACTGCACACGTGTTTTCAATGATAACCGATAGCCTGGGATACGGCGAGGGTCATGGTGGTATCATAACAAGGGAAATATATGTTAATTCTGATGGTTTTTTTTTTTTTTTTTTAACCAGTCGCTGTTGAGTTGATTCCAACTCATGGCAACCGTACGTGTGTCAGAGTAGAGCTGTGCGCTGTAGGGTTTTTAACGGCTGTGATCTTTCAGAAGCAGATCACCAGGTCTTTCTTCCAGGGCGCCTCTGATTGGACTCCAACCTCCAACCTTTTGGTTAGCAGCCAAGTGTAGTAACTATTCGTACCACCCAGGGATTCCGATGGAATTCTATAGTTTCCCACAAAAATGAACCTCTATTTTTTTATTCATTAAATTCATTCATTCAGTAAGCATTTATAGACTATATCCTCCCTCTGAACATGTGTTCCTGAAAATTTGCTCTAATGTTGTATGTCTACTGTTGAACTGTAGATATATTTTATAGGAAGAATTCTGTTCTTTCAAAGTTTAGGGAAAAAAATCCTCAATTACACTTCATCTTTGATGTATTTCTGGGATTTCATAGGTTGTCTGTTATGGACTAAACTGTGTCCCCCTCAAAATATCTGTTGAAATCCTAACCCCTATACCTGTGAATGGAAACCCTGGTGGCGTAGTGGTTAAGTACTATGGCTGCCAACCAAGATGTCAGCAGTTCAAATCCACCAGGCGCTCCCTGGAAACTCTGTGGGGCAGTTCTACTCTGTCCTATGGGGTCACTATGAGTCGGAATCAACTTGATGGCAGTGGGTTTTGGTGGGTATACCTGTGAATGTGATCCCATTTGGGAATAGAGTTTTGTTTTTTATGTTAATTAGGTCACTTCAGTGTAGGGTGTGTCTTAAACCTACTTACTCGCTTTTGAACTATAAAAAAATCAGATTAGGCACTGAGGGACGATACATACTATGTGGAGATCACCAAGCTCTCAAGGAATGCTGGGTCCGCAGAACCTGAAAGAGATACTCCTCTAGAGCTGACAGACAGAGAAAGCCTTTCCCTGGAACCGATCCCCTGAATTTGGACTTCTAGCCTCCTGAAGTGTGAGAAAATAAATTTCTGTTCTTTAAAACCACCTACTTGTGGTACTTCTGTTACAGCAGCACTAGGAAACTAAGACATGGTCTTTAATGTTTTTTCTTCACACCAGAGAATGTAGTAGAAGCTACTACGGCTAGCGAGTCATTACTCTTGAAAGCCTAATTATTTCTTTCACATTTCTCTCCAATTTCTTGTGCATCTCTATTCTTCCCCTCTTTACCCCTTCAGGAAACATTTCTGGTGTTCGCAGGCCACTGACCAGCCCTACTAAGGGTATTAAGGGTTAACAGTATTTTTATTACAGATGAGGAGAGAAGGATCTAGAAAAAATGCCCTCAGGTAACATGGAAGGGGAGAGGTCTGATATTTTGGCTATTTGCCATTAAAGCTCGTTAAAACGACTCCATGGCTATGTCTAGTTTTAATGAATAATTAATGTTAAAATGTTAAGGGCTTGAAAATCTTAATAGTGACAATGACAGAAGGCTCCACCACAGACTCTGTGGCTGTACATTCACTTGTGTTCTTTCTCTCCTTAGCATCTTGCCCTCGATGACGGTGTTTAGTTCCACTGGTCAGGTGACAGCTCATGATACTTTCTCAAATGTGACTTCAGATATGCTGAAATACCTGTACGAGACAGAAGAAGGCCATTATTATAGGCTCATTTTACAAATACGTTACTCTAGTTTTCGAAGTGACTCAATCACATACGTAGGATTTACGCTCAAGTCTTTTGGTACCAAACAAGAGACACCTCAGTGAGCCAGCTGTTATGAATAGGATCAAAACTGAAATAAATCCTGGGCCTGCCAACTACTTAGTAGAGTTTTAGTTTTTCTATTTCCAAATTAGTAATCTGTCTCCAAAGTTAGTAGTTTCCATAGCTGCTCCAGTCTTCTTCTGAAAACTTATCACTCAGGGAGGCATTGGCACTGATACCTCAGCTTTGCAGTTGAAAGAGTGAGATTCCATTCCACATATTTTGTTGTTGTTGCATGCCACCGAGTCGATTTGACTCATAGCAACCGTAAATGACAGAGGAGAACTGCCCCATAGGGCTTCCTAGGCTATCATCTTTACAGGAGTAGATGGCCAGGTCTTTTCTCCTGTGGGGCCACTGGTGGGTTCGAACCTGACCTTTTGGTTAGCAGCCAGGTGCATAACTATTGCATCACCAGGGCTCCTTATTCCACATACAACAGGGCTGCAGAGTTTAGCTCACAAGACACCTCAGATACACATATAAAATATAATATTTAGATTTTTGTCTAATATTGCCTTCCTCCCATGCAGTTCCCCTGCACAACCACATATATGCTCTTCTATGCAGTCTACGTTCTCACCTACCTTTGGCTAGAAAGAAAAATATTAACTAAATGTCGCATCTAGTTTAAAGCTTAGTCTGATCCAATAATGTAAACACAAGTAGTGATCAGTCTATCTTGGTTAAAAACGCTGAGTGTTTCAGATGAATTTTCTCCCTTCTACTTGATGCCTTTCAGTTGTGCTATTGGTGAAGAATGTTGAATATTCCATGGGCAGCCAAAAGAACGAACAAATCTATCTTGGAAGAAGTACAGTCAGAATGCTCTTTAGAAGCAAGGTTGTCAAGGCTTCGTCTCACATGTTTTGAACATGTTATCAGGAAGGACGAGTCCCTGGAGAAGGACATCATGCTTGGTAAAGTGGAGGGTCAGCGAAAAAGAGGAAGACACTCAAGGAGATGAATTGACACAGTAGCTGCAACAATGGGCTTAAGCATAACAATGGTCATGAGAATGGCGAAGGACTGGACAGTGTTTCGTTCTGTTGTACATAGGGTCGCTATGCGGCAGTGAGGAAGAGTCTAGGCTTTAAATTGAAATCTCTTCTGCCTCATCTGGTTTCTCAAATGATCTCCCTCATCTACTGGGTGCCATTTGCAGCTGGAGTAACTCATGATTGGGTTCTTCTTGGTGTTGTCAGGACCTGGTGATTTGCTCTGGCTGACTTGACCTTAAATTCAGTCAGTATTGAAGATCCCTCTGTGGTCTGGCTGAGCCAATTTCGTCTCCTACGGTCATCCATTCTGCACCCTTGGCACAGAGCTACACTGTCATGGTGATCACCTTCTTCTGTAGATCCAGACTCTGAACTATTTTTGGACCCTATTCCATGACACAGTGCAATCAAGAGTGACTTAAGATTCAATTTAGGTCCCTCTCTATCTTTGTGTTGATGAGGTTGTTTCCCCAGTTGGGCTTTATAGGCCTTCTCTGTCTCTCTCTCTTTCTAGCCCTGGTGATGCAGTGGTTAAGAACTCGGCTGTTACCAAAAGTTCGACAGTTCGAATCCACCAGCCACTCCTTGGAAATGCTATGGGGCAGTTCTACTCTGTCCTATAGGGTTGCTAGGAGTTGGAATTGACTCGACGGCAATGGTTTTGGGTTTTTGTTTTTTTTCCCTACCAGGAGTTCCTGGGTGGTCAATTGTTAACACACTTGGCTGCTAACTGAAGGGTTGGAAGTTTGAGCTTACCCAGACACTTTGGGAGAAAGACCTGGCAATCTACTTCCAAAAAATCAGCTATTGAAACCCGATGGAGCACAGTTCGACTCTGGACACACCTGGAGTCACCTTGAGTCAGGATCAACTTGATGACAACTGGTTAGTCTTCCTACCTTGCCCTGAGCTAGAATAAAAGGTAGGATTTTTTCTTCTCCTAGGTCACATTTTCTTACTATCCTAGAGTAGGGTCACCTGACCTCGGGAGATCAAGGAATTTAGCAAATCTGCTCTGGAGAGAACATCCTGCCTTGCGAGGCTTAGTCTGGCTTACTTTGATTTTCAAAAGCTGAATCTTACCTAGATTTTTGCCTTTATGTTCCTTCAGTAGGTGTTATAGTCTGTCCCCAGGAAGACAGATGTCTCATTGTTTGAGAAAAATCTTGTATTGGGAAAGGTAAAGGGGAAAGCAAGAGTATTTAAAAACCAACTAACCCTTCTATGCAGACATTGTTACAGGATACCTCACATGCTCTTCCATTAAAAAAGGACAGGGAGCGTAGGGATTTGGTGCTGAGATGCATTGGAAAATGATTCTTTTTTTTTTCTCTTCTTTTTTAGAAGGCCTTTTGATGACCTATGTCCAGCATTCTGTATAAGTAGCAAGGTCAGAGGACATCAAAGAGAAGCAAGGTGGAGCAAAGAAGAGCAGGAAGGAACGAAAAAGGCGTTTTACAACTTTACAGAGACATGAGACCTAACACATCATTTCTCAGCAACCTGTGTACACAACACGCTAGCGTGCACACACAGGCACATGCACCTCCCTAGATCAGGAAACAGTTAAGGCGAATTAGTGTACCCATCCCAGTGCCAGTGGAGGAAGAAATTACGCTAAAGAGAGGAATAAAACACATGAGAAAGAAGACTTTCAAGATTTATGATGATTTTCAGATTTTTTTTTTTTTTGAGAACCTCTGGAACTTTAATTCTGTTTAAAATCATTCCTCTGTTTTTATTTAAATATTTTAAAAGTTATCATTCAAATAAATACATGTATATATATACATACTGTTGGATAAACATTTACTCTGGAGAGGATTACTGTCTCACAGAAGGTAGACTGTTTCACAGAGCCATTTCTGAACCAGATTTAGGCTTTGGGGCACTCTGACTAATGAGTAAACTTAAACTACGCATTTAAGTTAATTAAGCAAAACCTGGTCACTTGATCCTTGTTGCGCCGGGAAAACTTAGAAACATTTTCTCAAACAGCTGAGAAACCTTCATCAGATTCAAGGAAAAATATTCACCTTGTCAACGTTGCTCTCCAGGGAATACCACGTGATAATGATTTTGTGGTCTGTTCCTGTGCACCAATAAGGGGAACCAGAAAGGATGGCAAAACTCATTGCCATTGAGTCGATTCCCACTCACAGCGACCCTGTAGGAGGAACGTCTTTTAGACTTATGGGTCTGGCTAGATAAACCAGAGGCTTTTGATGAGCAAGTCACCTGTTGCTGTTGTTCGGTGTCAGTGCGTTGGTTCTGCCTCATAACGTCCATATGTACAACAGACCAAAACCCTGCCTGGTCACAATAGTTGCTATGTTTGAGCCCATTGTTGCAGTCAATGTGTCAATCTATCTCGTTGAGGGTCTTCCTCTTTTTCACTAAACCTCTACTTTACCAAGCATGATGTCCTTCTCCAAGAACAGGTCCCTCCTGATAACATGTCCAAAATAAATGAGATGTAGTCTCACCATCCTTGCTTCTAAGGAGCATTCTGACTGTACTTCTTCGAAGACAGATTTGTTTGTTCTTCTAGCACTCCATGGTATGTTCAATATTCTTTGCCAATGCCACAACTCAAAGGCATCAGTTCTTCAGTCTTCCTTATTCATTGTTCAGCTTTTGCGTGCACATGAGGCCATTGAAAATACCATGGCTTGAGTCAGGTGCACTTTAGTCCTCAAAGTTATGTCTTTGCAAGTCACCTACAAGGCGTTTAATACCCAGCAGCACTAAAGTTCCCAAGTGGCAGAATCCTTCACATACATTAGAAAGTTTATTACGCCAAGTTAAAAAACAAAAAACAAACCCATTGCCATCAGTCAATATATTCAGACTCATAGTGACCCTGTATATGGAGTAGAACTGCCCCATAGGGTTTCCAAGGGTGTGATCTTTAAGGAAGCAGACTGTCACATCTTTCTCCCCCGGAGTGGCTGGTGGGTTTGAACTGACGACCAGGGCTCCTCTTATACTATATTAGGACCTCTCAATCTCAGGTGTACACTCTCTGAAATGTGTTTGCAATAGGAGCACTGAATTTTTGTTTTGTGTGACGGAAAATTTGGAAATGGATAGTGGTGTTGGTTGTGCAAAATGTATATGTACATATGTATACGTATATGTATATGATATTTGCCTGGTGGGAGAGTCCATAGCTTGCATCAGATTCTCAGAGGAATCTGGAACAACTCCCACAAGATAAAGAAGCACTTCTTTAGGGGAAAACTCGAGGTACGTTGAAAAGATGACAGTACTGTGTTTTTACACAAATAATGCGAGCCTTCTACTTCTGTCTGCCCAACACGCCCTTCCTCCAAAGTATTTTCCTAAGTGTGCTATGCTAATTTTTTTACAGTAACATGAGAAAACAATTGGCATAGTGGCGCTTATGAAAATACCTTGAAGGAGGAGGGTGCAGTTGGCAAACAAACGTAGAAGGCAGGTATTATTTGCATAAAAACATAGTAGTCACTGACAGTGTTGAGTGCTGCGTTTCAGTACCCTGCTGAGCCAGTAGTCCCCAATGTGGGATGTGAACATGCCAGGGATAAGCAAGACAATCCTTTGAAATATGGATAGAGAACACTGAACTTCTATCGATATTTATTTCTTATCTTGACAATGAGAAAAATGAGCGTTCTTGATACCAGCCCCGTCTCTCAGTTCATGTGGTAGATTGTATATAAGGGGACCTGAAGAAGAGGGAATTCTACACTGCACAGGGCTTTTTGGCTTCATCATTTTTTCATTCTTTTTTTAGTTTATCGAGGCATATTGTGGTTTACATCAATGAAGATAAGTGGATTTATATGTGCTCTCCTTTTAAAGAGTTGAATCATTGTAATGCTTTGTAATGACATGAGTGTGAGTATGAGAATGTTTAGTACCACCCAGAGGTTCTCAGATTATCTCCTGGGAATGTACCATAGAGTTGTTGAACTTAATGATGAATTACACTTTTTCGTTCCAAATTGGCTGTCGTTTTTTTGTGATAAAATGTGACCGTCAATAATATGCTATCAGCACACTTCACCTGTACCTGGAAGATAAATATGTTGTGAACAAGGGAGAAAATAATTGTTTTGCAAAAGAAACCTCAGGTATGGAAAAAGAACGAAAAGAAAAAAAAAAAAAGAATGCTAGAAATGTTTCCGTAATTATGTTATTATTATTTTTTTGCTGAACATATTATCTGTCACCTACCAAAATTTTCAACTATAGAAACAAAGCAAGCAAGTCAAACAATGTTCTGATGTGATTCATAGGGTAATTGGCTAACTTTCATTGGCTAATTTTTGCCTTTCTTCCTAGTCTATCTTAGTCTGAAAGCTCTGTTGAAACTTGTCTACCATGGGTGACCTTGCTGGTATTTGAAATACCAGTGGCATAGTTTTCAGCATCATAGCAACACCACAGTTTGACAAACTGATAGACAGGTGGTCGAAGGGTTAAAAAGTGTGCTAATTATTTCTTCTCTAACCCTCTCTTGTGGGAAATCCTATAGTTTGGAACACAAGACAGTAACCAGAGTCCCGCAGATGAGCAGCGGGCAGCATGTTGTAATTGTAAGCAAAGAGCTTAAAAGAAAACGGAGTTCCTTCATTATTGTCTGTCTAAACTCATGTTCTGAAAAGTGGCAGCACTATGACACCTACAAATCTTTTAGCCATTTATGGAATTGATTAGGGAGGTGTCTGATTAGATCTTTGCTCTATCAAAAACATTTCCACAACCTTTTATACAGTCAATTTATGTATACCATATAGGAACTTCTGAAACTTGGGTTACTCTGCATGGGCCATGATGACTGCAGTGGGGCCATTATTGTCCATCATGTCAATGAGTGCTCTTTAACAAGGAGATTACTGACAAGATGGAGCATAATGACAATGAGGAAAATGTTACTATCCATCATGTCAGGCCACCGTCCACCCGCCTGGGTAAGGTTGGCTTGTTATAGAATCCTCATAGGCTAGCAAGTGGAGGCCACATATCTCAATGAAATAACCCCATCATTTTTATTTTGTTTGTATTTTCAACATATGCCCAAAGGCTGCAAGCACTCTAATGTGTCAAGTTTCAGGCAGCAGCGAATTTCCGTGGCAGTTATAAGCCTCTAAGACAGGGTCTTATAATGGAAAAACTGACAGACCCTTAACTATAGCTGCACTAACGGGAGTCCCTGTGATAAAAGCTAGCTTAATAAACTACAATTTGGCCCAGTTATGTGGGGCTGGTACAATCTCCGCTAAGCCTGGTGTTCATCCTGACCTAATAATTTGTGCACTTCAGATTGTATGTATTGGCAGTCTCTAAATGTAGGCTGTGTGATGAATCCAGGTTCCCGGTTTTGACTGTCAGGTCCCTGTGCCTGGGAGGCTACATCAGTGCGTATGCAGCAAGGCTTCTCAGGGAAGGAGGAAAGAATCAGTGGTGGTCATGAGTGAACAGCAGGAGTTTTACCTGACCTTCCTGTGACTCTGTAAAGTCCTAGTCAGCAGGCATAAGAAAGGGCAGTGAAATTGTGGCTGTTAGAAAGGAAGGGCAGTTATAGAATACAATCAACAAATACACATTCATAAAGCCAGGGGCCAGAAATGATGCCAAGTCCTAGGGGAACAAAGGGAAATATGAAATATTATTTTTTAAAGGAGCCCATACTTTAGTGGGAGATAAAAATGTCAAGAAATAAAATCAAAGTTTCTTGTTTTACTCCGTACTGAGCCAAAATAGGGTGAGAGTAAAGGACAAGTGCTGAGCACCTTGATTTCCTTATATCACTTACCACCATCTCACCCATCCATCCATCCATACGTCCATCCTCCCACCCGTCTGTCTGGCCATCAATTCGTTTGACATTTCCTGAAGGCCTTTTATGTGCTGAGCCCTGTTTTCTTCCTAGCACTCAATACCTTTTCCTTCAAACCAAACTCTTCTCTCAGCTTTCCTATTCTGGTTTGAGGTATCGGCATTCTTCCATTCATGTCTTCATAACCAACTCAACATGCAACCACACTGAGTCTTCCTTCATAGTCCTTGTTGATTTTATTTCCTCCTTCTAATTCCCATAGTTACAGTTACCACCCTAGTTCAGGCTCTTGGGTGATAAGCAGAGTGCCTGGTACATATAGGAATTCAGTTAGTGTTTGGCTTGGAATTGAATTAGCTCACACATTGACCATTAGCAGTCATCTAACTGGTTCCCCTGCCTCGTGTCACTCTTTATCCCATCACCTTATTTTAATTTTCTGCATATCTCCTTTTGTTGTTTTAATGCTTACTTCCACAAATTTAGGGATCTTATCTTGTTCACTGCTGACAAATGAATGCAATGCTTAGAAGGATTGAACTCTTTTTGATCCATGCTAGTAAATACTTGTTGAATGAATGAATGATTCCTCAAAATTCAACCCAGCTTCACCACCTCCAGAAACTTTTCCATGACCCCCCTTCCCAAAAGCAAATGACTGAGATACGATCATCCCTAACTGAATGTTTGAGATGATTGACATACTTTTGTTCCTTGCCTTCCTTCCTCACAGCCCATTTGTTGATGTTAGTCTCAATCTCGTTGCCATCAAGTCTATTTGGATTCATAGTTATTCATGTATTCTTCCACTTATTGCACACCTAATATACCTTAGGCTCAGAGCTTGATCTTGTAGAAAAAAACAGTATGAATATCTGCTCCTGAGAAATGTACGGTCAAGTTGGAAAACTAAGTTCATGTATATATTTGAGTCAAAGGAATATGGGATATGCTTCATAAGATTGATTCTGAAGAGCTATAGTTCAATACACAGATATTTTGTGATCACCAGTCTGAACAAGGCAAGTGATGGGCACTGGGAATATAATGATAAATAATGCATAACCCCTGACCACCATAATAATTTCCAGTTGATTGAGGAAGACGGTCATTTAAATATATCATAAGATAAGCAGTATTAAGAAAAATGCTACAGAAGGACAGAGGCATAGCACTTCACTCAATTGGAAATTCAGAGATGGCTTCCTGAACAGATGTCTCCTGAGTTCAACAGTTGTTTATTTAACATACCTATCATAAAGTTATTGATGAAGGCATTAGTGGCTCAGTGGTAGAATTTTCACCTTTCATGTCAGACTCCAGTTTGACTCTAAGCCAATGCACCGTATGCACAGCTACCACTCATCTGTCAGGTGAAGCTCACGTGTTGCCATGTTGCTGAATGGGTTTCATTGGAGCTTTCAGACTAAGATGGACTAGAGAGAAAAGCCTGGTGATTTACTTCTAAAAATCAGCCAATGAAAGCCCTATGCATCACTATGGTCTGATCTGCAATCCATCATGGGAATGGTGTGGGACCAGGCATTATTTGGTTCAGTTTTACATGGCGTTGGCATGAGTCGAGGGCTGACTCGAAGACAGCTAACAATGACAACATCATGTAACTCTTAATATATGTCAAACATTGTTCTAGACACTGTCCATACTTTTAATCCTCACAGCAATCTTACAAGCTAAACCCACTGCCGTCGAGTCAATTCCGACTCATAGCGACCCTATAGGACAGAGTAGAACTGCCCCATAGAGTTTCCAAGGAGCGCCTGGTGGATTTGAACTGCCGACCTCTTGGTTAGCAGCTGTAGCACTTAACCACTATGCCACCAGGGTTTCCTCTTACAAGCTAGGTACTATTATTACTTCCATTTCTGATGCTGTTATTTGTTAGGTGAAATCGAGTCAGTCCTGACTTACAGTGACCCCAAGTACAACAGAACTAAACACTGCCTAGTCCTGTGCCATCCTCACAGTCATTACTATGTTTGAGCCTATTGTTGCAGCCACTCTGTCAGTCCATCTCATTGAAGGTCTTCCTCTTTTTCACTAACTCTCTACTTTACCAAGCATGATGTCCTCCAGGAACTGGTCCCTCCTGATAACATGTCCAAAGTACATGAGACAAGGTCTCACCAACCTTACTTCTAAGGAGCATTCTGGTTGTACTTCTACCAAGACAGAATCTATTTCAAATGTCAACTCCATTTCACAAATGAGCTCTGTAGGGCTCTTACTCCAGGTCTGTGCAGATTGGCCATTTGCTATGTGAATGGTTTTTGCGGCCACCATTTCATGCAGGGTCACTTGTTTTTCAGGAGCTCCTTGGATTGCAGGTTAGTATTTCACATCTCTGAAGGACAACTAAACAGGTGAAAGATGAGTGACAAGTGAAAAGAAAGTCTACCTGGCCCTCCAGAATGCTAGAATGGTACCACATGAGACAAGGCTCCTAATTAACCTCTCAGCTTCCTCTCACTCTCCTCCAAGATGTGATTTGGGTTTTAAATTCTAGAGCATAACAGTCAGATTCCTGCATCTTCTATTTCAGTATGTTGATTAGGGATCCAAGTAAAATTAAATCCTTGATAACTTCAATCTTTCCTCTATTTATCATGATGTTGCTTGTTGGTCCAGTTATGAGGATTTTTTTTTTTTTTATGTTGAGGTGTAGTCCATACTGAAGGTTGTAGTCTTTGATCTTCATCAATAAGTGCTTCAAGTCCTCTTCACTTTCCGCAAGCAAGGTTGTGTCATTTGCATAATGCAGGTTGTTAATGAGTCTTCCTCCAATCCTGGTGCCAACTTCTTCTTCATATAGTCCAGCGTCTTGGATTATTTGCTCAGCATATAGATTGATTAAGTATGGTGAAAGGATACAACCCTACACACACCTTTCCTGATTTTAAACCATGCAGTCGCCCCTTGTTCTGTTTGAACAACTGCCTCTTGTTCTATGTACAGGTTCCACATGAGCACACTGAATTGTTCTGGAATTCTCATTCTTTGCAATGTTATCCATAATTTGTTATGATCCACACAGTCAAATGCCTTTGCATAGTCAATAAAACACAGGCAAACATCTTTCTCTGCTTTCAGTCAAGGTCCATCTGACATCAGCAATGATATCCCTCCTTCCATGTCTTCTTCTGAATCCAGCTTGAATTTCTGGCAATTCCTTGTCAATGTACTGCTACAACAGCTTTTGAATTATCTTCAGAAAAATTTTACTTGTATGTGATATTGATAACATTGTTCAATAATTTCCACTCTGTTGAATAATCTTTCTTTGGAATGGTCACAAATATGGATTTCTTCCAGTCTGTTGGCCAGGTAGCTCTCTCCCAAATTTCTTGGCAGAGATGAGTGAGTGCTTCCAGCATTGCATTTGTTTGTTGAAACATGTCAGCTGGTATTCTATCAATTCCAGACCCTTGTTTTTCACCAGTGACTTCAGCTCAGCTTAGTCTTCTTTCCTTAATGCCATCGGATCTTGATCATATGCTACCTCATGAAATGGTCAGATGTCAACTAATTCTTTTCGGTACAGTGACTCTGTGTATTCCTTCCATCTTCTTTTGATGCTCCCTGTGTTGTTCAAAATTTTGCCCATGGAATGCCTTAATATTACCACTCAAGGCTTGAGTTTTTTTCTTCAGTTTTTCCAGCTTGAGAAATACCAAGCATGTTCTTTCCTTTTGTTTTTCTAACTCCAGGTCTTTGCACATTACATCATAATACTTTACTTTGTCTTCCAGAGCCACCCTTTGAGATCTGCTGTTCAGCTCTTTCACGTCATCATTTTTCTCCATTCACTTTAGCTACTCTACCTTCAAGAGCAAGCTTCAGAGCCTCTTCTGACATCCATTTGGTCTTTCCTTTCTTTCCTATCTTTTTCATGAACTTTTGCTTTCTTCATCTATGATGTCCTTGATGTCATCCCACAACCCCTCAGGTCTTTGGGCCATTGAGTCAAATTGAGTTCAATGAGTCAAATCTATTCTTGAGATGGTCTCTAAATTCAGGCGGGATAAACTCAAGGCGTGCTTTAGTTCTTGTGGAATTGTTTTAATTTTCTTCATCTTCAACTTGAATTCACATATCAGAAGTCCATAGTCTGTTCCACAGTCAGCCCCTGGCCTCGTTCTTACTAATGATATCGAGCTTCTGTATTGTCTGTTTTCACATATGTAGTCAATTTGATTCCTGTATATTCCATCTGGCAAGGTCCACATATATAGTCACCATTTATGTTGTCGAAGAAAGGTATTTGCAATACACAAGTCATTTGTCTTGTAAAATTCTATCATACAATCTCTGGCATCATTTTTAACACCAAGGTCATATTTTCTAACTAAAGATCCTTATTTTGTTTCCAACTTTCACATTCCAATCACCAGTAGTATCAATTCATCTTAATTGCATGCTTGATCAATTTCAGACTGCAAAGACTGGTAAAAATCTTCAATTTCTTCATCTTTAGCATTAGTGATTTGTGCGTAAATTTGAATAATAGTCATACTAACTGGTCTTCCTTGCAGGACTGTGGGTATTATCCTATCACTGACAGCACTGTAGTCCAGGATAGATTTTGAAATGTTCTTTTTGGCAATGAATGCGAAGTCATTCCTCTTCAGTTAGTCATTCCCAGTATAGTAGACCATATAATTGTGTGATTCAAAATGACTAATACCAGTCTTTTCAGTTCACCAATATGTAGGATACCAATCTTTATGCTTTGCATTACATTTTTGAAGAATTCCAATTTTCCTAGATTCATACTTTGTACATTCCATATTCTGATTACTGATGGATGTCTGCAGTTGCTTCTCCTCATTTTGATTTGTGCCACATCAGAAAATGAAGGTCCTAAAAGTTTTACTTCATCCATATCATTAAGGTTAACTTTAACTTTGAGGAGGCAGCTCTTCTCCATTTGTATTTTGAGTCCCTTTCAACCTTCAGGGGGGCTCATCTTCTGGCACTATATCACACAATGTTCAGTTGCTATTCAGAAGACAATTATTGGCTATTTCACTTGCAAATATTTTTAGAAGTAGATTGGTGGGTCTTTCTTCCTAGTCTGTCCTAGTCTGGAAGCTTTGCTGAAACCTGTCCGCCATGGACGACTCTGCTAGTATTTGAACTACCAGTGGCATACTATTGAGCATCACAGCAACCATTAAGCCACCACAGTATGACAAACTAACAGAGGAATGGTGGACTTCCATTTTACCAATAAGAAAGTCAAGGTTCAGAGAAGTTAATTAACTTTTCCAGGTTACCCACCCAGTGCCGTCGAGTCAGGTTACACAGCTTATAAAAATTGGAGCTAGGATTCAAACGTAGGCAGCCTTTTTCCTTCATGTCTATTGAATACAAAACCAAAAGGCAAAAAACAGTCTGGCAAAATACTTTCAGCACACATAGCAGGCAGTGCTAATACTGTTGATATTCAGGGCACTTTCAAAAAGTTAAAAACTCCAATAGAAAAATGGGAATAGAACATGAAAAGGCAATTCCTAAAAGAAGAGATATAAATGATGATCAGATACACAAAAAGGTTTAACCTTACTAAAAAAGAAATACAAATAAAACAAAAACCCTGCCTTAACCCACTAAATTGCAAAATGAGGTATTTAATTTTCGCTATAGCCTGTCTGAGAAAAACTTCTCTCTGAGAATTTGCATCAAAAGTCTTAAAGAGTTGCATATCCTTCGATTCATCAAATGTACCTTCAATATTTTACATAAAGGAAGATAAATTTAATGTTCAAATAATTTTATTAATAAAGATAATCAACAAGGTGCTCAAAGATCAGTGGGGCCATGTCAAAAGGACATAGGCTCTGGCTTGAAGGAATTGTCACTGTTCATATTGGAGATGATTTGAGCAACAAAGAATAATAAACGTATTTTCAAAAGAGTCCACAAATTTATGATGATGATGATGATGATAATGGTGAAGATGATGATAAGAGTACATAAAAGAAGGGGCAGCTTTTTTTCCCCAGAAAAATGCTAACTGATAAATGTAGAATGACAGAATCAGAAAATGACCATTTTGCAATCCCCAGGGCAATAAGTGATTTTAGGAAAGCATTATCAATCGATGCTAAAACCATTGAGCAAATGGTTATTGAAGAATAGGGTATTCACACTGACTTAAAGTATAACCATCAATTACCTATTATTTATAAATGTATTTTTATAATGGAGAAATCTTGTGGATACCAAGTATCAAACTTAGCATTACCAATAAAGACAAAGCCATCAGTATATGCCTCATTGTGAGACGCAATAGGAAACATGTAATATCACCCATACCATGTTCTTACCAAATGTTTAACATACATCTAATCATGAGGAAACAAATCCAGGATGTGGGGCAGTCTACAAGACAATTAACCTGGACTCTTAGAAAGTTTTCATGTCTTGAAAGACAAAAAAAAAAGGGGGGGGTGGTGATTTTTCCAGCTTAAAGAAACTAAAGAGACATGACAACCAAATGCAAAGTGCAAAAATTCATTGGATCCCAGATTCTTGTGAGGCTATGAAAGGCCTTTGTGGGAGAACTGGGGAAATTTTTATTATAGACTGTGCATAGATAATATTTACAATCAATCTGAAATTTCTTGGATGTGATAATGGCATTGTAGCTGAACAGCTGAATGGCTGTTCCTTAGGAGACAGATGCCGAAATGGTTAGTGGTACAGTGTCATAATATTAGCAACTTCCTTTTAAATATATAGAGGGATGTTTTCAATTAGTGAATTAAAAATGTGTCCATTATGTTTATAGTAACCTAAAATAGAGAATTACTTAATTGATAAGAACAAAATGGAATTTCATATTATAAAAATGGCATTTTCTGTTCGGGAACAGTAACCTCTCCAAAAGTTGAAGTCCTGTCTATCCTAGAAGGAAACAGTTCATTCTTCAAGTCTGTAACGTGAAGTGGATCTAGTAAATAAATAGAAATGGTTTAGACTCAGCGATCCCTCTCCTAGGTATTCATACTAAGGGAATGAAAACTTATGTTCACACAAAAACTTGTAAGTGAATGTTTATGGCTGTGTTTATAATGATCCCAAATATCCTTTAGTGGGTGAATGGATAAATAAATGGTGGTACCTCCATGCAATGGAGTACCACTCAGCAATAAAAATAATGAACTATTCATACATGTGACGAGATGGGTGAATCTCAAAAGCATTTATATGAAGTGAAAGAAGCCAGATTAAAATGGTGCATGCTACATGGTTCCATTTACATTATATTTTTGAGAAGACAAAACTATGTGACAGAGAATAAATCAGCAGTTACTAGGGGTCAAAGGTTGGCAGAGGGTGTGACTACAAAGAACTAGCGTAACGCAATTTTGGGGGGCAGTGGATCTGCTCTTTGTCTGATTGTGGTGGTGCTGGTTGCACAAATCTATAACCAAAACCAAACCTGTTGCCATTGAGTTGATTCCAACAAATCTATACATGAGTTAAAATTCTTAGAACTGCACACACACACACAGACACACACACACACAAATGATCAATATGACGGTATATTAAACCAGAAAAAAGAATAAAATTCTGTAACACAAGAATTTTAAAGTTTTAATATTAACAAAAATATTAACCTATTATAAGAAATGTTGCTGTTACTGCTAGGCGCTATCAAGTCGGTTCTGACTCATATTGACCCTGTGTACAACACAACGAAACTCTGCCTGGTCCTGTGCCATTCTCACAATAGTTGCTGTGCTTAAGCCCATTGTTGCAGCCACTGTGTCAGTCCATCTCCCTGAGGGTCTTCCTTTTTTCCACTGAACCTCTACTCGACCAGGCATAATGCCCTTCTCCAGGGTCTGGTCCCTCCTGATAACATGCCCAAGGTATGTGAGACTGGTTTCTAAGAAGCGTTCTGACTATACTTTTTCCAAGACAGATTTGTTTGTTCTTTCAGCAGTCAGTGGCGTATTCAATATTCTTTGCCAAAACCATAATTCAAAGGCATTAATTCTTCTTCGGTCTTCCTTATTCATTTTCCAGCTTTCCCATGCATATGAGAAGATTGAAAATACCATGGCTTGGGTAAGGCACGCATTACTCCTCAATGTGACATCTTTGCTTTTTAACACTTTAAAAAGGTCTTTTGCAGCAAATTTGCCCAACAACGACGAATCTTTTGATTTCTTGACTGCTGCTTCCATGGCTGTTGATTGTGGATCCAAGTAAAATGAAATCTTTGACAATTTCAAACTTTTCTCCTTTTATCATGATGTTCCGTATTGGCTCAGTTGTGAGGATTTTTGTTTTCTTTATGTTGAGGCCAATCCATACTGAAGGCTGTAGTCCTTGATCTTCGTTACTAAGTGCTTCAAGTCCTCTTCACTTTCAGCAAGCAAGGTTTATGTCTTCTGCATGTGGAAGGTTGTTAATCAGTCTTCCCCCAATTCTGATGCAAACTTCTTCATATAGTCTACCTTCTCAGATTATTTGGTTAGCATACAGAAATAGGGTATTTTTCAATGACATTGAAATGCAACATTATTACCGTCTATGAAAATTCATCAAGCTGTATACATTTATGATTTGTGCACTTTTCAAAATGTCTTATACTTCAATAAAAAGTTTAAAACATAAAGAAATTATTTATTTGCTAGTGGGTGTGATTTTTTTAAAATAATTTCTATTGTGCTTTAAGTGAGAGTTTACAAATCAAGTCAGTCTCTCACACAAAAACCCATATACACGTTGCTACACACTCCCAATTATTCTCCCACTGCTGAGAAAGCCCACTCTGTCCCTCCACTCTCTATTTTCGTGTCCATGTCGCCAGCTTCTAACCCCCTCCACCGTCTCATCTCCATTCCAGGCAGGAGAGTCCATCATAGTCTCAAGTGTCCACCTGATCCAAGAAACTCACTCCTCACCAGCATCCCTCTCCAACCCATTGTCCTGTCCAATCCATGTCTGAAGAGTTGGCCTTGGGAATGGTTCCTGTCCTGGGCCAACAGAAGGTCTGGGGGCCATGACCACCAGGGTCCTTCTAGTCTCAGTCAGACCATTAAGTCTGGTCTTATGAGAATTTGGGGTCTGCATCCCACTGCTCTTCTGCTCCCTCAGGGGTTCTCTGTTGTGTTCCCTGTTAGGGCAGTCATCGGTTGTCGCCGGGCACCATATAGTTCTTCTGGTCTCAGGATGATGTAGTCTCTGGTTCATGTGGCCCTTTCTGTCTCTTGGGCTCGTAATCGCCTTGTGTCCTTGGTGTTCTTCATTCTCCTTTGCTCCACGTGGGTTGAGACCAATTGATGCATCTTAGATGGCTGCTTGCTAGCTTTTAAGACCCCAGATGCCACTCTTCAAAGTGGGATGCAGAATGTTTTCTTAATAGATTTTATTATGCCAATTGACTTAGATGTCCCATGAAACCATAGTCCCCAAACCCCTGCCCCTGCTACGATGGCCCTCAAAGCATTCAGTTTATTCAGGAAACTTCTTTGCTTTTGGTTTAGTCCAATTGTGCTGACCTCCCCTGTATTGTGTGCTCTCTTTCCCTTCACCTAAAGTAGTTTTTATCTACTATCTAATTAGTGAATACTCCTCTCCCCTCCCTCCCTCCCCCCCTTGTAACCACAAAAGAATGTTTTCTTCTCAGTTTAAACTATTTCTCAAGTTCTTATAATAGTGGTCTTATGCAATATTTGTCCTTTTGCAACTGACTAATTTCACTCAGCATAATGCCTTCCAGGTTCCTCCATGTTATGAAATGTTTCACAGATTCCTCACTGTTCTTTATCGATGCGTAGTATTCCATTGTGTGCATATACCATAATTTATTCATCCATTCATCCGTTGAATGCACCTTGGTTGCTTCCATCTTTTTGCTATTGCAAGCAGTGATGCAATAAACATGGGTGTGCACAGGTTCGTGTAAAGGCTCTTATTTCTCTAGGATATATTCCGAGGAGTGGGATTGCTGGATCATATGGTAGTTCTATTTGTAGCTTTTTTTTTTTTTTTTTTTTAAGGAAGTGCTAAATCGATTTCCAAAGTGGTTGTACCATTTGACATTCCCACCAGCAGTGTAGAAGTGTTCCAATCTCTCCATAGCCTCTCCAACATTTATTCTTTCGTGTTTTTTTGGATTAATGCCAGCCTTGTTGGAGTGAGATGAAATCTCATTGTAGTTTTGATCTGCATTTCTCTAATGGCTAAGGATCGTGAACATTTCCTCACATATCTGTTAGTTACCTGAATGTCTTCTTTAGTGAAGTGTCTATTCATATCTTTTGCCCATTTTTTCATTGGGTTATTTGTCTTTTTGCAGCTGAGTTTTTGCAGTATCATGTAGATTTTACAGATCAGGCTCTGATCAGAAATGTCATAGCTAAAAACATTTTCCCAGTCTGCAGGTAGTCTTTTTTTTATAATAATTTTTATTGAGCTTTAAGTGAACATTTACAAATCAAGTCAGCCTGTCACATATAAGCTTATATACACCTTACTCCTTTACTCCTTACTCCCACTTACTCTCCCCCTAATGAGTCAGCCCTTCCAGTCTCTCCTTTCGTGACAATTTTGCCAGTTTCTAACCCTCTCTACCCTCCCATCTCCCCTCCAGACAGGAGATGTCAACACAGTCTCAAGTGTCCACCTGATACAAGTAGCTCACTCTTCATCATCATCTCTCTCCTACCCATTGTCCAGTCCCTTCCATGTCTGATGAGGTGTCTTCAGGAATGGTTCCTGTCCTGGACCAACAGAAGGTTTGGGGACCATGACTGCCGGGATTCCTCTAGCCTCAGTCAGACCATTAAGTCTGGTCTTTTTATGAGAATTTGGGGTCTGCATCCCACTGATCTCCTGCTCCCTCAGGGGTTCTCTGTTGTGCTGCCTGTCAGGGCAGTCATCGGTTGTGGCCGGGGACCAACTAGTTCTTCTGGTCTCAGGATGATGTAAGTTTCTGGTTCATGTGGCCCTTTCTGTCTCTTGGGCTCTTAGTTATCGTGTGACCTTGGTGTTCTTCATTCTCCTTTGATCCAGGTGGGTTGAGACCAATTGATGCATCTTAGTTGGCCGCTTGTTAGCATTTAAGACCCCAGATGCCACATTTCAAAGTGGGATGCAGAATGTTTTCATAATAGAATTATTTTTCCAATTGACTTAGAAGTCCCCTTAAGCCATAGTCCCCAAACCCCCGCCCTTGCTCCGCAGACCTTTGAAGCATTCAGTTTATCCCGGAAACATCTTTGATTTTGGTCCAGTCCACTTGAGCTGACCTTCCGTGTATTGAGTATTGTCCTTCCCTTCACTTAAAGTAGTTCTTATCTACTAACTAATCAGTAAATAACCGTCTCCCACCCTCCCTCCCTCCCCTCCTCGTAACCACAAAAGTATGTGTTCTTCTCAGTTTATACTGTTTCTCAAGATCTTATAATAGTGGTCTTATACAATATTTGTCCTTTTGCCTCTGACAAATTTCACTCAGCATAATGCCTTCCAGGTTCCTCCATGTCATGAAATGTTTCACAGATTCGTCACTGTTCTTTATCGATGCGTAGTATTCCATTGTGTGAATATACCACAATTTACTTAACCATTCATCCGTTGACGGACACCTTGGTTGCTTCCAGCTTTTTGCTATTGTAAACAGAGCTGCAATAAACATGGGTGTGCATATATCTGTTCGTGTGAAGGCTCTTGTTTCTCTAGGGTATATTCCAAGGAGTGGGATTTCTGGGTTGTACGGTAGTTCTATTTCTAACTTTTTAAGAAAACGCCAGATAGATTTCTAAAGTGGTTGTACCATTTTACATTCCCACCAGCAGTGTATATGAGTTCCAGTCTCTCCACAGCCTCTCCAACATTTATTATTTTGTGTTTTTTGGATTAATGCCAGCCTTGTTTTCTTTTTTGTTGGAGTGAGATGGAATCTCATCGTAGTTTTAATTTGCATTTCTCTAATGGCTAATGATAGAGAGCATTTTCTCATGTATCTGTTAGCTGCCTGAATATCTTCTTTAGTGAAGTGCATGTTCATATCTTTTGCCCACTTCTTGATTGGGTTGTTTGTCTTTTTGTGGTTGAGTTTTAACAGAATCATATAGATTTTAGAGATCAGGCGCTCATCAGAGAAGTCATAGCTGAAAATTCTTTCCCAGTCTGTGGGTGGTCTTTTTACTCTTTTGGTGAAGTCTTTAGCTGAGCAGAGGTGTTTGATTTTTAGGAGCTCCCAGTTATCTGGTTTCTCTTCGTCATTTTTGGTAATGTTTTGTATTCTGTTTATGCCTTGTATTAGGGCTCTTAACATTGTCCCTGTTTTTTCTTCCATGATCTTTATCGTTTTAGTCTTTATGTTTAGGTCTTTGATCCACTTGGAGTTAGTTTTTGTGCATGGTGTGAGGTATGGCTCCTGTTTCATTTTTTTGCAAATGGATATCCAGTTATGGCAGCACCATTTGTTAAAAAGACTATGTTTTCCCCAATTAACTGACACTGGGCCTTTGTCACATATCAGCTGCTCATATATGGACAGATTTATATCTGGGTTCTCAATTCTGTTCCATTGGTCTAGGTGCCTGTTGTTGTACCAGTAACAGGCTGTTTTGACTACTGTGGCTGTATAATAGGTTCTGAAATCAGGTAGAGTGAGGCCTCCCACAATCTTCTTCTTTTTCAGTAATGATTTACTTATCCGGGGCTTCTTTCCCTTCCATATGAAGTTGGTGATTTGTTTCTCCATCACATTAAAAAAAGGCATTGGAATTTGGATCGGAAGTGCATTGTATGTATAGATGGCTTTTGGTAGAATAGACATTTTTACTATGATAAGTCTTCCTATCCATGAGCAAGGTATGTTTTTCCACTTAACTAGGTCCTTTTTAGTTTCTTGTAGTAGTACTTAATAGTTTTCTTTATATAGGTCTTTTACATCTTTGGTAAGGTTTATTCCGAAGTATTTTATCTTCTTGGGGGCTAATGTGAATGGTATTGATTTGGTGATTTCCTCTTCAATGTTCTTTCTGTTGATGTAGAGGAATCCAAGTGATTTTAGTATGTTTATCTTATAACCTGCGACTCTGCCAAACTCTTCTATTAGTTTTGGTAGTTTTCTGGAGGATTCCTTGGGGTTTTCTGTGTATAAGATCATGTCATCTGCAAATAGAGATAACTTTACTTCTTCCTTGCCAATCCGGATGCCCTTTATTTCTTTGTCTAGCCTAATTGGTCTGGCTAGGACCTCTAGCACAATGTTGAATAAGAGCGGTGATAAAGGGCATCCTTGTCTGGTTCCCGTTCTCAAGGGAAATGCTTTCAGGTTCTCTCCATTTAGAGTGATGTTGGCTGTTGGCTTTGTATAAATAGATGCCCTTTATTATGTTGAGGAATTTTCCTTCAATTCTTATTTTGGTGAGAGTTTTTATCATAAATGGGTGTTGAACTTTGTCAAATGCCTTTTCTGCATCAATTGATAAGATCATGTGGTTTTTGTCTTTTGTTTTATTTAAATGGTGGATTACATTAATGGTTTTTCTAATATTAAACCAGCCTTGCATACCTGGTATAAATCTCACTTGGTCGTGGTGGATTATTTTTTTGATATGTTGTTGAATTCTATTGGCTAGAATTTTGTTGAGGATTTTTGCATCTATGTTCATGAGGTATATAGGTCTGTAATTTTCTTTTTTTGTGATGTCTTTACCTGGTTTTGGTATCAGGGATACGGTGGCTTCATAGAATGAGTTAGGCAGTATGCCGTCATTTTCTATGCTTTGAAATACCTTTAGTAGTAGTGGTGTTAACTCTTCTCGGAAAGTTTGGTAGAACTCTGCAGTAAAGCCATCCGGGTCAGGGCATTTTTTTGTTGCGAGTTTTTTCATTACTGTTTCCATCTCTTGTTTTGTTATGGGTCTATTTAGTTGTTCTACTTCTGATTGTGTTAGTTTAGGTAGGTAGTGTTTTTCCAGGAATTCATCCATTTCTTCTAGGTTTGCAAATTTGTTAGAGTACAATTTTTCGTAATAATCTGAAATGATTCTTTTAATTTCAGTTGGGTCTGTTGTGATGTGGCCCATCTCATTTCTTATTCGGGTTATTTGTTTCCTTTCCTGTATTTCTTTAGTCAGTCTGGCCAATGGTTTATCAATTTTGTTAATTTTTTCAAAGAACCAGCTTTTGGCTTTGTTAATTCTTTCAATTGTTTTTCTGTTCTCTAATTCATTTAGTTCAGCTCTAATTTTTATTATTTGTTTTCTTCTGGTGCCTGATGGATTCTTTTGTTGCTCACTTTCTGTTTGTTCAAGTTGTCGGGACAGTTCTCTGATTTTGGCTCTTTCTTCTTTTTGTATGTGTGCATTTATCGATATAAACTGGCCTCTGAGCACTGCTTTTGCTGTGTTCCAGAGGTTTTGATAGGAAGTATTTTCATTCTCGTTGCATTCTATGAATTTCCTTATTCCCTCCTTAATGTCTTCTATAACCCAGTCTTTTTTCAGCAGGGTATTGTTCAGTTTCCAAGTGTTTGATTTCTTTTCCCTAATTTTTCTGTTATTGATTTCCACTTTTATGGCCTTGTGGTCTGAGAAGATGCTTTGTAATATTTCAAAGTTTTGGACTCTGCAAAGGTTTGTTTTATGACCTAATACGCGGTCTATTCTACAGAATGTTCCATGTGCAGTAGAAAAGAAAGTATAGTTGGTTGCAGTTGGGTGGAGTGTTCTGTACATGTCTATGAGGTCAGGTTGGTTGATTGTGGCATTTAGATCTTCCGTGTCTTTATTGAGCTTATTTCTTGATGTCCCGTCCCTCTCGAAAGTACTGTGTTGAAGTCTCCTGCTGTTATTGTGGAGCTGTCTATCTCACTTTTCAATGCTGATAGAGTTTGTTTTATGTATCTTGCAGCCCTGTCATTGGGTGCATAAATATTTAATATGGTTATATCTTCTTGGTGTATTGTCCCTGTAATCATTATATAGTGTCCTTCCTTATCCTTTCTGATGGATTTAACTTTAAAGTCTATTTTGTCAGAAATTAATATTGCCACTCCTGGTCTTTTTTGATTGTTGTTTGCTTGATATATTTTTTTCCATCCTTTGAGTTTTAGTTTGTTTGTGTCTCTAAGTCTAAGGTGTGTCTCTTGTAGGCAGCATATAGACGGATCCTGTTTCTTTATCCATTCTGCCACTGTCTGTCTCTTTATTGGTGCGTTTAGTCCATTTACATTCAGCATAATTATAGATCAGTATTTTTTTTTTATGTGTTTAGTGTTGTCATTTTGATGCCCTGTTATGTGTGTTGTTGACAATTTCATTTTTCCACTTACTTTTTTGTGCTGAGATGTTTTTCTTTGTAAATTGTGTGTTCCTCATTTGCTGAGTCGTTACATTTTTCTTGGTTTTTATTTTGAGTTATGGAGTTGTTATACCTTTTTGTGGTTACCTTAATATTTACCCCTATTTTTCTAATTAAATCCTAACTTGTATTGTCCTATATTGCCTTGTATCCCTCTCTATATGGCAGTTCTGTGCCACCTGTATTTAGTCCCTCTTTTTTGATTATTGTGATCTTTTACATATTGACTTCAATGATTCCCTGTTTTGAGCGTTTTTTTTTTTTTTTTAAATTAATCTTAATTTGTTTTTGTGATTTCCCTATTTGAGTTGATATCAGGATGCTCTGTTCTGTGACCTTGTGTTGTGCTGGTATCTGATATTATTGGTTTTCTGACCAAACAATTTCCTTTAATATTTCTTGTAGGTTTGGTTTGGTTTTTGCAAATTCTCTAAGCTTGTGTTTATCTGTAAATGTCTTAATTTTGCCTTCATATTTCAGAGAGAGTTTTGCTGGATATATGATCCTTGGCTGGCAGTTTTTCTCATTCAGTGCTCTGTATATGTCATCCCATTGCCTTCTTGCCTACATGGTTTCTGCTGAGTAGTCTGAACTTATTCTTATTGATTCTCCCTTGAAGGAGACCTTTCTTTTCTCCCTGGCTGCTTTTAAAATTTTCTCTTTATCTTTGGTTTTGGCAAGTTTGATGATAATATGTCTTGGTGATTTTCTTTTTGGATCAGTCTTAAATGGGTTTCGATGAGCATCTTGGATAGATATCCTTTCGTCTTTCATGATGTCAGGGAAGTTTCCTGCCAACAGATCTTCAACTATTCTCTCTGTGTTTTCTGATATCCCCCCCGTTCTGGGACTCCAATCACACGGAAGTTATTCTTCTTGATAGAGTCCCACATGATTCTTAGGTTTTCTTCATTTTTTAAAATTCTTTTATCTGATTTTTTTCAGCTATATTGGTGTTAATTCCCTGGTCCTCCAGATCTCCCAGACTGCATTCTAATTGCTCGAGTCTGCTCCTCTGACTTCCTATTGCATTGTCTAATTCTGTAATTTTATTGTTCATCTTTTGGATTTCTGGATGCTGTCTCTCTATGGATTCTTGCAACTTATTAATTTTTCCAGTGTGTTCTTGAATAATCTTTTTGAGTTCTTCGACTGCTTTATCAGTGTGTTCCTTGGCTTTTTCTGTAGATTGCCTTATTTCATTTCTGAGGTCATCCCTGATGTCTTGAAGCATTCTGTAAATTAGTTTTTTTATATTCTGTACCTGGCAATTCCACGATTGTATCTTCATTTGGGAAAGATTTTGATTCTTTAGTTTGAGGAGTTGTAGAAGCAGTCATGGTCTGCTTCTTTACGTGGTTTGATATCGACTACTGTCTCCGAGCCATCACTAAGATATTGTAGTGATTTATTCTATATTTGCTCACTGAGTCTTATCTTGTTTTGTTTTCTTTCAATATACATAGATGGGGTACTATATTGAGCTGTCTTGATTGTTGTGGCCCTTGACTCACTTATGTCCTATTACCAGCTGGTTTGGGCTGTTACCAAATATATAAGCCTGAGTCCATTCACTATTCTTGGGTAGAATCTGATTTTGGGTCCACCTAGAGAAGTAGTGGTGATAGTTGTGTGCACCAGACCTTAGGCCCCCAATGCAAGTACCTCTACAGATTGGTAGGTGTCACACTCCTTAGATGCCTAAGGCAGGAGGCTAGGTGGTCTGGGGGGAGCTTCAGCCCTCAGTTCCCTGTTGTGGGTCAGTGAGGGCTCTGTTGAATACACAGAGATATCAGACCTTGGAAACTTGTCTTTCCAGTAAATCTGCTAAAACAATTGCAGTCAGATCCCTATCAGAAATGCCTTTGCATTATAATAGCCACCTTGTTCCCTGTAGGGATGAAAGCCCGAGACTGTGGATCACATATGCTTGGCTGGAACTGGTTCTGTGTTTTTAGTCCAATTAGGGAAGGATTTTTGGTCCCTGGGTTCTTTTTGTGGTTGCTTCTCTCAGGCCAGAAGAATGGGTTAGGAAAAGACCAAAAAAAAAGGAAAAGAAAAACCTCGGAGCAGTTCTCCCTCTGGCTCAGGAAATTCCAATGTTAATGAAGCCGCCTGGGAAGGGGAAGGGAGGGTTCAGATAAACAGGAGAGAGTAGCACCCCAGAATATAGACAAAGTTACTTATCTTGCTTGGGATGACTGTTTTATCTGAGATTCCCGAGGGGCGCGTCGACTGTGTGCGCTGGCTGGGTAGAGATTGCCCCTGAGGGTCAGGCCTGCGTCCTGTGCTTGTGCTGTCTCAGAAGCCACGGTTAGTTCCTCCGTTCCCAGTCCAAAGCCAGGCGCCAAGGTTCCCCAGCAGGGACGCTGCACTCCCGGCTCCAAAACCAGTTGCTGCCTCCCAGTGAATTCTCCTCCTGTCAGCCGCGTCGCTGTGCTGCCTGTGTGCACTGGCTGGGCTTCCGCCGAGGTCAGTTCAGGGGGCTAGGGCTGCGCCCCGTTTTTGCGCCGTCTCAGGGTGCCATGCTCAGCTCTCCTGCGCCCAGTCCAAAGCCCAGTGCCAAGGTTTCCTGACTGGGATGCTGGCTCCAGGCTCCAAAAACAGTCGCTGCTTCCCCTTGGTTGTTAGTTCTCAGTCTCTGTCACTCAGGCCAACTCTTTAGATCTGTGTTTGATGGTCAGGGTTCATAGATTGTCATGTATGTGATCGATTCACTTGTTTTTCTGAGTCTAAAAAAAAAAAATTTTTTTTTTTTTGTTGCAAGAGGGATCCGAGGTAGCATCTACCTAGTCAGCCATCTTGGCCCCACCTCCTTGCGGGTAGTCTTTTTACTCCTTTGGTTAAGTCTTTGGATGAGCATAGGTGTTTGATTTTTAGGAGCTCCCAGTTATCTAGTTTTTCTTCTATGTTCTTTATGATGTTTTGTATACTGTTTATGCCATGTATTAGGGCTCCTAACGTTGTCCCTATTTTTTCTTCCATGATCTTTATGGTTTTAGATTTTATATTTAGGTCTTTGATCCATTTTGAGTTTGTTTTTGTGCATGGATTGAGGTATGGGTCTTGTTTCATTTTTTTGCAGATGGATATCCAGTTATGCCAGCACCATTTGTTAAAAAGACTGTCTTTTCCCCCATTTAACTGTTTTGGGGCCTTTGTCAAATATCAGCTGCTCATATGTGGATGGATTTATGTCTGGATTCTCAATTCTATTCCATTGATCCATGTATCTGTTGTTGTACCAGTACCAGGCTGTTTTGACTACTGTGGCTGTATAATAGGTTCTAAAATCAGGTAAAATGAGGCCTCCCACTTTGTTCTTCTTTTTCAGTAATGCCTTATTTATCCGGGGCCTCTTTCCCTTCCATATGAAATTGGTGATTTGTTTCTCCGTCTTATTAAAGAATGTCCTTGGGATTTGGATCAGAATTGCATTAAATGTATAGATCGCTTTTGGTAGAATAGACATTTTTATAATGTTGTCTTCCTATCCATGAGCAAGGTATGTTCTTCCACATATGTAACTCTCTTTTGGTTTCTTGCCAAAGTGTGCTGTAGTTTGGGTGTGATTTTTTAAAGACAAAAATAACACGTTGATTAAATAATACGTTAGCAATAGCCCCTGCAAGTCTGGAGTTAAGGCATAATTTCAGCCAAGTGTACGTACTATTCTTCTTGCTTCTGTAAAGTTTTCTTCATTTCATGGCAGAGTGACAGGGCATACCCACCACCTTTCCACATTTGTGGCATAGAGATATAGACCATTCAAGTAATCTGATCCTCTCAGCTATTTATCATTTGAAATATCACATGACATCTATATGTCTGCTGATATTGTTGATATAACACCTACCACTTCCCCTCACCATTTGAGAAGTTACATTATTATGAACAGTGCAAATTGGACTGGGAGTACTGTTCTGCCCAGATCTCAGTGTAATGTCTAAGATTATTTGTAGATTCTCTAGTTGAGTAATAATGCATTGCATCTTGCATTTATATCATATTTTAAATTTGTATTGGGAGAGATGAAGGGAAAGGAAATTTAGTGTTTATTAAATATCAAGCATTGTGCTAGGTGTTTTATGCTTGCTAATTTATTCAATTCTCACAATTAACAATTTAGGTCAGGGTATTATCCCCTTTTTTAAATGAAGAAAATGACTATAGTGACTTTTCCAATGTCTGAGAGTAAAACAATGGTGTAAGTAGGATTCAGGCCTAGCTGTATGCATCTCAGAAACAGAATTAGCTAGGTAATTGCAATCCTAGTCCCACCATTGATGTCACAAGCTTCCCAAATCAAAAGGTGGCCTCTGTTGTTAAGACTGTTACAAAAGAAGATTAGCTGACAACACCTTGTTTTTTAACGTACAATAGATTTGGGATCCTGATGTTTTGTGCCTGTTAGTGAGGGCAGTGGTGGCTCAGTGTTAGGATTCTGGCCTTCCATGTGGGAGAGCAGGGTTCTATTCCTGGCCAGTGTGCTTCGTGTGCAGCCACCACCTGCCTGTCAGTGAAGGTTTGTTGCTATGATGCTGAACAGGTTTGTTGCTATGATGCTGAACAGGTTTCAAGGGAACTTCCAAACTGGCGATCTACTTCTGAAAATCAGCCAATGAAAACCTATGGATCACAATGATCAGATCCCCAACAGATAATGGGGTTGGTGCAGGACTGGCCAGTGTTTTGTTCTGTGTGTAGGGGGTCGCTGTGAGTCAAGGGCCTGCTCAACGGCAGCTAACGACAGTAACAAAAGTTTTACCACGTAGTTGGATACACAGAACTTCTGAGGAATATTCATGTCTCAAAAATGTGGGACATTCCCTCCCAGTGAGTGATTTCATCAGCGTTTGGATAAGGCCATTGATTATCAATACCATACGACTTGGGGAGACTAATCTCTACAAAAATTCCATTTCTTGAAATTCTCAGCCAAAATTCCACACAATGATGGAAATTCTCCTTTTGTGACAGCCTCCTTACTACAGGACTTATGAACTCATACACCTGGATTTCTTCCATGGACCAATTCCAGCTGTCCTACCTTTTGATGATTTATTTCCAGTACCTCCCAGGCTTTACCTAGGAACTCCGCCATGAAAAGACAGCAGGAATTCTAGGGAGTTGTCATGGCAACCCCTAGACATCATCTTCAGAATGCCCCCTGGCTGTTGAGTCCAGATTTATCACAATTATATTTATGTATGGAGGCGAGCTCTTGCCTAGGCAACCAGACCCCAGGTAAAGAGCTCTAATTTGTAATTATATGGATTACTCTAACACTCCTGGCAGTGAGATTTTAGAGAACTTCTCTTGAATGTTGGCTTACTGGTAGCTGCTTGTCATATTTACACGGGTCGATAATTCAGATGGAGCCCTGGTGGCGCAGTGGTTGAGTGATACAGCTGCTCACCATCGAGAGGGGGTGCCTTTGTCTTTGCATTTTATCAGAGAAAAACTTCAAAGTCTATCCAAGTTGTATGAAGGCATTTGATGTGAAATTTGTATCAGCTGCCCTTTTCTCCCCAAAGCAAAGTGGGTTGGCTGAGTACTTATTTCAGAATTATTATTTTTATCTCCTCTTTGTCTCACACTCCATGCTTGAAACAATGACAGCACAAAGCCCACTGACGCAGTATCTGCTTCCAAGCCGAATGGCACTGGCTCTTACCCACATCTTGTGCAGTGGGTGTTTGTCTAGCATTGTCATTGCAATTTTTATTGCATCTCGTGATGTGCGCAGATGTGCTGGGTAAGCATCCCAAGAGGAAAAGAGACTCTGCTCAATATCCCCGTTCCCCAATGACACTACCTTATAGAATCACTTTCTGGGCTACCTCCTTTGGGATGCTGTAACCATTTAAAGTCTCTGGATTTTGGTGTTTTAACAAGGGTTTAATTACTAAGGTAAGTGTATGCACCTGCTAAGGCATTGCTAATTATTTGATAATGGTGCAATCTTTCTCAATACAGCCAGTTTTGTGGTGTAAGCTACACTAATGAAGCACACTGAGAGAACATATTCCCCCAATGTTGGGGAAGCTTATTTAAATTAAATAAATTTGCAAAGGACTGAGTTTTTACCACTGGCCTCAACAATTTTGTGTTGCTACTTCATGCTGGAAGCCCGTAGGCACCGTATCAGAATGAGGCACGCTTCTTATGCCTTTTGCTTTTCGAAGCATCTTTAAGTGAGATAGTGTCACTCTTAAAATTTTATCTCTTCCAAATTGCTTCACATACCCTGCCTTGTCCCATGCCTGTCTTTGAAAAAAACTAGCTTATCTCTTCTGTTTTTCACTTGGCAACAACTGATAGAAGTGCTGTTTTGACAATGCCGAAAGTTTTTTTTTTTTTTTTTCCACCTGATTCTTACCATTACCACATGTGGTCTGTGGTGGTTTAGTAATAAGGTCTTTGCTGTAACATCTGCAAATTAGCACCTTGCTTTGCAGCCTCTCTGGAAACTTGCTGATGGTTTGCAATTGCAGTAAGTCAGGGTTGGATGCCATATTCGAGTGTTTCAAACTTTGTCGTTTTGTGCTAAAAAAAGAAGGTTCCAACAGGCAGATGGTTTCCAAGCCCCTGTTAGGAGCTACGTTAGTGAAATGCAGCATCTCGCTGTCTCAAGCACACGCATTCATGCAGTGCTCTGTTACTTTGGTAAGAATGTACACTCTTCTAAACTGGTTCTATCGCTTCTTCTCGGATCCCTTGTCATCTGCTCTTTCTTCTGAAATATTTTGATGGAATCAGGTCAGTTCACCCGTTTGCAGGAGGCCATCATTAATACAATTTTACATGTAAAGATAAAAGAATGTCTTTAACTTCCTAATTTTGATCACTTTTTTGTAAATGAAATCGATTTTTTAAAGTTTGCCAATGAGATAAGAGCATGACTTTACACCAGTGACCTGCTGTTGAGATTGTAAACTGTTTACAAATGACAAGCAAGACAAATGAGCACTGGGCAAGAACTCATACAAATTCAAAACTGTCACAAACAAGGATCAAGGGATTAATAGAGTGTTCAGGAACAGTCAGGACCCAACTTTGAAGGCTGCCGAACGACAGCTTTGAATTGTGCCAGGGGTCAGATGTCTCACATGCCACCATAGTGAGTGACATCCAGCTTATTGCCACACGGGTCTAGATTGTGCTGTGCCCACTTCATCACACCATCAAACAGGGCTGGAGAATGTAGCAACTGGAGACAGCTAAGAGCAAAGCGGAGGCACGATGGGAGGGCTGTGGCCAGCAGAGTGGATAACTTGCAGTGCCAGAAGATTCAAACAGTAGAGGGGGCCTCCCAGCTGATTCCTCAGTGTCCTGGAGATCTCTGTTATTAATGTGGCTGGGGGCATGTACTGCTGATAATTACTGCTAGCTGGAATAATTAATAAGAATAATTGCTCGGCCTGGAAAGGGAAAGGGAAGCTCTGGGAGGAGGAAGAAGCAGGCTAGAGGAGCAAGAGACTCCCCAAGCACATTTATATAGACAGGAAGTTCAGCAGAAAGCATCCTGAGAATCGAAGAGTTGTCTGGATGCCAAGGGCAAAAGTTAAGAGATATCGAGTGAGGCTGAACTTGATAGTCTTATCTTGGAACTCAACAGAGAAGAAGCCTGTCATGGCTGTGGTGAGGGGTGACTCCCTTTGGACATAGTAGGTGGAGGTTGTGAAAAAAAATCCAATGTGAAGGGATTTACAGAGTGGCCTAAAATGAGCAGACAAGTCTGTGTTTCTGGTTTAAACCCACTAGTGCCAACAGGAGGGCAGCAAAAAGGAAGAAGAGTAAGGAACGATGCCCCAGTAAGAGTTTGAGAGAGTTTATCCCAGCTTGAAGGAAGAAAAGCATCCGTTAGAAACCAAGCATCGGTGTGGACAGTATGTAATATAACCACAGTTTTGATGTAGTAGGGTAAATTTTCTCAATACTACTTAGAGAGTTGCCGACACCGTTCTCGATACTGTAGCTTTCTACTTATTACACTTAAATATTCCCCCCGAAGGCAGGACAAACATATGCTTGGCAAAACTTAAGTAGGAAAGGAAACTGGATGTAAAAACTTAAGTGTAAGCAGCACATGATGTCTGGCGGCCAGAGCTCTGTAAGACACACAGATCGAGGGAGCTGAGTCCAGGAACTGGTCATTCACCATGACCCGCTGCAGGAGACAGGGCACCGCGTGCAACATTGCGTTATGAGGTAAGAAAAGCGCATAAAAGTGAGGGGTGATTCTTCTGTCCTAATAGGAATCATACAGGAAGGGCAATTAAAGCCTAAAAAGATGGATTTGCCCAATTTTCCTACCCAACATTTGATGTTAGGCATTCCATTTCAACGGCTAATGCCCTTAACGCTCTGTGCAGCATAAATGGATTACAGTTGTAAAACCAAGAGAAGGAAGGCTACTCAAATAGCCATTGACGGGGAAGTGGGGGGAGGGAGTAGGGGAGAGCAGGGAAATTTCCAAGGTCCTACTGCTGCACATGGAGGAGATGATACTCCCCCCACCAAGCTCCTATCAGCTTGGGGTAGCAGCCTCTGTAATAAGGGGCTTACACGCCCTGAAGACAGCTGTTGCTCATCTTGGATGGAGCCCCATTGTGTCCAGACAGCATTTAGAGAATTCCAAAGGGCAGAATACAAAATAATCAATGCTTATTTAATGGATGTGGCAGCAGGGGGATAAGGAGCAAATGTAAACCAAGCTCCCAGTTCCAACCAGGAGACAAGGCCTCCTTGCGAGGCAATGGCTGAAAGGACTAGGGGAAGGTCTAAGTATAATAAATATGTTTTGAGAGTTTCGACCACCCTAATTAAACATCGCTGTGATGGTTAAGATTGTCTGTCAACTTGGCCAGGCCATGAATCTCAGTGTTTTGGCAGTTGTATAATGTTGTGATAACTTCCCTGTTGAGATTGGTTATGTGATCACCCCCACAATGGGATCTGCTATAAGTAGACAGTCTGCTATGAGTTGAAAGGGAGTTCCTTTGGGTGTGTGGCCTGCATCCAAATATAAGTGGATGTTCTGGCTTTTGTCTATTCTGGATCTTGCAGCTGGCTCCTGTTTGTCTGACTTTTGGTTCTTGGGACTTGAGCTAGCAGCTTACCTGAGGTCTTGCCTACCAATCTTGGGATTCGTCGATCTTCACAGCCTGTAAGAAAGAGCCCTGCTGTGCGACCGGCCAATCTCGGGTTCATCAGCCCCTGTGGCTACGTGAATCAGGAGAATCCTGACATCCTGATTCAAGGACTTGGGACATCCCAGACTCTACAACCACATGAACCATTTCCTTGATGTAAATCTCTCTCTCTATATATATATCTATATGCTTTACTGGTTTTGCTTCTCTAGAGAACCCAGCCTAAAACGATGGCTGAAACCCTGAACTAGACCTTAAAATTGGTAACTAAGGTGACTCCTTCACTCTTCATCTCCTCTAGTTCTCCAGTCAATGGCATTAGTAGGGTGGAAGCCACGGCATGGGACGGGATTGGTGATATCTATCAATAACTTGAAGGATCTGTGGAGTCCCTACATGGTGCAAATGGTCTGCACTCAACTGCTAGCCTAAAGGTTGATGATTCAAACCCACCCAGCAGCACCATGAAAGACAAGCCTGGTGATCTGCTTCCATAAATATTATAGCCAAGAAAACCTTATGGAGCAATTCTCCTCTGTAACATGTGGGGTCACCATGAGTTGGAATCAACTTGGTGGCAATGGGTTTGATTTTCCTGGTATGAAGGCTTTACGGAATCCATGGGTGGTGCAAACAGTTAATGCACTTGGCTGCTAACCAAAATGTTGGTGGTTCAAATCCACCCAGAACTCCTCAGTAGAAAGGCCTGGAGATCTACTTCTGAAAAATAAGTCACTGAAAACCCTATGGAGCACATTTCTACTCTGACACACATGGGGTTGCCATGAGTTGCAGTTGACTCAATGGCAACTGACTAATAAAAGAGCTTGAGTCCAGAGTAAACCCTGAGCATGGAAGTTGAGGAGGTCCTGCAGATTAAAAATACATTTAACGTTTCTCACACAGCTTTGAAAAATTGTGGTTGAAGAAGTGAAGTAATTACTGGCACAAACAGTTTAGTTGGATTATTTGGGGCTGTGGGGCCTGGGAAGTGGGACGGGTGAGAGCAGAAAAGGAAGGAGCCAGAGTTTGGAGAGACCCTGATTCAATCACTAAGGAAAAGGGAAGAATACAGTCAGCGTCCTCGCCATTCCGTTCAGTTGTATAATATCCAGAATCCCCATTTCCAGTTTGTGCTTTAGCAGGAAGTAAAGCATTGAGAGAAAATTCTGTTAGCAGAGTGCAGCAGAAAGCACAAGGGCTTTAAGGTCAAACACATATGGGACTGAATCCTGGTTCTACAGCTCACTCAGAGCAACCTTAGACAAAATACTCTTTGCTGTTATCTGCCATGGTGACCTCATGCACACGGAGATCAAATATTGTGATCCGTAGGGTTTTTATCAGTTGGTTTTTTTGGAAATAGATCACCAGGACTTTCTCCCAGCCAAGATTCTTAGCCTCTGTAGGATGTGGACAATAATACTCATCTGATAAGGTTATTGTCAGAATTAAAGTAATATATGAATGTGCCTAGCTCATTTCCTGGTACATAATAGGTACTCAAAATATGTTATCTCTCACTCCTCTAACCCTTCCTAGACATTTATGGCCTTGATCTTCTACTCTTCCTATCACTCTTCCCCCAGCCCCTCTGTAAGTGAATAAATAACATACATAATTATGCAAGATTTGATAAGGAACCCAAGCTACCTTGCCTTACAAGGTTTGAGCATCAAGTAATTTCTCTGTCCTTGATATGGTATCAGTAATTGACACTCTTGTACCAGCAGGGTGGTGCCCTAGTCCATTCAAGAAATATTTACTGAGTGCCTTGTAGGATTCAGGAAGTACACCTGCTTCCAGTGTGACTGATGACTTCACCTTCTCCAAATACCAAGCCCAGAGCTGTCCCATGAAGCAACAAAATGGGGTGAATTCCCTGGTGACACCCTCTGGAAAGCAGGCCTTCATATTGCCACAGAAGGATGCTGACTTATGCAGATAGTGGCAGGAAGAGAAAAGGATTATCAGCTAGTTTGAACAAGATCTTATCCCTTAATAGTAATATTTATGACATGCTTATTATATGACTTGAATATAAAAAAAGAGATAGCCAAGGTCTTATTGCTGTATCGGAAAACCTGGTGGTGTAGTCGTTAAGTACTACGGCTGCTAACCAAGAGGTCGGCAGTTTGAATCCGCCAGGCGCTCCTTGGAAACTACGTGAGACAGTTCTACTCTGACCTATAGGGTCGCTATGAGTCAGAATCGACTCGATAGCACTGGAGTTGGTTTGGTTTGGTTATTGCTGTATAAACTCATTTTTTTTTTAATTTTTATAATTTTTATTGTGCTTTAAGTGAAAGTTTACAAATCAAGACAGTCTCTCACACAAAAATGTATATATAAAAAAAAATTTTTTTTTCTTTTCTTTTTTTTTATATATACACCTTGTTAATACTCCCAATTACTCTGCCTCTAATGAGACAACCTGCTCTCTCCCTCCACTCTCTCTTTTCATGTCCGTTTCGCCAGCTTCTAACCCCTTCTGCCCTCTCATCTCCTCTCCAGGCAGCAAATGCCAACATAGTCTCAAGTGTCCACCTGATCCAAGAAGCTCACTCCTCACCAGCATCCCCCTCCAACCCACTGTCCAGTCCAATCCATGTCTAAAGAGTTGCCTTCGGGAATGGTTCCTGTCCTGGGCCAACACGAGGTCTGGGGGCCATGACCACCAGGGTCCTTCTAGTCTCAATCAGACCATTAGGTCTGGTCTTTTAACGAGAATTTCGAGTCTGCATCCCACGGCTTTCCTGCTCCCTCAGAGGTTCTCTGTTGTGTTCTCTGTCAGGGCAGTCATCGGTTGTAGCCAGGCACCATATAGTTCTGCTGGTCTCAGGATGATGCACTCTTTGGTTCACGTGGCCCTTTCTGTCTCTTGGGCTCGTAATTGCCTTGTGTTCTTGGCGTTCTTCATTCTCCTTTGATCTAGATGGTTGAGACCAGTTAATGCATCTCAAATGGCTGCTTGCTAGCGTTTAAGACCCCAGATGCCACTTTTCAAAGTGGGATGCAGAATGTTTTCTTAATAGATTTTATTATGCCAATTGACTTAGATGTCCCATGAAACCATAGTCCCCAAACCCCTGCCCCTGCTACACTGGCCGTTGAAGCATTCAGTTTATTCAGGAAACTTCTTTGCTTTTGGTTTAGTCCAATTGTGCTGACCTCCCCTGTATTGTGTGCTCTCTTTCCCTTCACCTAAAGTAGTTCTTATCTACTATCTAATTAGTGAATGCCCCCTCCCACCTTCCTTCCTCCCTCCTCTCGTAACCACAAAAGGATGTTTTCTTGTCAGTTTAAGCTATTTCTCAAGTTCTTATAATAGTGGCCTTATATGATATTTGTCCTTTTGCAACTAATTTCACTCAGCATAATGCCTTCCAGGTTCCTCCATGTTATGAGATGTTTCACAGATTCCTCACTGTTCTTTATCGATGCATAGTATTCCATTGTATGAATATACCATAATTTATTCATCCATTCATCCATTGATGGACACCTTGGTTGCTTTCATCTTTTTGCCATTGTAAACAGTGCTGCAATAAACATGGGTGTGCATATATCTGTTTGTGTAAAGGCTCTTATTTCTCTAGGATATATTCCAAGGAGTGGGATTGCTGGATCACATGGTAGTTCCATTTGTAGCTTTAAGGAAGTGCCAAATTGATTTCCAAAGTGGTTGTACCATTTGACATTCCCACCAGCAGTGTAGAAGTGTTCCAATCTCTCCATATCCTCTCCAACATTTATTCTTTTGTGTTTTTTGGATTAATGCAAGCCTTGTTGGAGTGAGATGGAATCTCATTGTAGTTTTAATGTGCATTTCTCTAATGGCTAAAGATCGAGAGCATTTCCTCATGTATCTATTAGCTACCTGAATGTCTTCTTTAGTGAAGCGTCTATTCATATCTTTTGCCCATTTTTTCATTGGGTTATTTGTCTTTCTGCAGTTGAGTTTTTGCAGTATTATGTAGATTTTAGAGATCAGGTGCTGATCAGAAATGTCCTAGCTAAAAACCTTTTCCCAGTCTGTAGGTAGTCTTTTTACTCTTTTCGTGAAGTCTCTGGATGAGCATAGATGTTTGATTTTTAGGAGATCCCAGTTATCTAGTTTTTTTTCTGCATTCTTGGTAATGTTTTGTATACTGTTTATGCCATGTATTAGGGCTCCTAATGTTGTCCTTATTTTTTCTTCCATGATTTTTATCATTTTCGATTTTATATTTAGGTCTTTGATCCATTTTGAGTTCGTTTTTGTGCATGGACTGAGGTATGGGTCTTGTTTCATTTTTTTGCAGATGGATACCCAGTTATGCCAGCACCATTTGTTAAAAAGACTGTCTCTTCCCCATTTAACTGTTTTGGGGCCTTTGTCAAATATCAACTGCTCACATGTGGATGGATTTATGTCTGGATTCTCAATTCTGTTCCATTGGTCTATGTATCTGTTGTTGTACCAGTACGAGACTGTTTTGACTACTGTGGCAGTATAATAGGTTCTAAAATCAGGTAGAGTAAGGCCTCCCACTTTGTTCTTCTTTTTCAGTAATGCCTTATTTATCCGGGGCCTCTTTCCCTTCCATATGAAGTTGGTGATTTGTTTCTCCATCTCATTAAAGAATGTCTTTGGGATTTGGATCAGAATTGCATTAAATGTATAGATCGTTTTTGGTAGAATAGACATTTTTATAATGTTAAGTCTTCCTATCCATGAGCAAGGTATGTTCTTCCACTTACGTAAGTCTCTTTTGGTTTCTTGCGGAGGTGTACCGTAGTTTTCTTTGTCTACGTCTTTTACATCTCTGGTAAGATTTATTCCTAATTTTTTTTTTTTTATTTGATCTTCTTGGGGGCTACTGTAAATGGCATTGATTTGGTGATTTCCTCATCGATGTTCTTTTTGTTGGTGTAGAGGAATCCAACTGATTTTTGTATGTTTATCTTCTATCCCCATACTCTGCTGAACTCTTCTATTAGCTTCAGTAGTTTTCTTGAGGATCCTTAAGGTTTTCTGAGTATAAGATCATGTCTTCTGCAAATAGAGATACTTTTACTTCTTCCTTGCCAATCTGGATGCACTTTATTTCTTTATCTAGCCTAATTACTCCGTCTAGGACCTCCAACACAATGTTGAATAAGAGTGATGATAAAGGGCATCTTTGTCTGGTTCCCGATCTCAGTGGGAATGCTTTGAGGCTTTCTCCATTGGTGATGTTAGCTGTTGGCTTTGTATAAATGCCCTTTATTAGGCTGAGGAATTTTCCTTCTATTCCTATTTTGCTGAGAGTTTTTATCATGAATGGGTGTTGAACTTTGTCAAATGTCTTTTCTGCATCAATTGATAAAATCATGTGATTCTTGCCTTTTGTTTTATTTATGTGGTGGATTATAGTAATTGTTTTTCTGATGTTGAACCATCCCTGCATACCTGGTATGAATCTCACTTGATCATGGTGAATTATTTTTTTGAAATGCTGGTGAACTCTATTGGCTAGAATTTTGTTGAGGATTTTTGCATCTACGTTCATGAGGGATATAGGTCTATAATTTTCTTTTCTTGTGGTGTCTTTACCTGTTTTGGTATCAGTGATACGGTGGCTCCATAGAATGAGTTTGGTAGTATTCCGTCTTTTTCTGTGCTCTGAAATACCCTTGGTAGTAGTGGTATTAACTCTTCTCTGAAAGTTTGGTAGAACTCTGCAGCAAAGCCATCTGGACCAGGGCTTTTTTTTTGTGGGAAGTTTTTTGATTACGTTTTAAATCTCTTCTTTTATTATGGGTCTGTTTAGTTGTTCTACCTCTGTTTGTGTTAGTTTAGGTAGGTAGTGTGTTTCTAGGAATTCATCCATTTCTTCTAGGTTTTCAAATTTGTTAGAGTATAATGTCTCATAGTAATGTGATATGATTCTTTTAATTTCAGTCGAGTCTGTTGTAATATCGCCCCTGACATTTTTTATTTGGGTTATTTGCTTCCTCTCCTGTTTTTCTTTTGTCAGTTTGGCCAGTGGTTTATCAATTTTGTTGATTTTCTTTCAAAAAATCAGCTTTTGGTCTTGTTAACTCTTTCAATTGTTTTTCTGTTTTCTATTTGTTTTAGTTCAGCTCTGATTTTAATTATTTGTTTTCTTCTGGTGCCTGTGGGTTTCTTTTGTTGCTCTCTTTCTTTTTGTTCAAATTGTAGGGATAATTCTTTGATTTTGGCCCTTTTTTAAAAATAATTTTTATTGTGCTTTAAGTGAAAGTTTACAAATCTTGTCAGCCTCTCACACAAAAACTTATATACACCTTGCTACATACTCCCATTTACTCTCCCCCTAATGAGTCAGCCCGCTCCCTCCTTCCAGTCTCTCCTTTTGTGACCATTTTGCCAGTTTTTAACGCCCTCTACCCACCCATCTCCCCTCCAGGCAGGAGATGCCAACATAGCCTCAAGTGTCCACATGGTGCAAGTAGCTCACTCCTCATCAGCATCTCTCTCCAACCCATTGTCCAGTCCAATCCATGTTTGATGAGTTGGCTTCAGGAATGGTTCCTGTCCTGGGCCAACAGAAGATTTGGGGACCATGACTGCTGGGGTCCTACTAATCCCAGTCAGACCATTATGTCTGGTCTTTTTATGAGAATTTGGGGTCTGCATCCCACTGTTCTCCTGCTCCCTCAGAGGTTCTCTGTTGTGTCCCCTGTCAGGGCAGTCATCGGTTGTGGCCGGGCACCATCTAGTTCTTCTGGTCTCGGGATGATGTAGTCTGTAGTTCATGTAGCCCTTTCTGTCTCTTGGGCTCATTATTACCTTGTGAGCTTGGTGTTCTTCATTCTCCTTTGATCCAAGTGAGTTGAGTCTCATTGATGCATCTTAGATGGCTGCTTGCTAGCGTTTAAGACCCCAGATGCCACACTTCAAAGTGGGATGCAGAATGTTTTCTTAATAGATTTTGTTTTGTCAATTGACTTAGATGTCCCCTGAGGCCATAGTCCCCAAACCCCTGCCCCTACTTTGCTAACCTTCGAAGCTTTCAGTTTATTCAGGAAAACTTCTTTGCTTTTGGTTTAGTCCAGTTGTGCTGACCTCCCCTGTATTGAGTGTTGTTCCTCCCTTCACCCAAAGCAGGTCTTATCTACTATCTAAGCAGTAAATACCCCTCTCCCACCCTCATTTCCTCTCGCCTCTTGTAACCACAAAAGAATGTTTTCTTCTCAGTTTAAACTATTTCTCAAGATCTTATAATAGTGGTCTTATACAATATTTGTCCTTTTGCAACTGACTAATTTCACTCAGCATAATGCCTTCCAGGTTCCTCCATGTTATGAGATGTTTCACAGATTCCTCACTGTTCTTTATCGATGCATAGTATTCCATTGTGTGAATATACCATAATTTATTCATCCATTCATCCGTTGATGGACACCTTGGTTGCTTTCATCTTTTTGCCATTGTAAACAGTGCTGCAATAAACATGGGTGTGCATATATCTGTTTGTGTAAAGGCTCTTATTTCTCTAGGATATATTCCAAGGAGTGGGATTGCTGGATCACATGGTAGTTCCATTTGTAGCTTTAAGGAAGTGCCAAATTGATTTCCAAAGTGGTTGTACCATTTGACATTCCCACCAGCAGTGTAGAAGTGTTCCAATCTCTCCATATCCTCTCCAACATTTATTCTTTTGTGTTTTTTGGATTAATGCAAGCCTTGTTGGAGTGAGATGGAATCTCATTATAGTTTTAATGTGCATTTCTCTAATGGCTAAAGATTGAGAGCATTTCCTCATGTATCTATTAGCTACCTGAATGTCTTCTTTAGTGAAGTGCCTGTTCATATCCTTTGCCCAATTTTTAATTGGGTTGTTCGTCTTTTTGTGATTGAGTTTTAGCAGAATCATGTAGATTTTGGAGATCAGGCACTGGTCGGAGATGTTTTAGATGAAAATTTTTTTCCCAGTCTGTAGTGGTCTTTTTACTCTTTTGGTGAAGTCTTTAGATGAGCATAGGTGTTTAATTTTTAGAAGCTCCCAGTTACCTAGTTTCTCCTCATCATTTTTAGTAATGTTTTGTATTCTCTTCATGCCTTTTATTAGCACTCCTAACATTTTCCCTATTTTTTCTTCCATGAACTTTGTCATTTTAGACTTTATGTTTAGATCTTTGATCCATTTGGAGTTAGTTTTTGTGCATGGTGTGAGATATGGGTCCTGTTTCATGTTTTTGCAGATGGATATCCAGTTATGCCAGCACCATTTGTTAAAAAGACTACCTCTCCCCGAATTAACTGACACTGGGACTTTGTCAAATATCAAGTGCTCATATGTGGTTGGATTTATATCTGAGTTCTTAATTCTGTTCCATTGGTCTATGTGTCTGTTGTTGTACCAGTACCAGACTGTTTTGACTACTCTGGGTGTATAATATGTTCTAAAATCATGTACAGTGAGTCCTCCCACTTTGTTCTTCTTTTTCAGTAATACTTTACTTACCTGGTGCTTCTTTCCCTTCCATATTTTGTTGGTGATTTGTTTCTTCCTCACATTAAAAAATGTAGCAGGAATTTGGATTGGAAGTACATTGTATATATAGATGATTTTGGTAGAATAGACATTTTTATAACATTAAATCTTCTGAGCAAGATATGTTTTTCCACTTATGTAGGTCCCTTTGAGTTTCTTGCAGTAGTACCTTGTAGTTTTCTTTGTATAGGTCTTTTACATCTCTGGTTAGATTTATTCCTAAGTATTTTATCTTCTTGGGGGCTACTGTAAATGGTATTGATTTGGTGATTTCTTGTTCAATGTTCTTTTTGTTGATGTAGAGGAATCCAACTGATTTTTGTATGTTTTTCTTGTAACCTGAAACTCTGCTGTACTCTCTATTAGTTTCAGTAGTTTTCTTGAGGATTTCTTAGGGTTTTCTGTGTATAAGATCATGTCATCTGCAAAAAGAGATAATTTTACTTCCTCCTGCCAATCCAGATGCCCTTTATTTCTTTGTCTAGCCAAATCACCCTGGCTAGGACTTCCAGTACAATGTTGAATAAGAGTGGTGATAAAAGGCATCCTTGTCTGTTTCTCGTTCTCAAGGGAAATGCTTTCAGGCTCGCTCCATTTAGGATGATGTTGGCTGTTGGCTTTGTATATATGCCCTTTATTGTGTTGAGGAATTTTCTTTCTATTCATATTTTGCTGGGAGTTTTTTTCACAAATGGGTGTTGGACTTTGTCAAATGCCTTTTCTGCATCAATTGATAAAATCATGTGATTCTTGTCTTTTGTTTTATTTATATGGCAGATTACATTAATTGTTTTTCTAATACTGAACCAACCTTGCATAAATCCCACTTGGTCATGGTGGATTATTTTTTTGGTATGTTGTTGAATTCTATTGGCTAGTATTTTCTTGGGGATTTTTGAGTCTACATTCATGAGGCATATAGGTCTGTAATTTTCTTTTTTTGTGATGTCTTTACCTGGTTTTGGCATCAGGGATATGCTGGCTTCATAGAAAGAGTTACTTAGTATTCCATCCTTTTCTATGCTTTGAAATACCTTTAATAGTAGTAGTGTTAACTATTCTCTGAAAGAGTTTGTTAGAACTCTGCAGTGAAGCTGTCCAGGCCAGGGCTTTTTTTTTTTGTTAAGAGTTTTTTTGATTACCTTTTCAATCTCTTTTTTTGTTATGGGTCTATTTAGTTTTTCTACTTCTGATTGTGTTAGTTTAGGTAGGTAGTGTGTTTCTAGGTATTCATCCATTTCTTCTAGGTTTTCAAATTTGTTAGAGTACAATTTCTTATAGTAATCTGATATGATTCTTTTAATTTCAGTTGGGTCTGTTGTGATATGGCTCATCTCATTTGTTATTGAGGTTATTTGTTTCCTTTCCTGTTTTTCTTTAGTCAGCCTGGCCAGTGGTTTATCAATTTTGTTAATTTTTTCAGTGAACCAGCTTTTGGCTTTGGCCATTATTTCAATTGTTTTTCTGTTCTCTCATTCATTTAATTCTGCTCTAATTTTTATTAATTGTTTTCTTCTGGTGCCTGATGGATTCTTTTGTTGCTTGCTTTCTATTTGTTCCACTTGTAGGGACAGTTCTCTGATTTTGGCTCTTTCTTCTTTCTGTATGTGTGCATTTATCGATATAAACTGGCCTCTGAGCACCGCTTTTGCTGTGTCCCAAAAGTTCTGGTAGGAAGTGTTTTCATTCCCATTGGATTCTATGAATTTCTTTATTCCATCCTTAATGTCTTCTATAATCCAGTCTTTTTTGAGCAGGGTATTGTTCAGTTTCCAAGTGTTTGATTTCTTTTCCCTACCTTTCCTGTTATTGATTTCCACTTTCATGGCCTTATGGTCAGAGAAGATGCTTTGTAATATTTCAAAGTTTTGGATTCTGCTAAGGCGTGCTTTATGACCTAAGATGTGGTCTATTCTAGAGAATGTTCCATGTGCACTAGAAAAGAAAGTATAGTTGGTTGCAGTTGGGTGGAGTGTTATGTACATGTCTATGAGGTCAGGTTGGTTGATTGTGGCATTTAGATCTTCCATGTCTTTACTGAGCTTATTTCTTGTATGTCCTGTCCCTCTCAAAAGTGCTGTGTTGAAGTCTCCTACTATTATTGTGGAGCTGTCTATCTCACTTTTCAATGCTGATAGAGTTTGTTTTATGTATTCTGCAGCCCTGTCATTGAGTGCATAAATATTTAATATGGTTATATCTTCTTGGTGTATTGTCCCTTTAATCATTATATAGTGTCCTTTCTGATGGATTTAACTTTAAAGTCTATTTTGTCAGAAATTAATATTGCCACTCCTGGTCTTTTTTGATTGTTGTTTGCTTGATATATTTTTTTCCATCCTTTGAGTTTTAGTTTGTTTGTGTCTCTAAGTCTAAGGTGTGTCTCTTGTAGGCAGCATATAAACAGATAGTGTTTTTAACCCATTTCGCCACTGTCTGTCTCTTTATTGGTGCATTTAGTCCATTCACATTCAGGGTAATTATGGATAGGTATGAATTTAGTGCTATCATTTTGATGTCTTTTTTTGTGTGTTGTTGACAGTTTCTTTTTCCCACTTAATTTTATGTGCTGAGTAGATTTTCTATATATATTGTCCTTTCCTCATATTTGTTGTTGCTGATTTTGTGTCTGCTGAGTCTCTGTTTGTTTCTTGTATTTTGTTTTGATGAGTAAGATAGTTTGTCTCCTTTGCGGTTACCTTATATTTTACCTGTATTTTTCTAAATTTGAAACTAATTTTATTTGTTTGTATCGCCGTATCTTCCTCTCCATATGGAAGGTGTATGAATACATTTCTTAGTCCTTCTTATTTTTTTTTCTTTATTATATTAATGTTGTCTTCTTTTATATAAAAACATTGCTGTTACCCAGTTTTGGGCTTTTTTTTTTTTTTTATATATAATCTTGCTTTGTTTCTTTGGATTTCCCTCCCTGGGTTGACTTCTGGTTGCTCTGCCCAGTGTTCTCGCCTTGGGTTGATACCTGATATTATTGATTTTCTAACCAAAGAACTCTCTTTAGTATTTCTTGTAGTTTTGGTTTGGTTTTTACGAATTCACTAACCTTGTGTTTATCTGGAAATGTCTTAATTTTGCCTTCATATTTAAGAGACAGTTTTGCTGGATATATGATTCTTGGCAGGCAATTTTTTAAATATGTCATCCCATCGCCTTTTTGCCTGCATGGTTTTTGCCACGTCGTCCGAGCTTATTCTTATTGGCTCTCCTTTGTAGGTGACTTTTCGTTTATCTCTAGTTGCTCTTATAATTCTCTCTTTATCTTTGGTTTTGGCAAGTTCGATTATAATATGCCTTGGTGACTTTCTTTTAACATCTACCTTATGTGGAGATCGATGAGCATCTTGGATGGATATCTTCTCATCTTTCATGATATCAGGGAAGTTTTCTGCCAACAAATCTTCAACAATTCTCTCTGTATTTTCTGTTATCACTCCCTGTTCTGGTACTCCAATCACTCGTAGGTTATTTCTCTTGATAGAGTCCCACATGATTCTTAAGGTTTCTTCATTTTTTTTTAATTCTTTTATCTGATTTTCTTCAAATATATTAGTGTCAAGTGATTTATCTTTGAGTTCAGAAATCCTAGCTTCTACTTGCTCAATTCTTCTCCTCTGACTTTCTATTGAGTTGTCTACTTCTGTAATTTTATTGTTAACCTTCTGAATTTCTGATTGTTCTCTGTCTTTCAATTTTTCCAGCTTATTAAACTTTTCATTATTTCCTGAATAATCTTTCTAATTTCTTCAGTTGCTTTATCTCTGTGTTCCTTGGCTTGTTCTGCATGTTGCCTCATTTCCTTCCTGGTGTCATGAAGGGTTCTGTATATTAAACTTTTGTATTCTGTCTCTGGTAATTCCAGGAATGCGCTTTTTTTCTAGAAGATCCCTGGATTCTTTGTTTTGAGAGCCTCTAGGGTGATCATGGTCTGTTTCTTTATGTGACTTGATATTGACTGTTGTCTCCGAGCCATCTATGAGTTATTGTATTAGTTTATGCTTGCTTATTGTGTCATAACTTCTTGGTTTAGTTTGTTTTGTAATACCCCTATGGGTTGCTTGAGTGAGCTAGCTTGATTATTTTCACCTTTGGAGTTCTGACATCCTGTCACCAGATGGCTAGAGCTGTTATCAGGTACATCAGTCTAGGCTTCCATTCAGTTTTCTTTTATGAATCCTGCTCAGGTTTCCAGGTAGCCGATCATCAAGTTGTGGTACAGGCTCTGTCCTACAGTCTTAGAAGGGCACAGGTGATTGGCGTATATACCGGTATCTGATTGCAGCAGGGGGTCATGCTCTGAACAAGGCAGGGGGCTGAGAACTGACCCCCGAGTGTCTCTGAGGAAAGCGTGTCCCTGTTCCCTAGAGCATGGAGGTGGGTGGATTCTGCAGATGGACCATGGGCACCCAAAGTTTTTGGTTGTAAGGACTGGGAGGTACCAGTTATCTTTGGACCCCTGTTGCAGGTGGCTAGGTGACCTGAGTGGAGCTACCAGTGCTTAGGTCCCTGATGTAGGTAGGCGAGGACCTCGTTCAATAGGCAAAGCAATGTCAAACATCAAACACCCACCTCTCCACTGCACAGCTGAAATGGTGGAGTTTGCCAACAAGGGCCTATTCTCCCAAAATAGGCCCACACAGGTCCATGCAGAAGGGAAAGGTGCTCAAAGTCTATGGACAGTTTATGCCTGGAGAAGAACCATTTCTGTCCTGAGCTCCTCGGTTAATGGAGCTAAAAAATTATCTTTTCCCCCAGTTGCAAATTTTTTCCTTCCCCAAGGCCGGGAGGATGGCTCTAGGTGCTCAGCAGGGCCTATTGCAGGCCCAGGGAATTCAGCCACTGAAGCTGGGTTGGGGGTGTTGGGGAGCATAGTGAAATATACACAAGTACTTAGCTTTTGCCGAGAGCACCATTCTGCTCAGGTTCCGGAGGTGGGGGTAGGCTGTGTGGCTGGCTGCTTCCCCCTGAGGAAAGTGCGGCCAAACGCTAGTACCAGCCTGCCGCGGCTCCAGGAATGGAGCCTAAGGGCTCCCCGCAATTCAGATCTGGTAACTCCTCTCCGCTTCTGAATGGTCTCTTCTTCCCCCGCCCCTCAGTTTGTTTTCTAAGCTTGCCTTTGAAGCTCAGGGCTCCCAGCTTGTCACAAATACACTCGTTTCACTTGTTTTTTCGGGTCTTTGTTGTAAAGGGAGCTTGCTGGAAGCACCTGTCTATTCTGTCATCTTGGCTCCACCTCTCCGTATCAACTGAATTCTCTTAACAAGTCTAGGAGACAGAGATAATTGTCATCATTTTATAGATGATGAAACTGACTACTTCAAGGGCAAGTAGTCTGGCTCCAGAGTCCTCCCTCTTGACTGTGACAACAAGCAATCACACCGTCATCCACCCCTCTCACTTCTGTCCTTATCTACAAAAGGAGGTAGGTGCATCCATCTTCCTCATGTCTATGCTCACGCTTCTCGTCAATGACTTGTTTCCCTTTTGAAGGTTGCTCCTAATGTACATTTTTTTATCTAATTCAATCCCTATTAAAATATTTTCTTGGGAGCAGAGGGTTCTGCATACTGTTTGGCAATATTCTGGAGCTGGAATAACATGTTACCTTTGTTTAGGTTTTGGTCTAGATTGATATCCCCTCTTATTTCTCAGTAAAGAGTACCAAAAAAACTATATTCTGACTTATCAAGAGACCATATTCAGCCAAAAGGAAAACCTTTGTTATTTTCAAAGAGAGTTCTTTTGTTTAGACTTACTTCAGACTGATGTGGTCTCAAGCAATGCTCTGGCAGTGCTGTTGGCGGAGCAAAGGGAAAGAATGTGAATATCCTAGATGCCTTAGAATACATTCCACCCATGAGTAGAGCTGCAGGGTAATCTGAAGTCTCTAGGGAACTGATTCCCAAATATAAGTTTTAATTTGTTTACCTTAAACTTGGAGCCTCTTAACAGTAGTTCCCTTGGAGTTCCTTCGTTGGCACTCAATCTATCCTTATCTTCTAGGGTGTGGGGCATGTCTCTTTCGAGCTATGTTTAAGCCTGCATTATTTCACAAATGCTTCAAAACTGAGCCAAATTGTCCCTGTCCCTGAGGAACAAACAAAACCCTGGCAGGGAAAGGCAGCATTCAGACTTCCTCTCCCCATGGCTCCTCAGGGACCAAGCCACATCAGAGGAAACCAGACCTTTAGCCTTCTTCTCTCCCAGTTCAGCTGCCTGGCTCAGACCAAAAAGGCTTTGGTCTATTTCTCTAGCCGTAGGTGCTTTTCATGTCATTTCTTCTTACTGAGCTTGAGGCTTCTCTCCCTTTTCAGAATGAAGATTCAACTTTATGGAAGAAAAAACAGAATGGTGATGTTATAAATTTAGATTCACCAAGTAAAGATAAAATCTGTTTCACTCATCGTATTATCTCCAGTGTCTTGCAAAGTAGATGTTCCATGAATTAATGGAATCAGAAGATAAAACATTTTCTAAGAAATAGGGGAATAAACATTTCCACACACCCAATTAGAAAGGCAATGATTGGCTTAGCTATCTAAAAATATCCTCCCTATGACCCTATTTTATCTTTTCTGAATGAAGTTATTGGGTCTTCATCCGTACGTGAGGAAATTTTTCTTTGAGAGCTAGGAAGCTAAGAACCATCCACCATGGGTGTGGACAGAACAATGTGGTGAAAAATAGCCTGGACATGAAGTTAAAGTATTCTGTACATGGCTGCCATTCTATGGAGCCAAGGATAGATCCCTTTACTCCTAGGGGTCTCGGTTTTCTTCTCTTTAAAATGGAGAGTCTGGTCTAGATGACCACCAACAATGTATCAGTTTGGATGCTTTCTGGCCCAAGTGCCTGAAAAACCAACTAGAAGTGACTTCAACAAATAATAAGCAGTCCAGAGGCTTCTGATGACGATATGATGTAGCACTCTTTGGCCATAAACATTGTTCCTTCTGTATTCTACCCAGAGTGATGTCACTATGAGACTATGCCTGGTGTAAAGGGGATACATTTCTAAGTCAACTCGGAAATGAAATGTGGTCTCTTTAAAAAAAGTAAAAAATGATTAGCCTCAACATAGTAAAATAGTTACAACTTTGTGGGAGAGATGTGAAATGTTTTACTTCACTGAACTGTCCCAGATGGTAAGCATATTGAAAGGCTGTATCTTAAAATGGATGTATGGTGGATTTAGTTACAAATGTACAATACTTGCATGATGCATATGTGTGGAATAAACTTTTAAGAGCCTGTCATTGCCTAGCCTTCTGGCCAATGAATACTTATAATAATGTACAACACAAACATATCCACATTTTAAAAAATGTATTAAGGGTAAAAGAGTATCTAAAATCAGTGAGATGTCAAAAGAAACTATGGTCATTAGAAAAGAAAAAAGAAAAGCACGACTAAGTATACAAAAGAAGGTAAAGAACATTAGGCTCAACGCAATGGTTAAGACAAGTGAAACATTAAAATGCTTGTGAAAATGTAATCAATGTCCCTCCCAGAAGGGAGACCAGTGGGAGGCATCTCCATTCACCTCTAAGAATGTCAGAGCCAGAAACACTCAGTGGGGTGGGAAATGAAATGGAAGACACCAGGGAGACTGATTTGTTTTAACCCAACCACTCCATTGTGCACTTCAGGTCGTACACATTTAAGAGGTGAGGGGAGGCAGACGCATGTATTCTAATGAGAATTCAATTAGTTCAAGGAATCTCAGAAACCAGGTGTAAATTCTGCAGGATATTAAAAGACACCTGAGAGGAGATTTAGGGTTTGTAGCATGCCAGATCAGTTTTCGAGGAGCTGGCAGACTGGCAGCTGCCTAGCTGTCGCTGAGGCTTTCCCTCACAGGTCCAAGTAATTGCCAGCCTTTGACTCAGAGCAAGTGTGACTTGAAACCGCTAACTGGGCTAATCCAGCACAGACCCACTCTGCTCCATTGCGGCCACCTGCCTGGGTGTTCAGGATGTGACTGCCACACGAGGAGCTGGAGAAGGTCCTGGGTTCTGAGATGTTTGCAACCAGTTAGGGGACTGGGTGTGAGGACCTGGTTTCCTGTGGTTGTTGGACAGCTGTGATAAAATGATGCAGGACAGTCTGATTTGGGGCAAAAAGCAGCAGGAGCTTAACACCCACGAGGGCAGAGGATGAACCACAACTGAAGAACAATGTCCTGCTGAAGAGAAGTGCTGAGCTGGTCCCCGCAGGGGCCACTCCCAGGGCCTTTAAGGACTTTATGTCTGCATGATTAGCCAGGATGAAGGGGCCAGCTGCAAACTTTAATTTCCTGATGACACAAAAGAACCATGGACAATATACAGATAGGATTTGAATTTGTAATAAGCAGCGGCTTAATCCACAGCAAAGGATAGTGTAGACCAAAAAAAAAAAAAAACCTCCTGAAGTTTCTTAGGTTCCCCATTCAAACATATTTTTTTAATCTGATTTGTTTTTGTTTTAATTTTATTGCAGTAAAACACACATAACAAAACATCTGCCATTTTTTACCTTTTTTTAAGTGTACAATACGGTGACATAAATTATATTCACCAAATTAGACAACCATCACCACCATCCATGTGCAAATCTGGCATTCTTTACTGGGAGCTTTACTGCAAGGAATTTGTCTTGGAGGAGCCACTGGGGTTGCTGTAGGAAAGCAGCAATTCGCTCTTGCTCTAGGACCCTGAATTCCCGACAAACCCCTCTGTTCTCCCAGCTAGAAGACAAGCTGAGTTTGTATAACAATGTCGCGTGTGTCTGGTCTGAAGAATAATCTGGATCGAGGAATGTGCAATTTATTCCACTAAGAATATTTTACCAGACGCCAACCTTCTTTTACTGAACTCTGAATCTTGAGACAGGAAGGGAGATTTTAAAAATAATCAGTGCTTTCTTTGCTCTTACAGACAAAAACACAGCATTTGAGGTTCCTCCCCTCCCCCCAAGTACTGTTGGAATCAAATTAGCTGCTGGAAAAGAAATGCTCAACCTTCATCTTTGTTCTTTCCCTTTCAGCTTTAATCATCTTGAAGTGTTAAGGTGAATAAAAAAGAAAAAGTTTAGGTCAACAGGAAGTGCCTCGTGATGGGGACTGGCTTTAATAGCGCCTTGAAAGCCATGGACAAAAGGGGCCAGATGTTTTGACAGGGCACTGAGGAGCACACAGGGTCTGGGAAAGGGAAAGAGGCATTTCACCAATTCTCAGAACAGGGGGCTTTTTGTGTCCAGTTCTTGGAGAGATTCCGAAGCACGAGTTTTCTTCGAAGAGGCAAAAGATTAGAACGTTGTGCCTGCACGGTTCCAAATTGTGAATACGGCGTGTTAATCTTATTAATTATGAAAACCACCGCCGAGTGAGCATTTACACTGTGCTGGAAACTTACTTACAGTATCTTATGTGGTTCTTTGCGTGCCAAGACTATTATTCCCCATTATTCCCGTTTTACCGGTCAGTCAATTCAGGCTAAGAGAACTTATTTGACTGTTAAGTGTGGTAGCTAAAACTCGAACCCTGGCCTGCCAGACTCCAACCCATGCTCCGACTCCCTTGCCATGATAGAAATCAAAGGCAGAAGTCCCAAGAACACTTGGAGCTACATTACAACTGCCTTATTATTCCTCGGATCTGCTAAAATCAAAAACCTGAAGGAGCGTGCAGCATAAAGCTCTTGACGTGATTTATCCAGCCCCTCTTACCCACCAAGCTCCCCTCCCTCCAAGAAAAAATAATAATTATGCAGGACTTCCCATTTCACTGTTTTTTATTCTGGACTTCATTACTGTTACAGTGTTTACAAAATTCCCTAGTGTAGCTCCAGGGGAGGAAAGCAATAGGAGAGCGTCCAGTGTTGAGAGAAAGCACCCCAGAGAAGAACTCACCCCTGGGCTTTTTAAAATTTTTTTTCCCTTCTTCAAACACAAAAACAATGGGGACACTGTGCTTACTGGACAAAAAGAAAATCTTGCTGTACGATATTTGTGTTCTTGCGAGTTAGTTTTTGGAAGCCATGGTCAAGTTCTAGTGCTCAGAAACTCTACCCCTGCCTTTCTCTCTTTGGCATCGATGATGCCTCAAGGCTGGAGCTGGCTGCACGGAGGCTCACCAGCTGCCAGGACCTGGATCTGACAGCCTTCTAGGCACAGCTGTTGTGGAGATGGGCTCTGTTCCAAGAGGGCTGTGTCATCACCCAACTGCCTGGGAGGGACAGGGGATGGGCAAGATTCAGAACAAGGTGGATCCCGTCCTATTGTGTTCTCCTTTCCCTGAAATGTGCTTGCCACTGTGTCCTGGAGCTCTGTCCATGTTTGGCTTCCTCTTTGCTTTCTGTACCAAATTTGTCCTCAAAACTCTGCCTCAGTGCAGGCCGCCCAGTTATTCTGCTGGGGAAAATTTTGCTATATGTAGGTGACCAGCTTCTGAGTGTTTCTGACCCATAATATTCCTCAGAATGATGCTGGGAACTGTCTCTGAGAGTTGAGGCTTGCTGGCTGAGCTGTCAGAGCTCAGAACCCTCCATCCATCCTTCTTGTCTAGTACAATTGAGCTAATTAATATGACTGGGGAACAGTGGAGCTGCTAATGGGAGCCAAGAAAGTGTTGGGGGTCCAAGACAAATGACTCTTGGCTCATGTTGCTAAGCAGCTTAAGTTTCAGTTTTGAAAATTACTTCAGTTTTACTTAAATCATCTTCCATGCCAGACAGCCAATTTTGAGGACTGATGCATGACAAAGCCACCCCATCTGCTGTGAGTATTCTATCAACTTTATTTGACCCATAATAAGTAGGTAAGAAGATGGTTTGTCCACACCCTGCCCACGGCCTCGTTGAAGGAGGAAAGAAGGAGCAGGAGTGTTATCACATTGGTTTGCCCAGGTAAGAAAGAGCAAAGCAATCAAGTTAAAACTGCATTTCAATTTCCTCCTCTGAAGAATGTGTTCCTAAGTGAATTAATGTGGTGTTCCTTTTATCTGAAGATCTGTGGTAGCTCATATCTTCTGAAACAAGTCTGACTCACTTAGTTTCAACAGAAGTGCATGACCAGGCATTATTTGAAAAATAGCAAAATAACTTTATAAGATTTCAGGAGAATAATTTATACTTATTTTTATATATTTTTTGAATCACTGAAGTGATGGTATTAATCATGCAGAAAGGCAGCATAGTCAGACACACCAGGGCTTGAATCCTCCAGCTGCCACTTGCTGGCTGTTTGACTCAAGGACGTTACTAATCTAAGACTCAAATTCCTCACTGGCCAGATGAAGGTAACAATAATACCTACCTCATGGGACTGTTATGAGGAGCCAATAAAATAATGAGCATATTAGGCACTTGACCCAGAATTTGCTTTACAGTAAGTTTTCAATAACCGTATTCTAGCTCAGATAATATCTACCTCAGATAACAGTAAAATTAAACATGGCCCCGTGTGTTAAGGTTCTCATGCATAGCAGGTACTATAAACATTAGTTCTCTCTCCCTCCTTGCAATATTGTAGCGGTTAGGTTTACTGAAACATTCTATGTAAGGTTACCCTTACATTTACTTTCTATACTTCAGGCCATTTTGCTGAATTATTCTGTGGATTTTAGTATTCCATTTACCTACCACTTTTAAATCAATATCCCTCCTGAAGGGACTGAATTCTGCTCCACATACAAAAAAAAAAAAAAAAAAAAAAAAAAAAACAAGCAAATTCAACCACAGATTCAGGATCCAACAAGTCTATTGAAGACAAAGTGTGGGACCCTGTGCTGGGGCCTTCATGTGCACCATGTCACCCAGTCCATCTCAGACATGTCCGTCTCGTTCAGGGCTATAAACCAGAGCTCCTCTGCTTGCCCCTCAGGCCCCCGAAATCTCGTATAGGAGAGAGTATATCTACAGGCCTGGCTATATGATTTATAACAGTCCTGATGTATTCCAAGTCATGGGGCTAGGAAGAAGGCACTAAATGCCAAGGTTTTAAAGACAGTGCCTCACAGAAATGACCGTAAATAGCAGCTCAGGAGGCCACTTACATGAAGTCAGGCCCGTTTAGGACTAGAGGCTGTTACAGTGTGAGCTTATCATAACTTGATTCAAGTGCAATAAGCGAGAAGTAGAGAAGATGACCAGTCAGTGTGAGAAAGCCAAGTGTAGATCAGATAACCACATTAAAAAGATTAAAATGTCCAGCCTGCTATAAATGCCTGCTAAAATCCTAAAAAGGAGTCTGGAGAGACCCATAAAATCATAACTAAGAAAGTGAGAGAGCCCTGAAGCTTTAACCAGATGTTCCTGTGATATGAATGACTATGTTAGTAAATTTTCATCCTAGCAATACAGCTTCATATTGATCTTTTGCTTTTATTAGTCAGTGCTGCTATGAGATTAAATATCGTCTGGTAGGAAATACAGGCTTCCCTCTCTAGAAGGCTCTTCTCAGTAACCCAGTGTTTGTTATCGCAAAGCGCACAAGGGAGTTGATAATGAATTGCACAACAAGGCAGAATCTCAAGTCTATAAAAAGAGTTATATAAGGGGTAGCCTTATAGAGAATAACCTCATTTGGGAAGCCAGCATTGTGTGCCGTGCCGAGTAGGAAACCTATGGAGAGCTTGTCTGAAACAGAAATAGACACAAGTATTTATGACCAGGAGCACCAATTGCAATCTACAGTGCTAAACACTTAATCTCTGGTTAGATTTTACTCCAGATCCACGCTGAAGTCAGCAGAATTAAATCTTAAAGTGTATTTCAGCAGCCTTAAATCCTTCTGATACTGTTAGCGGTGGAAGGGCTCCAAAATGCATTCTGTTAATAAGACAGTAAAGTATAAAATCGAGTTATCTCCTTCAAGGAGAAAAACAGAGAGTAAAGGAAGCGAGTCCTGTAAAATCTCATTCCCCCCATTCAGGCCTTTTCTACCTGAGTTCCTTTCAATTGATTCTTTTACTATCATCAGACTACTCTCCTTGACAAATAACAGACAAAAAAAAAGAAAATCACTAGCCCCCACCCCCTTTTTTTTTAACTAAGAAAGCAATGGTACCCCTGCAAAAAGGCTTAGTGTTTTCTCCTTTTTATCTTTACAGGTCAGAGGAGGTTAAGATTTTGCCAATCAGCTTGTAATATGCGTTTGAAGTCTCCTTGGGCTAGCAAAAGGAATTCAGCAGCTGTTACCTTTTCTTTCTCACTTAACATAACTTTTGGTTTACCTGCAGCTAAAAGAAATTTATGCAACACACTCAGGGATGTTGTTCAAGTCCCCGAGGCAGCTCCATTAGCTTTCCAGGAGCAGCATCAAAAGCTTAGTATGCCACAAAAGAAAGAAAGAAACGAAGACAGAGAGAGAGAGGGAGAGAACCCACCACCAACACCCTTTGAACATGCAACGTGGAGGTGGAGAGCTAGACTGGCTCAAATGGGTAATGTCAAAATGAAGCTTAAACCTCCAGCTTGTCATCTGTTCTCACATTCCAGAGTTTCTGCACATATGGGATAAGAGACCACCCACCACTCTGAGATCCCTGCAGGGCACCATTGGGTAGTTAAGTAATGAATTTCAACCTTAACTCAGAATTTCTTTGCTCTCATGAGTTTCAGTCAAAATCCTCCTTGATATGTCAGTATGCATGACTGTTGGTAATTTCATGTCCTTTAGGCATTTTTTCCTCCCTGTCTAGTGGTTAGAATTGTGGTGTTGGCGAGGAATACTGAATACATCATGGACTGCCAGAAGAATGAACAAATCTGTCTTGGAGGAAGTATGGCCAGAATACTCCTTAGAAGTGAGGATGGTGAGACTTCATCTTACATACTGCAGAAGGACATCATGCTTGGTAAAATCGAGGGACAGTGAAAAAAAAAGGAAGACCCTCAGCAAGATGGATTGACACAGTGGCTGCAACAACAGGCTAGAGTATACCAATGATTGTGAGGATGGCATGGGACCAGGCAGTGTTTCGTTCTATTGTACATTTGTTCTGTTGTCACTGTGGGTTGGAACAGACTTGACGGCACCTAACAACAGCAAGGAGTTAGAAAAAAATAGAAACTCTGTTGTATTATGGAACTAACGTGATTACAAGAAATTGAGCTGTAGCAATCCATTGGGCAAATACAAAAATATAAGAAAATATAGATTTATACTCCACTGGGAAGCCATGTTATATTTAGTTGAAAATTTAGTGTAGTATATTAATGTTTCCCCTCTCAAGTGGCTTGGGATTTTCATAGGTGAATTTGGCTTGGTTTCTTAATTTGTGGGTAAAAAAAACACCTAGTAAGTATATCTGTATGTAATCATGTATATATGTGATAAATGCCCTGGAACAAAGATGTGTGTGTATATTTTACCACACAAAACTACGAAATTGAGGAAAGCAAATACATAAAATTTAATTACTAATTGAGCCTATAATCAGAACAAAGAGATATGGAAATCTTAAGACTTATTTCTGTTGAAATAAATAAGATAGGTAAATTATTTCAGAGACTTTTCTTGTATAACTGCCTAAAATGAAACCTGAAAAAAACTTCATTCTTCACCTCTAATTTTGCTGGATTCCGTGCAGATCCCCAGATTCCTGTATGACATCAGAGTTAACATTTACAGACCATTATTCACCCAATTACCCAACATAATTAGGTTGGGAAGATGCCATGTTTTTGGGAAGTTGATTATAACCTAGATGGAAATTAGAGAGGTGCCCTCTTTTACAGCAACCCAACAACACATCCTGGGTAACTTCTACAAATGGTGAGTCTTACTTTATTTTATTTTTATCATTTGCTTCATTTTGAGAGCGTTCTATTTTGTGAACTTGTCCTCAAATTCTGGGGACCCAACCTAGTCAGTGCCTATAGTTCCCAGTGCCTGGCTATGGACAACTTCAGTTTATATTCTTTGGGCTTTGCTTTTAAGTCTTAGCTCCAAGAAGTCTTCTCAAATCCTGCTGTTTGAAATCAACCCCTTCCCTCATCTAGCCCCCTGGTTGTATCTCCACTGTAGTGCCCATCATCATCCACCTTCATTCAAGTTATTTCTGTAAGTCACTCCCTGTTAAATTGTGAGCTCCTGGATTGCCAAGTTTGGGTCGTCATCATTTTTTATGTTCCCTTCAGTGCCTCGGACTTGTTGCTAGTTGCCATGAATTGATTCTGACTCATGGCAACCCTATGTTTCAGTGCCTAGAACAGTTTCTTCATATAAACTGTCCTGCAAAAATGTCCTTTGAACTCAATTGCCTTCTCTAAAATCTGGGATTTAAATCCATCCTTAGGGAGTGGTATGAAGATGAATGAGCAAATGGCAGAAACACTTTCTAGTGATGTCAGAGATGGACCAAACACACATCTGGTCCTGGACCCTTGATATGGTGTGCATGTAAAACCAAATTAACCTCCAGAGAATTTAACAAATAAAGTGAATGGTTTGCACCCTCCAGGTGGCCCTGGAGAGATAAGGAGAGTGGGGAAAGGAAGAGATGCTGCTGCCAACCCCAGTGTGATTAAGCTAGTCTCCCCTCCATCTCCATTCTTCCATCCTCCATTGTTTCACAACACTGACAGGGCCAACAATTTGCAGTTGATTCCAGGTGCCCATGGCTGTGGAACTCCTGCCATGTCAGAGAGAGATGAACAACTTTCCCATGAACAAATCTGAGCTGCAAAGATATTGTTCCATTCCCACTTGTAGCAGCTTGTGTTGCCTATCTTTGTTCACTGATGCTACCATCCTGGTGGCTCAGTCAAGTCTCTATTTCTATGCACCACATGAGAGGGCCTGTAACTGCCCCAGGAAGTGGTGAATAGGAGTGCACAGAGGCCTAGAAAGAGGACCAGTCATTGCACCTTGATGCTATCTGAGATGTCTCCATTATAACTTGCATCATTCTGCAGAGATGAAATGCCGTCTCATCTTGAGATGGTCCGAGATCCTTACACCATATCACCTTATTGCCCCGTGTTACTGTTTCCTTCTTATCTCCTCCCCAAAGGGGGAGGGTCTCGAACATTAGGTCTCAGGAAGCCCTCCAGGGGAACTTACTAAAATCTTGAATTCTAGGCCTTCCACCTGGAGTGGTACCTGGGACCTGCATTGTATAGTTAAGTTTAACAAAGAAACATGCATTTGTCCATCAAAGCTACTGGGCTAGTTGCTGAAGATTAAAAAATTAAATGGAACTTGGGTCCGTCCTGTCCTCAAATAGCAAATAATTGGGGACCAAAAAGAATGACCATTTGTGATGGTTAATGTTATATGTCAACTTGGCTAGGCTATGGCACCCAATTGTTTGGTCAAACACTAGTCTAGATGCTGTTATGAAGTAGTTACACGTGCTTCAATCAGTTGGCCTTAAGGGAAGCAGATTATACCCTCTATAACGTAGTGGACCTCTTCCCATCAGTTGAAGGCTTTAAGAGTAAAAAGGCAGCTTCCCTAAGGTATATTCTTCTTTCAGACTGTAAGTAGACATTTTGCCAGAGCTCCCTCACTCTTTATTCTTCCTGCCACCTGAAATACAGATTTTGGGACATAAGACTGCAGGAATCTCCAGCCTGTCACCTGATCTATCGATTTTTGACTTGCCAGCATCCTTCCCCCGCCACTGCATAATCACATGCACTGATACCTTGAAACAAACTTTTCTCCCTATCTCCCTTTCTAGATGTATTATCTATCTATCTATCTTACTGGTTCTGTGTCTCTGAACCTGACTAAAAATCCATCCTGATTTAGACAATGGATCACCCAGCTAGTTCAATTCTCTGTCTTAAAAAGGATAAATAAGAACTTAAGGTAGAAGGTCATGGTTTGTCCTTGACGTAGACCTTTCCTATATATATCTCTTAAGTTTCCTAACTAAGCTTAGTGGCCTGTTGTCCATGCAGGCACACTGAAAACAGGGCATGAAGGCATGTCAGAGATCACCTGGCCCTGTCTCCCTATATCACAGATTAGGAAATTGAGAGGTTAAGGGCCGTGTAAAAGGTCCCTGCTTACTTTGTAGCAGAGCTCACACCAACACCAGACTTTTCCACTCATTATTTTTCCCACATCAACATGTTGCTAGGAATAAGGTTGTCCATTAGTCCATTAATTAGTTAATCATCTGTTCTACAAATACTAACCACCTACCATGTGCCAGGCACAAGGCTTTGCTCTGAGCTTTTTAATTGAATAAGACCCTCTTTCTGTCCACATAACCTTATAATCTAGTGGGAATAGAGATAAGAAAACAGGTCACATAAAGTCAACTTCCTGTGATTTTTGTCATTAATATAGCTCTTATATGTGTTAAGGGAAATCCTTCCATTGTCCCTAGGCATGATTTGCAGACTTAGGTCATATCCTCCCTGACCTTTTGCCTCACTGTTTGATCAATCTGAACCTTTTCAGCCAGATCTCCTATAGCAGCAAATGTATGTATGAGGCCTATGGCCTTCATTTCATTGAGGAGACTCTGCCACTGTTTCTTCCTTAAGAGGAGGCAAGTTGCACAAAGTGTTTCAAGGGCTGATGCTCCATGATTTGGTACAGTGTAGAACAAAACTTTTGTTATTTTTTTCTACTTGACCTTCAGTTGATGGGACCACAACTCTCAGCCCCTCTCCTAGTTTCTAGGAATGCTTGGGATGATCATTGTAGATAGAGTTTGGATTTCATTTTCCTGACATCCATCACCTTCTAATGTCGTGCATGAAAGCACATGTACTCTGCCCACTCACAAGCATCTCAATATGGTCCCAGCGTTCACTTATCTTTATTTGACATTTCAAAGCAAAAGATCTTAGTTGCAATTGTAAATTTGAAAATTTCACTGAGGACTCGCCCCTCCCCCCTCCTGGAGAACAAATCATTTTCTTCCAATTAGCCTTCTTAAGTTACAAGAGAGACAGTTTTAATTCCTGGCCCTCCTGAATTTCAGTCTTCTCTGGACTAGCCACACCCCTTAACATCTGACTGTATTAATGAGCTCATCTTCTGGCTTAACTCCTCAGCCCAGGCAAATCCGAGGAAGAAAATTGCATTTTATAGCTATAAAACCTAAAACTTTATCCCACCGGAGTCACAGTACCCTGAAAGAGCTCACATTTGTATCGTAGTGAAATGCCAGTGGTTCAGAAAAACAACTAACCAAACCCACAGTGAACCACTCTTGCCACCTTCAAGGGTGCTAAATTATTTTGTCCTTATGTATATGCCACTTAGTAGTTTTCAAATATGTGCATAGTTTGTCAGCCAAGTAGAGGGTAAATTTTCATAGGACAGGGACTACGTATTTTATTTTCTCTTAGAGAAACTAATATATACTCTTGGAATGCAGTAGATGCATAATGAATGTAATCTGATTAATGATCCATTTTTCCTTTAAATTCCAGTAGTATCAACCATTCAATTACTTGTTGAATGACTATTGTGTGCCTAAACCTGGCGTATGTGTTGTGTGGGATAAACCAGATGGATTTGATATAGCCCCTGTACCCGAGTACTTTGCAATTTTGTTGAAGAGGAGAGCATAAATGAAATCATTGGAATAAGAGATTTGGAAGGGCTTTAAGGACTAGTCCAATCTCATTGCAGTTGACATTAGTGCTGTTCACCGATATTTCTGTCTCCCCTCTCTTTGTGAGTACACAGGAAATCGTACTTTCCAACCCATTTGAACTTTAGGTTGGTTATGTGATTTCCTTTGGCCCAAAAAATGAGTGGAAATGTGTCTGTAAGAGCTAGAGCATGATTCTCTATTCCTGTTCCTTTCCTGCTATAGCAGTTATGGAGAAGGTTTCATGGTGAAAGGCAGGAAGTTTAAACCAGTAAGTATAGAGTCTGGAAGACAGATTCCCTGGGTACCTCCAGGAGCCTTTGCATGAGCTAGAAAAACAATTTTTGTTGAGCTAGATCATTGAGATTTTGGGGTATTTGTTACCACAGCGTAACCTAACCTATCCTAACTAACATGTCCTTCATTTTATAGATGGGAAAATTTAAGTGTTAACCTGTGTAGTATGGAAACTCAATACATTAAGTGTTAAATGTAACTGTGGACTAGAATGGCTGATGGATGCTTTATGCAGGATCTCTTTGTAGCATGTTATGATTAATCCTGGGGAAATGGTTGTAGCGTTGGCAGTGATGATAATGGTGATGATGATGAGTCATTCCCCGTCAGGAGAAGACAGGAAGAAAATGGATACGTAATTATAGCAACAAGAGTCATAGCTTATTAATGGGTAACTATTTTTTTTATTTGTGCTATTTAAACACTTTATTTGCATTCTTTTTTACTTATCACAATCATCCCTGTGAGATAATTATGATGATTATTTCCATATCTTAAAAGAGGAAACTGAGGCATAGAAAACTTCACTCAGAATATCTGGAACTACTTCATTGACAGATTCCTTCCCAACTTCTTCTCTAACTGAGGCTTAGAGATGTCCGTTTTCTACTCAAGACTTTTACCTTCCCTTATGCACTCATTCCATCCTGTCCCTTCCTCTGGACTCTTGTCCTAATAGTTGTCCCTTCCTTTTTCAGTATTGTTTACTATGCCATCTCCACTACTTCCATCCCTTTACCCTATAAACTAGGCAAGTAACTTCCAGTTAAAAATAAAAAGTATTTTAAAAATGAATGTAAAACCAAAATAACTGACTACGCCCTGATTTGCCTTCAAGTTATCATACTCTTTCACCATATATTTAGAACCAAACTTATTTAAAAAGCTGTCTATACTCTCTGTTTTCACTTCCTCAATCCATCATAGAAACTTCCCTGGATGAGTTATCACAGATTTACTGGTTGCCAAATTCAATGGGTGAAATGAGTCCCGGTCTTCCCAGATGTACTGACCAAGACTAACTGGCTTTTAAGTCCCAGCTCTTTTCTAGATTCCTTTTTACTACTTTACTCCTCTTTCTTAATTGACTTTGAAGATTTTTCTTTCTCTACTGGCCCCTTAAATGGTGATCGCATAGTTGGATTCTCAGCCCTTACTCTTCTGATCCTTCCGTGAGGACAACCTCCTCCACTCCTATGGCTGTAACTATATGTCAATATGTTAAATACTCTCAGATTTATAGACCTGGTCCAGTTATCTCTCAAGAACTTCATAAATTAATATTCCACCCCTCTATTCATATGTCACCAAGGCACCTTGAATTTAACAAGTAAAAAAATAAACTCATTCCTTGCCACCCTAAACTTGCTCCTACTCCTGATCCCTCAAACTGAAAGCTTGCAAACCTGTTTTCCTCATATTTCACTGTAATTAGACATCGTATCCTAAATCAACCACCTGAATAGGTCTCAAAGCTCTCTACCCCTTTTTGCCATCCCTGCCATTGGTTTAATTCAAGGCCTTGTCATTTCATCTTAACTCGATCATCTCCTTAATCCCAGTCTAGACTCCCTCCAAACCATCCTTCATACTTCAACAAGAAAAATTTTCTAAAATTCCAAATGTTCATGTCATTCCTCTACATTGTTCAAAGGCACCTCATCACCTTCTGGATAAAAATCAAAATGCCTTAGCAGATATACAATGCCCAGGTCTCTGGCCTCCTCTGCTGCTACTCTCTTCTTCGTGTTGAGCCTTCACTCCCAGGGCGCAGCTAAGCCAAAGATGTTTTGGCTCTGGTAAAAGCTATTTAGGTAGTTGATTTTTTCTCCCTAAAACACTCTTCACTTTTCCCAGAGGCTTCCTTAGGTATATTTCACCTGAAAAACCTTCAAGTCCCAGCTCAGAAGTCACTTCTGTTGCGAAGCCTAGGTGCTCCCAATTCAGTGCCCTCACAGGACCTGAGCACGTGTCGGTTATAGTGTCATTATACTGCATTGTGATTGTGTGCACAACACCCTCCTGGCTAGAAGTGCAAGATCAGTGAGTGTGGAGTCTGTGTTATATTCCTTCTTGTGTCCCTGTGCCTGGAACACCACAGCTGCTCAGTAAATATTGTTAAAAATATAGTAATAAATAATTTGAAAATTACTTGACATTTTGGGTTGAATTTCCTTCTGTAAATTAATGTTGTTGTTTTACATGATGATCTCATAGCTTGGTTCCAGCTCTCATCTCAAATATTGTTTGAAAGACCACCAGCTTACTTACATTTCACAATAGGTATAGGACTAGACCATTGAAGGTCCCTGGGTGGCATAATGCACAAAAAATAAAGTCAGTACATTGTCATCAAGATTTATAGAATGCCCAGTCTATGTTCAGAGTCCTGTAGTTAAGAGAAAACCACTTGGCAAACAAAGAGACTTCTTTTTCTTTTTTACTTTGCTTATCTCAATCGTAGCTTAGAAGTTGCTTCTAAACCACAGGTGGGTATAAAGACAGCTTGATCTTTGAGGATTACTGATGTGTCTAAAGTGTAGGCACTATAATTCACCCTGTTTTCTGGATGAGTGGAGCACACCAAATTGATGACAGTAAGAGGGCTAGATGTACTTCTGTTTAATAAGGATACATCAGATTGGATCCCACATTTTGATTTTTTTTGTCATAGTACTATAAATTCTCTTTTTTCATTTTCTCAATCTCATTAACTTCTTTCTCTGTTGCTTCATTATTTTCAGAGCTGTCTTCTTGTAGCTGGATTTTTTTTTTTTCTAACTCACTAATCTGTCAGTTGTTACAATATTTTAAATTATATTTTTCCAATATTTCTTTCCTTGTCATCATTTATTTTTAATTGACTCGAATATATTATTTTTATGATGAAGCATAAGATTGGCTGCATGTGATGTGCAATGTATAGTTACCAAATTTTTTATAGGGCCTTTGCCTCTCGAGTCTCAAAACGCAATGCGACTTTTCTTCTCTGCCCAGATTTATGCAGAGATGAGACCATTAGGAAGAACTTAGACTAATGTTGTAGGCTCTGCAGTCTGGACCTCAATTAGTCATGGCCATAGAAAATCTAGTTGTTCTGATTTTGAGGCTTTGTGTTTTAAATTGCTAATCTAAGCAGGCCTGGAATGTCCTGAAAAGCATTCAGAAGGTGGTATCTTGGTACAAATTGTCTTCAAGGGCATAACTACAATAAACCAATCCCCTGGCATTGAGTGGCATGGTACATGGCGAATACCCTTGGTGAGGGGACACAGTGAGGAACAAGGCAGAGATTTAAAAGAAATTAACTATGGAGGGAGTGGGTGTTATGGAGAGTAACTCTAATAGATATACTAGGACTCAGGCTGAATTTTAGGCTCCAAGTGCTCATGTTATTTGTGATTCATAGTACAAGCGTTTCTTAGAATCTGGCTCAAAAAGTGGACGTTCTCCATCTGCACCCCCTGGCAGAGGGCAGAAAAAAGCAAAATAATGATAATAACAGGCAGGTAACATTTACTGAGCTGAGTAATATGTGCTGAGCACCATTCTAAATACTTTAAATATATCATTTAAGCTCACAACAATCTTCGTGAAGTAGGTCTTTTGTTATTCTCATTTTTATAATGAGAAAACCAAGAAATGAGGATAAAGCAAACTTCCCAAGGTCACATAGCTATTAATATGTGGTGGAGTCAGGATTTGAGCCCAGGCTTTCTTACCTTGTAGCCCTTGGTCTTAAGTACTACATAGATAAAAATATTGGGGAAATAGATAATTAAGGGGAATATTAAAAGAGTAGTTCCTCCTCTCCTCGGCCCCTTAACATGAGAATGCCTCAGTCTTTGGTCCTCTTCTTCACTTACACTCACATCCTTATGGAGCCCAGACAGTCATATGGGTTTGATGGACATCTCTATGCTAATGAAATCCCAATTTATATCTCCAGTCAAGCCTTTTTCCTGAACTCCAAACTCATATGTCCAGTTGCCTTCTTGAAAGCTCCAATTGGACGCCCAATAAATATCTCAAACTCAGCATGCCCCAAACTGAACTGATTTTTCTCCACAGTCCCGCTCCGCCCATAGCCTTCCACACTGCAGTTGATGGCAACTCTGTCCTTCCAGTTGTTTGAGGCAAAAACCTGGGAGTCTTTCTTCACTCTTTTTTTTTTCACTCCAAATCAATCTGTCAGCAAATCCTGTTAGCTTCAAAATTTATTCAGAATCTGATCCTTTCTCATACTCTCCTATGAAACCAGCCTGGTCCTGGTCGCTCATGCCTCTTGCTTACTCTCAATTAGTTCAGTAACTTCATAACTGGAATAACTCTATATGTTTACAGTTTATTCTCTAACAGCAGTCAGAGTGATCCTTTTAAATGTAAGTCAGATCATGGCAACCCTTAAAACTTTGTGATGGTTCCTGTCATGGATTGAATTGTGTCCCCCAAAAATATCTTGATCAATTTGGCTACCATGAATCCCAATATTGTGTGATTGTCCACCATTTTGTCATCCCATGTGATTTTCCTAGTCTAAAGGACCCCGTGTAATCTGCTTCTCTCCTAAATGGTCCACTTGTAAATCCTACTTCCATGATGTAAATGAGGTGGGATAGGCGGCAGTTATGTTAACGAGACAGGACTCAATCTATAAGATTGAATTGTGTCTTGATCCAGTCTCTTTTGAGATATAAAAGAGAGAAGCAAGCAGAGAGACATGGGGATCTCATATCACCAAGAAAGCAGCACTGGGAGGAGAGCGCATCCTTTGGACCTGGGGTTCCTGCTCAGAGAAGCTCCTAGTCCAGGGGAAGATTGATAAAAAGGACCTTCCTCCAGAAACGACAGAGAGAGAGATCCTTCCCCTGGAGATGACACCCTGAATTTGGACTTCTAGCCTACTAGACTGTGAGAAAATAAATTTCTCTTTGTTAAAGCCATCCACTTGTGGTATTTCCGTTATAGCAGCACTATATAACTGAGACATCTCCCAATTTCACCCATGTTAAAAGCATAAGTTTTAAAATAGTCTAAAGGGCCCTGTGTAATCTGCTTCTCTCCCAAATGGTCCTGAGATCATATTTTTCCTCCTCTTCCTCTGCCTCTCCCTCCCCTTCCTCCTTACCCTGTTCTCTTCCTTCTTCATTGTTGATTTACTCTATAACACAAGCTTTGGAATAAAATGGAGTTCAGTAGTTTATAGTATCTATGAAATGAAACTTGGATTCCCTCCTTGGCTGAAAAGCTTTCTGAAATGAAACTTGGATTCCCTCTTTGGGTGAAAAGCTTTCCACTGAGTCTTGAAAGCAAGATATGTGGGCCTCATCCTTGATGCCTTCTCCATCGTTCTTCAAGTCCACTTCTTCTCTTCATCTTCACTCCTGCTACCTGGGGGAAAGCCATCCTCCTCTCCCACCTGAATCACCGCAACAATCTCCAAACAGATTTCCCTTTCTCTGGCCGTTCCCTCTAACCAGTCTTCACCCTGCAGTCAAAGTTATACTTCTAAAAGGGAAATCATACATCACTTCTATGCTTTAAAATCTCCATTGTATTCCTACTGTTTATAGTTTCATTTCTTACCTTTTTGGATCAAAGAACTCTTGGAAGTCTGACAATACCTATGAATTTTCCCCAAAATGCAAGTAGGTACTGAAGTTTACATCAAATTTCAGTGGATTCATGGATGTTCTGAAACTACCTAGGGAAGTTCTCAGAGTCCAGGAACTTTAAATTAATGAACCTTGGGCTATACGAGAGTCCATCAAAGTTCTTCAACATCTGGAGCATGCCCATCAGCAGCCTCATATCCTACCTCTACTTCCACTCTTCTGGCCCTATTACAAATGGAATATTTCCTAATCCTTTCAGGAAATCTACCCTTCCCTCTTTTGTGCCTTCAAAGCATACATAGCTCTTATCACATTAGGCTATGATTTCTAAATGTTTTCTCCCCCTAACTCTCATTCTTTGTAGAGAGGAATAATATTTAATTTTTTATTTCTGTCCTAACCCTTGTACAGACCCTCAGACATAGTTGGTACTCAGGAAATACTTTCTGAGTGACTATATCAGAGGTTAAAAAAAGGATGTGTGATGATTTCTCTGTTAAAAACTTACTCATCCTGGCTTTTTCCTGCTATCTGTTTTTTGATACCAACCAGAATGGAAAGATAACTCAGCTGCATCAAATTACAGGACGATGGTAGTTATGTACAACCAAGGCACGTTTTCCCCCAATTCTGAGACTTGGCATTACAGTTCTCCTAGCTGATCTTTCCCATTTCTTATTTCAAGGACTAGCATGACCTTTGGCCTATGGTACTCCTTTTTATATCTGGAGAAGTAAAGCTCTGCCCAGTTTTGCCCTCTTTTTGTCCAAAAATATTGTCAGGAGAGCAAGTTCCATGAACAGTTCACTTGTTCACTGAATCTTTAATTCTGGGTTTGCTGAAGTCCTTCTCTCAGGTCCATAGCCTGAAGCTGTTTATCATAAAATGGACTATGGACTACCTATACTTGTTAAAGATGCAGATTCTGTGCCTCACCTCAAACCTACCAAATAATACCTTTGGGGTGGGGGGCAGGAAGATGTTCTGGAATCAACATTTTAAAAGTTTCCCAGAGGAATGTTCTATACACTAAAATTTGGGAACCATTGCCCTAGAGCCCTCAGAAGACTGGACTGGTGTTCTACTTCTGAAAGCTCACAGGCCAGAAAATCCTAGGGAGCAGAGTTCTACTGTGACACACATGGGTTGGTGTCACCCAGTGAAGTAACTCATGGTTTCACACATACCCCACATTCCATGGGCAGGCGGTCACACGGGAAGGCCCCCCAGATGAAGCACCTGGCCCCACGCCGTGCCCTCCCCAACACAGCCCCCATTCCCTGCGCAGCCCTCCGTCTCCAGCGGAGCCCCGCCCCCCGCGGCCCTCTAAAGCTCTTTCTCTTTCCACTGACCAAGGCGGAAACCCTTCTCTCCGCCCAGTGGCAGATGTCGTGGCCGCACCACCACGGACCCCAGGTTCATTTTGTTGTCATCCCCTCTGACAGTGTCAAGGTGTGCTGTACGAACGCCCCCACAACCTAGTGAAGCTACTGGGTCGCCATGAGTCAACTTTTCTGTTTTCATGCATGCTGAACCTGGCTTCTTCATTTTCTTCTTGACCCTTTACTGAGACCGTCCCAGAAATTTCAGTCACATGCCCTCCGTGACTGGTGAATCCCCTTTTTTTATGTTTATAAGCAGAATCAAGATTAAGAGAAGGAGTTTGAGCTTGACTTTACTCTCTTTGATTTACTTTCTGTGTAAGTTAAACCTCATTTTCTCTAACTGTAAAATGAGGGCAATGATACCTACCTCATAGGACTGTTGTGTGAATTTAATGGAATAATATATGTACATTATTTACTTAGCATAGTTCTCAACCCAAACGAAGTACTGAACAAATGGTAGTTATTAGTAATGGTAATGATAATAAACGACGCTGAAATTTGTCATTTTCCCATTATGATATAAATGTATATCTCATAGCATATGCATGTTTGCATTTGGGTATGCATTTATATTTATATGTATCCATACATGAGGTTTCTAGTTAGCAAATCATTTTCCTTTCCTTGCTATTCATCTGCTCAATTTGTCCTGTCTTCTGGCTCTTGCCTTTTTAGTCTTTTGACTATCAACCTTAGCTCCGCATTGGAAGTAGTTAAAAATTAAATCTTGCTCAACACTTAAAATTTTGTCTCATTCTATCAGGGAATTTTTTGAGTATGCAGATGAATCACTACGAAGGCTAATTTTGAAAGCCATGTTTGATCAGTGATGTGGTTTGGGTTGATAGCTGTGTTTTTCCCAAAAGAAACCGAATATAATATTTTCAAAGAGGAACAGTTTGAAGGAAGGAAAGAGTATGGGGGGAGGCAAGTGGAGGAAAAAACCGGGGGGGAACAACTGTGCTTGGTAAGAATTGTTCACAAGGGTTCTCATTCATTAGACATGTTTACGATCTGTGAATCATGTCAATGGAACCTCCGTTATCAACTACGACCAAACTGAGATTCTATCAAGAGTTCTTCAGTAACTCCAAGAAAATAGTTCAAGGAAATGCTCAAAGACTTTTCTCTTGAGTAAAAAAAAGTGGAGTGGTAGAAATTTCATTTCAAGTGAGACTTCAAGACGGAATGAAAATGTGTCATCATCACAGTCACCCTGATGTCATCTAGAGCTTCTTCATGGTTGGAAATCTCTCTATGAGAGTGAAACTGTGATATGAGTTTCCATTTCTTAGTTTGGAGGTTTCAGCAGGGATTCCATCAGCTCCTGCAGTATCACTGTATCTACCAGATTACTTCCTGTGGGTTGAACAGAATAGCACAAAGAACTCTGTTACTGGGAAAGTTTCATTTGAAGCACTCTGAAATGCAACTTCCGATATGCATTTGCCCTCTGCTATAACCTCTATCTTTAGTTGTCAATATATAGGTCCCCCCAAGAGGCTTTACTTTAATCAGGGTGGTATGGGACATGGGAGGAGACAAGGACATTCAGTGAAGAGTTTGAAGAGCTAAGGGCACTTGAGAGCTATGGGACACAGTTTCTAGAGGGCACTCTAACACAGTAAGGCACAGTGGGAAATTGAGTCTGGAGAAAAGGACGCATTGACCAATATAGGGATGAGAATACAGGAGCCACCGCAAGCCACGGATTGCCAAAGACAAGGCTTCATCAGAACCTCTAGTTGGCTTTTTCTTTATGACCAACTCCCTCACATTTTCAACTCTTTTCCTCTCCATGTCAGATTTTGGAATGTATCCTTTTGGCCATTCTTTCTTCCCAATATCCTCAACCTTTTTGTCCCATTGTCATTTAATCCCACCCACCTGGCTAAACCCTGGAGAATTCAACTTGACCTTCCTCCCTCCTTCCCTGCGCCTGTACCCAGGATGCTAACCACTTGTGGAAAAAGCCCTGTAGGTACAGTGGTTAAGCACTTGGCTGCTAACTACAAAAAAAAAAAAAAAAATTTTTTTTTTTTTTTTTTCTGCTAACTACAGAGGTTTAAACCCACCAGCTGCTCCACAGGGCAAAGATGGGGCAGCCTGCTTCTGTAAAGACTTACAGCCTTGGAAACTCTATGGGCAGTTCTACTCTGTCCTATAGGGTTGCTAAGAGTCTGAATTCGACTCGACAGCTGTGGGTTTGGTTTTTGGGTTTTTGGTACAACTTCAAAGATACCTGGATATCCTTGTAATTTTTTCTATTCACTGCTCTGTCCCATTCTACATGGCAGCTTCTCCAAAACTTCTGTAAAATCTTTAAATCCATGACCTCTCAGCTTCCCTTCACACTCTTAGGAAATAATGTAATCGACTGTTTTCCTGCTCCCAAACCCATAAACTGAGCCACAGGTCATTCTTGCCTTACTCTATCCCTCTTGATACATGCAAAAGGTGAGTTCTGGATCACATGGCTTCTGTTCTACCAATTTTCTCTTCTTTGCCCTGTTTCTTCAACTTTTCCATTTCCCATTCTCCCACCTTAACCCAAAGTCCCCTTCACCAACAGCCCTTCCATACCCTTCCTTCCAGCCATAAGCTCCTTGTCTTCCACTTCCACCAGTTCACTGAGTGGCTTCTTTCACTTCCCAGTCACTGAATTCAGTGGCCATTTGTTGATCCTTATCTGACTTGACCCAGTCAATCTTCTCCAGGTTCAACATTCTTTCTGTTTTTCTTCTATCATTCCAGTCTTTCCCTTTTCCGCCTCCTGTCCAGGGTCTTTTTCCACTATCCATCCCTTAAGTGTTGGCTTTTTGTTAAATTTGGAGGTGTTAGATGTTTGCACTTGTGTATGTGTCAGTTGTTGTTCATGACCTTTGGTGTTAATGGCATTTTTCTAATTTATTTATGAAAGTTATTTTAAAACTTGAAGTTATCAAAACTTGCTTTATCATGGGCATTGAAAATTTTCCAAAGTTTTCATCTTCCTTTCAATTTTTAAGAAGATTTTAATGTTATGTAGCAAAACCTATTGATTAGTTTGGAGTTGCTGTTTTCAGTGTCATGTTTAGAAAGCTATTTCTACACTATTAAATATTGATTGATTTTTCTTCTAATAGTTTTATGGTTTAATTTTTGAGGTTTAAATCTTTAATTTTGCTCAAGTTTATTTTGGCATATAGTGTGGATAAGAGATCTAATTTTAGTCTGTTCTAAATGGTAACCCACTTGCCCCAATACCATTTACTGAATAATCCTTTTCTGCAAACACTGGAAATATCACCTTTATCAACCTAAATATCAATTTCTTATAAATAGTTGAGTTGGGTCTGTTTCTAGACTTTCTAGTCTGTTCTCTTGATCTGTACTGTTTCTGGGCCAATTCTTTAATGCTTGTAATTTTAGAATACATTTTAATAACTGATAGGGCAAATAGAGGAGCCCTGGTAGTGTAATTTTTAAGTATTTGGGTGCTAACTGGAAGGCTGGGGGTTCAAACCTACCAACCACTCCACAAAAGAAAGATATGACAATCTGCCACCATAAAGATTACAGCCTTGGAAACCCTCTGGGGGCAGTTCTACTTTGTCTTATAGGGTTGCTATGAGTCAGAATGTACTCAATGGCAATGGGTTTGGTTTTTTTTTTTTTTTTTTTGGTCAGGGGAAATAGGCTTCTGTAACTTTTTTTTTTCTTGGTTGTTCTTATGCTCTCATTCTTTCAGATGAACTTCAGAATCATTTTGTCAAGTTATAAGGGATAACTTACCAATGGAACTTTTTACTCTAATTTTGTTAAATTATGAAATTAATTTTGGAAAAAAATGGGCAACTATGTACTTTTAAGGTTTGTCTTCCAGGAAGATGGTATATCTCTCTTATATGATTCTCAGGAAAGGATTGAAACTGTTCTATCTACACATCTGAAATTTCTTATTATTTTTGTTCCTAGATAATTTATTTTTTTGTTTGCTATTGTGAATGAGATTTATGTTTTCCATTATATTTTTATAGGAAGGCTTTAAATGTTTATCTTGATTCCAGAGACTTTACCAGTAGCTTAAATAATTTTGCAGTATATGCCATGGATTAAAAAAAAAATGTTTCAGCACAATAATCTGCAAAAATAAGTGATAACTTACCTCTTTTCAGTAAATATACATACTCTTGATTTTGCTTTACATTTTGCTGCGATGTCAAGAAATTTCAGAAAAATATTAAAAGGTAATGGAGATTTTTTAAATATTTAATTTGAAAATCTCTGATTTGATTATTAGACATGATGTTGATGATTTAATAAACAGTATTTCATATGCATGTGTTTTTTTGTTTATGCCCAGAATAGCCATGGAATGATACACTGGAAAATAGTAACGGTGCTTGAGTACGGGAAGATGTTTGATTGGTGGGGCAGAAAAGTAAGAATATACTCAGTGAATATACTTTAGTGTTTTTAAAATTTTGTGCCAAATAAATATGCAACCTACTCAAAGCAGAAATGATGGAATTTAACAAATCAAAACAAGATTCATGATCTTATTAAGCAAGTATCTAGTCCTAATTTCTAAGGCTTTTAATTATCAATAGATGATGAGGTAACCAAATATTTTCTTTCTGCCTCAATTGAACTTGATCACATGATCATTTGATATATTTAAATATTTTGTAGTATTAAACTATATCCATTGGTTGTGGTATTTTTGTGTTTTTTTTCTTTTTCACTGATGAGGTATATGTGACATTTTATTTAGAATATTTGCATCTATGGTCATAAATGAAATTGTTTTTCAGTTGGGGGATTGTGGCTCATGGTCAGGTTTTGATGTCAGTGTTGTAAAATGAATTGAGAAATTCTCAGCATTTTTCTATACTCAAAAGTTTATTTAGCATGGGATTTATCCTGTGATTTCAAAATGGAAAGAACTCATCTGTAAAACCACCTGGGTCCAAAGCTTCTTTTACAATAAAATTTTTTGATAAAATCTTCATTTTTTTTTCATTCTTTGTCTATTAAGGTTTTCTACTAAGCAAATATGACTTAATATTTCTTATGAATTGTTCACTTGACACCTAAGAGTGATAAGTGCTTGATTTTATGCAAGTTTAAGCATACTGTGATCACAAATGGTAAAAATCCTTAACAAATAAATTTATTAACATAAAAATTTAGCTCTTGATTTAAAAAAAGTACAAATTTTCTTTTATAAATTATGAAATCTTGCTTAGTAAAAGAGTAATCCATTTGTGTATCTGGTAAACAACGCACACGGTTGCATGCATTCCTTGATAACATAAACCAAATCTTGAAAATATTTGATTTTCTGCTCAGGGTCTATAATGGTAGGAGCCAAGATGACAAATTTATCTTACCCCAGAGAACAAATCTCTGTAACTCAACCATATCTCTGCCACTCATGAATCATCAAGTCTGGCTTTACTTGTGGGATAAATATATCTGTTATGTATACCTTCTTTTCCTTTTTGTGTAACTATATATTTCTTCCTTTTCATCCACTTTTATTTATATGCATCTACCTCTGGTACTCACAGTGGTGACTTAACTTGGAGCAAATCAATTAAATCTACCCGTATTCTTTTGGCTGTAGAATACTGCTGAATCAAAACAGCAAATTTGCCAAGGTCTTTACCGTATTTTCTTCAAAGGAGAGGCACGAGCTGGGAACGGGAGTAAGGTGAACATTTGATCAAGATGACAGGCACCAGTAGATTCCTGCTGCATGCTAGAACACAAGTCCGATGACATGTATTTGGTGTCATTCTGATGTAGATTCTGACAGAAGCCAATTTATGGTCCAATTTATGTCTTGACTCTCATACGAAGGCCAAGCAAGCTATAAAATGTAATAAGAATTTCTTCAATCAGTGTCCAGAGGAAAAACAAATCATTCAGTTACTGACACAATATTGCATCAACACTCGGGTAAAGTTCTCACAAGTGTGTGACATGCCCCCGAGCTACAAAGAGCATGCAGAGTAAAAAACCCGGCAAAGCAAAGCCACCTCCTAATGGTGGAGCTCCTGAACTTTATAGCTGTTAATAGGTCATCTAATTTATTTATTTTTATCCTAATAGTTCTCCCATTTGGGGACATGGGGAGAGAGGGTTTTTAAATAAGTAAATGAGTCCCTATTCTTTTCCCTTTCAAAATTTCAGCTTCAGACTTCTTTCTGACCTCCTTGTTATGAACTTCTCCATTCCTTTTCTCCCTACCTCCTTCCCTTCCTACCAGTCCCCTTTATACAGAAAAAGTTGCATTTTTTTTCCTTGTCCCTTGGCAGATCATTCCAACTCAGGCTCCTAGCGAGGCAACACAGATTAGTCCCTGATCACAGCTTTTCTCCACCCAGTCGTGGACTCATGTATTTTCCCTCCATCTCTTCTCTTTGATGTTTTCCAACCAGATATGTGCCGTTAAGCACTGTTACAAGTCAGTGAATGGGAGGATTTCCTAGAAGAAAGATGGGGCAGTGGGCTATCCATGAGATCTATTTTAACTGTCTGATTTTTTTCTTCCAAATCCCGTTTTAAAATTGTCACTGCAACACACACAGCTCTCTCTCTCTCTCTTTCTCTCTCTCACATGCACGCACACGTCTAGAAAGCTGTGAAAGCGCCATTGTATTCTATTTCAAATGTGGCTTCATATATGTGTGCATATAGGGCTGGGGGTCAGAGTAGTATTGTGTGTTGGTACAGGACAAAATGGTTAACCTGAGGCAGTTTATGTTTGAAATTGTTTGCCTTCAGAACACTGGGAAAGTTGCAGGGCAGGTGTCAGGAAAGCAGTGCACATTTTTGAAGAGGTGCTTTCTCCTCTTTTTGTAAAAGACTGGGGCAAGAGTAAAGTGGACATAAAATGTGGAAAGATATTACGGTGTATTAGAATGAGATTGGCAGCAACCCCAGTTCACATTCTAGCTCCAGCACTTATTAGCCTTCTAACAAACAGGTTGAGAAGGTGCCCCAACTTAGCTGTGCTTCTGTAAAGTCAACTGCCATAATGCACATAAGAGTCCTGCCCTAATTATTATTAGCATACAGGCAGTCCTCGTTCCTAACTGTGACTTTCAGTCAAATTTTAAGTTGGTAACAGGTGCATACAGTTTTTATTTAGTTTGACTTTAGTGCAAGAGGAGCCCTGGTAGAATAGTGGTTAAGAGGCTGGATGCTAACCAAAAGGTCAGCCGCTCCTTGAAAACCCTATGGGGCAGTTCTGCTCTGTCCTATAGGGTGGCTATGAGTTGCAGTTGACTTGCCCCTATAGAGGGTAGCTATGAGTCAGAATTGACTCAACAGCAGTGGGTATGGTTTTTTGGGTTTTAGTGCAAGAAAAAGCTGAAGCCATTTCAATGATTTAAAAGCTCCAGATGCAGCAAGTGAAGGCACTTGTGATGAAGAATTTGTTGTGTGTAGGAGTTGGTTCAATCATTTCAAAGTGAGGACAATTTTATATAACATTAAAGGACAAGCACAGGTTGTCCATAAGTCAGAGGTTTGTAACCCGGGGACTGCCTGCAGTAATATAGGCGTTCCTGGGTGGCACAAACAGCTGAACACTTGGCTACTAGCCAAAAGGTTGGTGGTTTGAATCCAGCCAGAGGAGCCTGGAAGAAAGGCCTGTTGATCTACTTCTGAAAAATGGCTGCCCTTGTGGAGTGCAGTTGTACTCGGACACACATGGAATTGCCATGAGTCAGAATCAGCTAGACAGCCACTGGTTTGTTTTTTTTTTTCCTTTATTTTATTCAGTAATATATTTAATATATTACTAAAAAAGGAATTTATGTAATAAAGACAAACCTGCTGCTGTCGAGTTGATTCTGACTAATATCGACCATATTGTTGTTATTGTTGTGTGCTGTTGAGTCGATTCTCATAGAGACCCTACAGGACAGAGTAGAACTGCCCCACAGGGCTTCCAAGGAGCAGCTGGTGGATTTGAACTGCTGACCTTTTGGTTAGCAGCCTGAGCTCTTAACCACTTTGCCACCAGGGCTCCAATAGCAACCTATAGGACAGAGTGGAACTGCCCCATAGGGTTTCCAAGCAGTGGCTGGTAGGGGCTAATTTTTTTCTTCTTTCCGATACAAACTCTGAGAACCAGTGGTGGTCTGTATTCATTAGCTTTGCCTGCGAAACCTTCCCAGACTGCACTGGTTCAAAATTAACCACTCCCTCTTATGTTCTGAAAGCATGCCAAGGTGATCCTCTATTGTCAAGGAAGATCTAGGTGGTGTGGGACCCCAAGCCAATATATTTGGTGGACTTTTAAGCAAATACAAAGTAATATTCAAAAGTGATTATTTATTTAGAGTAAGAAAAAAAAATCAAAACAACTTATTTGAGCCCTGGGGCTTCTGATTCCTTTCTCCTGAGACCTCTTTAGGCATTTTACTCTTTATGTTTGTATAAAAATGATTCCTGGTTGCAACCTGGCTTCGCCTTCGCACCTAGAACTTCACAACCGCCAGCAACTCCCAGGATTCAGGGCTTGTGCAAGTGAGCTGCTCTTGAAGCTTAAGTTTCTATCTTTTATACTGTTGTTTTTCATAAATGTGTGTCCTTCTTTCCAGATTGTAATAACTCAGTAGTTTGAATTCATATGTTATCTCATCTGCCTACTGCAGACCCGGATATAGTGCTTTGAATAGTGTAGGTACTCAGTGAAACGTGTGCAGAATTGAATTCTCAACTCACTTCAATGTTATTTCTATTCATTTTTTTCTGATTATAAGTCATCGTTTATGACTAAAAAAAAATAAAGTTTTGCAAAACTCAGAAAATGATTTAAAGAAGACAAAATATTTGTAATCCTATTGCCATTAGCATGTTGTTATACTTCCTCCCAATCTTTTTTACTGCATGTATATTTTTATTTTTTATATAATTTTATTTAAAAAATTCTGCTTTTCTCTGTTATCATTTTGTAATTTCTGATGTCATTGAAAATATTTTGAAAATATGACATTTAATGATGAATAATCTTCCATTGTATAGATGTACTGTCATTTTTGTAATCATTTCTCTAACCTGACCAAGTGCGCTATGTCCTCCTCCCTAGGACCTACTTCCCATAAATAAGCACAGCACCCTATAGAATCCTTTTCACGGTTTTGGTAGTCCCACATTATTTGCTGGCTGTTGAGGTGGTGTGGTATAATCCAGAAAGCTGAGAGATGAGGGGATCAGGGGAGTGCGGAAAAGGAATGGGTGAAGGGTGAATACGATACTTACCATCACATTTAGATTTCCACAGAACAAACTCCCTACACCAAATAGCCTATTAATCCTACCAAATACAATTTAAGTAATAGTATCACTTTCCATCCTTACAACTCTACCCAAATGCTAAGCAGAGATTTAATGGATAGATAAATAAATAGATAAAAAAGGACAATGGAATCCATTAAAATAGCACCCAGAGAATTGGCTTACTCACTTAATTGGAATGAAGGCCAAGGGAGAAATTCAAACCAGAGCATTTCAATGACTCTAAACAAATGAATAAATGGTTCGCTTAATTCATTTCCATGTCTGGTCTGGTGGTACCCAAAAGTCTTTTCAAAGAAATGCCCCATTGTATTGCTCCAGAGGCTGCCTCTTTCTGCCCAGCAATGAGTATAGATAGATGTTTAAAACTCATGTCTATATAGATCATCTTAAATGTCTTGGGTTCTCCTCTGGAGTCTCAGAATTCTGACTACCACCACCAGGAGAACATGATCTGACTTTCCAGAAAACCTGCCTTGGCTTTAGAGGAAGCCTCCCTGAGCAGGCAGAGTTCTACAACTGGTCTTAATGCAAGGCATTTATTTGTAGCTAACCTACATATAAATTCAAAGAGACTCAGACTGTAAAGTATCTTAAAATAAAAATGAACATTAAGAATTATTTTCTGATATATGCTTCAGGAACATAGGCATTGCCTGGGAATCTGCCATAGGAAAGACCAGGCACACTGTGTATCCACAGAGCCTGCAAAGACAGGTAATGGTGTACAGAAGAGAGACTGGGTCAGGATGGCCCCTGCTGAAGACACTTGGTCAGTCAGTTCACTCACCCATCCTTGAGTTTCCTAAATAGGAACAGAGAGTTTGTAAAGCCTGCTTGTCTCCAGTCCCTTCCAGATCTGTCATTCAGAGTCTCTGAGTTCTGAGGACAGCCTAACTAGACAGTGGCATGTTACTTTTAAATGGGAGGCTGGCAGATCATCTTAAAAAAAAAAAAAAAAAAACCATCAAACAATAAACTCCAGTACAATACAATAAACTCTAATTAAGAGACTAGACCTAGTTTGAGTGCTCAGTAATGAAGCCCAGTTCTTTCCTTGTTCCTTCAAAGGCATTGAAGCAATCTCGTAAATAAATGAGCAGTACCATCTCCAGAGGGAAATTAATCAGGACAACCGCAGCCAGCCGGTGCCAGCTACTCAGGGCTCTGTGAGGAGAGCCCAGGCCTGGGTGGTGCCGTGGCTGATGAAGATGTAGTACTTGAGGAAGCTGACCAGGGGACATGGGAAGAAGAGAAAAGCAAACTCCCTAGCTGGGACCATCCCAAGTCTGCTATTGTAATCTACAAACGTTCACACAATCAGCCTGTAGCCCCTACCATGTGTTCCAGTGAGCAGGCTGCTCATGCCCACTTTTGTACCTTTCCTCTCATGGGTGCCCCGGATTCAGTGCTTGTGCTAATAAGAGGGGTAGAGAGAAATCAGGAAAGGTACACAGGTGGGTTTGCCATAACCTCCACTCCTCTTGGAATGGCTTAAGGAGTTGCCAGTGAGACAATAATGATTCATGGCAACTCCATGTATGTCAGTAGAATTGCGCTTCATAGGGTTTTTAAATGGCTGATTATTCAGTAGATCAACAGGATTTTCTTCCAAGGTGTTTCTGGGTGGACTCGAACCACCAACCTTTAGGTTAGCAGCTGAGTGTGCCGTTTGCATTTTGTGAATGGAGGAAGAGCACCATAAACACAATAGGAGCTGGACTTTGAAGGCAGGTTGCCTGGACTGAAACCACAGTTCTGCCACTTACTAGTTGTGTGATTTGGGGGTCAATGTTTGTTGTGAGAATTAAATGAAATAATATATGCCTATTATATGATGATAGATATTATTTAAACTGACAATGATAAAATACAGTCATGGGCCGCATAGCATCTGTTTAGGCAACATCCATGGTCCCACAAGGTTTTTTTTTGTTTTTGTTTTTTAAGGAAAAGCAGCTCTCCTTTTGTTTAGAATTACCCCCTAGTGATTTTAAAGACCCCAAACCCCCAGAGTGAATGAGCAGTGGGGCTCCAGAGCTCATTCTAATCCCCACAGCGCCTCCTCCTCCTCTGTCCCCTTGTCCTGGCTTTATTCACCTGCCCAGCAGCCATGCAGCTGTTTACTCCAGGTGCAGTGCAGCAGCACCTGCCCCGGCTTCTCTGCTCCTTCCCCTGGTGGTGGCAGGTGGGCCAGGCCGGGGGCTACTGGCTCAGGGCGGTGGCCACTGCATGGGATCAGGAAGCAGCTGTACTAACAGGGCAGTGGCAGCCAGGGCCACTACCACCAGCCACACTCCCAGCACTCAGCACCCGTGCACCCACTCCACACTCATCCCTGAGGCTACCTCTCCGCAGTCACCGTGTGCCTCCCGCCCTGCGTCTAAGCCAAAGGCAAACCTGTCGCAGTGGGTTGATTCCAACTCATAGTGACACTATAGGACAGAGCAGAACTGCCCCATAGGGTTTCCAAGGAGCGGCCGGTGGGTTCCAATTGCTGATCTTTTGGTTCACAGCCATAGCTCTTAACCACTGCACCATCAGGGCTCTGCCCTGCACCTGGACTTGTGCAAAGTCCAGATTTGGCTGCTGGGGCAGCCCTTGCGGGACAACAGCCACACATTCGACAAGGCCTGCCTCCTGTGTCCAGTAGATACAGTTCTCCGGCTTTGTCAGTGGGGCAGGTGGCGGCTGCTTCTGCTCTTCAGGTGGGCGTGACAGTGGGTGAGGCTGGTCAGGTAACCCAGGGACTGCCTGTATGTGATACGGTGTTCTCACAACATCCAAATCGAAAAACGCCCTATTTCACAGAACATATGGTAGACGTTAGGGGACACATGACTATTATAATTTGTGCGTATAAACCCTCTATTTTAATCCTCATATTTCCCCAGTATTTTTTAACATGCCTTAGACTCAGCTATAAGAGAGTGCATCAAGCTATGTTCTTTATATCAACATGATTCAGTAAATGTTTGTTATGGCTTGAGTTTAAACGGCTTTGGAATGAGAACTGTTTCCACACTCCTGACTCAAACACAGAGAAACTGTGTGACCTTGGGAAAGCAGTTTCATCTTTTAACCCTCTGTTTTCTTATGTATGGAATGGGGATTTTAATAACACAACATGTTTAAAGTCCTTGGAAGAAAAAAAAAAAAGAGAGAGCCCTGCAAATCCCTGATATTGATAAATCTTCGTAATAGTTGTTCTTCTCTTCCTCTTTCTCCTTTTCTATGACGAACTACTTTTATTCATGTTTCTTGCATAATCCCTGGTGGCGTAGTGGTTAAGTGCTACGACTGTTAACCAAGAGGTCAGCAGTTCGAATCCGCCAGGTGCTCCTTGGAAACTTTACGGGGCAGTTCTACTCTGTCCTATAGGGTCACTATGAGTCGGAATTGACTCAATGCCAGTGGGTTTGGTTTTGGGTTTTTGCATAATCCAAATCCAGGCAATTAAATTATTTTGACCAGTTCAACAAGCAACAACCTGATGGATAACCGATTTTTCCGTGGTAAACTGTGCAGATAGTGAAAGTGACTGAAAGGTACAAGCTGACATTATTGTGGTCTAGGTTGTCTGCGAAACAGAGAAAATGTTTCTGAGTTTTAAAAGTAATAGGCTACAGAAATTGTCCCCGGGGCTTGCCTAGTTTCTCTCTCTCCCTATCTCTCTCTCATCTCCTGGCTTCAACTAAGCACTTCCTTCAGAAGTACTCCACTTTGCCTTTCATTTTTTCTGTATAAATGCAGAAATAAATTTCTCCAATTTACTGAAAAATATCTCCCAAAGGGGCCAAAGGAGGCAGGAAATTAAACTGTGGTGCTGAAATCATTTCACCACTCCAGCTTTACCCCACAAATGTAAATTTAGGGAATTCCACTTGTCAAAGTCCTCTTTGAAGCTTGGAATAATTGGATCGCAATTATTCTTAACCACATTATTCAGGCCTATGTTCAACTTAATATCTAAATAGATTACGTTTTTTTGCCACCTACTGAAATTCCCCAAAGTGAATATTGCTACATTACGCTCTTCAGTTAAGAGTGAAATTTCTGACTAAAAATGTTTTTACTCATATTCTGAGCTGGCTGCAAAGCCCTCCATGATAACGAAAGCCGTGAGAATTGGCTTCACATTTGAATCAGTATTACCTTGTAGCAAAAATGTGCTCAGAAAGAATCATCGTACTTTCTACCAATCAGTTTAATACCTGAGACATCTTTCTTCTTACTAATAGCTGTTCTTAATGGTTATGAAGTCAAAACAGATAGCAGAGACTATAAAGGAACTCATAGTATCTGGAAAGCATCCATGTGAACAGGTTGAATACAGTATAAATTACATGTTCTTACTCAGCTTTCAAAAGGAGTTAGTGTTTAAAACTGCACCATGCACAGTCTCTTGTTATATAATTTTCTTTTGGTTTTCTGGTTCATACAGATCGCTGTTATCAAACGACTACACCTATATTTTTGTAAACACTGAATACCAATTCTTTCTTTCAACTCTGCGAAAGAGAGTAGCATGAGAAATTCTCTTAAATTGGTAAGAATGTAGATTTGTATCTCAGTAGAATGTGGGTAGTCAAGAAGTCATTTGTGTTATTTCTAGAATAAATACGCATTATCATTGAAAAGTTTGTTAAGCACTAGGCTTCGTGGTAAATGCCACCTGTCTTCCAGGTGTTTAAAATCTCAACCCAACATTACTGTTTTGGATGAATGTAGATGGGATGGGGAAAAGGAAGTTAAAATTGTTGTGATCTATTATGAGCCACACACTGAGTTTGTTGTGCACTTTTTCTGCCTTATCTCACTTAACTCTTATAGAAACTAAGGGTTAAAGAGGATCAGTAATGTGTTCAAGGTCCCACAATTAGGAGGTGGGATAGTTGTTATTCATGCTCAGATCTCTCTCATATCACAGTGGTTCTCAAACAGAGGTGGCTTTGCCACCCCAGGGGACATTTGGCAGTGTCTGGAGACATTTGTAATCATCATGATTGCTGGGGTGCCATTAACATCTAGCGGGCAGAGGTCGGGGATGTTGCTAATGATCCAGCAATGCACGGAAGATGCTCTACACACACACACATACATGCACACACACATCCCAAAGGATTAGCCCGTCCAAAACGTCAATAGTGCTGTGTTAGAGAATCTGGGCACTATACCACGTCACAGATTAGGATAGTGGTAAAAGATAATTAAGTGTCAAACCAGACAAGAGTAGACGCTGGGTTTACAGTTTGTGGTTATTAGAGACAGAATTACTATATGACTTCACTGATCCTAATTTAATGTTACAAGCAGTGGGGAAAGGAAGTAGCTAGAAGCGTGTTGAGGGACAGAAACAAATCACTCTGAAAAGACTTTTTTTTTCTTTTTTATCTAACTTTTGCCATTTTTTCCTGATTTTAAATTCAAGAGTCTTTTTTTAGAACAGGCATGGTGACTAAACAATCTTTTTTTTTTTTTCTCTCTCTCTCTTTTATTGTGTGTCCTTTTCCTTCACCAAAGTTGATACTTGTCTACTATCTAATTAGTGATGTCCCATCCTCTTCCCTCCCCACCCGTGTAACCATCAAAGAATGCTTTTTTTCTGTGTGTAAACCTTTTCTGGGGTTTTTATTTTTTTCTTTCTCTTTCTTAGTGACTTTAGTTGCAATCCCCACAGTGTGACACATGCTCCCCCTTTCCACCCCGGGGTTCCTTGTGTTCATTTGACCAGTTCCTGTCCCTTCCTGCCTTCTCGTCCTGCTTTTGGACAGGAGCTGCCCGTTTGATCTTGTATATCTGATTGAATTGAGAAGCACATTCCTCATGTGTATTATTTTTACAGTCCTGTCTAATCTTTTTTTGAAGAGGGGGCTTCGGGAATGGTTTCAGTTCTGGGTTAACAGTGCATCTGGGGATCATAGTTTTGGGGGCTCCTCCAGTCTCTGTCAGACCATTAAGTCTGGTCATTTTTTTACGTAAATTTGAGTTCTGTTCTACATTTTTCTCCTGCTGTGTCTGGGACTCCCTGTTGTGTTCCCTGTCAGGGCTGTCATTGGTGGTAGCTGGGCCCCATCTAGTCCTTCTGGTCTCAGGTTGGTGGAGGCTCTGGTTCATTTGGTTCTTTAGTCCTTTGAGCTAGTATTTTCCTTGTGTCTTTGGTTTTCTTCATTCTCCTTTGCTCTGAATGGGATGGGACCAACTGATGTATCTTAGATGGCTGCTCCCAAGTTTTTACGACCCCAAACGCCACCCACTAAAGTGGAATGTAGAACATTTTCTTAATAAACTGTTATGCCAATTTACCTAGATGTCCCCCAAAACTAAGGTCCCTAGGCCCCAGCCCCAGCTACTCTGTCCCTCAAAGTGTTTGGATATATACAGGAAACTTCTTTGCTTTTGTTTTGGTTCATTTTTGCTGACTTCCCCTGTATCGTGTGTTATCCTTCCCGTCGTTGAAGTTGATCTTGTCTACTATCTAATTAGTGCATTCCTCTCCTTTTCCCTCCCCACCTTCATAACCATCAAAGAATTTTTTTTTTCTGTGTTTGTACTTTTCCCTGAGTTCTCATAATAGTGGTCTCGTACGGTATTTGTCCTTTTGTGACTGACTTATTTCACCCAGAATAATGCCCTCCAGGTTGATTCATGTTGTGAGATGTCTCGAGGATTCATCATTGTTTATTGTTTCATAGTATTCCATTGGTGTATGTACCATAATTGGTTTATCCATTCATTTGTTCACAGGCATTTTGGTTGTTTCCATCTTTTTGCTATTGCAAATAGTGCTGCAATGAACATGGGTGTGTAAACGTCTATTCCTATGATGGCTCTTATTTCTCTAGGGTATATTCCTAGGAGTGGGATTGCTCGATTTATGGTATTTCTATCTTTTTAAGGAAGCACCATATCATTTTCCAAAGTGGTTGTACTATTTTACATTCCCATTAACAGTGCATAAGAGTTCCAATCTTCCTGCAGCCTCTGCAGCATTTGTTATTTTATTTTTTGATTAGTGCCAGTAATGCCGGGGTGAGATGTGGTACCTCATCGTAGTTTTGATTTGCGTTTCTTTAGAGTTTTAATGGCTAACGCTCTCGAGCATTTCCTCATGTGTCTGTTAGTCTTCTGAATGTCTTCTTTGTCGTGTCTGTTCATATCCTTTGCCCATTTTTTAACTGGGATTATTAGTCTTTTTGATATTGAGGTGTCGAAGTATTTTGTAGATTTTTAGAGATTAGACCTTCATTGGATATTTTGCAGCCAAATTTTTTTTCCCAGTCTGTAGGTTCTCTTTTTACTCTTTTGGTGAAGTCTTTTGATGAACATAAGTGTTTAATTTTTAGGAGTTCCTGGCTATCCAGTTTCTCTTCTGGTGTTTATACATTGTTAGTTATGGTTTATATTCTATTTATACTACGTGTTAGGGCCCCTAGCATTGTCCCTATTTTTTGTTCCATGATTTTATAGTTTTAGATTTTCTATTTAGGTCTTTGATCCATTTTGAGTTAGTTTCTGTACATGGTGTGAGGTATGGATCTGGCTTCATTTTTTGATAGATGGACATCCAGTTATGCCAGCACCGTTTATTAAAGAATCTGTCATTTCCCCATTTAACAGACTTTGGCCCTTTGTCAAATATCGGCTGCTCATAGATGGATGGATTTACATCTAGGTTCTCAATTCTGTTCCATTGGTCTATGTATCCGTTGTTGTACCAGCACGATGCTGTTTTGACTACCGTGGGTGTATAATTGGTTCTGAATTCAGGTAGTGTGAGGCCTCTCACTTTATTCTTTTTCCTCAGTAATGCTTTACTTATCCAGGGCCTCTTCCCTTTCCATATAATATCAGTGATTTGTTTCTCCATCTCCTTAAAGAATGCTGTTGGAATTTGGATCGTGATCGCATTGTATCTGTAGATCGCTTTGGGGAGTACTGGTATATTTATAATGCTGAGTTTTCCTATCCATGAGTGCTGGTGGTGCAGTGGTTAAGAGTTCGGCTGCTAACCAAAAGGTTGGCTGTTCGAACCCACCAGCTGCTCTTTGGAAATTCTGTGAGGGCAGTTCTCTTGTATCCTACAGGGTTGCTATGAGTCAAAGTCGACTTGACAGTAACGGATTTTATCCCATTGAGTATGAGTGCGGTATGTTCTTCCACTTACATAGGCCTCTTTTGATTTCTTGCCGTAGTGTTTTGAAGTTTTCCTTGTACAGGTTTTTTGCATCTCTGGTTATATTTATTCCTAAGTATTTATCTTCTGGGGGGCTACTGTAAGTATTATTGATTTGCTGATGTCCTTTTCAAAGTTTTCTCTGTTGGTGTAGAGGAATCCAACTGATCTCTATATGTTAATCTTGCATCCTGCTACTTTGCTGAAATCTTCTATTAGTTCCAGTAGCTTTCTTGTGGACTTTTTGGGGTTTTCTGTGTACAAGATCATAACATCTGCAAATAGGGGTAGCTTTACCTCTTCTTTACCAATCTGGATGCACTTTATTTCTCTTTATTGCTTATTCTAGCTACGACTTCCAACATGATGTTGAACAAGAGTGGTGATAAAGAGGATCCTTGTCTCGTTCTCATTCTCATGGGGAATGCTTTCAGTTTCCGTTTAGAGTGATGCTGGCTGTTGGTTTTGTATAAATGCCCTTTATTATGTTGAGGAATTTCCTTTCTATTCCTATTTTGCTGAGAGTTTTTATCAGGAATGGTGTTGGACTTCGTCAAATGCCTTTTCTGCATCAATTAATATGATTGTGTGATTCTTTTGTTTTAGTTATGTGGTAGATTACACTGATTGCTTTTCTAATGTTGAACCATCCCTACATATATGGTATGAATCCCATTTGGTCATGATGTATTCTTTTTTTTTTTGATATGCCATTGAATTCTATTGGCTAGAATTTTGTCAAGAGCTTTTGCATCTATGTTCACAAGGCATAGTTTTCTTTTTTTGTGATGTCTTTGTCTGGCTTTGGAAACCCTGGTGGTGTAGTGGTTAAGTGCTATGGCTGTTAACCAAGAGGTCGGCAGTTCAAATCCACCAGATGCTCCTTGGAAACTCTACGGGGCAGTTCTATTCTGTCCTATGGGGTCACTATAAGTAGGAAATTGACTCTACGGCAGTGGTGAGTGTCTGGCTTTGGTATCCGGGTTATTCTGCCTTCATAGAATGAATTTGGTGGCATTCCTTCCTTTTCTATGCTCTGAAATAATTCAAGTAGTGTTGGTGTGAGCTCATCTCTGAAAGTTTGGTAGAATTCTCCAGTGAAGTTGTCTGGGACAAGGCTTTTGTTGTTGTTGGGAGTTTTTTTTTTCTTACCTCTTCAATCTCTCCTGTTGTTATGGTTCTGTTTAGCTTTTCTACCTCAGTTTATGTTAGTTTAGGTAAGTAGTGTGTTTCTAGAAATTTGTCCATTTCCTCATGGCTTTCAAATTTGTTAGGGTACAATTTTTCACAGTATTCTGTTATGATCCTTTTTATTTCAGTTGAGTCTTGTGATATCATCCATTTCATTTCTTATTTGGGTTATTTATTTCCTTTTCTGTTTTTCTTTTGTCCTTTTGGCCAATGGTTTGTGGATTTTGTTGATCTTTTCAAAGAACCAACGTTTTGTCTTGTTGATTCTTTCTATTGTATTTCTATTCTCTTTCACTTATTTCTGGTCTAATCTTTATTATTTCCTTTCTTCTGGTGACTGAGGGCTCCTTTTGCTACTTCTTTCCTATTTGTTTGAGTTGTAGTGTTAATGTTTTGATTTTGCCCCTTTCTTCTTTTTTGGCGTGTGAGTTTATTGTATAAATTGACCTCTAAGCATTGCTTTTGCTGTGTCTCAAAGGTTTTTGTAAGATGTGTCTTCATTCTCATTTGATTCTATGAATTTTTTTATGCCATGTTTGATTTCTTCCCCAGTAGTTTTTAAGCAAGGTGTTGTTCAGTTTCCATGTGTTTGATTTTTTCCCTTGCTATTTTTGTTATTGATTTCTACTTTTATGGCGTGGTGATCAGAGAAGATGCTTTGGTTATTTCAATGTTTTGGATTTTGTTAACACTTAGTTTGTGGCCTAAAATGTGGTTTATTCTGGAGAATGTTCCATGTTCATTGGAAAAGAATGAATACTTTGCTGCTGGTGGGAGGAGTGTTCTATATATGTCTATGAGGTCGAGTTGATTGATTGTAGCATTTAGATCGTCTGTATCTTTATTGAGGTTCTTTCTAGATGTTCTGTCCTTCACTGAAAATGGTGTGTTGAAGTCTTCTGCTATTATTGTGGAACTGTCTATTTCTCTTTTCAACGCAGTTAGAGTTTAATTTATGTATTTTGGAGCCCTGTCATTGGGTGCATATATATTCATTATGGTTATTTCCTCCTAGTGTACTGACCCTTTAATCATTACATAGTGTCCTTCTTTATCCTTTATGATGGATTTTGCTTGAGATTCTATTTTGTTCGTATTAGTATTGCCACTTCTGCTCTTTTTTGGTTAATGTTTACTTGATACATTTTTTTCTACCTTTGAGTTTCAGTTTACGACTTTGTGTCTAAGGTGTTTCTCTTGTATGCAGCACATGGATGGATCTTTTTTTTTTCCTTAAATCCATTCTGCCATTCTCTGTCTCTTTACTGGTGCATTTAGGCCATTTACATTCAGTGTAATTATTGATAGGTGTGAGGTTACTGCTGCCTTTTTATCATTTTTTTTGGTGGTGTTGATGGTCTCTTTGTTCTTGATTTTCTGTGCTGAGTTTTTTTTTAATGGATTTTCACTTTCATTATTGTTGATTTTGTGTTTGCTGTGTCTTTATGTTTTTTTTTTCTGTTTTATTTTGATGGGTAGGTTTGTTAGCTTCCTTTGTGATTACCTTGAAATTTACCTGTATTTTTCTAAGTTTAAACCGGGCTCTTATTTCTTGATATTGTCTTGACTTCCTCTCCATGTGGAAGTTCTATGACTACAGCATTTATTACCGCTTTTTTGTTTTGATGTTGTTGTAGTTTACACATTGATGTCTCTGGTTTCCTAGTTTCAGTTCTTTAGCTTTGCTTTATTTTCATGAATTTTCCATCTGGGTTGGTATCTGGTTGGTTTGTCCTGTGTCCTAGTGTTCAATTATTGTCTGATGTTGTCGGTTCTCTATCAACAGGACTCCCTTTAATATTTCTTGTAATTTTGGCCTGGTTTTCACACATTACCTTAATTTTTGTTTATCTGGAAATGACCTAATTTTGCCATAGTATTTGAAAGACAGTTTTGCTGGTTATATAATCCTTAGTTGGCAATTATTTTCCTTCAAGTCTTTATATATGCCATTCTATTGCCTTCTTGCCTGCATGGTTTCTGCTGAGTAATCAGTTTTGTGTTATTAGTTCTCCTTTGTAGGTGACTTTTCCTTTATCCCTAGCTGCTCCCAGGATTCTTCCTTTGTTTTTGGTTTTGGCAACTTTGATTATCATGTCTTGGTGACTTTCTTTTGGGATTTATCCTGTATGGGGTTTGTCAAGCCTTTTGGACAGACATCTTCTCATCTTTCATAATATTAGGGACGTTTTCTGCCAGGAAATCTTCAACAATTCTCTCTGTGTTTTCTGTTATCATCACCCCCTGTTCTGGAACTCCGGTCACTCATAGGTTTTCCCTTTTGATAGTATTCCACATAATTCTTAGGCTTTCTTGTTCTTTTTTCTGATTTTTCCTCAAACAAATTGGTGCCAAGGGATTTCTCTTCCATCTTAACTAATTCTGACTTCCATTTCCTCAATTCTGCTCCTATGATCTTCTATTGAGTTGTCTAATTCTGAGATTTTATTGTTAATCTTTTGGCTTTCTAGTTGCTGTTTCTGTATGGTTTCTAGTAGCCTATTTATTCAGTCATTTTGTTCTTGTATTGTTTTCCTGAATTATTCTATTGGTTTTAACTGTGTGTTTCTTGGTTTGGTCTGTGTTTTCTCTGATCTCCTTTTTGATCTCTTAGAGAGTTCTGTATATTAGTCTTTGAGTTTTTTATCAGGTAATTCCATTGCTTTATCTTCCTCTGGAAGGTTTTCTGGTTCTTTATTTTGGTCACTTGTTGCAGCCAACTTGTCCTGCTTCTTTATGTGATTTGATATTGACTGTTGTCCCTGAGGCATCGAGACATTATTATATTTATTTATTGTATGCTTGTTTACTGTGCCCTGAATTTTTGTTTTGTTTTAATATATACAAGTAGGCTGGGCATGTGTGGTACTCTGGTCATTAATCTGGCCACATCAAAGCTCTCACCTCCTGTCTCCAGATCAGCGGGGCACTACTAGGTGTTTGAGCCTGGGAGTCTGTTCACAGTTCTTGCAGTGCTGCTGAGGATGTAGGGGACATTTTCTTGAGGTGATGAATCTGTCCTGCTGGTCACTTACCCATGGATGCAAGAGGTGTTCTTCATGGTCATTGGGTTGGGTGTTGTTTGTGTGCTTCTTGCTTGCTGGTTGATTGGGGTGCAGGTGCCTGGGTCGACAGTCACCAAGTGCATGGTGCAGAGACTCTCACCTACAGTTCTGGGCAAGCAGTGCTGCATGAGGATGTTTGGAGCAGATACAGGTCTCTGGTTGCAGTGGAGGGCAATACCAGGGCAAGGCCAAGGGCTGTTGGCTGCCCCTGGGTGCCCAGATGGAGGGAGTGCTCTTGTCCACTAGAGCACTGTCTTAGTTTTCTAGTGCTGCTATAACAGAAATACCACAAGTGGATGGCTTTAACAAACAAAACTTTATTCTCTCACAGTCTACTAGGCTAGAAGTCCAAATTCAGGGTGTCAGCTCCAGTATAAGGCTTTCTCTCTCTATCAGCTCTGGAGGAAGGTCCTTGTCATCAATCTTCCCCCGGACTAGGAGCTTTTCAGCACAGGGACTCTGGGTCCAAAGGACACCCTTTTCTCCTGGCAATACTTTCTTGGTGATATGAAGTTCCCCTGTCTCTCTGCTCACTTCTTTCTTTTATAGCTCAGAAGAGATTGCCTTAAGGTGTAGATTAACCTTGTAGATTTAATTTACATAACTGCCACTAATCTCATTTCATCAACATCATAGATATAGGATTTACAACACATAGGAAAATTACATCACACAACAAAATGGTGGATGATCATAGAATACTGGAAACCATGACCTAGCCAAGTTGACAGATATTTTGGGGGGACACAATTCAATCCATGACAAGTGTGTAGCGGGGGGGGGGGCGGGGGCGGGTAATGCATGTAGTTCTTGGGCACCCAGTGCCATTAGCTAGAGGGTTTGGGGCACCACTGGTTCACAGGCCCCGGTCATGGGCTGCTGGGTGGAGCAGGTGGTACCGCTGGCCCTCAGGCCCCTAGTGTGGGTGACTGAGGCCCCTTCTTAGGGGCAGGGAAGTGTTGAACATCACAGATCTATAGCTCCCACTTGGATGCTGCAGGTGAAAATGGGCTTCAGCTGGGAGCTCTGCCTGCTTTGTCCTAATGAGAGTGTGCTGTGCTGGGTTGGCCTGGAAGGCATTGGTGTGGTGAAAGGCATGGGTGAAGAGTGCTGCAGGTCCATGTACCCCCTACACCAGTGGCTGGGATAAGGAGCAGACACCTCAGGCCTGACTAAGCGCTAAAGGCTTAGGAGTCGATTGTCACAGATCTGCAGCTCCCAGTTTGTTGCAGCCTGTAAAAATAGGCTTCAGCTGGGAATTCTGCCTGCCTTATACCAATGTGTGGGTGCTGTGCTCAGTCAGCCAGTAAGTTACTGGTGCAGGTGATCAGAGGGGGTAGGCCTGTGGGTCCCCTATGCCTACGACTGGATGAAGGGCCAGGTGCTCCCTGACTGGGACCATGAGTTCCTGGCTTAGGGGACTTGGCGGTATTGAATACTGCTGGACTGGTGTTGGAGTGGGGAGAGGAATGGGTTAGGGACAGGGTGTGCTTCTCACCCGTGGAGCTCTGGTTGGGTGATTGCTGTGGAATGTGTGGTGGGTTGGAAGCATGCACTTAACTTTCATAGGTCTGGTGTCACTCCTGTTTGGCTCCGGAGGTGTGTACAGAGTCACTCCTGCTTAGCTGCACTAGATAAGGTGGGTTTCAGCTTGAGATGCTGCTGCTTGCCTCAATATATCTACACTGTGCTGATTAAGCTAGTAGGGATGCGGGCAATCCAAGGATCTGTAATTCCCCATTTCCTCTGTTTTTGAACTGTCTCTCCTTCTACCTCTTGCACAATCCAGTGCTCCAGATTTGTCTTTGATGCTTAGGGTACCTGGATTGTCACATATATCCAAATCACCTGTTTTTTGAGCCTTTGTTGTAAGAGGGATGACATGAAGCATCTATTTTGCCATCTTGGTCCCACCTCCCCTGGATGAGTAAACTATCTTGAGTCAATGGATTCACAGTTCAGTCTTTACATCCACAAAGTATTTTAGGTGCCATACTCAGTTGATCTTAATAATAATTTTATACATAATATGGTACAGTCACATATAGATTTGGTCTTTATATATAAAGAGGCAAAAATAATTTCTAACTATTGGGTGGCCATCAGGCAAGGTTCTCCATTAATTTGCGTAATGCTCCTTTATTTCTCTTTGCCTCTATGGATATAATATAAGGCTAACTTTCCTCCTCCCTTCTTTTTCTTCCTTCTTTTATTTCTTTCTTCCCTACTCTCTTCTTTCTTCAGTGGAAAGTTGACAATGAGAAAAGTAGCTGGGGTCAGTTGAAGTCATTACATTTATGAATGGTTGGGTAGAATCTATTTCAAATGTCAACTCCAGTCCACAAATGAGCTCTGTAGGTCTCTTACTCCAGGTCTGTGCAGATTGGCCATTTGCTATGTGAATGGTTTTCACGGCCACCATTTCATGCCAGGTCACTTGTTTTTCAGCAGCTCCTTGGATTGCAGGGTAATATTTCACATCTCTGAAGGACAACTAAACAGGTGAAAGATGGGTGACAAGTGAAAAGAAAGCCTACCTGGTCCTCCAGGATGCTGGAATGGTACCACTTGAGGCAAGGCTCCTAATTAACCTCTCAGCTTCCTCTCATTCTCCTTCAAGATGTGACTTGGGTTTTAAATTCTGGAGCATAACAGTCAGATTCCTCCATCTTCTATTTCAGTATGTAAGCCAATAATGAGCACTAAAGTCCAACCTTCTTTCCCAAATGATCAGTTATGTCAGAAAGTGACAGTTTAAAGTACATGCTATATATTTTCAAGATCAACTTAAAAAATATGTTTCTAATAAAAAAAAAAAAAGCACAGTGGTTAAATCTGGATCTGCAAAATCGAGGTAGTTTTCTTCCTTTTTTTCCTATAATTTTTACTTCCTTTCAAAATTTTCTTGGACACTGGATAAATTATCTTTATGTCATCCAAACAAATTTTTAGTGCCTTTACTATTGTATCTATACAATAGGCAAAGAAAACTATAGTGAAAAATTCCAGACTTCTGAAAAATCCAGAATAGCAGACCTTAGCAACAAAGAGCTACTAGAAAATATACTGTAGAAATAATAAACATAAAATTATGTAAAGGCTTCCAGGCAATTCTGAAGTAGATTTACAGAATACTGTAATTTAATTGTTCATTTGAATGTTCAGAAGCACTTATGATTTTTCCATAGACGTGAAATTTATTAGTGGATCAAACTTCTTCCAAATAATTAGTCTAAAAAATGAGAAATTCTAAATTTTTTATATTTTAATTGTTTAGGAAAAGATCCCTTAAAACCCAAACATACAAAGAACTTTCACTACATCAAGGGCATCACTGTATACATGTATATTCCGTCAGTGAGTGCTCTATTGGAGCCTGAAACCTCAATATTTGGGAGGCATAAGTTACACTTATGAAAGGAATTTCTAATTTTTCATGTAAAAGATTGTTCCAATAAGAAATCAAATCCCAGTAGTACTGACTAAAGTAAATTTTCTCCAGAATAATCTTGCTATAAATTAGCCAATTTTAGTTCTATAAACAGCATTTTAGCACAAAAGCTTATAAGGTAGAAAAAGTTATCAGACAAAATGCCTTTAAATCTTCTATCCTAAATTCCCTACTTCAATTAATAGTGTATTTACTACATACGCACTATTCACAATGCCAATATATACTAATATCATGTCTAGGATATAAGTACTCTCTGTCGTTGGACTAAGGATGTGTACTACCTCTGTGCAGTCACTGCAAAAAAAATTATAAATAATATATAAAATAAAAGTACCCTGCTCAACCCATGGACAGAATATTGGGCTGGGCCATGTGACTGCTACAGTGTTAAAGTTTTTCTGGTTATAGAGCACATGTATGCGCAGAAAAAAAAAAAAGAAGGAAAGGAAAAAGAGGGAAAGAAACACAGGATTTACATTTCTGAACAAGATGAGTAACATAAACAAGATTTACCTTTCTGCCTGAAACAACCAAAAATAGGACAGAACATATGAAATATTAGTTTGCAAGATACTGTACATCACACAACAAAGGACAGTATCCTTGAGAGATGTGAAACAAGTGAAGTGAGTCCTAAGAGAGCTTCCAGGCCACAGTACCAAGAAGAACTGACACAGAGCATAGCGGTTTCCCTGCATTGAGGAAGACACAGCTGAAAGTTCCAGAAGACCAAGGCATCTAGAGTTCACAGGACAGAGTAACAAAGAGGATAGAGCTGAGCGAAGACAGCTCTGAAGATATGCAGAGGGCCTTCCGTGAGTATTAAGCTGAGTACACAGATCAGTGTGCATGCATATAAAGAAACTACTGAGGCAAGGGAAAGAAGAACTTAAAAGGATACCGTGCCCAGAACTGTCATAGGGCTGGAAATAGTGCCTGATTCTACTATCCAGGCTGGAAAACCTGAAGATTCATAAGGCATTGGCGTAGTGGTGTACTCAGCAGGGTCTTTCCTCAGTAGTGAGGAATAATTAGCCCTAGACTAAGCACAATTCTGGCCTTGGTGAAAAATCTTAATATCATGACCTAAGGGGATTAACATATTTCCAAGTAATTTAACTGCATCTTAGAATAAAGATCAAGAACATTTATAGAAATATAAAAATATTTCTTATTTAAAAAGATAAAATTCACAATGTCTGGCATCCAATAAAAACTTACAGGCATGCAAAGAAGCAGGAAAATGGGAACCACAATGAGGGCAAAAGCCAATGAACTGAGACTGATTCAGAACTGACAGAAATGTTAGAATTATCGAACAAAGATAGTTAAAACAATTCTTATAACTGTATTCCATATATTCAAAAAGATAAGTAGAAACAGTGAAGATATAAAAAATAACCAAATTAAATTTACAGAGATGAAAATTACACTATGTGAGAATAAAAATACATTGGATGGGATTAATATCATACTAGACCCTGAAGAAGAAAAGATTCGTGAGCTTGAGGAACAACCCAAAATGAAACATGCAGAGAAAATAGAATTTTGAAGAAATGAACAGAAGATCAGCAAACTGTGAGAAAAGTTCTGGCAGCTTAATATACATGCAATTAAAGTCTTTGAAGAAGAGGAGAGAAAGGGTAAAACAAAAAATATCTGAAGGAGTAATGGCCAAAAATTTTCCAAATTTGATGAGAACTATAAACCCACAAATTCAAGAAGTTCATTGAATGCCAAGTATAAAAAACAAGAAAAAATACACCAAGGCATACCATAGCCAAATTTCTCAAAATCAATAAGAGAAAATCTTAAAAGCAGCCAGAGGAAAAAGTTCCATCGCATAGAAAGGGAGAAATATAAGGATAAGAACAGATTTTTCATCAAAAAAAGGCAAACGAGAAGACAGTAGAGCAACATATTTAAAGTTCCGTAAGAAGAAAACTGTCAAACTAGAAGTCTACATATTTTGCCATGGGACCAGAAGAACTGAATGGTATAGAAGAACCCTGATCAAAAGGGGGAAAATTCAGAACAGAATTTAAAATTTTCATGGAATCCAGATTTCTGGAGCCATGGAGGGTGGGTGAATCTTGAAACTATTGCCCTGATATAATTGTTAATCCTTAAATCAAAATTATTTCCTGAAATCTTCTTAAAACCAAACTATAGTTGGGCTTAGCTAGTAAAGAATGACTGCTTTGAGCATTATGCTCTTTTAAGGACTCTTTTAAGAACTTTTATGGGATCAAATTGACAAGCATTAGATAGGAAACTTAGGGGGTAATGTTATGTTATGTTAATGGGGTAAGAACAATTTGGAAAGAGAAGGTGAGAATGGTTTCACAACTTGAAGAATGTAAACTGAGTAGTACGTGTAGATACTGTTGAATTGGTATATGTCCTGCTGTGTATATTCTCAACAACAACTGAAATAAATTTTAAAAGAACAGTAAAAAAAAGAAGAGATGAAGATTTATTTAGGTACAGAAAATCTAAAAGAATTCATCACAAGTGCACACACACTACAAGAAATGTTAAAGAAAATCCTTCATACAAAAGGAAAATGATACCTGATGGCTCTAAACAAAAAATGGAAGAACTTCAGAAATGGTAACTAAAAACCTTCATACAAAAGGAAAATGATACCTGATGGCTCTAAACAAAAAATGGAAGAACTTCAGAAATGGTAACTACATGGGTAAATATATATTTTTCTTTTATTATTAGGATATCTTCAATGATTTTTAAACAATGTAGTATTGGGTTTACAAAGTATTTAAAAGTGAAATGAATAACAAAGAGAGCACAAAAGTCAAGAGGAGAGAAATGGAAGCATACTTTTGTGAGGTTTGTATGCTATATAAAAAGTGGTATATATTTTAAAGGTATACTGTGATAAGCTAATGATGTATACTAAAACCTCCAAAAAAACTCACTAAAATAATGAAACAAAAAGATATAGTTAATAACCCCCAAAAGAAGATAAAATAGTATCATAAAAATATTAATATTAAAGAAGACAGAAAAAGAGGAAGAAAGAGAACTAGAACAGATAGAAAAAAAATTAAAACTACTAGCACAATGGTAGATTTAAACATAACCATACTGATCATTACATTACATGTTAATGGTTTAAATACTTCAGTTAAAAGGCAGACAATGTCAGATTGGATAACAAAGCAGTTATACAGATATTCGATATACAGAAACACATTCCAAATATGAAGAGACAAATAGGTTAAAAAGAAAAGAACAGGAAAATATATACAATGCTAACATTAATCAAAAGAAAGTTTGAGTGGCTACATTAATATCAGACAAAATAGATTTTAGAGCAAAGAATATTACTGGAAATAAAGGAGGTCATTTAATAATAAATAATTAAGGCATCAATGGCTGGGTGAATTAACCAGTAAGCATAGTATGCACCAGTTTACAGTAATCAAGGTACACACAGGCTTAAATAATGGATTAACTAGTAAATGGATTAAGAGCCTGGCTGCTAACCAAAAAGTTGACAGTTTGAATTCACCAGCTGCAACTTGGAAGCTCTACAGAGCAGTTCTACCCTATCGTATATGGTTGTTATGAGTCGGAATCGACTCTATGGCAATGAGTTTGGGTTTTTTTGTTTTTTTTTTTTTGTAGTAGATGGATTAACCACTAGCATGGATTAACCAGTAAGCATGGCACACTCTGGCTTATAGTAAGCAAGGTAGGCACGGGCTTAATTGTGCTTACTTATTAATCTTTAGTGAACCATTTCACTAAAGATTAATAAGTAAGCACAATTAAGCCCGTGCCTACTTTGCCTATCTGGTAATCCATCTCTGAGTCAATCCATCAAACCAAAACCCAAATCTATTGTTGAGCCATACTCCAACTCATAGTGGCCCTTTAGGACAGAGTAAACTGCCCCATATAGTTTGCAAGTTTGTAAATCTTTACAGACTTGCAAACTTGCATCTCTCTCCAGTGAAGTGGCTAGTGGGTTTGAACTGCCCACCTTTCGGTTAGCAGCTGAGCAGTTAACTACTGTGCATCCCTAATACATGAAAAGAGCATAACAATTATAAATGTTTATATACCTAATTACAGAGATTCAAAATACACTCCCAAAAAGAAATAGACAAATCTATAATTATAATCCAAGATTTAAATACGCTCAATAATTGAGGAGCCCTGGTGGTGCAGTGGAAATCTTGTGGCCTAGTGGTTAAGAGCTACAGCAGCTAACCAAACTTAGGCAGTTTGAATCCACCAGGAGCTCCTTGGAAACCCTATGGGGTAGTTCTACTCTGTCCTTTAGGGTCGCTATGAGTTGGAATTGGCTGGAGGGCAATGGGCTTGGCTTTTGTTGGTGGTGCAGTGGTTAAGTGATATGGCTGCTAACCAAGAGGTCAACAGTTTAAATCCACCAGCTGTTCCTTGGAAACCCTATGGGGCAGTTCTACTCTGTCCCGTAGGGTCACTCTCAGTTGGAATCGACTTGATGGCAGTGGGTTTGGTTTTTTTTTGTTGTTGTTTGGTGGCACAGTGGTTAAGACTCTGGTTGCTATCCAAAAGGTTGGCAGTTTGTATCCACCAGCTACTCCTTGGAAACCCTATGAGACAGTTCTACTCTGTCCTAAAGGGATAGATAGGAATTGATTCAAAGGCAAGAGTTTTGTTTTTTTTTTGGTCAATAACTGATGGAACATACAATTAAAATCGATATGAAAATAGAAGATTTAAAAAACACTGTCAGTCAACTTGACCTATGTGCAAATATTCTGTGTGCACCAAACAAAAAAGTAGAATCCTCGTTCTTTTAAAGTGCACACAGAATATTTGCAAATATAGACCATATTTTGGGCTGTAAAACAAGTTCTGATAAATTTAAAAGGCTTCGAGTTATACAAAGTATATTCCTTCACCAAAACTGAATTAAATTAGAATACGGGGATAATATCTAGAAAATCCACAAATTTCTGGAAACTGAATAATGTACTTCTAAATAACCAATTGGCAAAGAAAAAATCAAAAGCAAAATTAAAAAGTATTTGAAATGTATGAAAATAAAATCACAACATATCAAACTTTGTGGCATGCCACTAAGAAACTACTGGGAAATGTATGGCACTAAATCCTATATTAAAATAGAAAAGAATCTAAAACTGATGGTCTCACTTTCTACTTTAAGAAATAGAAAAAGGTGAGCAAATTAAATCCAAAGTAAACAGAAGAAAGGGAATAACAACTATAAGAGGAAATCACTGAATTAGAAGATGGAAAAAAATAGAGAAAATAATGAAGCCAAAGCCTTAAAACCTAACAAAATTGATAAACCTTCAGGTGGACTGATTATTAAAATAGAATACAAAAGTTACTAATATGAAGGTTGAGAGAGGTGACACCACTAGATTCTACTTACAATGAAGTGTAATAAGGGATACTATAGACAGTTTTATGCCAATAAATTTGATAACTTAGAGGAAAGAGACAAATTTCATGAAAGACACAAACTACCAAACTTTATTCAAGAAGGAATAGATAACCTGAATAGTCTTATATCTATTTAAAAAATTGAATTTTTGTTTTGAAACCTTCCACAAGAAAACTCCAGGCCCATATGACTTTACTAGTGACTTCTACCAATATTTAAGTAAAAATAATGAAAATTTTAAATAAGCTCTTTGAGAAAATTGAAGAGAAAATGTTTCCCAACTCATTCAACTAGATTAGCATTTCTGATAACAAAACCAGGCAATCACAAGAAGAGAAATTATACACTGATATCCCTCACGTACATGGATGCAAAAATGCTAAACAAAACCTTAGCAAATTGAATCCAACATGTGTAATGATAAAGTGGGTTTATCCAAGGAATGCAAGGTTGGTTTAACATTTGAAAATCAATCAATGTAAGTCACTTTATTAACAAAGTTAAAAAAAAAAAAAAATACGTTCACTCATTCATGATTAACGAGTCTTATAAAACCAGGAATAGGATTTCTCAACCTGAAGAAGGGCATCTGCATCATGCTTAATGATCAAAGATTAAATGTTCTCCCCCTAAAATCACAAGCAAGACCACAATGTCTGCTCTGACCCGTTCTATTAAACACTTTAATGAAAGTTCTAGAAAGTCCAATCAAGCAAGAAAGAGAAATAAAATGCATCCAGATTAGAAAGGAAGATTTATGATTGTCTATTCTCAGAGGACATAATCAGCTACGTACGAAAAAATGCTACTAGAACTAATAAGTGAGCATAGCAAGATTCAAGGGTACAGGACTAATAAACAAATATCAGTTGTATTCCTGTGTACTGGAAATAATCGGAAACTGAAACTATCAAATTACAATTTACAATAGTATGAAAAAAACTACGAAATACTTAGGTATTGATCTGACAAAAGATGTGAAAGACCTATACCCTGCACACTAAAAACTACAAGAGGTCTGATAAAAATGAACCCAAAAAACCAAACCCGCAACCATCAAGTCAATTCCGACTCATAGCGACCCTATAGGACAGAATAGAACTGCCCCATAGAGTTTCCAACGAGCACCTGGTGGATTCAAACTGCTGACCTTTTGGTCAGCAGCCACAGCACTTAACCACTACGCCACCAGGGTTTCTGATAAAAATGAAAGATCCCAATAAATGGGAGACATACACTGTGTTCTGGATTGTTGTTATTGTGTGCTGTCAAGCCTGTTCTGACTCATAGAGACCCTACAGAATAAATTAGAACTGCCTCATAGGGTTTCATAGGCTATAATCTTCACTGGAGCAGATCACCAGGCCTTTTCTCCTGTAGAGTTACTGATGGGTTCAGATCACTGACGTTTCAGTTAGTAGTTGAGCACTTATTCATTGTGCCACCAGATGTCCTTCATGTTCTGGATTAGAAAACACAATACTGCTAAAGTGACAATTTATCCCAAATTGACCTATATGTTCAATGCCATCCTGATAAAAATTCTAGCAGGATTTTCTATGTTGGTGTTTTTAGGTACCGCTGAGTCAATTCTGACTCATAGTAACTCCATGGACAAGAGAATGAAACACTGTCCAGTCCTGTGCCTTCCTCACAATCATTGTTATACTTGAGCCCATCCTTGCAGCCACTGTGTCAATCTATCTCATTGAGGTCTTCCTCTTTTTCCCTGACTCTCTAATTTACCAAACATTATGTTCTTCTCCAGGGACTGGTCCCTACTGATGACATATCCAAAGTATGTGAGACAATCTCTCCATCGTCACTTCAACAAGCATTCTGGCTGTACTTCTTCCAAGACAGGTTGTGTTATTCTTCTGGCAGTCCATGGTATATTCAATATTCTTTGCCAACATCACAATTCAAAGACGTCAGCTCTTTGGTCTTCCTTATTAATTGTCCAGCTTTCACATGCATATGAAAATACTGTGGCTTGGGTCAAGCACACCTTAGTTCTCAAAGTGACATCTTTGTTTTTTAACACTTTGAAGAGGTCTTTCGCAACAGATTTGACCAATGCAATATGCTGTTTGATTTACTGACTGCTGTTTCTATGGGCATTGATTGTGGACCCAAGTAAAATGAAGTCCTTGACAACTTCAGTGTTTTCTCAATTTCCCATGATGTTGTTTATTCGTCCAGTTGTGAAGATTTTCTGTAGAAATTGAAAATTGATTCTTATTCATACGAAAATGTGAAGGCCCAGAATAGCTGTAATGATTTTGAATAAGATGAACAAAGTTGGAGGACTAATGCTACCTAATTTCAAGCCTTATTATAAAGTTTCAATAATCAAGACAGTATGGTATTAGTAAAGAGATAGATAAATGGAACAGAATAGAGTTCAGAAATACATCCACACATATAAAAAACACCTAATTGTCAGCAAAAATGCAAAGATAATTCAATGGAGAAAGGATAATCTTTCATTAACTAGTGTGGAACAAGTGGACATTTATAGGTAGAAATAAAATAAAAAGATCAACCTCTGGCATCAATTGATGCAAATTGAAAATAGGCCTAAATATAAAATCTGACACTTTAAAACTTCTAAAGGAAAACCTGGAAGAAAATATTTGTGACCTTAGGTTAAGCAAAGATTTCTTTGATGTGATACCTAAAGCATGATCCATAAAAGAAACAAATTGGTAAGCTGAACTTCATTGTCATAGAGTAACTGTCCATACTCTGATTAATGTAAAATTGAGAGATTTATTGAAAATATAGAGTTAGCTCAAGCAGTGGATAGACTGAATTCCATGTGGTGGAATCCAGTAATCCAATATGGTCACTCAGCAGTGACATTTTATAAGGAGGAAACAAAGTACATGGAGTACAGTACTTGATTGGTATTTACAAACTTAGATCATGAAAGACATTACTTGATTGGTAATTACAGGCTTAGATCATCAAAAGACTTCACTCGATTAGTAGTAGATCATTTTAAGGCAAGACTTCCTGTGGCAGGAACTTGTAAGGCAGGACTTCCTGTAGCAAAAGCTTGTAAGGTGACTGGCTTAAAAGGGTATATGTGTCTTTCTTAGATTGGTTATAATGTGGTAATCATAAGGGTATGTGATGGAGGGTAGGGGGATTGCAGGGTAGTCACGTCATCATTACTGAATATTCTCTCAGGGGAGTCGCAGTGTAGTTATATCATCATTGCCAGATATTTCTTAGCTTCAAATGGTTGTTGCTAGGGTGGAAATGGAACTAGCCACAGAGAAGTCAAACTCAAACCCAAGCCGGCTATTTCAGATTTTATCAGGTACCTCAAATTTTAAAATTCTCCTGCACATTCCCTCATTTTGATCAAGGATTTCAAAAGAAATTGTTTGATCAGTTCACTGATCACTATTCTGAAAGAAGGCTTTCTTCTGCATGGACTTTGAGCATATGTTTTATTCTGGGTGACTGTTTACTTAATAAGCCTTTAAGACCTCAGACACTATGTGTGTGAAAAGGTTGTTACTTTTGTTAGGTGCTGTTGAGTCAGCTCTGACTCAGCAACTCCATGCACAACAGAACAAAACCCTGTCCAATCCTGTGCTATCCTCCCTCCTAAGGTACATTCTGGTTGTTCTTTTTCCAAGACACATCCTGGCAGTGCATAGTATACTTACTATTCTTCACCAACACCCTATACAAAGGCATCGATTCTTCATTGATCTTCCTTATTCGTTTTCCAATTTTCACATGCCTATGGGGTGCTTGAAAATACCATGGCTTGGGTTAAGTGTACCTTAGTCCTCAACATGACATCTCTGCTTTTTAACATTTTAAAAAGTTCCTTTGCAGCAGATTCACCCAAACACATCATTCGATCCCCTGACTGTTGCTTCCAGGGGCTCCAAATGTGGATTCAAGAAAAATTAAATCAAACTATGAATAGCAGCAGAATATTGTGAAAAGGTGGCTGGGTAGTATTTTGCATCTTCACCATGCCACAGTTTTAGTTTTTTTTTTCTGTGGTTTTATTACTTGAGAGTTAGTACAGGTCAGGTTACATAACCTGACATCTGATGGCTTACTCAAGGAGCAGGATGAGTACATCTGAAATGTTAGTACTGTTAATGTACATTATTCTTTTCATAGGCATTAAATGGGTCTTTTGGGTAATGGCATTTGTCAAAAGTTTTGTATAACATTTAATTATCCCTACAATTATTACGATGACAGTGAGTATTTTTAATCTGGTTGATGGTATAGACTTAATCCATGATCCAATGTCTGAAAATATCTAGAAAAGGGGAGTTTGAAGGCAGAGCTATATGGAGCCAAGTAGCCTTCTGGCAAATTAGTTTAATATCTTGTTCTACCTTTTCTGAGGTGTTAATCTAGGTGCAGGAAGAGGTGATAGCTATAGCACAGACCCCTCCTTACTAGGCTAACAGGAAATCTAGGACAACTTGATCATCCAAAACTACTTTGAGGAATGAGTTCAGTGATTTTTCTTGAGCAGTCATTGCATTGGCAACATCATCTGCTATTTCTTCCATGGATCTGGAGATGTTATGGATGGCGTGTTCTAAATCCCCTACTCTGTACCAAGGGAAGAATATCCTCAAAAACTGTAACCTATACCAGGGAACTCTTTAAGGGGTTCCCTTCATCTTTCCCTTGCTATCTCTTGACCGTTTGCTTCTCCTCCTTTCTAATAGTTTCAGGTGGTTAATCCAATGTAAACTCTCATTGTAAGAATCGATTTCTAGATGTCTAAAGGGTTTCCCATATGGCCTAAGGTACATTGGCCTGTCATATTTCAACCATCTAATTGGGATAAAGCTCAGGTATAGGACTCACTATTTGGATTCAAATTGGCAAAGGGGGAGCATCTTTATCCTCCACATAAAAATATATATCCATATGGGGCATGTATTATGCCAGTCCTGATGTCTTTACCAGAGCCCTGGTAGTGCAGTGGTTAAAAGCTTCACTACTAACCAAAAGTTTGGCAGTTCAAATCCACCAGCCTCTCCTTGGAAACTCTATGGGGCAGTTCTCCTCTGCACTATAGGGTCACCATTAGTTGTAATTGATTCAATTGCAAAGGGTTTGGTTTGGGTTGTTTTGATGTCTTTACCTGGGAGATGGATGATTTGATTCATCTGTTCAAGCCAATTCTCTTTCAAGGAGTTGTTGCAAACAGATAGTCATACTACCCTTAGCCAATTCCACATCTGGACACAAAAAGACCTTTTTTTTTTTTTTTTTTCCTGTAGACACACTGTTAAATGTCCTGAAAAGGCTACCATTCCAGTATCTGGGAGGGGCATTATATGAAATGAAGGGCTCATTTTTACAATCTGCAGAGGAGATCCAGGGTATTTTCGAACACTTTCTAACTCTAATTCAAGTCAGATTGGAACATAGGACCTACAGTTGAGTCGGTATCTCAGGAGGACACCACAGTGTCACACATATGGCTCACCTAGAGGTGGTGTTAAAATTGATGATGGCAGGGGGAACAAATCTATAATTCAATATGGGAGTAGCTGGTGGATCTATGTTCTCATGTATGGTTTTGGGTAAAGGATGAAAGATCAAGCATTCAGTCAGATTTGTGAATTATGGAACTGCCTGAGTGAGCTTAACAAAGGCATTCTCATGCCAACAATTAACAGGAGCTTCAAGTAGAGTGTGAGTAGTACACACTACTTGATGAGCAGCAGTATAGGCAGAAAGTTTAAGAAGGGCTTTATAGTGGAGAAACACATTCCAAAAGAAATAAACAAGGGCTACTAATATATGAATAATAAAAAAAAAATAGTGATGACAAAATAAACTTCAGCAAGGAAAGGCTACTAACCAATAAAGGACAAATATAATTAGAATGCTAATGATAAAAAGATACAATGTTACTTTAAAATTCATGTGTCTTACTAAATTAACCTGTGACTGGCATTAATAAAAAAATAGCAAGGTATTAATAACATATAAATGGGAGTAACAATTGTAAAAATGTGATTAGCATTTAAAACAAAAGAAATAATAAGGAGTCAAATCTCAGACAGGTCATAAGAAATGTAACTATTCTCTAAAAATGGTATTTATAAAAAGAGGCCTGGATTCTCAGGGGAAGAACAGTATATTAAAAGAAGGAGTAATACCCCACAGTTGAAGTCCAATGATAATGAAAAGGATTAAGGTAATCACAAAACAAATTCCTAGTACCTCTACGCCTAAATTTTTTTTTCTACCATACTAAAAGTTCGAGTTTATAAAACAAAAAGCTATTTCAAAAGCAATGGGAAGTTATAAATTCAAATTAAGCAAAAATGACTACAATGGTCAAAGGGTGGCATTGCAGATGAGTTAGATTATTAAAACCATCAAAATAATTACAATTAAAAATTATGATCCTGGTGACTAAGACAAATCCTAAAATAGTTAAAGCCCCCATTTGAACAACTTATTTCAAAGGTAGCAATTGGCATAATACAATCACCAAAACTAAAAAAAAGAATTTTTTTTTTTTAGGATATAATTCCACAATCATGCATAACAGCAAGCAATACTGAGATACTAAAAATGATAAAGAAAAGGGCAAACAGTCCAAATTTTACTGCAAGCTGCATAGGCAGTTTCAGGTCTGCAGGACATCAGTCTACCCAGCTGCCATCTGCTTCTTTTTTTTGATGATGTTTGAATTTTAATTTCAATCTTTCATGACGCTCAACAGCTCATTTGGGAGTCGAGGCTTTCTTCAGTTGGAATAAATGAACCCATGCCTTAACTCCCTGTAGTTAAGCAGCACAAGGACTAGGGAGAATGACAAAGTAATGTCCCTTCCACTGAGATTGGAGAAAATCTTTTGTGTCTTTTCCAGGAAACATAATCTCCAGGTGGAACATCAAGTAAGTTAGATATTTCTTGCTTTGATTATCAAATGCTTAGAATATTGAACTGAAGATTTACAACATTAAATCAAATTTGAATCAGGGCTAGTTGCCCAATAGAGAGGGCGATGGGCCCTCCGGTAATAATCTCATGAGGAGTCAATTTGTGAAGTCCAAATGGAGTAGTTTTCAGATTCAAAAGGACCGGACGTAATACTTTAATCTAAAGGGACTTAGAGTTTTAGAAAATTTTGCTAGTTGAACTTCTATTATACCATTAGTTCTTTCAACTAGACAAGAGGATCGAGAATGATAAGGACAGTGAAGTCTTTGAAAAATGGGGAAGATTTTACATACTTCCTGAGTTATTTGCCCAGTAAAATGGGTGCTTTGGTCACTACAAAGGATCCTTCCAGCTCCTCAAGTGAAGATAATGTTCTTAGGAAGTTTCTTAGCCACTGAAGTGGAAGTAGCTTGATGACCAGGGAAAGCTTCTACTCAGTGAGAAAATCTACAAGTCATTACTAATACAAACTTGTAACCGCTCAAGACGGGGCGATGTATAAAACCAATCTGTCATTCAGGCACTGGTCCTGATGGTAGGGGAAATCTCCTAGGTGGAGCTTTATAAGATTTATCTGAATTAAACTGAAAGCAAATAGAACGTTGGGAAGCCACTTGTCCAGCGGCTTCATAAAAATGTCCCCACGAATATTTCTTTAATTTCTTCCCAAATGGGTATTAATGTGCAATGAGTAGGTCTGTTTGCATTCTCTAATTTTATCTGCAGGGGTTATTGATGTTTAAAAAGTGATTTTGAAATTTCTTTTGGGTTATATTTTTGTGGACAACATTTTATATGTGCCAGATTTATAGGAGCCCTAACTGTTCTATTATCATTATCCATTTCCTCCTTTTTCATCATGATCATGAGTGGAATGATCATGGTCATGAATGAGTGCGGCATCTTTAAAGAGTGATTGGGAAGTGGTTTGTTTAACTGCTCTATCAGCTAGGTCGTTTCCTTTAATTTCCTGTTCATGGAACCCCTTTGAGTTGATGGGCCTGGATTTTAATTACAGCAATCTCAAAGGGTAGCAAAAGCACTTGAAGGAGGCATGCTACTAAAGGACTATTTTTAACTTGGGTCCTAGAAGAAGTTAGGAACCCACTTTGTTTCCATAACATGCCAAAATCATGAGTAATTAAAAATACCTAGATTCTGTGTAAATATTTACCAACCACCAGAAGCCAGCTTGCAATCAGTTCAGCTTGCTGAGCTGCAGTAACATCAGAAAGGGTGCCACTTTTGAGGACCTCGGTGGAAATGGCCATGGCATATCCTCCCTAGTAATGAGAACTGTTAGGTTTAGCCTTTAAATATGGCCCATCAACCAACAGGGTTAAATCAGGATTTGATAATGGGGTTTCTTGTAAATCTTGCCTAGGATTTAAGCAATATCACACACAAGTAAAATTTCGCCAAGATCATTCAAAAGTGGTTGCAGCAGTACACCAACAAAGAACTGCCAGAAGTTCAAGCTGGGTTCAAAAGAGGACGTGGAACAAAGGACATCATTGATGACATCAGATGGATCCTGACTGAAGGCAGAGAATACCATAAAGATGTTTACCTGTGTTTTATTGAGTATGCAAAGGCATTTGACTTTGTGGATCACAAAGAATTATGGATAACATTGCAAAGAATGGGAATGTATCCTTTCATTATACTTATTCAATTTGTATGCTGAGCAAATAATCTGAGAAAGCTGGACTATATGAAGAACATAGCATCAGGATTGGAGGAAGACTCATTAACAACCTGTGATATGCATATGACACAACCTGGCTTGCTGAAAGTAAAGAGGACTTGAAGCACTTACTGATGAAGATCAAAGACTACAGCCTTTAGTATGGATTACACCACAACATAAAGAAAACAAAAATCCTCATAACTGGACCAATAAGGAACATCGTGATAAATGGAGAAAAGATTGAAGCTGTCAAGGATTTCATTTTACTTGGATTCACAATCAACGCCCATGGAAGCAACAGTCAGGAAATCAAATGACATGTTGCACTGGGCAAATCTGCTGCAAGAGACCTCTTAAAAGTGTGGAAAGGCAAGGATGCACTTTGAGGACTAAGGTGTGCCTAACCCAAGCCATTGTATTTTCAGTCACCTCATATGCATGCAAAAGCTGGACAATGAATAAGGAAGACTGAAGAAGAATTGACACCTTTGAATTATGGTGTTAGCGAAGAATATTGAACGTATCATGGATTGCCAGAAGAACGGACAGATCTGTCTTGGTAGAAGTACATCCAGAATGCTCCTTAGAAGCAAGGTTGCTGAGACTTCATCTCATATACTTTGGACATGTTATCAGGAGGGACTAGTCCCTGGAGAGGACATCATGCTTGGTAAAGTGGAGGGTCAGTGAAAAATAGAAAGCCCCTCAACAAAATGGATTAACACAACAATGAGCCCAAGCATAGCAAACACTGTGAGGATGGTGTAGGACTGGGCAGTGGTTTGTTCTGTTTTACACAGGGTTACTAGAAGTCAGAGCTTAATCAATGGCACTGAAGAACAACAACAAGCAACCATGGGGGTGGACGGTTATCATTATTAGGTAAAGGTAACCATGTTGTTGGAGTCAGAAGGGTTATAGTGTGTAACCAAATATTAGAAACTGCCAAAAGGAGGACATAATAAGTCATTCTGCTTGCTGAAAGATGTTTAGTTAATGTTGAATTTAGAATGGTTGACATTGTCTGAGGAACATAAATATTAATAAAATTACTCAAAACTATATCTTCTGTGGTCTTAATTAGTCTAGTGGTTTTAGTGACTGCTTTCTAAGGCAAGGGGGGCAGCCCCTTGCTGCAGGGTTCAGCTGAATAGTATAATAACTAATTAAGTTTCTGTTGTCCCCCATGTTTTTGAATGAGGACTCCTAGAGCAGGAATGTTAATTAATGCTTCTTTTAGTTGTGTGATGGCCTTTTGCCATCCTTGGATAGTTGAAAGGGGTCAGGCTTTGAACTCTTAAGATAATGGTAAAGAGGTTGAACCAGTAAAAAAAAAAAAAAAAAGAAAATTGATTTTCAAGTTCAGTAGCAACCGCAGAGTTCTAAAAATCCTTTTAATTTTTTTTTGTAGTAGGGACAGGATAAGCTAAAATAGCCTCTTTTTTATTTTGGGATTTACAGTGACTCACTTTGTTGAGATTATATTTCTCAAGTACTTAACAGAAGATTGGGCTAACTCTAATTTTTCCTTGAAGGCTTTGTGACCTTCTCTGTCCAAATATGGCAACAACGGGACACTATAGATAAGACATGCCTGTTGAGAATTAAAACAGCCTAGCAAATTATAAACTTATTGCAATCATGTAGACCCTTTGTATGTTCAGAGATTCAATTAGACAAAAAGAAGGACCAGCTTTTCATTTTTTTGCTCAAAGTTTATGAAGGCTGTCTGGAATAATGGGTTTGGTCTAGTCTTTTAAATTCCAGGCCTCAGTGTTAGATGGGTGTCTTTTGGCATGCATCAGCCTTAAAGTTTCTTGTGTCCTGCCGCTGGGAGAAAACTCTGAGGAGCCAGAGCATCTGCAATTACTGCTGTGGGCCAGGGAACAATGAAGTCCTCCCAGGCACCCATGATCCGGCCCAGGGTGGGGGAGGGGGGCACTCACACTGGGCAACAAAAGGTGCTACAGGGCTAGAGCTGGCTGCAGGTCGTGGCAGGGGAAACTTTCTAAGGGGTCAGAGCAGCAGGGCAAGGGTATAGCTGCCTTCTTGCCACACCACTCAGCACAATAACCAGGCCAAGTGTTGTAAGACCAGGCTGCCATGGCCCCACCCTATTCCCTGCTGCCACCCGGACCCCTACCTGGTGTTTTTTTTTCCTTCTTGCTGCATGTGCCCACTGCCAAACTACCTGGGCCACTTGTTATGTCTGTGTACAGGGAGTGGGTGGGTGGACTCCAGTGCCCACATCCTCTGTGCCAGCCACATGGACACCAGGCTCAGGCACAGCCAGCCTGAGAAGAGTTTTGTCAGGGCAGCAGTTGCTTACTGCTGCTGGTACTAGAAGGAGGAGGTGCTGTTGCCTCTGGCCATTGCCACCCCTAGGGCTTGATCCATTGTGCTTAATTTGCCTATCCAGCCCCTCTAGGGCCAAGGCAGGAGGGAAGGGAGAAGCCTTCCTATGACCTCCTTCCTTTCTGACCACAGAACGATGCCCTTTGTGGCAGCAGTTTCCACCCAGAGCATGTATGAGTTACTGCTGCGTGTTCTCTCCAGGGCGCGCTCTATTGGTTTAATCAGTAGGTGGGTTGGGAGACAGGAGAAAGGGAGCACACATTCGTCTGGTCTGATTAAAATAGTTATTAAATTACATAAGCCTGCTGGAATGGGTTTATAAGTTTCAGCTAAAATTTTAAATTCCTCGGTAAACTTGTGGTGATCTTCGCGTGTGTTGGGGAACTTCTTTACAATGGTGGGAAGTTACACTTTAGATCATGGGGTATATGTAACACGAGGAGGTTTCTCAGCCTCTTCTGGATATTCAATTTTAAAACGCATTCCAAAACAAGTTTTTCCTCTTTCATATTTTCTTTGAAGTAGTATGGGAGTTCAGATAAAGTATTGGGGGCCGGGGGCGAGGGTATGATGGTAAAGGTGGTTAAAGAGGGAAGGCTCCCGAGGAGCAGAGGGCGGGGAAGGAAATCTGTGTTTGAGGTGAGGGGTGGATTACAGATGCCGGGGACGCCACCATTTTGGGGAAGGGAGGGCATAGAGCCTGTTGCTGAGCAGGCAGCTGGCAAGGTTACAGAGCTTTGACGCTGTAACTTTTTAATTTTTTTAGTTTGCTTTGAAATGGTCTCCTGAAAGGCAAATTTAATATTTTGATTTCTTTTGGAAGCTTCCAAGTACTAATAACTACTAATAATAAATGCCTCCTGTTAGTTTTCTTTGATATGGGAGCCCTTAGCTTCTAATCTACTGCACAGATTAGTTGAACTAAATGACCCCTACAATTGCCATTGGCCTTCTAAATTTCCCTCAGCAAGCATATGCCAGGAGGCTAAATAAAAGACTGAACCAGGGTCAGAATGAGCTGTAGGTCCTGGCCCAGTCTTGGACACGGCACTCCCAGTCTTACTGAGAAACCAAGTATTAAACTCGTAAATGCGTGTGAAAACCTCACTTTATGGTGCACAATAAAGAAAGAAAGAGTTCAATAATGAACCCAATGAGATGCTCAGGAGACTAGCAGAAAACGAACATATAGAGAAAAGACTGACAATAAATGTCTCAAAGAGCCATTTTAACAGTAAGCAGAGGCTTTAATCGAAGAGGCTTACCTCCAGTAGGCCCCAAAGAGTCCTTGCTGGTACCACGGCAAGCTGACTCCTCAACTTTTCAGGAATGCTGAAGATAAATATTCCTTCAGGATCCCACCAACTATGCTATTGAATGTCATAAAGTAACTACCCATACTCTGATTAATGTAAAATTAAAAGATTTATTGAAAATATACAATCAGCTCGAGCAGGGGATAGACTGAATTCCATCCTGTGGAATTCAGTAATCCAATATGGACACTCAGCAGGTATATTTTGCAAAGTGGAAACAAAGGACATGAGTTACGTTACTCGATTGATATTTACAAATGTAGATCATTGAGATTTCACTTGATTGCTAATTACAGGGTCAGAGCTTCCAAAGACATTACTCCATTGGTAGTAGATCATTTTAAGGTGGAACTTCCAGTGGCAGGAACTTGTATGGCAGGACTTCCTGTAGTGGAAGCTCATAAGGGATTGGCTTAAAAGGATATATGTGTCTTTCTTAGATTGGTTACAATGTGGTAATCATAACAGTATGTGATGGGGGTGGTGGAGGGGGGTGGCAGGGGGGTGGTGGGTAGTGGTGGGGGTGGTGGTGGGGGTGGTGGGAGGCGGTAGGGGGTGGTGATGGTTACATCATCATTACAGGACATTGTTTTCTCAGGGGAATGACAGTACAGTTACATCATCATTGCAGGGCATTTCTTAGTTTCATAATTATGTCTACACAGAAAATGGCTGTTGCTAGGGTGGGAACAGAAATAACCACAGAGGAGTCATACTCAAACCTCAAGATGGCCATTTCAGATTTTCTCAGGTACCTCAAATTTAAAAATTCCCTTAAACATCATCAAAATTAAAAACTTCACTCTTTGAAAGATAATGTTAAGAGGATGAAAAGATAAGCCACAGACTAGGATAACATATTTGCAGATAATATATCTAATAAAGGCCTTATATCCAGAATATATAAAGAAATTTTGAAATGCAGTAAAAAGGAAATAACCCAATCAAAAAATTGTGAAAAAATTTGAATGGATATATCCCTGAATAAGATTTGGAGATGGTAAACAGGCAAATGAAAAGATGCTCAATATCATTATTAATTGGCAAAATGCAAATTAAAACCACGATGAGAGATCATTGTGAAGAGGGAGTATGTTGTAACTGGAACTCTCATACACTGCTGTTGGGAATGTAAAATGGTACAAGCATTTTGGAAAGCATTTTGGCAATTTCTTAAAGTTGAATGTACACTTACCATGTGATCCAGCCATTCCACTGCTAGATATTTACCCATGAGAAATGAAAGCATACGCCCATACAAAGACTTGCACACAAATGTTCATAGCAGATTTATCTGTAGTCATGAAAACTTGGAACAACTCAAATATCCACAAAATGTACATGGATAAACATACAGTAATACTTGCATACAGTGGAATACTACCAGGCACTATAAACGAATGAAAGCATTATTACAACATGGTTGTATCTCAAAGTATTTATGTTGAGTAAAAGAAGCCAGACCCCCCACCCCCAAAAAAGAGTATATACTGTATAATTCCATTTTTATAAAATTTTAAGAAATGCAGACTAATTTATAGTGGCAGAAAGCGGATCAATGGTTTTCTGGGGATGGGGGCACAGGGAGGTGGCGATCAGGAATGGATTGAAGGTAGAGCGGAGAAGCGGACACAGGAAATTTTGGCAATGCCGAATATGCTCATTATCTTGATTTTGGCAATGCTTTCAGAGGCCTAAGTGTATGAGAAAACTCATCAAATCATACACTTCAAATATGTTCAGTTTTGGTAGTTCAATTATAACTCAATAAAACTATTACAAATTAAAAATGATCTTAAAAAGAAACATGAAAGTAAGGAATTCAAATTATAGATTGATGCTTTTGCTCTATTTCTCAGGATTACTCAAGTTCTCTTCATATGAACCAAACCCCAGACAAAAACTTGACCTAATAAACTTGACCAAATAAAAGATGAATTCTTTTTCTTTAAGTCATTTACACTAATGATTCTATTACTTTTGCAGAGCCTTGGTGGTGGAATGGTTAAGAGCTCAGATGCTAACCAAAAGGTCAGCAGTTCGAACCCACCAGCCACTCCTTGGAAACCCTATGGGGCAGTTCTACTCTGTCCTATAGGGTTGCTATGAGTTGGAATTGACTTGATGGCAATGGGTATTTCTCTTGCATCTCAAACCAGGGACAAGTTCACGGGTCACTCAGGTTTTGGCCGCACTTCTCATGGCACATTTTATAGGGAGAAGTGGTTTGACCTTTGCTGAGAAGGGAATGGACAGGCAACAAGATGGGAGAGCCCCAGCTGTCCAAAGGTGGGCAATCGCTTTTGCTTTCCACAGGTGAACGCTTCCTAGTAGAAAACATGCTCTCTCCTCAGGGTGAGATAGTTTGGGTGGACCTGAGATCGCTGAAGAAGGCCATTTATTTATAATACAGGAAGTGGAAAATTAGGCCATTGTATTTCTGCACAGGGGAAGAATTCATAAAAAGTCACACAGAATTATTCTTATATAACTGACAATGACATCGTTGTAAGGTGGAAACAGAGCTTTATTTGTCTTACTTAAAATGATATATAGAGCACTTGTCTGTTTATTCCACTGCAAACAGCTTCTGCAAAAACAGCCGTAAATCCCCTGGGGTTCCTCCTGATAGTTATAAGTTACTTGAGAAAAATCTCTCAAGCAAGTTGCTGCCTTGCAGATATCCATTATTCTCAATTCAAGGGCCTTTTGTTGTTTGTTTGTTTGTTTGTGTTGAGTGTGTATTTTTCCCCCAAATTATGTTACATGCAGTATTACTTTTAAAAATGTAAAATGTGTCACACCATAGCTACTTTTCAAATAGGTAAGTATATATACCGGAATCAAAGCATGCAGAGCCAAAGGGGAAAACACTCGATAAACAGACTTCATAATCAAACCTGGTTCAGGTTAAAGCGAAGTTAGTTTGATGGATTCCGGCTGGGGCCCTAGTAAATAACAGGCTCTGTAATTAAGCTACCTTAGCTCAGCCTCCCTGGAAGCTTATGGGCAGCTCAAAGGTTCCAGAGTGACAACCAGGAGGCAACCTTCAGAAATGAGGAGACAGTTTGCCCACCCACGTGCTAGTCTCTCCTCTGCCCTCAGCTCATTCCTTCATGAGCTGAGTCAGGGGAGGCCACTGTTCTCCAGTACACGTCCAAATGTCCACGGCATTGACTGGCAAAGCCCAGGTTTGGGAATGGGCAAGTAATAAGTGAAGATCAACAAATGCTGAAGTCACACGCTCTCTTTTCTGTCAAAAAACCTGGAACCTGTCATTTCTGGTTTCTCTACACACACACACACAGACACTTGTATGTGCATACCCACACATACATTCCCAAAGGAAAGCTCTATAGCAAAAACAGGAGAGATCACTTTGTAGCATCGAATTCTGCGTTGAAATTTTTAGCTCAGTCACTTTTTCAGCCTGTGACCTATAGTTTAAGAAAGAAACAAGTTTTGAACAATTACAATGTGCCAGACACATTGGACACTGGGGACCCAAAGATGAATATGATCAGTCACTCCACAAGGAGCTCACTATATAGTAGGATGGAAAACACTTAAGACAATTTTAATATATTATGCTAAATGCTAATCTAGAAATAAGTATGACATTATGTGATCACAGAGGAATTGGAGATTCAGATGTAACCTCCTGAAGAAGAAAACTGAACTAAATTTTATAGGATGAGGAAGTTAGTTAACATTCCTGAGCCTCATTTTTCTTTTCTATTAAATGGAGTTTATAATATGTCCATCTATAGCATTGATATGAGAAAGAAAGTAATTGATACAAAGTTCCTAATAAAAAATATTGGTTCCTGCCCTGATGGCCCTCTTCCCCTTCTCCTATCACTCAAATTAGAAGAATGAATAAAAACAATCTTTTGCTAAAGGTATAACATCATAAGCAACTGCTTCTTGTGGAAGGATGGGAAGGAGGGAGTATTCTTGATTAAAATAAGGATTCCTCATTTCTCTTTATTGTAATAAATTAACTCATAAAGCAGAAAGAGAAAAGCAAGTGATCTTGCTCCTTATTCCAAACTACATTGAATTTTCCTCCATTTTGTCCATCATCATACTTATACAAAAGGGAAACACATTTTTCTTCTACCCTGAGGTGATTCTATTTTCCCTATTGTTCAGTGCATATATTTCACAGTCCAGACAATGCCTGGTGCAGCCAAAAAAGAGACAAAGAGATGAGCTGCTAGACATCCCTTCAAGGGAGGACTCAGTGCCCAGCTTCAAGGACTATGATTGGCTGACAGCCTCCAGCTGTAGGCTTCTTCGGAGCCAGTCTTAAGATTGGAGTGTGAGTCACACTCTTCCCAGGGTGGCCTCCAGCCAGTGGTGTGCTGGAGCTGGCTCACACCAGCTGGCCAGAGAGCTTATTATGTGCACATCTCTTCCCAACTCTGTATTCACTGAGGTCATGTTCGTAGCTAGAAATCAGCCATGGTGTAAATATTTACATCACAGAATTGGCAAATGCTACATATCAGGACTTTCCCTCCACCGGAGATCCGTTTATAAATACCATTACCCCCAGCCAAAAACTGAGCAAAGCAGTGGTACAAGATCCTTGCCATTCTGCCCAACAGGGGACTCCTCTAACAAGTAGTCCTTGCTCTGGCATTCCCTGCTGAGCTTGCAAAGACTATCCTGTCTGCATCTTGGGCTGATGCATTCCCCAATCAATACTTCTTCCTCCCATTTTCCTTTCACAGGTGTCATTGCCTAATAAACTGTGGCACTCCTAATTATATCTCAGCATCTACTTCCTGGAGAACTCAACCCCTGGACAGTTGGTACCAGGAATCACCTGAAAAAGAAGGTGTTAGGATGGGATTTTGAGAGTGGGTGCTCACCTCCTGGCTGATCCTGAAAACCCCTTCTTGGTGAGAGGTGATGTACATACACCAAGGTCAGCATGATAGCCAAGGGAGCTGGCCCAGGGAGAGTTATGTAGATGGTTAATAGAACAAAGCTTCCCCACAGGCAAAATAGATGGGCAGTCCACAATGGAACAGACATATTTTGACATACAATTAGTCTTCATTGTTTGCAGATTCTGTATTTGCTCTACTTCACTTATTTGCTAAAAATTTAATTGTAACCCCCAAATCACAACATGCAGTGATGCTTTTGCAGTCATTCACAGATATGTGCATGCACAGGGAATGGAAAAATTTGAGTTGCCTGATGTGCATGTTCTCAGATGAGGTCAAACAAGGCTGCTTTGGTTAGTTCAGCATTAGTGAGGGCCTTATAAACCAAAAAAACCAAACCCGTTGCCGTGGAGTTGATTCCGACTCATAGCTACCCTATAGGACAGGGTAGAACTGCCCTATAGAGTTTCCAAGGAGCGCCTGGCGGATTTGAACTGCTGACCTTTAGGTTAGCAGCCGTAGCTCTTAACCACTACACTACCAGGGTTTCCTTATAGAACATAAAAAAAAAAAAGTTGCCGTCAAGTCAATTCCGACTCATGGCAACCCCATGTGTTACAGAGTAGAACTGTGCTCCATGGGGTTTTGTTGGCTATAATCTTCCCCAGAAACAGATCACCAGCCTTTCTTCCATGGACCTACTGGGTGGGTTTGAACTGACAACATTCAGGTTAGTGGTTGACTGCAAATCATTTGTGCCATCCAGGAACCTTCATAGGGCATAATTGCCATGAATGATGAGAACCAAATATACATTTTCTGATATATCAAAAAAAAAGAAAGAATGAATGAGCAGGATCCTGAGGGTGGCTGCCCCAATAAAAAGCCATGACAATGATGATATCTTACCCAGTTTCTAGATCAGAGCCAGTATTCAGACCTGGAACCCACCGCCTGGAGATGTGGCTGAGTCTCTAGGGGGAAGAATACTGCAACACCACAGGAAGTATACACTATAGTGATTGCTTGAGCCCTCCCTTAAAGGGACACACAACCATACATATAGGCTTATGGGAGTGGGCTTAAAGTATGAGGATCTTTGTATCATGCGTTAATGCCCAGCAGAAAGCATCCCTCATGGAAGAGGCACTGAACAACCACACAGAATGATTTGGACAGTTGATGTTAGCTGTTTTTTGTCAGTGACCACCCCAGTGAGACAGGCAGCCTCAGAGTTCAATACTTCAAGGAGACAAAGGCAACCTCAGAGTTCAGCACTTCTGAGAGACACCTGCTCTGGCTTATCCTCCCACACAGAGTGAAATAGGCTACGCATTCTTCTGAAACCGTCCTTAACAAGATAGCTACAGAATGGGTGGAAACCCTGGTGGCGTAGTGGTTAAGTGCTACGGCTGCTAACAAAAGGGTCGGCAGTTTGTATCTGCCAGGTGCTCCTTGGAAACTCTATGGGGCAGTTCTACTCTGTCCCATGGGGTCGCTATGAGTCAGAATCAACTCGACAGCACTGGGTTTGGTTTGGTTTTTTATAGAATGGGCTAGACATTGTCCTTGATGAGATAACCACAGAGCAGCCATAGTGGGCCCCAACCAGTCTCAGCAGACTTTCTACGCAATCTCAACACTTCAAGTAACCCATTAGCTCATTAAGTGCAAAATGCATATAAATACCCGTCCAAAAAATCGAACCCTTGTCTACAGAAAATTCATAATCATCCCCAAGCCCTGAACCCTGCGTGAGTGTCAATCCTGGATATTCATGATAAATTTACATTTCCTTGTCTGTTGTCTGGAAGACCCCACCTCCCCAAGCTGCCTGCGAGTAGCCTTGGAAGCAACAGCCCTGATCGCTCCTTTCCTTGTACAACAAAATAAAGGCATCTTTCTGATCTCCCACCTTGGCCTCTTGTTTATTGGCTGTAACAAGTCATGCTGAGCAAAACCTGGAGTTTTCACCCGGCAACACCAGTGAAGGTAATCTCTTTGAATGATTCATCTTGTCTCTGGAGCTCCCCTTTGGGCAGGCAGAGATTTAGTCCTGGGCTGATGGACCCCTTGCCCAATCCTGCCTTCTCTACTTTTCCTTTTACAAGTGTTACTCCCCAATAAACTTTTGCACTCCTAGCTATCTCAGCAGCATCTACTTCTTGGAGAACCCAACCTGGGACAGGGAGAGACAGGGCCAAACAATCCAACAGGCACGAGGGAGCTGCCCTCCTGAGATCCTGTGTGATAAAGAAGAACCTTTCTATCCAGGTCTGGCCCCTCAGAGAGGGACATGTGAAGAGCCCCTGCCTCCAACCCGTGGGTTCAGATTCAGTTACTCTGATGACAGCCCCCCCAACCTTCTGCCCAGAAGCTGTTGAGCTCAGAACCACTTTTCCTGGCCCCTTCTTGCCTACATTTCCAGGCCACCATTTCTCCCTGTTTCTTCTGTTCCTGATTTGTTCATTGTCAAGTCACGTAGCATTGATATGGTGCTCTCTACTGTGTGGTGACCTGCCCTGCCTCCTCACATCCCAGTTCCCATCTGTGTGCCTGATACAGTCTCACAACCTACTGGTTTCTCCCTTCTTGGATGATCTCCACTCTTAGAATTGAAGTGTCTGGCTCCTACTTTCTGCCTATGACCTTTTGTATCCAGACACTGTGACAAACCAAACTCCCAGTCAGGCCTCCCCTGGCCCAATCCATTCTATAACTATCAAATTGTGGTTCTGACATTGACTGCCAGACTTAGGGAAGAAGGAGGACAATTCCCTTGCCTGTCTCCACCCTGTAATCCACCGTTCCCTGTATACTTAACTGCAAATCGTGTCTGAGCACTATGTGGCATTTCCGAGCATCAAAAGTAATTCATATTGACATAAATCCCTGTTTCAAAAACCAATCATTTGTTAATTGTTAACTGAGCCCTTACTATAAGTCAGCTTTGAGTCACTTTCAAACAAGTCAATCCCTGACGTACCACATATGTAGTTTGGGTTGTATGCTTGTCTGTTTGATTTAGTACTCTCTGACTTCCTTCATCAACATTTTATATAAGTATTCCAATATTTATTTTCTAGTATTTTTTAGGGTGGCAGTCAAACTAGAACTGCTTCACACACACACAAAAATCTTGAAATATTATTTACATTGACATAATCAAGGACATTTGCAGGATGGGGAGAAAAATCTACCCATTTTGTTGTTTCTTTCACCTCATTATTCCCGGTCCCTCTCTCATGGTTGTACCTTTTCCTCTTTTCTTTTGGAAAATTTGTTAGTTTGGAGAAAGGAAGAATCTTCTTTTGACTGCCACTATAACGTTTGCTTGTTCTTTTTTCTTTTAAGGAGCTAAGCCTACATAGGTTGATGTAGCTGGACTTTTTAAAGTTAGAAAAAAATATTAGATTAATTTTGAGAGCAACATTCCAAACATATACTGAGAACATAAACCATCTGCAACCATACAGCCCACTTTCCACATTAACCTGACTTTACTTTCCCAGGAAACTCCAGCCCAGGAAAATTAAGTTGCAAATAATTTTATCGTTTGTTCCATGAACTTCCTGAAAATCCATTTTTCCAAAAAATAGCCCGATAGTCTACTCCAAAACCCCAAACCAAACCCACTGCCGTCGAGTCGATTCCAACTCATAGCGACCCTATAGCGACCCTCAGCCATCCTTCTCATCACACAAGTATTTACTCAAGACTCTAACTAAGAAAGCCTTGCCTTGTTATGTCTGTTGACCCTGCCCAACGCCAGCTGGGTCACTCCCCATTCTACCTCTACCCCCCCCCACATTTGCCCTGCTAGACTGAAAGATCTGCCTTAAACCAGACTCCAAAAACTTTATAAATATCTCACTTTTTCCTCCCCACTCAGAGATGCTACTAAAACTCAGTTTTGCTTTACCACAGGTTATTTTGTTTGTGTGTGTGTGTGTTTAAGGGCGTCATCTATCAAAAACAAATGATATTTATTGAGTACCTAGTACTGAACCACCTTTTGCGAGGAACCATGATGAACAATGCCAACCAAGATTTCAGTCTAGTCAGGCAGAGGGGATATATTAAAATCTAATATGAGGTAGAATGAACTAAATGATATAATAAATGTATAATCAACCAATTCTTACAGGGTCAGAGAAAGATCTGGTGACACTTCATAGAAGTGGTGAGTTTGGAATTTAGGTAACTGTAAAAGTTAGCTTGAGATATTGTGGAGGCTTACTCCTTGCAGCTGCTATCTTTTAATTCTCAATTAGATGGTGTCACAGATTGAATTGTGTAAAAATATGTGTGTCAAAATATGTGTCAGCTTGCTTAGATCCTGATTGTGAGTATTGTGTGGTTGCCCTGCATTTTGTGATTGTAATTGTATGTTAAAGTGGATTAGGGTGGGATTATAACACCCTTACAAAGGTCACATCCCTGATCCAATGTAAAGCGAGTTTCCACCCTTTATCTTGCAAGAGATAAAAGGAAAGAGAAGCAAACAGAGAGGGGGAACTCAAACTATCAAGAAAGCAGTGCCGGGAGCAGAGTGGGTACTTTGGACCTGGGGTTCCTTTGCAAAGGAGCTCCTAGTCCGGGGGAAGAGTGGTGACAAAGACCTTCCTCCAGAGACGACAGAGAAAGTCTTCCACTGAAGTTGATGCCCTGAATTTGGACTTTTAGCCTACTTTACTGTGAGGGAATAAGTTTTTCTTTGTTAAAGCCATCCATTTATGGTACTTCTGTTTTAGCAGCACTAGATGACCAAGACAGATGGCTTTTGGGAAGCCTATTTTTTTTTTTTATAGACACTTTAGTAAGAAACAATATGAAACAATTCCAGAATTTCCTAAGTAACTACTCTGTCACTGGGTAATGTGTCAAATCATGGAGCTTCAACAATGAAGAAAATATCCAGATTTTCCTTAAAAAAAAAAAAAATTCTTGCAAGGAGGCAGACCATGCCTGTTTGCCAGATCCTTCCTACTCTTTCTTCTGCTTGTGAACCCCTTCCTACCATCTGGCTGAGCCTCAGCTATGATACAGGGCACCATGTTCCGGTGATCAGTCACCCATGCTTCCTGTGACCTTCTCAAACATTGGATAAACACACCAAGCACTTGTTTAAACAGAGCTTATTGAAACTGAACTCTGATGCTCCTGCTATTCTATTTTTCATGGGATTTGGTTGGTAAGGAGAATGGTGCAGCTAGTGGGGTACCAAATTATTTTGGTCAAATATGAAGCAGGTTAAACAAAGTGGGATTTTTTGTTTTGTTTTGGGTAAGCATGTCAATTTTCTCTTAGAAAGGTATGGATTTCATTTGTGCAGCTGACAAAGAAACAATTTGCCAGCCATTTGTCTTCTGAAGACGGTTCCGATCTGAGAATGATTTGAGGTGTATTTTGTAAGCCTAAGTGGAAACTATTGCATTAGAAGGACATATTCTGGCCAGGTTCTAATTACGCTTTTAAAACCAAAAATAACAAAAAAAGCCATATGTGTGTTCAAAGCTAAGAGTATTTCCATATTGTCCATGTTGTCCACAATGTCAACCTGATTTCCATTGTGCTCATAGAGTCCCAGTCCCTTGCAGTGGTTGAGTCTAAGTTTGTGGCAGTCCAAGTATGAGGAGAAACAGCAGATGTGGCAGCAAAGATCTCATTCTGCCCTTTATCCAGATAACAGGGTTCAAAGAGTTCCACAAAATGACCAAAAATCAATCAGGGCCACAGTAATCATATCAGGATGACATAGGCACAACCTTCTATATCATTAGCACTGTTTACCTCATATTGTGTTAACGTTCATTTTCACTAATATGATACAAAAATGTAATGATGTGTAAGTGTTTTTTAATGTAATGTAAGTGAAAACAGGTGGGTAATTTACCACGGGCTCCATACAGATTGGAGCTGGCGTTTCACACAGAAAATGCCGAGTTTTTTTTTTTTTTTTTCAGTGGAGGGGAGGATGGTAACTTTTTTCCTGGGTCAGATTTCAGCAACCTTGGTTTTTAAAATCACTTAGTCAAGTCCATGTGAGACATCACACCAGGTCTGTGGACCCAAGGCAAAAATCAAGAGAGTGATTTTCTGGGGTTGAATGTTCCAACAAATAGCAAGCATGTTTATATAGTTAACCTCCATTCAGTAAAGAAGCAAAGAGGGAGAGAGTGTTCTAAACGAGGTATCAGGGGTATTAAAAGAAGTCTGTATTCAGAGCGCAAGCCCCTGATTAGAGCACTGGCCCTGCCTGGTACCTGGCTGCTAAGCTAATGGGCAATCCTTAAGGCATAAGTTGAGAGCACTACTTTATGAGAGTCACAACACACATTGGGCAGTGTTGATTAGTTCCAATATTTTCTAGGAAGTTAGAAAAGTTTAGGATACTTCCTGACCTTTTCATAAGAGACTCAGGTTACCTTCTTCCTGCCACCTTTATTATCAAGATATCAATAACCTGGATTAATTTAATCTTTATCAATATTAGCTGAGCTAAGAAATTTTGAGAAGCCAGGTGTCTTAGTGCCTTTTTCTGGGATGAGCGTTATTCAAATTCTGTCATGACTATTTGCTGATGAAAGGTTATGATACATTTAATGAAATCTGAGGAAGTGCAGAGCTAATTTTCTAAGTGACAGTGAGATTCTTCCTTCTACCCGCAAACACTTGCAGAAATAGCACATATCTTAAACTTTTTATTTTCCAGATTTTCTGTCTTCCCCTCTCAATCTTGCAGCAGAAGAAACATGTTCTCCATCATGCTCATTTCAGCGGCCTTGCTCTGGGTCTCACGTTGCCTGTCCTGCCTGTGATTCTACATTCCAGAATGCCCTGTGGGAGAAACAAATTGTGTCCAGACACAGCCATGGGAATGGAATTTCCCATACCTTGAGAGTGACCTCCAATTTGACCTTAAAATTAAAAACTTGTTTGTGAACTCCTGAGAGAGAAAAAAGTATCTAACAGTAAAAAAAAAAACAGTAGCCGCTGTTTAAAAAAATATAATTGGCAAGTATAGTATTAGAACAACACATGAGTCAATCACGGGCTCTCTTACATCCCAACAATTCATAGCCCAGACTTCCTGTGTTTTTCTGCCCAAGAATGGACGAACCACCAGTGTAAACTTCAGGAGGGGAAAGAACTATTCCTTTCTAATCCCTATCGTGGTGGTAACTTTTTCCAAGTGCTCGTTTTAGGGCTGGCATTTCTCTTGCTTGGTTTCAGTCACAGCCTGACCATTTGTCATCAAGCTTATTTATGTTTAAGAGCGTAGGTGAGTGTTTTGGCACTAGACAAAGGCTGGAGTCTTAACTCTGTTATTTACCAGCTGTGTGAACTCAGTTTCCTGATCTGTAGAATGGTGATAAAGGATGGCTAGTACCTGAGATGGCTGTTTTGAGAATGAAAGGAGACACACTAGTGGCTGAATTTCACTTGTAATATCCTGTGTAACAAAATTTTCTTATATTAGTTTACTAGGGCTGCTATAACATGATATCGTGAACTTGGTAGATGATATAAACAGAAATTTATTGTCCCACAGTTCTGGAGGGTAGGAGTCTGAATTCAGGATGTTGGCACGGCCATGTTCTCTCTGTTCACTCTAAGGGCAGATCCTTCCTTGTCTCTTCCAGCTTCTGGTAGCTCCAGTCATTTCTCAACCTTCCTTGGGTTCTAGACGCATCTTCATATGGTTGTCTTCCCCTGTGTGTCTCTCTGTGCCTGTTCTCCTCTTTTATAAGAACGCCACTCAGATTGGATTAGGACCCATCCTTCTCTGGGATGATCTCATGTTAGCTGATAACATCTTCAAAGACCCTATTTCCAAATGAGGCCAGTTTCACAGGTACTGTGTGTTAGGACTTCAACGTATCTTTTTGGGGGCTACCATTCAATCCATAACGGTATGGAAACAGCTCAATGGCCATTCTTTACGAGGAAGAGAGGTCCAGATGACTTTTTCCTTTTCAGTGAAGTCTTCACATTTCTGTCCTATGAGAATATGATTAACATTATCCTATATTATAACATTGTCAATAACATATCATGTTTTACGGTTTACAAATCTGCTCACGTTATATGATTTAATTCTCCCAATTATCCTGTAATTAATCTTTGAATGGTTATTATTGCCTGCATTTTCCAGATGACATATTTCTCTCTATGTACATATTGGGAAATAAGGTCCAAATATCATGAGTTATTCAAGATCACACACTGTATATGCACCTGGGCCCTGGATTTGGGGAAGGTCTTGCCTTATGAAGTCTTTCGTCATTTCAGTATAGTAGGTGGGCCAAGTGACTGCCTTCGCTGGAATTCTGAATTGATTTTCTATTACTGGAAATGAAATGAAGACCTGTGACATGCAGGGTCTAGAGTGTAGAGTGTTAGTGGTCAGTAGACGTTGCCATGGCAACCAATATATGAAAGGAGACACAGTAGTCACTGAATTTCACTTGTAATATTATTTCAAGAAAGCATTATTTTTTAGTGCTTGTACTTTCGTTTCTTTGCCATTTTTGTATACTAAGGTTATTTAAGGATGATTTGCTAAAAGTTTGGTGGTTTTTTTTTTGTTTTGTTTGCCTAAATTAAAAACTATTGATGAATTCAGTTCTTTACAAGCTGATATATTATTGCATAGCAAAATGGGTAGGATGTCTTCAGAGCTCCAAGGTATGGAAAAAGAAATGTTTTTGGCATACAAAGTGATAGACATAAGAGTCTTCAAAAGGTTGCAAGGTACATAAAACTGTGTATTTCATACTGCTTAATAATGGCTTTAACATGCTGATAAACCAAACCCACTGCCATCGAGTCAATTCTGACTCATAGTGACCCTATAGGACAGAGTAGAACTGCCCCAGAGGGCTTCCTAGACTGTAATCTTTACTCAAGCAGACTGCCACATCTTTCTCCGGAGGGAGATGGGTTAGCAGCTGAGAGCTTTAATCACCGCACCATCAGGACTCCTCAACACGCTGTTATTGAGCTGAATTTTACTCATATCCTATTTAAATGAGCAACAGCTATATGTCCAGAACTCTGCAAAGAACCATGAAGAATATTTTCCTCTTTAAATGGCATGCCATGATTTCTAGCACAAGATGCTAAAAATCTAGCAGACATTAAATGTCTTACAGACATTTTAAGAGCAGTCCAAGAAAAAATATAATTAAATGTTATAGTGTGTTTATAATTATCCAACACTAGAGGAGAACGGGGAGATGGCAGTCTGCTGCTGCAGCCAGGGAAGAAGGAAGGACTCCTTTCCTGGACTGACCTGCCCCATTCATCCTCACAGTTCCAGAAGGGGCACTGCCCTGTTGTTGTGAGGGAATGCTCAGGAAAATCCTCAAAGAAGCTTCAGAGTTCCTAAGCAACTGTCCTAAAAAACAAATCTTTTTCTCACAGGAATTGCTAGATGATCATTGCTCTTAAACGAAAGAGTTCAAGGTGGCTCCTTTCCCTCCTGAACTATATCTATTTTTTTGTATTTAAGAAAGAAAGACTAACATATGAAAATCTCTTCTTAAGATCTTTTAATATGTATATATATATATATTATATGTATATATATTTCTCTAATGTAATTAGAGAGAAACTCATCCCTTTATATCATTGAATATTGTAATAGGATTTCACCATGGGGGAAGATTGTAATTAAATTTTACATGAGCCCAGAGTCTTGTCCTTAAGAAGAAAATATAAAGAATAACAACACCCTCCCCCCACCACACATTTTTTTTTCTGGAATGATAATAGCTTGACAAGAATACAGAAACTCAGCTGTAATGCCAAAGTACTCTTTCGGTGTTCTGCTCCCAATCATTGAGCAATCAACAGTGGCCAAAGCCCAAAGACCGTTAACATTCATACATGCCAGCAGAGGGCCCAAAGCTGTACGGTAATTTCTAGATATCGTTTGAGGGCTGCAGTTGATAGGAAACACAGGACACGTGATTGTTTTGACTTGTTTCTTGCTGTCCTGCAATTTCCATCTTATTGTTATTGAAAGAATCAAAGTATGGTCTAGCCCAGAGAGAGGGGGTTTTCTAATTTGTTAGTGCTTGGCTGCTAACTGAAAGGCTGGAGGCTTGAGTCCACTCAGAGGCATGTTGGAAGAAAGGCCTGGAAACCCACTTCTGAAAAATCAGTCATTGAAAACCCTGTGGAGCAGTTCTACTCTGACACAGATAGCATCACCATGAGTCTGGAATTGACTCTGATGTAACCGGTTTTAAAACACCTGTGTTTCCTTAATTCCACCCACCCGGCCACAGCTGATAAACTGGGATAGGTACCACCTCAGGAGAAGCCAATCCATTGGGTTGCCAGGGACAACCAGGTTGACTGTTTCAAGAATTTACACTGATAAACACAGACACCAAGGAAGCTGGAGGCTGAGTGAAGTTACTGAAAGAGCAGTGAATAAAAGCCTATGGACCCCTGCTGCTGAAGTCCTAGAAGAGGCTCTGCTTCTTATCCATCCTTGTGATAAATTTCTTTTTCTTAAACTAGCAGACTTGCAATAAAACTACCCCTGAGTCAGAGAACATGGCAAGTCGCCACAGTCAGCTATAGGGATTCTGATGGGAGGAAGCCTCCTGGGCTGGATGGCTCAGTGGAGAGTTTGTTTCAGAGGGAAGGAAAGCCAGTGTCCACATGGAGACTATTCTCATGTTATGTTTTAACTTTTTGTTACAATTTTTGTAATGGCAATATATATTCATCATAGAATCCAGTAAAAAACACAAATAAGGAAATAAAAATATGTACTCCAAGCGCTAAGCACCGTTAATATTTTGTTATAAGAGATCAGCTGCTAATCAAAAGGTCAGCAGTTCAAATCCATCAGTTGCTCCTTGGAAACCCCATGGGGCAGTTCCACTCTGTCTTACAGGGTTGTTATGAGTTGGAATTGACCTGATGCCAACAGGTTTTATTTTGGTTATAGTATTTCATCATATTTCTTACTTTCCCTATTGTCAGACATTTAGGCCATTCCCAATTTTTTACCATTATAAAATACCCTAATATAAGCATCCTGGTAAGAATACATAAATATTTGTGCATCTGATTATTTATTTCATAGACTGACACATTAGAGGAAATATATTTCTCATCAAAAGGTAAGCTCTAAGGCATTTCTAAAAGCAAAGGAAGAAAATAATAAAATTATTAACAGGTTTAGCCTCATCAACTTGGAAAACTAGGCTGCTTACCTCCATTTTTGCCTACTCCTAAGGATATGGCTCGTTGTCCAGGTACAAATCTGATAAGTGGGTAGAAGTCTGACCACTACTATATTTGTTAAGTAGCCGAAGGGAGTTGGGTGATTTATTCCAGTATTTAAATTCCAATGGTACCAACAAATATGGAAGCCAAGCATATAAATGCAGGAATTTAGAACAAGAAGATCTATTTGGCCTTATTCTCAGAGGTCTCCTTTGGGTTTGGGCTTCGTCCTTATGTAATCAACATGCTCAATTCCAACCCACATACAGAATCAGGCATCAGGAGAACAAGAGAGAGAGGGTAAAGAGGTGATCACACACGCCTTACAAATCCTTCAATCTTTTCATTTTATTTAGGTTAGAAATTTGTAAAGGATAAATGCCATTTAAACCTATTAAAGAAGCTTATTTGTTCTAACATAATATGCAAAAACACATTGGTGAATTATCAAGCTGACAGTATACTTGGTAATGAGTGAGGATTAATGTCTTTGCAGAAATGTGATTCATGAATAAAAACTGATATAAAATTAAGCTCTAGACATACACAGTAATTTGTAATCTTTAAAAAGAAAACTGTGCTGAGTTGTGAATTATTTTTGCTGGGGCTGAGGTAAGAGTTATGGAAACATGAGGCGAGAAGAGATGTCAAGGGTCAGGTAGCCTCTTCTGCCTTTAGGGCCACAATTACCACGTCAGGCAAGTTGGGCTGTGGGGGCCCACTGCTCTCTGCCCCTGCCTCTGGCCTTTGAGCCAGCCCAACACAACCACCTAGAGGTCAGAAACAAATGCCTCCAGATTGCTTGCAGCTTGACCTTCCTTATTTATTTCCAGCCTATTCTTCTCCCAACATTATTTCTACCAGATTGCAAACTCTTCGTAATGCTTCCTGACCCTTTGTGCTGCTCTTTCCAGGGTTTAACCCCCACCCCCCCCCCCCTTTTTTTTTTCCAATCTGCCACCCTCTGTCCTGGTCCTGGCTCCTAGGATGCCATTCTTGGTCTGGCCACTAGGTTGGTACTCTGGTCCTGCTCTCGTCTACAATCCCACCATGAGCTTGTGTTTGAGTGTAAAGGGGCTGGAGAAAGGGAGCGGGGGTGGAGGGGGGGACAGGGCAACAGTTCAGACAGCAGGGGTGCTGAGAGGAGCTGAAGTACGCCTGAGATTAGCTGCTGAGCCTCTGCTACTTGCATGTACTGTGGAAAAGAGTGGAAGTAAGAGCTGCTTCTGCTGCCTAGAGACTCCCTGAAGGCAGCTGCTCCCATGGGTCCCCATAGCAGCCACCTCCAGTCCAGTGTGGGGACCCCAAGGATGGACTACGCAGTCACATTGCTTAGCTTTGGATTCTGACTCTATCACTTACAGGTTCTGTGACCTAGGTCAAATTACATCTCTATGCCTCAATGTTTCCATCCATCAAATGCAGACATTAACAATCCCTACCTCACAGGTTGTTGTGAGCATTGAAAATGTCAATATATGTAATCTGCATGGGACAATGCCTGGGACATAGTAAAAGGTAAGCAAGTATTTGCTTCCATGGTTATATTGTTCCCAATCCATAGGAGACCAATTGCCCAGTTCATCTGAGATTCTCAGTGCACGCCGACTGCTTTAGTGTAGTGATTTATAGCACATCTCCTCCTTGCCCCTCTCTCTCAAGAGTGATCCATGGTTACTGTACAGAGCAGCACCTTTCTCTGATTCTGGAAGATAAGGTCACTTCATGGCAGTCCCAATCCTCTGACACAGTATCTGGACATGTTCCCTGCTTACAGGCAGGAGAGGCCTATCCTGAGATAGCTGGGTTTGCAAGTACCTCTGCTGAATCCTTACCACCATCCCAAGCTTGGGGCTCTTTCTAGTGACTGGAGCCTGGGAAACATATACCCTCTCCTCCTCGTTAGCCATCAGGACTGCAGTGTATACTCAGGCTGCCCTCTTAAGTACAGTAACAACTGCTTTGTTTCTGTTGTGAGGGTCTATGCAGGCATAGACTGTATGCAGGGTGGTGATTATGTAGACAGAGTAGACAGAGACAGAGTCCAGTTTAGTGCACTAAAATTCCCGGCTTTACCAGGGAATCAAAAGACAGACCCATTACCATTGAGCCAACCCCAACTTATGGTGACCCGACATGTGTCAGAATAGGAATGTGCTCCATAGGCTTTTTTTTCCCCCAATGGCTGACTTTTTGGAAGTAGATCACCAGGCCTTTCTTCCACAATGCTGCTGGGTGAATTCAGACCATCGAACTCTCAGTTAGTACCGAGTTCAAACCATTTGTACCACTCAGGAACTTTTACTAGGATATGAAAGAAAGAAAAAAAAAAACAAGCATTACCATTGAGTCAATTTCAACTCATAGTGACCCTGTAGGACAGAGTAGAACTGCTCCAGAGGATTTCCAAGTCTGCAAATCCTTGTGAAAGCTGAGTGGAACATCTTTCTCTAGTAGTTTCACTAGTGGGTTCAAACCACCAACCTTTCGGTTAGCAGCCGAGCACTTTAACCCTGGCACCCCCAGGGCTCCTTGCTTACTAGGCGATTGTTGTTGTTGTTGTTAGGTGCCGTCGAGGTGGTTCCGACTGATAGCGGCCCTATGTACAACGGAACGAAACACTGCCTGGTCCTGAGCCATCCTTACAATCGTTGTTATGCCTGAGCTCATTGTTGCAGTCACTGTGTCAATGCACCTCGTTGAGGGTCTTCCTCTTTTCCGCTGACCCTGTACTCTGCCAAGCATGATGTTCTTCTCCAGGGACTCATCCCTCGTGACAACATGTCCAAAGTATGTAAGACGCAGTCTCACCATCCTTGCCTCTAAAGAGCATTCTGGCTGCACTTCGTCCAAGGCAGATTTGTTCGTTCTTTTGGTCCGTAGTATATTCAATATTCTTCACCAACACCACAATTCAAAGGCGTCAACTCTTCTTCGGTCTTCCTTATTCATTGTCTAGCTTTCACATGCATATGGTGTGATTGAAAATACCATGGCCTGGGTCAGGCACACCTTAGTCTTCAGGGTGACATCTTTGCTCTTCAACACTTTGAAGAGGTCCTTTGCAGCAGATTTACCCAGTGCAATGCATCTTTTGATTTCTTGACTGCTACTTGCATGGCTGTTCATTGTGGATCCAAGTAAAATGAAATCCTTGACAATTTCAATCTTTTCTCCGTTTATCATGATGTTGCTCATTGGTCCAGTTGTGAGGATTTTTGTTTTCTTTATGTTGAGGTGCAGTCCATGCTGAAGGCTGTGGTCTTTGATCTTATTAGTAAGTGCTTCAAGTCCTCTTCACTTTCAGCAAGCAAGGTTGTGTCATCTGCATAACACAGGTTGTTAATGAGTCTTCCTCCAATGCTGATGCCCTGTTCTTCTTCATATAGTCCAGCTTCTTGGATTATTTGTTCAGCATACAGATTAAATAGATATGGTGAAAGAATACAACCCTGACACACACCTTTCCTGACTTTAAACCAATCAGAATCCCCTTGTTCTGTCCAAACAACTGCCTCTTGATCTATGTAAAGGTTCCTCATGAGCACAATTAAGTGTTCTGGAATTCCCATTCTTTGCAATGTTATCCATAGTTTGTTATGATCCACACAGTCGAATGCCTTTGCATACTCAATAAAACACAGGTAAACATCCTTGTGGTATTCTCTGCTTTCAGTCAGGATCAAGCATCTGACATCAGCATTGATATCCCTGGTACCACGTCCTTTTTTGAAACTGGCTTGAATTTCTGACAGTTCCCTGTTGATATACTGCTGCAGCCATTTTTGAATGATCTTTAGCAAAATTTTGCTTGCATGTGATTTTAATGATATTGTCCTATAATTTCCACATTTGGTTGGATCACCTTTCTTGGGAATAGGCATAAATATGGATCTCTTCCAGTCAGTAGGACAGGAAGCTGTCTTCCATATTTCTTGGCATAGATGAGTGAGCACCTCCAGGGCTGCATCTGTTTGCTGAAACATCTCAATTGATATTCCAACAGTTCCTGGAGCCTTGTTTTTCACCAATGCCTTCAGAGCAGTTTGGGCTTCTTCCTTGAGTACCATCAGTTCCTGATCATATGCCACCTCTTGAAATGTTTGAATATCGACTAATTCTTTTTGGTATAATGACTCTGTATTCCTTCCATCTTCTTTTGATGCTTCCTGCATCATTTAGTATTTTCCCCATGGAATCCTTCACTATTGCGACTCGAGGCTTGAATTTTTTCTTCAGTTCTTTCAGCTTGAGAAATGCCGAGCGTGTTCTTCTCTTTTGGTTTTCTATCTCCAGCTCTTTGCACATGTCGTTATAATACTTTACTTTGTCTTCTCGAGAGGCCCTTTAAATCTTCTGTTCAGTTCTTTTACTTCATCAATTCTCCCTTTTGCTTTAGCTGCTTGATGCTCAAGAGCGAGTTTCAGAGTCTCCTCTGACATCCTTCTTGACCTTTTCTTTCTTTCCTGTCTTTTCAGTGATCTCTTGCTTTCTTCATGTATGATGTCCTTGATGTCATTCCACAACTCGTCTGGTCTTCGGTCACTAGTGTTCAATGCATCAAATATATTCTTGACATGGTCTCTAAATTCAGATGGGATATACTCAAGGTCATATTTTGGCTCTCGTGGACTTTCTCTGATTTTCTTCAGTTTCAGCTTAAACTCGCATATGAGCAGTTGATGGTCTGTTCCACAGTCAGCCCCTGGCCTGGTTCTGACTGATGATATTGAGCTTTTCCATTGTCTCTTTCCACAGATGTAGTCAATTTGATTTCTGTGTGTTCCATCTGGTGAGGTCCATGTTTATAGTCACTATTTATGTTGGTGAAAGAAGGTATTTGCAATGACAAAGTCATTGGTCTTGCAAAATTCTATCATTCGATCTCTAGCATTGTTTCTATCACCAAGGCCATATTTTCCAACTACTGATCCTTTTTCTTTGTTTCCAACTTTTGCATTCCAATCACCAGTAATTATCAATGCATCTTGATTGCATGTTCGATCAATTTCAGACTGCAGCAGCTGATAAAAATCTTCTATTTTTTCATCTTTGGCCCTAGTGGTTGGTGTGTAAATTTGAATAATAGTCGTATTAACTGGTCTTCCTTGTAGCCATGTGGATATTATCCTATCACTGACAGTGTTGTACTTCAGGCAATACTTACCTACAATCCATTCTCTTCCCAGAGCAGGTTCCTTTGACTGGTTCCTCAAAAATCCTGTGTTCTCTCTTACTTCCCATCTGCTTTATTCACATTTGAGGCCCTACTCAATTAGCTCTATATTCTTTGCCAGTCTCTTCTGAGTCTTCTTTTCCTTCCTTCCTACCTTCCTCCCTCTCTCCCTTCCTTCCCTCCTTTTTATCTTCTTTCTCACCTTCTTTCTTTCTTCCTTTCCATCCTCCCTCCTTTATTCCTTTCTTCTTTCCTCCCTCCACCCTTCCTCTATTCTTCCTTCCTTCCTTTCTTTATTCCTTTCTTCCCTCTTTCCTTCCTTTTCTCGTTCTTCCTTTCCTTCCTTCTTCCCTCCCTTCCATCCTTCCCTCCTTCCCTTTTCCTTCTTCCATCCCTCCTTCTTTCCCTCTGTTCATCCTTCCTTCCCTTCCTCCCTCCCCCTCTCCTTCCTTCCTTCTTTTCAGCTAGTGTTTATTGATCCATGCATCTCTTATGTGCCTGGCATAGTTCTAGGTGTTGGGGATACTCTGATGAGCAAGACAGATAAAGTCTGTGTTTTCACTAAATTTATATTCTCATGGGAAGAAAGAGACATAGGCACAAAAACAAGTAGAAAAAAATCACATTTTATATCACGGTTTGGCAAACTTTTTCCATAAAGAGCCACACAGTAAACATTTCAGACTTTGTGGACCATACTGTCTCTGTCACAGCTACTCAGCTCTGTGGTTGTAGCACCAAATCAGCCACAGACAATCCACATAGGTGTGGCTGTGTTCCAATAAAACTTTGTTTACAAAAATAGGCAGCAGGTTAGATAGGCCTGTAGGTTTGATAGTCCTGATTTAGAAAGTAATAAATTTTAAGAAGATAAAATGAGGTAAAGTTTAACTGTGAGAAATAAAACCTTAGGTAAGGGAGTTAGTGAAGGCCACTCTGAGGAGCAGACCTCTGTACTGAGCCCCAAGTGATGATGAGGAGGAAGCCACAGGAAGATCCTGGCTCAGAGTATTCCAGGCCAAGGGGTCAGCTCTTGCAAATATTCTAAGGGAAGACAAGCTGGGAAAGCTCTAGAACAGGAAAGAAAGCCAATGTGGCTGAAGCTTGCTGGGGAGACTGACTGGAAAAGTTGTCATGAAGAGAGCCAGAGCCAAGGCAAGAACTCTGGATTTTATTCTAAATGCAATGAGCAGCCATTAGAGGATTTTAAACAAGGGAGCGGCATAATCTGATTTATATTTTTAAAAGTTTACTCTGATTGCTGCATGGAGAATAAGTGATAGGGAACAAGAGATTATACAGAGACATGTTAGAGGCCTATCGGAGTAGTCCCAATAAGACATCCAGTTTTTACTTTGAGTCTAATGTGAGAAACTGGCTGACCCTTCCCAGGACCCTCACTGTTTCGATTAGGGTTTTTTGTTTGCAAGCAACAGAAACTAATTCTGAATCACTTGAGTGAAAAAGGAGCTTATTGGAAAGGAATGTGAAGTAGAATGTCTAAAAATCAGCCAAGGAAATGACAGGGATCTTGGAGCAGGAACTACTTAATAGTTGTTAAAGGGTTCATAAATGAAAAGGAACTCCAAATATTTAAAAAAAAAAAAAATCCTTGTATCACTCTGCTTAAGATTTCTTAGAGTCCAGCTGGCTGAGTTTTTTCCACAAGCCTACCTTGGTGAGCTGATAGCACAGCACCTTGACTTAAAGTCTCAGCAAGCCAGCACACAATAAGGGAGATGGAATTACCCCAATAAGAAATGAAGGCACTGTTATCAAAAGGTAGAATGAACACTGGGTGGCCCAAATACAATAAAACCCCACAAGATGCTTTTTTTTTTTTTCCTGATACTCAGTTTCTACTGAAGGGAAAACCTCTTTTCTTCCTTTAATTGTTCTCCCACCATTAGGTTTAGTTTCCCTTAAAAAGAAGACATTTAGTGAACTACAGAAGCATGTCCTGTTTATCGGCTTCTCCCTCTGCACACCATGTAGAGATCAATTTCCTGAAAATGCTGCTTTGATCAGGATAGTTAGAATCCTGTAATATGGAAGTTCAGGCCTTGCCCTGACCCTCCCAGCATCCTGCTCGCACTTCACACACCACCAGGGCTTCAAACTGGCCAAACGGTTTTGCTCTCTGCTTCCCAAAGACAGCAAATATGCTCATTCTTACCTATGGGATTTTGCACATGGTTTTTCTCCCACCTATAGTGCACTCAAATATTCCTAAGACATTTATGGAGGACTCCAACGGCCAAGGTACTGTGCTAAGCACAGAATAATCATTCTTGTACTTTAAGAGCAGTGCTTCTCAAATTTTAACATGCATCCAAACCACCTGGGGATCTTGTTAAAATGAAGATTGTTCTTTCCTGTGTCTGGGGTAAGGCCTGATACTCTGCATTTCTAATAAGCTCTTAGGCCGTGCTGATGCTTGGTCTGCTGTCCATTCTTGGAGTAGCAATTCTTTAAAGTATGTGGACTTGATAATGACACCTTCTTTCAATAATAACTACCATTTGCATAGTATTTTGAATTTTAAAAAGTGGCTTTCAAACATTATCTCTTTTAACTCTTAGAACAATTCTATGAGTAAGCACAGTAGAAATTGTTACATCTATTTTTAAAAACATTTTACCCACCCCACTCCCCCTGCCCCCAACACACATGTACATATATGATTTCTTGGAACCATTTTGAAGTTGCAGACATCTTGATACACTATCCCTAAATACTCTAACAAGTATTTCTTGAGAAAAAGATATCCTTCCACTTAATCTCAATATCATTGTTGAAGCTTAATATCATTGTCATACTCAGAAATTTAACACTGACACTCTAATTCTAAGATACAGTCCACATGGAAATTTCCCTTCTTGTCCCCAAAACGTCCTTTATAGTAAGATTCTTATTTTGGATTCAGGATCTGATAAAGGATTACATCTTACATTTGATCATTATATGCTTTTGTCTCCCATCCGTTTTCATCTTTTATGATAATGGCATTTTTGAAGATTTCAGAAAAGTTGTCCTGGAGAATATCCCATAATGTACATTTGTTTGATTGTTCCCTCATGATTAGATTCAAACGGGCAAAAATATTATTTGGATGGCACTCTACTTCCCATTGCATTATAAGAGATGTATTATGTAAAAAGGAATAAAAGAATGATAGTGAGTTTCTTGTCAGAAACTATACAAATAAATGAAGCAACATCTTTACAGAACTAAAAGGAGAAAAGCTAAAAACAAAACCCGTCAACCTAGACTATAACCAGGAAAATGTCTTATGAATATCTTCTGCTTCTGGTCAATATGGAATAATAGGAACTGGTTTTAACATCCTACCTAAAATATGTATATTTATATGTATAGTATGTATGTATATGTGTGTGTGTGTAAAAAAATGATACTCAATACACTGAACATCAGACACGAAGGACAGTGATGTCTGAGACATGTGAAACAAATGTGATAAGCCCTGAAATAACTTTAGGTTACTGCTGGATAAAGTTTCTAGGTCACAGTGTAGGGAGGGCAATCTAAGACCAGGGGTCCTGGTCATTTGAGATAACCAAGCAGTGAATGCAGGAAATTCAAGGTGGCTACAGTTTCCAGGGTACAGCACTGGAAAAGAGAGTCGCCCAGAGAGAGAATGCTGTAGGGGATTACCCTATTCTTTGCCAACACCATAATTCGAACATATCAATTCTTCTTCAGCCTTCCTTATTCATTGTTCAGCTTTCACAGGCATTTGAGGCAATTGAAAACACAATGGTTTGAGTCAGGCATACCTTAGTCCTCAAAGTGACATCTTTGGTTTTTAGCAATTTAAATAGGTCTTTTGCAGATTTGTCCAATGCAGTACATCATTTGATTTCTTGACTGCTGCTTCCATGGGGGTTGATTGTGGATCCAGGTAAAATGAAATCATTGACAGCATCAATCGTTCTCCTTTTATCATGATGCTGCTTATTGGTCCAGCTGTGAGAATTTGTGTTTTCTTTCTGTTGAGGTGTAATCGTATTGAAGGTTGTAGTCTTTTATCTTCATTAGTAAGTGCCTCAAGTCCTCTTCACTTTCAGCAAGCCAGGTTGTGTCATCTACGTATCGCAGGCTGTTAATGAGTCTTCCTCCGATACTGATGCCACATTCTTCTTCACGTAGTTCAGTTCCTGGGATTATTTGCTCAGCATACAAATTGAATAAGTATGGTGAAAGAATATAACCCTGACACACACCTTTCTTGACTTTAAAACATGCATTATGCGCTTGTTCTGTTCAAAAGACTACCTTTTGGTCTAAGTACAGGTTCCCCATAAGCACAATTAAGTGTTCCAGAATTCCCATTCTTTCAATGTTATCCATAATTTGTTATGATCCACATAGTCAAATGTCTTTGCGTAGTGACTAAAACACAGGTAAACATCTTTCTGGTATTCTCTGCTTTCAGCCAGGATCCATCTGACATCAGCAATGATATCCCTTGTTCCATGTCCTCTTCTGAATCCAGCTTAAATTTCTGACAGTTCCCTGTTGATGTACTGCTACAACCACTTTTGAATGATATTCAGCAAAATTTTACTTGTATGTGTTTTTTTATGTGATATTAATGATATTGTTCAATAATTTCTGCATTCTGTTGGATTGCCTTTCTTTCGAATGGTCACAAATATAGATCTCTTCCAGTTGATTGGCCAGGTTACTGTGTTCCAAATTTCTTGGTGTAGAGGAGTAAGAACTTCCAGCACTGCAACAGTTTGCTGAAGCATCTCAATTGGTATTCTGTCAATTCCTGGAGCCTCGTTTTTGCCGGTGCCTTCAATGCAGCTTGGACCTCTTCCTTCAGTACCATCGATTCTCGATCATATGCTACCTATTAAAAGGGTTGAACATCGACCAATTTATTTTGGTACAAAGACTCAGTGCGTTTCTTCCATCCTCTTTTGATGCGTCCTGCATCATTTAATATTTTCACAGTAGAATCCTTCAGTATTGCAACTCGAGGCTTGAATTTTTTCTTCAGTTCTTTCAGCTTGAGAAATGCCAAGCGTGTTCTTCCCTTTTGATTTTCTACCTCCAGGTCTTCACACATGTCATTGTAATGCTTTACTTTGTCTTCTCAAGCCACCTTTTGAAATCTTCTGTTCAGCTCTTTTACTTCTTCAGTTCTTCCTTTTGGTTTAGCTACTCTATGTTTAAGGAAACTTTCAGTCTCTTCTGGCATCCATTTTGGCCTTTTTTTTTTTCTTTCCTGTCTTTTTAATGGCCTCTTGATTTCTTCACGTATGATGTCCTCGGTGTCATTCCACAACTCGTCTGGTCTCAGTCATTAGTGTTCTACGCTTCAAATCTGATAGTCTCTAAATTCAGGTGGGATATACTCAAGGTTGTACTTTGGCATTTGTGGACTTGTTCTAATTTTCTTCAACTTCAACTTGCATACGAGCAATTGATCTGTTATGCAGTCGTCCCCTTGCCTTGTTCTGACTGAAGATATCGAGCTCCTCCATCATCTCTTTACACAGATATAGTGGATTTGATTTCTGTGTATTCCATCTGGCAAGGTCCACCTGTATAGTTGCCATTTATGTAGGTGAAAAAAGGTATTTGCAATGAAGAAGTTGTTCCTCTTGCAAAATTCTGTCATGCGATCTCCAGCATCATTTCTACCACCAAGACCATATTTTCCAACTACCGATCCTTCGTTTCTAACTTTTGCACCCAATCACCGGTAATTATCAATGTGCCTTGATTGCATTCATTCTAAAATAAAAAAATCTGACATCTATAGAAAATTACCGGGTAAGCAAAGGAGCAGGAAAATACCCCCCATAAGGAAAAGAAAAAATGGAAGAGAGGAAATGGAAGTATAATGTTAAGGCTTTTATACTATGCATGAACTAGTATAATTTTATTTGAAGGTAGACTGTAATAAGTAAAAGGCACTTACCGTAAGGTTTAAATCAACCACTAAAAAAAATAAGACTGAGGTATAGATGATAAGCCATTATTGGAGATAAAAGGGAATCATAAAAAAAATTCTATTACAAAATAATGCAAGAAAAGGAAAAAAGTGAATAAATAACAGATGCAATAAATAGGAAAAAAAGCAAGATGTTTGAATTAAATCCGCCATGTGATCATTACTTTATATGTAAAACATCTATGCACTTAAAATAAAGGCAGAGTTTGTTAGATTAAGAAAAGTGGGACCCAATAATATGCTGTCTACAAGAAATCAATACTAAATATAAAGACACGAATAGGTTAAAAGTAAAAAGTTAGAAAGAGATATACAAAGTGAACGGTAATGAAAGAAAGGTATAGTGGTAATTTTAATATCAAAGTAAACTTCAGAATGATTAATACAATGAGAGGTAAAAGAGACAAAATATAATAATAAAGAGGGCAATTCTTCAAGTGGAAGTAGAAAACCTAAATGTATATGTACCTAAAAATAGAGCTACACAATACATAAAGCAATAACTGATAGAGATGAGGGGAGAAATAGAGAAAGCCACAATTAAACTTGAAGATTTCAACACTCCTCTCCCAATAATTGATGGAACAAGTAGACAGAATATCAGTAAGGATACAGAGGAACTGGAAAACACTATGAAACCACTTGACTTAATTGACATTTACATGACATCTCCAGCCAGTAATAGCCAAGATCCTTTTCAAGTACGCATAGGATAGTCAGCAAGATGGATCATATCCTAGACCTTAATACATCCTCAATAAATTTTAAAATATTGAAAAACACAAGAAATATATTCTCTGACCATAGCAAATTAAATTGGAATTCAATTAAAGAAAGATATCTGGAAAATTCCCAAATATTTTTAAACACAATAACACGCTTGTAAATAATGTATAGGTCGGGGAAGAAATCACAAAGGAAAACAGGGATAATACATTATGTCTTACAACCAAGTGGCTTTTGTGGCAGAATTGCAAAGTTGATTTTTCATTTGAAATTCATTCAATACAATTTAAAATATTAACAGACTAAAAAGGAAAAATAACATTATCAACCTACGAGTCGGAATTGACTCGATGGCAATGGGTTTGTTTCTGGTTTTTACAGATGTTGAAAAGGCATTTGAAAAACTAAATGCCCATTTTTGATAAAATCTAGGAACTGAAAGGAACTCTTTTAACCTGATAAGACCCCTCTATGAATAAACTACAGTTTTTTAACATTATACTTAAATAGAAGACTGAATTCTTTTCCCCTAAAATTGAGAACAAAGCAAAGATGTCCACTCACACAACTTTTATTCAACATTACACTGGCCTTAGCCTCTGCAATAAGGCAAGAAAAAAAGAAAGAAATGGCATATAAATTGGAAAGAAAGAAGTAAAACTCCTTATCTTGTGCATAAAATATGATCTTCAATGTAGAAAATCCTGAGAAAACTACTGTAAAGCTATTACCCAGAACCCTACCCAGTGCCATCGCTATTAGAACTAATAAATGAAATTACCAGGGTCAGAACACGAGGTCATTATACAAAAATCAATTGTCTTTCCATCTACAAACAAAAAAAAAAAAAAATTGGAAATTGAAATGAAAATCAGTACCACTTATAACAATAAATATAAAAAGGATAAATTTATCAAAACTTGTTGGACATGTACTCTGAAAACAAATCACTGCTGAGAGAAATTAATGAACATCTGAATGAATGAAGAGATGCACTATATTCATGAATTGGAAGACTCAATATTATCAAGATATAAGTTTTTCTCAGATCGATCCATAGATTCAAAACAAATCTCATGCTTATTCAGTAGGGTTTTTTATTTTTTAAATAACAACTTGATTCTAAAAAGCTTATTGAAAGGCAAAGGGCCTAGAATTGCCAAAACTAATATGAAGAACAAAAACAAAGAAGAATCATAAAGTTAGAAGACCACATGGTATTGGCAGAAAGATAGACATATAGATAGATCAATGTAACAGAATAGAGAGTCCAGAAATAGACCAAACATGTATTGCCAATCAAGTTTAAACAAAGACATTCATGTAATTAATGGGGGAAAGAATAGTCTTTTCATCAAATGGTAATGGAAAAATTGAAAATCAATATGCAATCAATCAATAAATAAAAGAGAAAACTTCAACTCTTGCCTTACACCATATATAAAAATTAAATCAAAATATATCATAGACCTAAATGTAAATAACTAAAAATATAACACCTCAAGAAAGCATGGGAGGAACATTTTTGCCCTTGGGTTAAGCACAATTTTCTTATATATGGCACACCCACAAAAAGCCTACAAAGAGTAAAAAAAAAAAAGATGAATATGACTTTATCAAAATTAAAAAACATTTGGTCTTCAAAAAGTATCATTTTGAAAATGGAAAGACAAGACCTAGTCTGGAGAAAACATTTCCAAAACACATATCTGATAAAGTACTTGTGCTCACAATATATAAAGCACATTTACAACTCATAATAAAAAGACAAACAACCCAATAGAAAAAAATGAGCAAAAGATTTGAATAGCACTTTTCCAAGAGAAATATATGTTGGCACAAAAAAAAAAAAAGAGAAGAAATGCTTAATATAGTTAATAATTAGTCAAGGGAATGTAAATTAAAACCACAAGGAGATGCTATTGTACTCCAACTAGTCTTGTGAGAATAGAAAAGACTAACAGTATCAAGTGTTGGCTAGGATTTAAAGAAACTGGAACTCTCATACAATGCTAGTGGATACATAAAATGGCACATATACTTAGCGTTTGATCCAGCAATTATACTCCTAGCTACTAATCTCAGTGAAAAAAAAAAAAAGAAAGCATATGTCCACACAATGACATGTATGCAAATGTTCATAGCAACTGTAGTCATCAAAAAAAAAAAAAAAAACCTGGAAACAACTCAAATGCCCATCAACTGGGGAATGGATAAATGAATTGTGTTATATCTGTATTGTTGTTGTTAGGTGCCATCGAGTCTTTTCCAACTTATAGCGACCCTATGTACAACAGAATGAAACACTGCCCGGTCCTGTGCCATACTCAAAATCATTTCTATGTTTGAGCCCATTGTTGCAGCCACTGTGTCAGTTAATCTCATTGAGGGTCTTCCTCTTTTTCACTGACCCTCTACATTACCAAGCATGATGTCCTTCTCCAGGGACTGGTCCCTCCTGATAACATGTTCAAAAGTATGTGAGAAGAAGCCTTGCCATCCTTGCTTCTAACGAGCATTCTGGCTGTAATTCTTCCAAGGTAGATTTGTTTGTTCTTCTGGCAGCCCATGATATATTCAATATTCTTCACTAACACCGTAATTTAAAGGCATTAATTCTTCTTTGTCTTCCTTATTCATTGTCCAGCTTTCTCATGCATATGAGGTAGTTGAAAACACCTTGGCTTGAGTCAGGCGCAGCTTAGTCCTCATTTGATTTCTTGACTGCTGCTTCCATGGGCATTGGTTGTGGATCTAGGTAAAATGAAATCCTTGACAACTTCAATATCTTGTTGCTTTATCATGATGTTGCTTATTGGTCCAGTTTTGAGGATTTTTATGTTGAAATGTAATCCATACTGAAGGCTGTGGTCTTTGATCTTCATCAGTAAGTGCCTCAAATCTTCTTCACTTTCAACAAGCAAGGTTGTTTCAACTGCATATTGCAGGTTTTTAATGAGTCTTCCTCCAATCCTGATGCAGCATTCTTCTGCATATAGTCCAGCTTCCCAGATTATTTTCTCAGCATATAGATTGAATAAGATGAAAGAATAGAACCCTGATGCACACTTTTCCTGATCTTAAACCGCAAAGTATCCTTTTGCTCTGTTCAAAATGACTGCCTCTTTGTCTATTTTCAGGTTCCTAATGAGCACAATTAAGTGTTCTGGAATTCCCATTCTTCGAAATGTTATCCATAATTTGTCATGATCCACACAGTCGAATGCCTTTGGATAGTCAATAAAACACAAGTAAATGTTTTTCTGGTATTCTCAACTTTTAGCCAAGATATATATTCATATAATGGAATATTATTCATCAATAAATAGAGTCATAGGAGTTATTGATACACAAAATAACAGGGACCTATCTATAAAAGCATTTGCTAAGTGAGGAAGTCAGGTACAAAAGACTGCATAATGCAAAATTCTATTTATGTGAAATTTTAGAAAAACTATAGTGACAGAAACAAGACTAGTGATTGCCAGGGGCTGGGAGCATAGGGAGAAAACTGAGTACAAAGAACACAAGATAAATTTTTGCAGCGATTGCAATGTTCTATATCATCACCGTCCAATAGAAATATACAGAGTCACATTTTTACTTTTTAATTATCTAGTTGTTGTTAGGTGCCATGGACTCAGTTCTGACTCATAGCGACCCTAGAGGACAGAGTAGAACTGCCCTATAGGGTTTCTAAGGAACAGCTGATGGATTCAAATTCTTGACCTTTTGGTTAGCAGCTGTAGCTCTTAACCACTGCACCACCAGAACTCCAATTATCTAGTAAACCAAAACAAAAAAACAAAAAACAACCAAACCCATTGTCGTAGAGTCAATTCCGACTCCTAGCAACCCTATAGGACAGAGTAGAACTGCCCCATAGAGTTTCCAAGGAGTGCCTGGTGGATTTGAACTATGAACTTTTTGGTTAGCAGCAGTAGCTCTTAACTACTACACCACCAGGGTTTCTAGTTATCTAGTAGTCGCATTTAAACAAGTAAAAAGGAACAAGAAAAATTAATGTTAACATGTTTTATTTAATATGTTTAATATATCCAAAATATCACTTCAACACTTGATTAATATAAAAGTTTTTAATAAGATATTTTAAGTCTTTTTGTTCTAAGTCTCCAAACGCTGGTGTTCATTTTACACATGTAGTACATCTCAGTTTGGACTAACTAGAGTTCTATTTTTCATTAGCCATGGGTAGACAAGAGTTACCATACTGGACAGCATGGTTCTCTATCTTAATAGTGGTAGTGGTTACACAACTGGATTCATTTGTCAAAACTCATTGACTAGTGCATTTAAAATTGGTGATCTTTGGTATATAATTTATACCTCAGTTAAGGTAATTTTAAGAGATATTATATATAAATATATATAGGTATACATATTAAAATAAAAGTTGCCCTTGAGTGGACTTTGACTCATGGTGGTGCCATGTATGTCACGGTAGAACTCCACTCCATAGGGTTATCATTGGCTGGTTTTTTGGAATTAGATTCCCAAACCCACTGCTCTCAAGTCGAATTCAACTCATAGTGACCCTACAGGACATGATAGAACTCTCCCTTAGGGTTTTCAAGGCTGCAAATTCTTTACAGAAGCAGACTGCCACAGCTTTCTCCTGAAGAACAGCTGATGGGTTCTAACTGCCAAACTTTGGTTAGCAGCCAAGCACTTTTAAACACGGTACCACCAGGGCTCCTGGAAGGAAATTAACAGGACTTTATTCTGAGGCACCTCTGGGTGGACTCCAACCTCCAACCTTTTGGTTAGCAGTCAAGCGTGTTAACTGTTTGCATCACCCAGGGACTTCATAGGTAATTATAAATATATTTGGAACTCAGGAGTGAAATCAAAGCTTAAGTTGTAGATTTGTAAGTCCAAAGCAATGACAATTTTTGAAAACATGCGTTTTACAGAAATCCTGAGAAGAAGGCAATGTCTATAATATCATTTCCCTTTTACAGATAAGGAAACAGGCACACAGATGTTATGTGATTTGTACAGTCACACAGCTATGAAAAAGAAGCCATTACAAGGATCCCACTCTTTCAAGATGATGTATGTACATGTATGTATAATCTACATATGCAACAGAATTGTAAAGGGGTTACTGAGTTCCATCTATAAAAAAAGTCAAATCATCATTTGTTTATCTATTATGACCACCCAACCCTTTTTCAAAAGCCGTGGGCAGGAACTACAGACAGAAGATTCTTCTATCCCTCAGTATTCATTTTCTACACTTACTCCTCTTATTCACATACAAATATACACACATAGAAACAAAACTCAAACCCATACAATCCTCAAAAGAAAAAATAATTATAAAGATAATGTCTTGATTGGTGGACAGAAAAAGACAGGGGTATGGATAAATAAGGGGATCATGAAAGAGAGAATACAGAGGCACAGGGAAAACTGAGGCTGAGCAACATGACCATTGAACCCAGAATCTCTGTGACGCTTAATAGTCTATTAGGAGCCATAGTGGCATGGTGGTTGAGTGCTCAGCTGCTAACCAAAATGTTGGTGGTTCCAACCCACCAAGTGCACTTCAAGAAAAAGATGTGGCAGTCTGCTTTCCAAGATTTACAGCCGTGGAAACCCGATGGGGCAGTTCTGCTCTGTCCTGTAGGGCCACTATGAGTTGGAATCAACTTGATGGCAATGGGTTTAATCATCCATTATTTTGTCATTTGATAGAGTTAAATTTGAAGCCTCAAGGGCTTTTTAATTATTAACTTTAGGGGCTACGTTTGAATTCATAGATATTAAGCTAATTATCCAAAAAATGAACACAGATAAGAAATATGAATTAACTTTCTGTGACCAAAATAATCACCAGGGCTCAGGAAAAGAACCTACATAAAAGCATTAGCTTAACAGACAAAAGCATGTCTGTGGTTACAGATTTACAAATAGCATTTGGCATGGATTAAAATGAAGGCAAGTTGAACACACACTAAGAATATGACAAGTATTTATGCAGGTATAATTTTATTCCAGGTAAGCAATAATTCTTTTTTTTAAAATGAAATGACTTTAAAAAAACCCTAGCAAAGGATCTAGTAATGACTATACAACTTCTTGTATTCCTTTTAAGAAATTAAACCATTTTTCATTTTGATGGGCAAAAAATGTAAAATGCCTTGAAGACAATAATATTTTTGTTTTTTGAAATGGTAAGCAAAGTCCTCATTTTCCAAAAAAGATTCACTCCCTGAGTGTAGCTTTGTCATCATGGAATATACGTGTGCTTTTATGGCTGTTATAAACCCATGAATTCTAGGGCTTATGACAGACTAAACTGCCTTTAACAGTGGTGGAATGAAGAGTAACTTGAGATAGTATATGCCATACTGCACAAAACAGGTCATAACATTGTTCAGTTGAATATTAGAGACAAACCTCTGAATATGTAAATATTAATACAAGTGGTAGGAGCCTTGCTTCAGAACAATGTATGGTGGTTGCTGAGAAAAACCCACTTAGAAACAATTTTTTGATTTTAGAACACACACAAAAAAAAACACCCACATAGCCACATTCAATTGAACTACTTTAAATCCCTATTTCATTTGGGGTAGGGAACATGCAGGGGAGAAGAGGGAGCGTAGGGTAAGAAACGGTGTTCATGTAACTGGCTTTTCGACATTAACCTTTAGCACCTTGCCATTCCTGTCGTTCCAGCCTGTGATATATCATTCTACAGAAGGAATCCTGGCAATAAGCTTATGTGTGTGTGTGTGTTGGAGTGGGGGGCAGGACATACTTAGGAGAGCCTAACTGAAACATACAAGTAATTCTTCTGAGGAAAAAAATTAAATTATAAGGCACAGGGTGGGGGTAGGAGGGGCAAGATGGAGGAGTGAAAAGGAGCTGAAAGGGGAAAGCAATTCAAGATTTCTCACTTCATGCCATGGCTGTCTTGCTCCATTACTTCCCATGATGAGCAGGAGTGCTTTAGGGATTGTTTTTTCTGAAGCAGGTCAATGTTCTCCGTAAAGAGAAGCAACAGGAAGAGGGCAATGGTTTTGTACTTATGAAGAAAAAATACAGAAACCTGTTAAAGGGAGAGACACTGAGAATCATATTCTTCAGGATCTCTTCCCTCCTGTAGCTTTTTTGTACTTGCCAAACATTATTTCAAGGACAAAGAGTTGTCCTCTCATGGCATGGGACTAGAAGAGCATGGTATTTCTGCTGGGGGGAGGGTTCGGTGGGAGGGAGAGATTTAATTTATTGTATTCTTGCAGATCTAAAAAATACAGGCCCATTCCAAAGAAAGTGATCCAATGGAATGCGGAAATTATCAAACAATATCATTAATGTCACATGCAAGTAAAACTATATTGGAGATAATTCAAAAATGGTTGTAGCAGTACATCGACAGAGAACTGCCAGAAATTCAAGACAGATTCAGAAGAGGACATGGAATGACAGATATCATTGCTGATGTCAAATAGATCTTGGCCAAAAGCACAAAATACTGGAAAGTTGTTTACCTGTGTTTTATTGACTAGGCAAAGACATTCAACTGTGTGGATCATAACAAATTATGTATAACATTGCAAAGAATGGGAATTCCAGAACACTTAATAGTGCTCATGAAGAACCTCTAAATAGACCAAGAGACAGTTGTTGGAACAGAACAAGGGGATACTGCGTCCTTTAAAATCAGAAAAGACGTGTGTCAGTGTTGTATCCTTTTACCATATTTATTCAATCTTATTCTGAGAAAATAATCTGAGAAGCTAGAATCTATTAAGCACATGGCATCAGATTTAAAGGAAGACTCATTAACAATCTGCGATATGCAGATGACACAACCTTGCTTGTTGAAAGTGAAGAAGACTTGAGGCACTTACTGATGAAGATCAAAGATTACAGCCTTCAATGTGGATTACACCTTGACATAAAGAAAACAAAAATCCTCACAACTGGACCACTAAACAACATCATGGTAAACGGAGAAAAGACTGAAGTTGTCAAGGATTTCATCTTACCTGGATCACAATCAACACCCATGGAAGCAGCAATCAAGAAATCAAAGAACATATTGCACTGGGCAAATTTGCTGAAAAAGGCTTTTTAAAGTGTTAAAAAGCAAAGGTATTACCTTGAGGACTAAGCTGTGGTATTTTCAGTTGCCTCATGTGCATGCAAAAGCTGGACGATAAATAAGAAAGACCAAAGAAGAATTGATGTCTTGGAATTATGGTGTTGGTGAAGATTATTGAATCTACCATGGACTGCCAGAAGTATGAACAAATCTGTCTTGGAGGAAGCACATCCAGAATGCTCCTTAGAAGCAAGAACAGCAAGACTTCATCTCACTTCCTTTGGACATGTTATCAGGAGGGACCGGTCCTTAGAGAAGTACATCATACTTGGTAAAGTAAAGGGTCAGTGAAAAAGAGGAAGACCCTCAACAAGATGAATGGACACAGTGGATGTAACACTGGGCTCAAACATAGCAATGATTGTGACGATGGAGCAGGACTGTGCAGTGTTTTATTCTGTTGTACATAGGGTTGCTATGAGTCAGAACCAACTAGGTGTCACCTAACAACAACAGATCTAAAAAGTGTAGTTGGTGCCATAAACAAGTACTCGTTGCTGATCATTTTTATATAGGACACAAGCTGTTCATAGTATTTACTCACAAGGAATTAGAGACAAATCTACTGAAGAAAGTACCATGAGCAGTTACTAGAATGGGCGTTTAAGAAAGCTAAATGGAAGTTCAATCTCAGGGAAGATTCAATTCCAAAGAAATAAATGCAGGTAGTAAACAGAAGGAACGGGAAACAATAGTATTAAAAAGAGAAAAGAGTTGCATTAAGAATTGTAAGGAGAGTTGACCAAAGTAAAGTGTGGAAGAACTAAATATTACTAGCAGACTTCAACTTGGTGAGAAATACATAGAAACAGCACATATCTTGATATTGCACTGTCCTCACATATGTGTTGGAATATAAGATTTTCCTGATGTGAGAAGCTGCTGAACATTTGAATAATTTGCCAAGGGAGGTTGAAACATCTCTTTTGGAGGTTCTTAAAATAGAGTGGCTTCTTGTTTATTTGGAATTGTTATCGGCCATTGGTTTTCAAATTTAAGCTTTCATCAGAATCACCTGGAAGGCTTGCTAAGACACAGATTGCTTGGCCCACCCCCAGAGCTGCTGAACCAGTAGTAGTTCTGGTCAGCAGAATAGGGCTGGAGAGTTCGCATTTTTTTTTTTTTTAATTGAACTTTAGATGGAGGTTTACAGAACAAACTAGTTTCTCATCAAACAGTACACACATTGTTGTATGACATTGGTTAACAACCCCACAACACGTCAACACTCTCCCTTCTCAACCCTGGGTTCCCTATTACCAGCTTTCCTGTTCCCTCCTACCTTCCAGTCCCTGCCCCAGAGCTGGTGTGCCCCTTTTGTCTTGTTTTTTTTCCATGGGCCTGTTCAATCTTTGGCTGAAGGGTGATTCTCAGGAATGGCCTCATTACTGAGCTGAAAGGGTGTCCTGGGGCCATACTCTCAGGGTTTCTCCAGTCTCCCTCAGGCCAGAAAGTCTGGTCTTTCTTTTTGAGTTAGAATTTTGTTCTACATTTTTCTCCACCGGGACCCTCTATTGTGATCCCTGTCAGAGCAGTCAGTAGTGGTAGCCAGGCACCAACTAGTTATACTGGACTCAGTCTGGTGGAGGCTATGGTAGATGTGATCCATTAGTCCTTTGGACTGATCTTTCACTTGTGTCTTTACTTTTCTTCATTCTTCCTTGCTCCTGAAGGGGTGAGACCAGCGGAGTGTCCTAGATGGCCGCTCACAGGCTTTTAAGACCCCAGACGCTACTCACCAAAATAGAACGTAGAACATTTTGTTTATAAACTCTGTTATGCCAGTTGAACTAGATGTTCCCTGAGACCATGGTTCCCTTAGCCCTCAGCCCAGCAATTCGGTCCCTCAGGGAGGTTGGGTGTGCCTATGGAGCTACCATGGTGCTGCCTTGTACAGGCTGTCCTGGCTTCCCCAGTATTGTGTACTGTCTTACCCTTCACCAAAGTTACCGCTTATCTATTGTCTATTAAGTGTTTTTCTATCCCCACTCCTCCCCACCCTCGTAACCATCAAAGATTGTTTCTTTTCGTAAGTAAACTTTTTCATGAGTTTTTACAGTAGTGGCCTCATATGATAATTGTCCTTTCGTGATTGACTTATTTCACTCAGCATAATGTCTGGAGAGTTTGCATTTTTAATAAGTTCCATGTGATGCTGATGCTCCAGGCTGGGGATCCACACTATGACAATCACTGGTTTAAGAATAATTCGTGTCTAATAATGGCAATAACTACAGTCTACTAAGTAAAAAAAAAAAAAAAAATTTTTTTTTTTTTTACTTAGTTATGCCGATGCATAGGCCATGTACACTCTGTTAGGTGGATACCCTCTTCATTTCCATTTTATCAAGGGTGAAACAGTAAGCTATTATTCAGGTCACCCAGCATGTGAGGGGCAGCACTGATATTTAATGATAAATTGGTCCGAATTTGGGTTCATCACTTCAACAATTACGTTATGGTGATTATCAGGTTTTTTGTTTTTTTTTAACCAGTTGTTGAGTCAATTCCAACTCATGGCGGCCCCTTCTGTGTCAGAATTGTGCTCTATAGGGTTTTCAATGGATGATTTTCTGGAAGTGGATTTATAGGTCTTTTTTCTGAGGTGACCCTTGAACCTTCAACCTTTTGATTAACACCCGAGTATGTTAACCATTTGCACCACCCTGGGGCTCATATGCTAATTAGTGGTGGGATATGAATGATCTCTAAAAGATTATGTGTACTCAACATCATTAGCCATTGTTACTGTTGTTGTTAGGTGCCATCGATTCTGCTCTGACTCATAACAACATTATGTATAACAGAACAAAACTTTGCTCAGTCCTGCACCATCCTGGCAGTCATTGCTATGTTTGAACCTGTTGCTGCAGCCACTGTGTCAATCCATTTCATTAAGGATCTCCTCTTTTTCACTGACGTTCTACTTTACCAGGATTGCTGATGGCACGGTGGTTAAGCACTGGGCTGCTAATCAAAAGGTTGGCAGTTTGAACCCACCAGCTGCTCTGAGGGAGACAGATGAGGCAGTCTGCTTCTGTAAAGATTCACAGCCTTGGAAACCCTATGGGGCAATTGTAGTCTGTCCTACCAGTTACTATAAGTCAGAATCGACTCGATAGCAACAGGTTTGGTTTTTTTTTCTACTTTATCAAGCATGATGTCTTCTCCAGGGATTGGTCCCTGTGATAACATGTCCAAAGTAAGAGAGACAAAGTCTCATCATCCTCACTTCTTAGGAGCATTCTGGCTGTACTTACTCAAGGACAGATTTGTTCGTTCTGGCAATTTATGGTATATGCAATGTTCTTCACCAACACCTGAATCCAATGTGTCAATTCTTCTTCAGTTTTTATTGTCCAGCTTTCACATGCATATAAGGCAACTGAAAATACTATGGCTTGGGTCAGGGGCACATTAGTCATCAAAGTGACATCTTTGTTTTTTAATACTCAAAAGAGGTGTTTTGCAGCACATTTGCCCAGTGCAATGTGTTGATTGATCTCTTGACTGTTGCTTCCATGGGCATTGATTTTTTGATCCAAAAAGAATGAAATCCTTGACAACTTCATTACTTCACCATTTATCATGATGTTTTTATTGGTCCAGTTTTGTGGATTTTTGTTTTTTTTCTTCTTCTTTTTTTTTGTATGTTCAGGTGTAATCCATACTGAAGGCTGTAGCTTTTTACTTCATCAGTATGTGTTTCAAGTTGTCTTCATTAGGGAAATACAAATCAAAACCACCATGAGATACACTTCACACCCAGTAGGATAGCTTTTATAGAAAAAAAAAAAAACGAAAAACAAAATAAGAAATGTTGGTGAGGTTGTGGAGAAATTGGAATGCACTTACATTGCTGGTAGGAATGTAAAATGGTGCAACTACTGTGAAAAACAGTTTGGCAGGTCCTAAAAAATTTAAATATGGAATAACTACAGGACCTAACAGGATCACTCCTAGGTATCTACCCCAGAGAAGTGAAAGCAACAACTCAGACAGACCGGTGTTCATTGCAGCATTACTCACAATAGTCAAAACAACCCAAGTGCCCATCAATAGATGGATGGATATATAAAATGAGGAACATACATGCCAAAACCAAAAACCAAACCCAGTGCCACCCAGTCGATTTTGACTTATAGCGACCCTCTAGGACAGAGTGGAACCACCCCATAGAGTTTCCAAGGAGCACCTGGAGGATTCAAACTGCCAACCCTTTGGTTCACAGCCGTAGCACTTAACCACTACACCACCAGGGTTTCCGAACATACATACGGGGGAGTATAATTCCACTATAGATTGAAATAGAGTTCTGATACACGCTACAATATGGATGAACCTTGGAAACATTAAGTGAGATAAACCAGACACAAAAGGACAAATATTGTATAATTTCATTTTTATGAGATATCTAGACTAGGCATAAAGTAAACAGACACAAGATTAGTGGTTACTAGGGGCTGGGGAGAGGGAGAAAAGAGAGGGGTAGAAAAAAAAAGAACAATGCCAAGGTTTTGGTCCTAGTAACTCGATAGATATAAATGCCATTTGACTAGAGTCGGGGATTACTGTGGGAGGAACTGGCTTGCGAAGTCTGGAAATCAAGGCTTCCAATTTGGACATTTCAGTTGAGATGTCTATTGAATAAGGAGATGTCAAATTGTCGGACAGATGAATTGGAACCAAGGGAAAGGGTCTGGGCTAAAGACATAGGTGCGGAGTTGTCCAAATGTAGGGGGTATTTAAAGCACCAGGGGAAGGAAAGCAGCTGGAACCAAGGCCAGAGGCCTCCAACCTCCAGAGGCACTGTGTCTTTTTCTGCCTTGAGCTACATGTCCAGAGGTCCCCTTCCATTACCAGCCTCCCATACCAGACCCAAGCAATAGGGGGAGGATGGCAGGCAGGAAATTCCCATCCTAAAAAATATATATATGTGTGTGTAAGTTTTTGACTATAAACCATACGAGAAGCAGAAAAAGTACAAACCACAAAACTTGAAGAAAGTAAATAGTTTTCTAAGTGTCATAATTTTTAGACCTCACTTTAATACTAAGGCCACACCTCTAATCTAGGTATTAGTTATGAACTGTACTACTGTAACCCAAAAATCAACTGTCCTTTGGTTCTATGTTCCAAGCTTCTCCCCACTTCTGACACCACCAAAAATAAATATCCAGTAATACAAAGTCATATTTGAATGATGTGGAATTTCATAAGCACTAGAGGGAAGGCCATACCAGGCACCTGACCGATCCCTCACTTAACTCTCCATCTGTTTGTGTCTCCCTCCTGGATTCTTTCTCTCCTCCTTTCACCAATATCCAAATTTCCACTCTTTTTAATATGCAGATTTCCATCCTGAACACTGGACACCAATCTCTACCCAGATCCTAAAGGCTGCTTCTTGCTGCACTATGCTGTGGAAGAATATCCTCTCCCATAATGGTCTCCCTACAAAGAACTTTTCATATCAGCTGTTTGAGAAGGTAAAATGTTCTCCAAATTATTATGTAGAGAACTTTCCTTAAAGGTTTCTGGTAATTTTGAGTGGAGGGTTTGGACATTCTGGATTGGTATTGTCCACATGTGACTTATGAGCACTTGAAAAGTATCCAAATTGAGATATGCTAGAAGTGTAAAATACACACTGGGTTTTGAAGACTTAGTACATAAAAGGTAAAATATCTAATTAATAAATTTTGTATTGATTACATATTGAACTAACAATACTTTGGATATACTGGATTATTGTTATTGTTGTTCTTAGGTGCTGCCCAGTCAGCTTAGACTCATATTGATCCTATGTATAACAGAAGAAAATGTTACCTGGCCCTGCACCATCCTCACAATCATTGCTATGTTTGAGCCCATGTTGCAATCATTTTATCAATCCATCTCACTCAGGGTTTTCACTGATCCTCTACTTTATCAAGTATGATGTCTTTCTCCAGGGATTGGCCCCTCCTGATAACATATCCAAAGTAAACAAGATGAAATCGTGCTATCCTCACTTTTAAGGAGTGTTATGGATTGAATTGTGTCCCCCCCAAAATAGATGTATCAATTTGACTAGGCCATGATTCTCACTATCTTGTGATTGTCCACCATTTTGTCATCTGATGTGATTTTCTTATGTGTTGTAAACCCTATCACTATGATGTTAATCAGATGGATTAGTGGCAGTTATGTTAATGAGATATACAAGATTAGATTGTATCTTAAGCCAATTTCTTTTGAGATATAAAAGAGAGAAGCCAGCAGAGAGACAGGGGACCTCATACCACCAAGAAAGAAGCACCAGGAGCAGAGCGTGCCCTTTGGACATGGGGTTCTGTGTGGAGAAGCTACGAGTCCAGGGGAAGATTGATGACAAGGATCTTCCTCCAGAGCTGACAGAGAAAGCTTTCCCTTGGAGCCGATGTCCTGAGTTTGGACTTCTAGCCTACTAGACTGTGAGAAAATAAACTTCTATTAGTTGAAGGCATCCACTTGTGGCATTTCTGTTATAGCTGCACTAGTAACTAACAAAAGGAGCATCCTGGCTGTATTTCCTCCAAGACAGATTTGTTCATTCTGGTAGTCCATGGTACATTCAATATTCTTCACAAATATCACAATTCAAATGCAGCAATTCTTCTTCAATCTTCCTTATTCATCGTTCAGCTTTCGCATGCATATGAGGCAATTGAAAACACCATGGCCTGGATCAGGCTCACCTTAGTCCTCAGAGTGACATCTTTGCTTTTTAGCACTTTAAAGAGGTCTTTTGCAGCAGATTTGCCCAATGCAATACATTGTTTGAGTTTTTGAAAATCTTGGGTTAAGTAAGATATATTATTGAAACAAATTTCACCTCTTCCTTTTTACTTTTGTGAGTACTGTTGTTCTTGTTGTGTGCCAATGAGTTGATTCTGACTCTGCGATCCTGTAGGACAGAAGAGAACTACCCCATAGGGTTTCCAAGGCTGTAATCTTTAAAGAAGCAGATTGCCACAACCTTTCTCCCATGGAGCCACTGTTGGGTTTGAACCACCAACCTTTCAGTTAACAGTCAAACACTTAACCATTGTGTTACCAGGATTCCTTTTCTGACTACTAGTTAAATTTAAAATTACATGTAATGGTCAGACTAACATTTTTTTTCTATTGGACAGCACTGTTATAGATTCCAGAGGAAACAGTATTGGAGGAAAGTCAGTGGATTGAAAAGCCATTCTTCATTCACAGAGGAAAAGTAAAGACCTACTGTATGTATATACTTATCTGCACCTGGCAGATGTCAACAACTCTGGTCTCAAAGCACTTCATCTGGGGCGAACAGGTAAGACTAGAACCTTAGGAGGATTCTTTGCACATGTGATATAGCACCTACCTTATGCCTTACGTTCCAAAGCATTGTATAGAACTTGATGTCTGAACAAATGAATGAATATCCTCCTTATTAGACTGTAAGTTGTTTTGGAAGCAAGATTCATGTGTTTTATTGTTTTTTATTGACTGCACAGTACCTTATATACAACAAGAGCTCAGTAAATATTTGTTGAAAGAATGGCAGCATGGGAGTACTGGGGAAAAGGAGAGTGGGTGACAAGTAGGGACCCATACCATTTGGGAGTATTTGGCTTGGCTAAATACCAGCTCAGTCCAAACCGAAAAACTTATTGTGAAGGTCCCTGGCCTCATCCTTCTTAAAGCTACAGATTTGGGATTTGGTTGTACCTTATTTAATTATGAAATGTGCAGTTCAGCATGCCATTTAATGTTTGTGTACATTCTCCAGGTTGTAATTTGCATAGCAGGAAACGAGTCTAGAGAGTATCTTTCCATGAAAGATTTTGGAAACTCAAGAAAAAACCTGAAAACTAGAATATCTGTGATTCCCTTGGTGCTAACTGAAAAGAAAGAAAACTCAGGCATTTAAAAATTCAACCAGCATCAACAAGTCAGTGGACAATCCAGTCCAGGCTAGCTGGAGTGTTTCTCTAGATGCTTTTAACTCTTTCCCAGTTTCTTGATTCTGTTTTCTCTTCATCTTACCCAAATTTAAAGAGTAAAATTCCCTCATATATAGTGAAGAGGCTAATGTTAGGAAACTGAGGTGTAATTAACAACAAAAATAACAAAAACCTTTAATAAGAATAGAAACTACAGGAAAAAATAGCTCCAGATTCTACAGCAGCCAGACCAAGCATGGGCTTAGTGCATGGTGTCCATGCTAACATACCCAAAGAAACCCCAAAACCCATTGCCATTGAGTCGATTCCGAGTCATAGTGGTCCTATTAGGATAGAGTAGAACTGCCCTATAGGGTTTCCAAGCCTGTAATCTTTATGGAAGCACCCTCCCACGGAGCTGATTGTTGGGTTTGAACCACCGATCATTTGGTTAGCAGCTGAGCACTCAACCACTGTGCCAACAGGGCTTCTTTATGCTAATATAGGGTACCAGAAAGTGAGAGTTTTTTTTTTAAGAGGTTATATTTCAGATATGAAAAAAAGCAACTGGCTAATAATCACAGGAACAAGAAAAACTGATTAGACTTACTTATTCTTTCATGGCGTAGTAATCTCTTTATTTTGAATTAAATATGGAGATATACACCATAACCTTAACAGCACCCAGATCTTAATTTAGACCTGGGAGGGTCCAGTCATACCATGATACTTGGAACTAACGTGAATCAATTCAGAGTCTCCTGACTATAACTTCATGTGGTAGAGTTGAATGGAATAGGGTTATCATGGCTCCCATCCCTTTATGGAGTTCCTCTGTGCATGTCAGATGCTCAGTTGTCCTGGTCAGGTTGGCCCCCAGAAATTCATGATTAAGATTGTTTAAGATTGTTAGATAACATATTTTGTCATCATTGATTCTTTATGTTTTTCTTGGATATTGCCAAAGAAAACTAGATCTATAAACAAGGCCCTAAAACCAAAAAAAATTTCTGTCCCTGGTAAAAAAAAAAAAAAAAAAAAAAAATTCTACTTTTTGGGAGATTTCTGTACTAAAACTGATGAAGGAAAATGAATGGGATCCTATTAGTAGCCCGGCAATCAATTTGAGGAAGAGAGGAAAGCAAGCTCACCTCACAGATGTGGGGATAAGAAGTAATCTTAAAGAAGAAAAACAAAGAAAGCAACAAGAGAGGAGGGGACAGGGGAAGAAGGGGAGGGAAGTAGGGAGAGAAGAATAAAGAGAGTCTGACTGTAATAATTGTCCTACAAAATAGTAGTCCTGGGGTTTTGGCCATGCTCCCAGTTGGTTCATATGGCTATACAGTCTAGTAGTGGATGGTGGTGATTGCTATCAATTGTGTGAGAACCAGGATAACAATACAGCCATGTTGTAACCACTCATAGAACAGCCTCAAATTGGTTGAGCATGATATAATAAACAAGGTGTTTAGAAATTACCCATAAAAAAATTGCTTTCTCATAGGAAAGAATGGGCTAAAAATGAAAAATTAATAATAATAATAATAGGAAGAAGAAGCAATGAGATCCTACAGACATTATCAAGAAAAATCTATATCAATCCATTATCAAGAATAGATGTACTGAAATCAATGTCACTGAATTGTACATGTAAAATATGTTGAACTGGCAAATGATTTGTTATATATATATTTGCTACAATAAAAAAAAAAAAAAGAATAAATGTACTGAAATTTGTACCAACGAAGGGGATAATTGTTAAACCAGTTGCTAGAGTTTTTTTTTGTTTTTTTGTTTTTTTTTTGGCATAATAAGATGATCTCAGGTAAGGGACATTTTAGGTTGAATGTCAAGAAAAAAAATTCCTGACTCTGAGAACTATTGGATTGCAAAATGGTCTCTCAAGGGAAGGAGTAGAAACTCCATCCACACTGCTCTGGGAGTAGGTTTGTTAGTTAAATTGTACTCCTTTTCTTAGTTGACGCTTGACATTTCAGCAATAGAGCCAAATAATTCATGGGTCAACTAAGAAGAGTGCTTATTATAATCATCTTTTAAAATCTGCACTAACGGCAGTGAATTAGAAAAAAATATAGTCACTATTTTATTCTATGTGATAAAGACTGTCCGTTTTTACAGTATGAGCTCTGTTCTTCAACACCCTTGGATTGCTTTTTAAATGATTGCTGATATCCATAAAAAAGAATGCCCCGGCAGTGCTAAGAAAATAACATTTGAGATTTGACTAGAAATAACAAAGAGGGATTGTGTCCACTATTTGTACAGAACTGCTGGTGGAATCTTAACCATCCCTTAGACTTCAAATAATAACCTGGCTAATAATAAACTAGATTAAAGCCAACAACAAACCAAATGACTTTTAATTCTCATGGAAGCAGAAAGAACACAACAGTTAAAGTAAAAGAAGGCTCACAGAGAATCAATAAATTAAGAACTGCAGATTCCTGACATTATTATCCTGTAAATACTCCTTAGTGGTTCTTCCAGGATCTCTTCAAAGAAATAGAAAATTAACACCATCCCATCCAATATTAGCACCAAATGAATGCAATAAAGGTGAGGTATTAGTGTTCTCAAAGCCTGCTGAGGGTCCTGGAGCAAATCATCATGTTCTCTCTTCTCCTGATATGTTTAATAGAATTAGAAGTGGCCATCAAGAACAGCCTTAAAAGGGGAAAAGAAGGGAAGGAGAATTCCAAAATGGGCAATATACAATTTGGATAAAGGACAATACTAGCAGGCAAGCCAAAACCAAACCAGTTGCTATTCAGTCAATTCTGACCCATGGCAACCCCATGTGTGTCAGAGTAAAACTGCACTCTACAGGATTTTCAATGGCTGTGATCTTTTGGAAGTAGATTGCCAAGCCTTTCTTCCAAGGAGCCTCTGGGTGAGTACTTAACAATTTGCACCACCCAGGGACAGCCACCAACATATATAAGCTATTTCCAGGGCATAAATATAAGCCTTAGGCTATTTTTTTGGGTGAGAGGGGGAGCATTTATGGTGTCTCCTTTGCCCCACCTACCACTTGTCTGTAGCTCTAGTCACTGGAACTTCTGATCAATGATTTGCCAAGTACCAAGGACAGCAGCTTTCTGAGACAGGATCAACTAGCTTTTGCCATTTCAGATAGGCATGTCCATTTAAAAGACGCGTGAAAGCTTGCAGTTTAATTACACTTACAATTTTGACTCCATTGGATTAAAGCAAATGAGGAGTTGAAACCATATGTGTGACAGGGTACCTTGGTGCTGGCTACTAAGATGGGTGGTGTTCTACACTGACTATTGGAACGCCAAGGAGTAAAAATCAAAAAAGGTGCCTGCAGCTTCACTTTGCTTCTTGGTGGGGGAATTTGCACCATGTGGAAGGGAAAACCCTAATTTTAATGTCAATCATTCAATTGCTTATTCATTCATTCATTCAATTAGTAGTTTTTTTTTTTGAATTCAGAGTTAATCAAAATTGAAATAGTTCTTGCTCTCCAGGAGCTTAAAGTCTAGTTCCATGAGTTCTTGAATCTTTGTTTTACTACCAACCACATATGAGACTTTAGCCAAATTCATCTCTGAAACTCAGTTTTCCCATCAGGAAAATGGAGCTGTTAAAACCTATCTTAGAATGTACCTCTGAGAATTAGGAAACCCTCGTGGTGTAGTGGTTAAGAGCTATGGCTGCTAACCAAAAGGTTGGCAGTTTGAATCCACCATGCACTCCTTGCAAAGTCTATGGGGCAGTTCTGCTCTGTCCTACAGGGTTGCTATGAGTTGGAATCGACTTAATGGCAATAGATTTGTTTTTTTAAGAATTAAGTTAAATACATAGACAATGCCTAGGTGCCTAACAAGTATTTAGTCAATGTCACTCACCTAAGTGCCTCCCCATCCTTGCATCTATGAAATATTTTTCTATTTGCATGCACTGTACTAATTTGGGTCATCTGTTAAGTATTGTGAAAATGCAAGAATTATGTGTGCATCTTTCAAAAAAAGAACTAATAGCTGATAAATACATCACACTTAATGAAGGAAGAAATATAAGAAGGAACTTTTATGACAACTGAGGAGGCTAGCACATTTGTCGGTTAACTATAAGAACCAATATGGGAATGGTGGTGGTTCAGTGGTAGAATTCTCATCTTCGGTGCAGAGGACTCAGGTTTGACTCCCAGCCAATGCACCTCACGTGCAGCCACCACCTGTCTGTCAGCACAGGCTTGGGTGTTGCCATGATACCGAATAGGTTTTAGTAGACCTTCCAGACTAAGATGGACTAGGAAGAAAGGCTTGGAGATCTATTTCTGGAAATCAGCCAGTGAAAACCCTATGAATCACAACCAATCATGAAGATAGTGCAAGACTGGGTAGGGTTTTGTTTCATTGTGCATGGGGTCACCACAATTTGGGGGCTGACTCAACAGCAATAAACAACATGATTATTAAATTATCTTTTCCATTTTCTGTTGAAAAAGCCAAATAGAGATGAGGATCTATAAAACAGGAGGCAGCCATAACATAAGAAACCATAATGATCTCATTATTCAGATTCATCAGCACTGGGTTCTACACATAGTCAAGTTCTACACATATGATCACATAAACTACGTTAAAATATATAAAAATACTTAGAATGCTGAAGTTCAAAGAGAAACCTGAGATCATCTAGTTCAGCTTCTTTACCGATGAAACCTTAGCTAATACTGAGTAAGTAAAGGTAACAGAGCTGGTAAGTGACAGATATGCTTAGTTAGGATTTATCGTAATGCCCCCTTTCCTCTACATAATATACAGAAATACATTTAAAGCCTTTCGATTAATCAGCTATATGCCAGACACCATTTTAGGCACTGGGGATAGAATCATAAGCAAGATAGACACAATTGTTGCCCTTAGAGAGTTTATAGCTTAGCTGGGAAGACAGATGATTAAATAAAAATAATGAAATATAACAAACACTATGAAGGTGAAAGTATAACCTACAGTAAGGATCTAGCTTAGTTTACAGTGTCCTTGAGTGGGACAAATGGTTAAGCACTCAACTACTAGCCAAAGGGTTGGCAAACTCACCCAGACGTGCCTCGGAAGATAGGCCTGGTGATCTGCTTCCAAAAGATCACAGCGTTGAAAACTGTGGAGAAGTTAAACTCTGCACACGTGGGTCGTCATGAGCTGGAATCAACTCGATGGCAACTAACAACAACAATTTAGCTTACAGATCAAGGAAGGGTCCCCCCCAAGGAAATACTGCTAAGTTGAAGCCTAAACTATGAGACAGACAAAAGGCAAGAAGGCAAGGACAGTGTGGAGGTGAGTCCTGGACAGAGGTAACAGCCGTGGGCAAGAGAAAAGAGTTTTGGAGCTGAAAGACAGAGAGCTGGGGAGTGAAGGAGGGAACAAAGAAGACTGAAGGAGAGATGGTGAGGATGACCCTGAATAGGTGGGCAGAGAGGGTTGGGAAGTCAGTTTAGAGTTTGGGTTTACCCTAAGGGAGCTGGCAGTCATTGAAAAGTTTCAGTAGGGAATTGGTATGATCATATCTACATTTTGGCGTGATCAGTCAGGAGAAAAGCTTGTTGGGGGGACGAGGGGGACAAGCAGAGGCAGGGGTCCTGTTAGGAGTAATGGGGTGAGATGATGGTAGTAACAGTGACGTGAAATGACTAAACAATAGAAGTATTCTGAAGGTGAAAATAAAGGGGCTTGTTGATTGACTAAATATGGAGGGTGAAGGAAGAGGGAAAGTCAAATCTTATTCTTAGGTTCAGCACATGGGAAAATGCAGAGAGAAAAGACAACTATCAAAGACTATATACAGTCATGATGTGTGTCTGCTGAATTCCAGACACTAGAAGAGAAATAATAATCCTGTCCCCCAAACTGGAGGGATTTCCAACACAGAGCCCATTGTAAAACACTCTCGTCACGTGGGAAAGATAATAAAAAATGGAGCCTGAAAACATTTTACCAGACATTCAGGGGAAATGCAAATTTCCTAGAAAGATATTTGCAATCCTAAGCAAATCCTTGGGCAGATGGAGCTAGGAGGGCTGGAAGAGCATTCCCCAAGCAAAACTCCTGTGGTAGTAAACACTCTGAGTAAGTGACAAATGCGTTGGGATGTTGTGAAAGATGTGTTTGCAGTTGGGCTCAGAGAGTACAGAGAGCCACACGTGGAATTAGGTACACCTGTGCAGAGCACAAAATGCTTCAAAACAAAACAGCCGTGGCTTCTCTCTCACCAGAGGGGAAACAAGTGTCAACTGGAAGGCTCTAACTTGCCCCTAGGCTTTGCCTAGCACATATGACTCCCTTCCCCACTACTCCCCTCCCCCAGCTTCTGGTCAGCACACCTTCTGTTTCTGAGTTACTCTAGCTTTGTAAAGAAGCAGGTATAACCTCCTTGACCAGCTTTTCAAGCCAGGTTTCTGCTTCTGATTCCCTTGCCACCCCTGCTTCTTTGGAGGAGAAAACTTGCTTTCCGAACACTCAGCCATTCCACTATTCCTGCAACTTGGGGAGCCCACTCTGTTACCAAACTTAGGTGACACTCTGAAGGCCCACCCATATCCCTTTACTCAACACTCCACCTTGAAACTTCATGGACTCCAAAAGCAATAAAGATAAAATTGTCCGATCTAGTAAGTTTTCAGTGCAGGACAAATAAGGCCAAATATTTAAATTTTAGTATTAACCTCCCTGGAAGTGATTCACATCTATAGGGATTAATGACTCAAATTAGTATGCCAAATCTTCAGTTTCTAGGAAAAAAACAAACAAAAAAAACTAGGGTGAGGCACTTTAAAAGTGCGACATTCACAAGTTTTTAAGAGGCTCTTTCTGAAGGTCAGAAGTCACAGAAAAGAATCCCTAAAACCTGGGCCCCAGGTTATAGGGTGTTGAGTACTGTATTTGTAAAGCATAACACTCTAAACAGCTAAACAAGACCTCACAAAATGAGTGGGTGCTATGGACCAGCCTAAGACCTTCCTTCCCAGTCCCCGCTTCTCCCTTTTCACAGATACGCTTCTGACTATCCACACAGCCCGTGCTGGCAAAAGTGAAAACCCCCACAGACTCCCAAGGAGAATGGAAACATGTGGCACTTAGTGATTTAGGAAATAATATTGGAGTCATTATTCCCTGTCCTTGAGCGTAGAGAAATGTGACCCAGCTGGAGCTGGGCTCACAAGGACTCACAAGGACACATCAACTGAGGTATAAAGACAATAGCTAAGAAAATCTTGGAAATTATCTTTTAGGGAAGAAAATATCTTTTAAGGAACCTTTCACATAAGCCAATCAAACAACACAAAAGGCTTTCCACTCTTATCTTTTTCTATTAGCATTTAGTGAATAGAAAATTCGTTGGACCAATGACGACACTCCTGACTGTCCTTACTGAAACCTGTACCAATGATTGTTAAGACAATTAAAAATGTAGGATCACAGTTTCTAGCCAATCTATGAAAAGGTGAAGCTTTCAATGTTTTTGCCCGTTTGTAAACGTTAATATACACTGATGGTTCTATAATGTTCCTTGGACTTGGGCAGATATGGCTGTGGCAGCATGCTTGTCCATTTTCCCATTCTTGCTTATTTTGTAATATTTCTTGGATTCAGGCAGACAGAGCTCTAGCAGCATGCTTGTCCGTTTTCCCACTTTTGTCTATTCTCTAATATTTCCTTGGATTTGGGCAGACATTAGCTCTGGCAGTTTGCTTGCCCGCTTCCTAGTTTTGCCTTTTCGAGTATATGCCGAATGAAACTTTCTTTTTGCTTTACTAAACTTTGTGATGTTTTTCCTACTACATTGGGACCTAGAAAAGGTTTTGCAGATGTGTCACTGTGACTAAACCTATAGCGAATATTTGATTTTTGCACATTCTTGGTTCAATTGAAGGACTTGTTGAGGTTGTCTTAGAGATACAGGTCTTCAGCGTTAATTTTTATGCACGTTCCAACGAGGCTAGAAAGGCAGTGGTGCCTGGTGGTTTACAGGGCAAGCCCTTGCGTCAGGTATATCTGGGTTCAAATCCTGACTCTTTCCCTTACTGAAGGATGACCTAAGCCTAAATACTTCCTCTCTCAGTCATTATTTCCTAGCCTAAGAATGCAAATAACAATAGTATATCTACACAATAGAATTGTGATGAGTGAAGGGGCTAATGAGTAAAGTCAGTGTACCTGGGAGTAGTAAACACCCAAGACACTTTAACTAGTCCAGCAGGAATGATGGTGGACCATGCTGACGGTGTTTGTGCTGATGGTTGTAATAGAAGGAAAGTACAAACTTTGATTAGAGTGCTAGTCATTAATGCTGTTTGCCCAATAATCTCAGCTCTCCTCTTTCCAAGAACATGGTAGGATTGCATCTCCCTGTATACTTTAGAGTTAAATGTGGTCTTGTGACTCACTTTGGCCAATGAAATATGAATATTAGAAATGTGTGTCATTTATGAAGCAAAGCTTTAAGATCCATTGAGCAATTCATGATTAACTCCTATTCTCTCTGCTGTGACAATAAGCAGTGTTCCTGTTAGTGGCTATGTCTTCTTCCTTGTTGCCAGAGAGAAGACGCTCTGGAGCAGTGGCCCCAGCTGATCCAGGGTGGGCACACAGCATGAGTAGAAATGAACTTTTGTTGTTCTATGCCATTGAGATTTAGAGTTGTTTGTACCCATAGCATAACACATTCGATCCACACTTATATGAGGAGCTTTGTGTGAATACTTCTTCTCCGAAATGTGGCTTTTGATATGAAGGAAATATTTAACCAACTGCCATTTGCTGGCTTCCACCTTCCCTTTTTCAATGGACCCATTATTTCCACAAGGGAAGTATATTCTCCTCATTAACAGTACACTCATTACTAAATATTTATTTTATATAACCAATGGAAAGAGTAGTGATACACTCTTTCTTGTCTATGCCTTTATAGAAATGTACGGTAGTTCTTCGTTTCAGAATCTTGGCCACTGTTTCTCTTTATTGTTAAATTGTTGGTAGTCCAGGAATTTGCACACAGAACAGATAATACTTTCTCTACGATATATTCAGTGGAACTCTGTAGGGTACCCATTACTGAGGTGATTAAACTAATTCATTCCTAGTTAAAGGACATAAACAGCCAACGCTACCATATTTTAAACACTCTTTTACATTCCTTGAAAGTTAATGATTTCTTGTCACAAGAGATCTAAACCAAGTCTGAACCTCCACAATGAGAAAGCTGCATATTGACAAACCCCAGTGTCAGGATTGTTGTAAAATGCTAGCTACTAAATTGGCAGAAGCTCCAGTACCATCACCCAAACATCATATCCCATAACTGGATGCAACATGTATGTGATGCAAGCCAAATCAAAATCATTGGGAAGTCAGATCTCAAAAAACAATGTGTGTTACCAGTTCTCGCTCAGACGCAGAGATTAATTTCAGGAGTGGAAGAGAAAGAAAGGTAAGAGAGCTGAGTTGTAGTGAATAGCTATAGGTTGTTCACTCAAGAACTGACACTGGGGATGCAATAGTGAACAAGATAGGCACAGAAGTGTGCATTATAATTTCAGAAATAAACCAAAACCAAAGAAACAAAAATCCCACATAGCAAATAGCTAAATAAATAAAACCCTTTCAAGTTGTTATAAGGGCAAAGGAAAGAAACAAACAATGCATTTGTATTACATCCAAGGGCAATCAAATCCACCAAAGGGAAGAGTAAGGTGATCTCATTTAGGTTTGTAAACCTATGTAACTACCACCTGTGAAAAGATACAGAACATTTCCCTCACTCCCCAAGCTCCTTGGGAGTTAACCACCATCACCACCAGCTCCCCCCACCCCCCACTCCCTCGTCTTTACATTGACCAGATTTCTATAATCATGCCTATTTTTTGGACTTTATATGAATAGAATCATATAACTTGTACTGTTTTGTGTCTGGTATCTTTTACTCAACATGATGTTTTTGAGAGTCCATCCACGTGTGTATCAGTAGTTCATTCCTTTTTATTACTGAAGAATATTTGATTGTTTTCATATACCATAATTGGACTATCCATTCACCTATTGATGGGCATTTGTATTGCTTCCAGTCTCTGGTTATCATAAATAAAGTTACTATCAGCATTATCATTCTTTAATAGGCATTTGTTTTCATTTCTCTTGGGTAAATACATAGGAATCGAAACGTTAGGTCCTAAGAAAGGCGTATGTTTAATTTTATAAAGAACTTCTAAGCAGTTCCCCAAAATGATTGCACCACTTTATACTCCTACCAACCAAGTGTGAGAGTTTTGTTTGTTCCGCTCAGCTCCTCAACATCTAGTAGTGTCAGTCTTTATGATTGTAGCCATTTTACTGGAAGGAAACTGTTATCTCCTTGTGCTTTTAGTTTGCATTTTCATGATGGCCAATGATATTGAACACCTTTTCTTATGCATTTTGGACAGTCATGTATCTTTTTGCCTGTTCAGGGCTTTTGCCCATATTTGTTCTAGGTCATTGAATGTAGGAGTTGTTTATACACACACACACACACACACACACATACATGAGTCCTTTGTCAGATTTTTGCTTTGCAAATGTATTTTCCCACTCTGTGGCTTGCCTATTCTTTTTTTTTAATGCTGTCTTTTTAATTTTTATGAAGTCCGATTTATCATTTTCTTTCATTTGTATGTCCTAAGAGACCTTCGGGTGTGTGTGTGTGTAAGAGACCTTTGGAGCCCTGATGGACCAGTGGTTGAGCTCTTGGCTGCTAATTGAAAAGTCTGCAGTTTGAACCCACCAGCCACTCTCTAAGAGAAAAATGTGGCAGTCTGCTTCCCTTAAGATTAGTCTTGGAAATTCTATAGTGCATTTCTACTCTGTCCTATAGGGTTGCTTTAAGTTGGAATTGACTTGATGGCAATGGGTAAGAGATCTTTGCCTATACACAATCATGTGATATTCTTTATGTTTTCTTCTAGGAATGTCATTGTTCTAGCGTTTATATTTAGGTCTGTGATCCATTTCAAAGATCAATTTTTATATATGGAGTGAGGTAGAAGTTGAGTTTCTTTTTTTTTTTTTTCCATGTGAATATCAATTGTTCCGGTAATATCTGTTTAAAAAAGTTTCATCACTAAATTAATTTAAAGCCTTGGTTAAAAATCAATCAGCCATATTTTGTGACTTTATTTCTGCAGTCTCTATTCTGCTCCATTGAAAAAAATGTGTCTGTTCTTATGCCAATATCACACTGGCTTGATTACTGTAGCTTTATTTCATGAAACATGCTGTAAATCTCAAATTTTGTTGTTTTTTTTTCAAAAATTGTTATGGCTATTCTAGATTATTTGCACTTTCATAAAAATTTTAAATCAGTCTGCTGGTATTTTGATTGGAATTATGTTAAATCTCAAGATTAATTTGAGGATAGTCCTTTTCTTTTCTTGGAGGACAAGAGATGTAGCCTCCTTGGTCTGTTTCCTACCTGTAGAATTCCAAGAGGCAGACAGTTTTCTTTCCTTTTGTCTTGTCTCTGGTTCCTTCAGGCTAAGCTGATGGGTTTTCTGCTGTGGCAGTTGGTTAGATCCGTTAATCATAAACTTAATCTCCTTAACATAAAATTATGTAGCCAAGTCCTTGGTGAATATTCTAGGACATGTGTCCTTAGTTTGTACAACAGAGTTTTCCAAATCTTTAAGTTTTGTTTTCATTTCATACAGTTCATTTTTAAACTCATCTCTTTCGTCTCACATTTTACTATATGAGGCAATGAGAAACCAGGAGGCCTCTTTAATATCTTGCTTAGAAATCTCTTCAGCCAGATATCCAAGTTCATCACTTACAAGTTCTACCTTCCACCAAACATTTGGACATAATTCAGACAAGTTCTTTGCCACTGCATAAAAAGCATTGCCCTTCCTCCACTGTCCAATCACATGTGCATCATTTCCTTTTAGAGCCTCACCAGAAGCACATTTAGCATTCACATTTCTAGCAACATTCTGTTGCTGGCGTCGTATGTATTCTCTAAGATGATACAGACTTTCTCTATATCTCTCCTTGTTTCTTTCTAAGCCCTAATCAGAATTACCTTTGACATCTGTAATTCTACCAACAGCCTCTTCAAGGCAATCTAGGCTTTAACTATTAGACACCTTAAAACTCTTTCAGCCTCTATCTATTACCCAATTCCAAAACTCTTTCCACATTTTAGGCATCTGTTAGAGCAGCCCCACTGCCGGTACCAAATTTTGTTATAGTTATCTAGTGCTGCTATAACAGAAGTACCACAAGAGGATGGCTTTAACAAATAGAAACTTATTTTCGCACAGTTTAGGAGGCTAAAAGTCTAATTAAGGAGACCAGCTCTAGAAGAAGGCTTTCTGTCTCCGTTGGCTCTGGAGGAAGGTCCTTGTCTCTTCTGACCTTCTGCTCCTGGGCAATCCTCCTGTGGTTTGGCATATCTTTTCTGCTATCCCTGGCTCCTAGCTTGCTTATTTAATCTCCTTCACATCTCAAAAGGGATTGACTCAAGATACACACTACACTAAGCTTGTGTCATTACCACAACAAACACAACCCGTTCCCAAATGGGAAAATAACCACAGGCATAGAGGCTAGGATTTACAGTGCATGTTTTGGAGGGACACAATTCAATCCATAACATTCACCAAAATACAATTGCATGTATCTTTTGACCCAGCAATCCTACTTCTAGGGATTTACACTGAAAATACACTTCCAATAATAAAAAAAATTTGGAAGTGTATTTTCAGTGCATCACAGAATTATGTGTAATTGCAAAATATTGGAAATTTCCTAAATGTCCAAGCACTGGTGGAATAAACTATGGTGCATATACCCAATGGTGTCAAACACACTATGCAGTTGTCAAAAAAGGAATGTAGAAGAGAATGAGGAATAAATCTATGAAATGACATGGAGTGATTTCCAGCAGATATTAAGTGAAAAAAAGCAAAGTACAAAAGAACATACTAGTATGCTGCCTTTTGTGTAACAAAGAAGGAAACGTAAGAAATCATAGATATATCTGCTTACCTGTACATAAGAAACACAGGAAGGATAAACCAGAAACAATGAAGTTTGTTAACTGTAAGGTTAAGATTAGGGAGGAGGGGAAAAACAAGGAAGAAGGGATATAGAGGGAGTGATACTTCTCTGAATATTGACTTTTATATAGTTTTGGCCATTGGAATTATATTAATGTTTTGAATATTCAAAAAATAAAATTAGCCCAATTAGAATGGAAAAATCTAAAATGGAAAACCAAATGAAACAAATAGATCCAATGATATTTCAAAAAAATACCATAACCACACTCTGGGGGTGGGAGGGAAAGAGAGAATAATCAAGTAACTTATGAGCACATAATTTGATTATTAAGCTCAGTATTAGGCAGGGTAAAATATGGTAAAAGAATTTCAAATACATTCTGAGATCTTTTTAGTCGATTTGTTTTTTGAGGAGGTATGGGTGAAACAATTCTGAAAAAATTTTAGATATATTACTTTGCTATTGTGTGCCATCGAGCCAATTCTGATTCATAGGGTCCCATGTGCAAGGTAGAACTGTCCCATAGGGTGTTCTAGGCTGTAATCTTTACAGGAGCAGATAGCCAGGTTTTTCCTCCCACAGAGTCACTGGATAGGTTTGAGCTGTCAACCTTTCAATCAACTGTTACACCACCAGGGCTCCTAGATGAATTATAGGTTTGAACAAATAAGTAAATGTGTTGATACTGTTGGGAGCTAGAGTTCTCACTGTGGAAGAAGGGACATATAAAAATAAAATGGAAACGAATCTGTAGGGGTAGATTGAAATTAGAAATAATGATATGAACTCATGATTTTGAAATATAAATGGGTATATGCTCATGCATTTTTATGTGCATTTGACTATATATAAATATTTTGGTAAGTATATTTGTATGTGTATGAGTGGGTAGACATATATATGTGTACATATATTTCCTAGCTCTACCCACTGAAAGCACCAAGAATCAATAACACCCTAGGGATAATGAGCACACCTAATCCCCAGACCTTAGTCTCTAATACCATTCCTCAGTAAAAAGAAACAGAACTCTTTAAATAAGTGGCTGATCCCAGGCTTGGAATAGGAAGGCTCAAGATGAGCCTAGAATGTCTTGTTATGACAGGGAGTACGGAAATGCCTAAGAAAAGTGACGGGTCGTGTCACTAAGATATGAGTCATTTAAAGAGGTTTCCACTGATTAAATCAGGACAATTTGAGCACCAAAATAATTAAGTACAGAAATGAATTATAAACCATTGAAAAATATGAATTCATGACTTTCTACATCTCAGCCAGAAGTGGAAGTCCCAAGAAAGGTTCTAAAGTACTTTCACTACTAAATGAAGATTGAATTGGAGGGCTAAGAGTGGAAGTTGTGAAACCAGATAGGGAACTACTTCTGTTTTCTAAGAGATAAATAATATTGTTTGAACTATACATGGTAGCAGTGAAGACAAATCAAAGAAGGTGGGTTGGAGATATATTTTTAGCATAAGCTGGTAAGACTTGCTGATGGGTTATACGAGAAAAGGCAGGATTAAGACAGTCATTAGTACCTGTGTCTGATGATGCCATACTGACTGTGATGCCATTTATTGAGAGAGGGGAAATTGGAGGAAAAAAATTGTAGCAGGGACCTTGGTGGAGGTGAAGTGGCCAAGGGTAAAGCTTTGCACATACTTGGCTTGTGATTCTGTTGGATAAACCCAGAAAAGTTGGATACCAGGTGGAAGTAACAGGTAAACTGTTGGATATGTAAATTTGAAGCTCAGCAGAGAAGCCTGGGATGGAAATTCTAACCTCCTGAAGCAGGCATTTTTAACCTAATGTAATAGTGAAGCTCCAAGATGTAACAGCTTGCTCAAGGCCACCAACCTAGTAGTAAGTTGATGAGCTAGGATCCAAATCCAGGCCTGATGGGCTTTAAGCCATCTCATCACATCTTCTTGGAGGAGTAGAACTCCATCTCAAATGTCTTATATTTCCTGGAACACTTCACAGAAAGTAAGTGCCCAGTCAAGGTTCAATAAGTATTTGTTGATTGATTAATTTGCCTTGGGATATTAGGAAATTCACAAACTTCAAACCTTGTATTTACACCACTGCATTGGAAGTGTAGGCTTGATTAATTGCTTTCTGGCAGTCAGTGGCATACTGACTTGGGCAGAAAGTGGACAGAAGCAGAGAACCAATCCAGCCTATTTCAGTCCCAGTCAATAAAGCAACCCACTAAACCCACTGCCCAGTCAATATTGGTCAGGAATCATCGAGCCTGGCCATTTGAAGTCTCTGTTTTACCCAATAAACACAAAACTTTCTTCTTCACTGTAGGTGCTCATAGGGTAATAAAATTGCCTTGGTAGCCATGTTAGGACCATCAAAGCTTACTTAGTCCTCTTGTATGGCTCAGGAATGCTGCATTATGACCTGATTTCTATTAGGTAAAGGTAAAAATAAAGGACTCTAGCATGCTAAGCTTGAGCAATACAATGAATCACCCAATGTATCTTTTTCTACTAGCTTTTATCCACTTTTTCCTCTAAAAGTCTTTTTCATTTGGCTTTTTGTTATATATTTAGCATTCTTTGTGCACATACATACAAGCTGGGACACAAGAGGCTTTTTCTCCCAGTGATTGCAGGGCATAAGCAAGAGTTTATCTTCACATTGTAAGGTGAGCAGTTCACTGTGTTTGGGAAGAGCTATATTTTCCACCAAACATGATTACCACAGAAAGAGTTGTATTAAACTGCTGATATGTCACAAGTCCCTCACTTCAGCACGGTATTAGGATTAGCAGCCCCGAGGTTGTCATGCGGTAATTAAGGACTGTGAAATGTTATATAAAGGCTCACAGCTGGCTGTTCGAGACAGCAAAATTGAAAGGCAGATTGCTATCACCAGGGGAGATCAACTCTTTGAGGTCTGTAATATCAAGCCCTGGTGCTTGCTGGAAAGGCTGCAAGCATGTCAAGAGTTAATTTAATTTCTGGCTATTGAATGACCCTCTTGGTTTCCCTGTGGTGGGTCATAGTCTTGAAAGAATACCATTATCACATTGTGCTGGGATGGCGTGAGCTTCAGCCAAAGCACCAAAGCATGGAATAAATATGTATTGTGGGTTCAGGTTTCTTTGTACTGACACCCCTCACTCATCGGATCAGACAGGGGGAAATAGGACAGTGTTCAGAGGACAAACGTTTTCTGTGCACCCATCCACTGGCTTACTCCCACTCTCAGAGTAATAGAAATTTACAGTGCTGCTTAGGAAGTTATCATGCTGCTTGGAGTCTCCTGCTGTTCTCATTGTCATTGAATCTCTGATGGCGTTATTTAGAAATAAGGGATAATCACTATTGTATATTGTGTATGAGACAGTAACTATTTCTGAAATAGACTCATAACCAAAGCAAAATGAAATCATTTAATCTATACCGAAAGCTTTTTTGCTGAGTGTATACTACAAAGCTGTAAAGATCATTACTATGATTGAGCACACCACAATAACATTACAACGAGAAGCTTCTTTCCCTGGGGAGGGCAGGGAGTTCTTCTGTTATGCTGACTCCATCTCATACTTTCTGGGTATACCACATCAGACATAAGAGTAAGAGGAATGCCTGGTTAGCTTAGGAGTAACTATGGTCATTTTCACTGTGCAACGCTTGCCTCCAGACTATAGGTATCTGCCAGAAAACCTCTAACATGTAGAATTTTCCTGAGCTTTGATTATCAGTTTTCCCAGCAGCTGGGCACCAACCTGACTCTTTATCTGAAATGTAGGGGGTAAAGGGAGCAAGTGGACTGTAAAGTGGTTACATAGATCCTTGGTTGAATGGATGGCTTGCTTCTAAGCACAACAGTACCTGGCCACCATAAATGTAAGAATTGTGGCCTTCTTGAAAATAACTTTGCCGGTTGCATTCTTGACACATAAATTCTAAAATAGTAACGTCTTATTAAAACAATGTCTTGAGGTATAAACAAACCCTGCTAACTCCTATAGACTTATGACTAAAATCATTTCTATCTGCGAACTCTCAAAGCATTTCTGAATAATCTATTCTATACAATGCTTAACTTACAACCGTATACAATTAGACACTCGGAAATACTTCTTTAAGGAGGAGAAAGATAAAAATCAGTTTCTGATTATATACACCTCCAGAGTATCAGAAACTGTCTTAAAATTATTGGATATAAATCAATAGTTTCAGTTCATATCTTTTTTTTTTTTTTAAGGGAATCTGGGTGTTAAAAATCTTTGGTCAAAGTCTATCTGAAAAAATAGGAGACAAGTTGTGAAATGCTTGCTGCATGAGAGAAGACAAGCATTTCCTTCCCTCAAATCAGGAAAAAAAAAGATTCCATTCTAATGTCTGTAATGTTGGGAGGAAGAGTTAGAAAGTAAGAGCAGAGAAGAGGGGTGGCAAATGGGATTTACCTGCTATGCCAGGTCTGTTTAATTAATAGTGCTATAGGGTTGCTATGAGTTGGAATAGACTCGATGACACTGGGTTTGGGTTTTTGGTTATGCGCAGGGTTGAGGCATTAGTGGCTCTTGCCTTCCATTGAGAAGGCCACGGTTCAGTTCCTGGCCAATGCATGCACCCACTTTATATACAGCCACCACCTGCCTGTCAGTGGTGGCTTGCATGTTGCTATGATGTTGAATAGGTTTCAGCAGAGCTCCCAGACAAAAATGGACTAGGAAGATCACAATGGTTCGATCTATAATCCACCATGGGGATTACGCAGGACTGGGAAGTGTTTCATTCCTTTCTGTGTGCGGTCACCCACAGCAGCTAACAACAGCCACCACAGTCTGCAGGGTTGGGTTAAGAATGAGTCTGAGTATCTTGGTTATTTAGTGACACACTGAGTGTGAATAGGAGAAATGAGATACATTCATATTAGATTGCACAGGAAGTATTTGGCTTTAGACATCTTTGCCAAAATGGAGAGGGATTAAGAGATTATTTGCTGAAGACTTAAGGGGCCATTCTGAAACCTGTTTCTTTTTTCTCACTGATCATAAGAAAGAGAGAAAACTAGAATCTAAAGTGTAAATTTGGTTGTGAGTTAAAGATCAGAAAAGCTGTGCAATAAAAGACTCAGATTATCCTTATAAACACTATACGGGTGACTGGAGAAGCTAAATATATATATATATATATGTAAATATATATACACATATATATAAGTCCTGGTAGCACAGTGGTTAAGCACTAAGCACTCAGCTGCTAGTTAAAAGGTTGGAGATTCAAACTCACCAGCCACTCCTCAGGAGAAAAGACCAGGTGATCTGCTCCCATAAAGATTACAGTCTTGGAAAGTCTATCGGCCAGGTCTTCTGTCATATAGAGTTGCTATAAGTTATAATTGACTCAACAACACACAACAATTTTATATATATATACATACACATACATACATAAAATGTGGTACCTGAGGGTGGCTGCAAATTCTTTGACAACGCCTCAATTGTTCCAGCCCAGAAAAGAAATATAGACAACTACAATAGCACAGTAGTTAAGAATGCAGGCTCCAGACCAGTCTCTATCTGACACTAACTATATGACCTTGAGCAAGTTTCGAAACATCTTTGTACTTGCTTCCGTACCTGTAAAATGAGTATAATGATGGTACCTATGTAATAAATTGTTGGGAAGTTTAAATGAGTTACTATAGGTATAGTGGTTAGAACAGAGTCTGGAACTTAGCAAATGCTCAATTAATGGGTCATTATTTATTATGACAGCAGGTTTAGGTACAAGAGCTTTGGAAGCATAAGGAAGGGACACATAACCAAGAGGTGGTGATGGGGGATCAGAAAAGACTTCATGGGAGAAGTAACTTTTAAACTGAGACCAACAGAGTGGGGACGAATTGTCCAGAGAAACAGAAATTTGAGGGGCAGGTAGCATGGGTGAAGGAACTTCCAAACAGAGGAAGCAGCTTATACTGAGTCCCTGGAGACAGGACCCACCATGGCACCCATGCTGGAATTGACTCCCACTTCTGACTTCAAATCCTATGGCATCTTTTAGTTATTATTTAATTCCATGTACGTAAAGTTGTTGTTGACTTTCTATAGTTCCCACTTCCAAGTCTTTCAATAATTTTTTTCATCATTTAATCTAACTCTTCTCTAAATGTCAACTACCCCTCTTTCTAGACGAAGAGAGTAACCCTGTCTTGGCCTCCCACTACAAGCCCAGCGAGAGTTCTGCTCTGGCTTTGTGGCCTGCTCTGGACCCCAGAGCTTTAGGACTTCTCTGACCAGTTGGGCTTTTGCATTAATGTTTTGACACCACTTAACCTTGCCAGACTGGTCAGAGTTAGTTCTTGAGAAGTGGCCATCTTATTTGAATACCACGTAAAATTTTCTAGAAGAAAATATAATAGTTCATCTCATAGCTTAAAATTCCTGAGAGGTCCTGTATGGATGAAAAGAATTAAAATCAAGGGAATATTCCACCTGCGTGGTTAGATTGCCTAGTCAAATCACAACAAATGGTCTTTGCAGAATGGCCGTCAGCTGGATTCAAGGATACTTCCCGTAAGAGGGCAAAAGATGATAAGGAAGAGGGGACTGCAAGTGAAAAGAATGTGTGAGAGCACAAGCCAGGTAATTGTGAGTTACAGAAAGTGTTCTTTCAAAAACAATCTTTCCTGGTGTTTAGAAGGACCTAGTAAACTACCATAAAAAGAAAAAAAAAAAAGTTGCCTTCTAGCTGATTCCAACTCATGGTGACCTCATGTGTGTCAGAGTAGAACTGTGCTCCATAGGATTTTAGTGGCTCATTTTTTTGAGGTAGATCACCAGGCCTTTCTTCCAAGGCACCTATAGGTAGACTCAAACAGCCAACTTTTTGGTTAGCAGCTAGGCCTTTAACGATTTGCACCACCCAAGGACTATAGGAGACTACATACTTGTGATGCTCTTACCAGGGGAAGTGTGTGAATGTCTGACTGTACAAAGGATGAGCCTGGGAAGAGGTACCGAGATGCCTTCCTATCCTAGTGCATTTGGAGAACTGACAAAGAGTTTAACAGCTGAGCCAAGTGGGCAGAGTCAGTTTTGACTTCTGGAATATCCCACAAGGGGGAAAAAAAGTTCTCAAGACAGAATCAAATGCATGTCACCATAGAAGTTGGGAGCTGTGTGCACTTGAGTGAATCACAATCAGAAACAAGGATTAAGTTGTTTAATTTTGGAGAGTTCTCCCCTAATTTTCTCAAGTAAATGTCATTTCCAGTGATCCCTGCTCTGAACATTAATATAATAAGCATGCTGGCTAATAGAATTGAGAGTAGTCATGGAGTATTTCAGTGGCAAATGTATTTAAATATCCATTTCATAAAATAACATTTGTTAAAGTGTAAAAAAAATGGATAGGACAATAGAAAAAAAATGTTTCTCCTGTTATGTTTGATGGGTTTCTCATTAAGTCTACTACTTGTAATGATAAAGTGATCCTTGGGAATTAGCAGTCACAGAGTTTATAAAGCATGCTTCCAGAGGTTTAAAGTTTTCACTTCCCTGGTGTTTTTCTCCAGGAAGTAGGATAATGGGGAGGCAATTTATAAGTAGAATGACACTCAAATGTTCTGAAGTAGACAGGTTCCAGAGGTACCTTGATGAGGTGTAACATAGGAGCTGAGTCCACTTTATTACCTGTGATAAAATTCATTCTATTCAGTAATTCTTAGCAAATGACTATTCCTGTTTGTTTCTCTGTTGGGAGGTGGTGGAGAACACATAGAAAACTTGAACAGCATTTTAAACCTGCATCATTTATTAAAGGAAAGTTTACTAGGGCTGCCATAACAACATACTGTACCACAAGGGAGTGGATTTAAAGAAAGGATTTCATTGTCTCATAATTTTGGGGGCTAGAAGTACAAATCAGGGCATTCTTTGTCTTTTTCAGCTTCTAGTAGTTGTTAGCAATCCTTGGCGTTTCTGGGCTTGTAGATGCATCTACTTGCATCGTTGCACGGCATCTGAGAAGAAGGTAAACTTTCTCTATGTGTGTCTACATCTATTTTACTCCTTCTCTAAGACACCACACAGAAAGAATGAGGTTTAGGACCCACCCTACTCCTGTATGAGTTCATTATTATAACAAAAGAAAACTATATCCAAAGAAGATCATATTGACAGGTATAAGTGTTAAGACTTCAACATAACTTTTGGGGAAACACAGTTCAGCCCATAACAGATGGTCACAATGAAATTTCCTTTAAAAAATTATATTCTCAAGATGAATAACAGAAAGGATATAAACAATCTTGAAGTAAACACTAACCATATTGAAGTAATGAATTGTCATAGATAATTTAGTGTCTATTGCAGCGAGATCCTGTACAAGTCTGGAGGAGGTAAAAATTAATACAGCAGAAGCCTGCTCTGTTTTATTTAATGCAGAGGTCTAGCTAATGTGCTGGTGGTGGAGGGTGGTGGGATGAGAATAGGGTGACCAACCATCCTGGTTTGCCCAGGACTGAGAGGTTCCTTGGTGCTAAAGCCTAGATAGTCTTGGGCAAACCTCATGAGTTGCCCGTCCTAGGGGAGAAAGCGGAATTAAAAATTAGGGTTGGTATATGAAAGCTTTTGTACAACATGCAATGAGGTTTGGTCTTGATATTAGGCGACTGGTGGGCCTCTTCTTTTAACATACAGAGTTTGAAAAAGGTAACTGTGACCCTGGAGGCCAACAGAACAATTAGGAGGCCTTGGTTAGTCTAGGAAAACAATAAAGAAGGCCTGAACATGGGCCAGCAGAATGGACAGATTTGAAAGACATTTCAGAGACAAGATTGAAACTACAATGACTGACTTAGTGGAAGATTCACAGTGGGGGTGGGGCGGGAGGAGTCCAGGATGACTCTGAGGAGGGAAGGATGAACTGGGCTGGCATTACTGGAGGTAAGAAATGCAGGGAGTTAATAGGCCCCACAACATAGTCTGTCCTCAGTAGTCATCAATTACCAACCATTTAGAGCATTGGGGGTCATTACTGCTTCTGTTTGCCCTGTACTCTGCCTGAATTCTCAGGCTGAAATGGTCATTCCAACGGCCTCTTATCATTTGTAACTCTCCCATTTCCCCTGCTGGTCCACCAAAGTGTCTCTCAGATAGCCTTCTCATTGCTGATTATAAGCTAACAATAACATAAAAAGAATGGATAACCATTTTCAAATGCAGGTTATACCAGAAACCTTCAGAAAGAAGGTAACAAAGATAACTTCAGTGCTTGCTTAGCTCATCTGCCCACTCTGGGCACCAAAATTATTTCTTACTTCTGCAAAAATTTTTGGTAGCATTCTGGTTGCAAAACTGATATGTGCTAATTGTAGAAAACTTAGAAAATCCAAAGGAAGCACTTACAGAGAAAAATAAGCCCATTACTGCAGAGATAAAAAAGATAGCTACAGTTAAATTTGGTTTTATTCCCCTCCTTATGCATATAGAACCCAAAGGTACCAATTGCACCAGTCTGTGAGGTGAATGGAATGCCCTCCAGCCCCCACCAGAGAAGTTAACATGACAGCTTGCTTTTTCCCAGCGGTCCTCTCCAATTCAGTCATTTTGTTTACCTGTTGCCACTCAACAAGACGGTGGGCATTCAAACTTGCCCTTGAAGTTGACTCAGTAGCCACTGGTTTTTGGGGCTTATCACCCATCATTGGTTTCTACTCCCTTCCCCAAATTCTGTGAACTATATAACATCCTCTAATTAGTTCATTTTCTTATTAAATTACCCAAGAGTGGAGTCTGTGTTTATAAGGATCATGTCCAATACACAAACTTTTCTCAGACTTCCTGGTTGAATCAAAATGCTTCTATTTAGAACAAGGTACTAAGTTTAATGGAAACTCTGTGGGCATGGGAAGGCATGTTTGATTGGCTTCCCTCTAAGGTGCTTTTTGCGGGGAGATGTCCCATTATCAGCACCTACAGGTCTCTTCTTTCAGGCTGAAAAAGAATCAGCTCAATGAGTGGAATCTTCCAATCTCCCACCTGGGGTTATAAATGTCATTTTCATTATTTGAGTGCAAAATGTGAGAATAGGGCCAGGAATCTCAACCTTCAATAATACCCTTTTCACAGAATCCCTGCCTTCTTGGCCCTCAACTCTATTCAGAGTCCGTTAATCTACTAGACCTCTGGTTTAACCTCTCCAGAGGGTAAACTTTCAGTCTTCTGCTGGGGCGGGGGGCAGCGATGGGGCTTCCAGGATTGGGAGAAAGAATTTAAGCATCTATAACTGTTCTTACATAGAATTGAACTAATTGTCCTTTTTCAGCTCCATTTGTATCCCACTCCACACACAGACATACAAAGACACACACACACACACCACAGACATGTGTGTGATACCTGGTTGTTTCGATTCCTCAGCTTCTCTGACATTTTACATTATAAATCTGTTTACTTCTGGATTTCCCCCACTGCTGGTTAAGTATTCAGCTTTCTTTGTGTCTCCTACATCAGTTGCCATTTGTTGGGCCCTTTTCTAGCTTCTGATTTTTTTTTTTTCCTCTGTTCTTTCTCTCCCATTTTCTTTGTCCTTGTTTTATCCCTTTATAATTGGGGAATTGAGGAGTAGAGTTAAACTAATACGTTCCATTCACCATGTCTAACTAATTGCCAAATAATATTTCACCCAAGATCTATTCTATAATTTATCTAAACAACGACCTATTTTTTGACACTTATACTACTTTCTCTTTGTGATATTCTAAATAATCCTGTTGTGGAGCAGAAATGTGGGAGTAGAGAGATATCTGTGTGGATAGTCCAAGCTGGTACAGTCAGTCTGATCCAACAAGCTAAACATTTTCTTTGGGTAATTTGGTACCTTTTGGCTAAATGCTCAGTTGCTCAAGATTCTTTCTCCTGCTCCTCTCTAAGTTAGTCCCTTGAGTGGCGTGGGGCCAGGTATCATATGTCCATATGGTTGCAGGAAAGAGGAGCATTGGACCCACACACCTAGATTCTTATGATAATAAAAAGGTATTTTTTAAAAGGGAAAAAAAATAACACTGTTACCCTTAGAAACACCCTTATAATTAAATCTTTGACCACATTTGAATTATTTCCTTAAGGTAAATTCCTCAAAGCAGAACTTTTGGGCCAAAGGATATACATATTTTTAAGGCCTTTGATACATTTTTCCAAATTGTTTTCCCATTTATACTTCAGCTAGAAGTGCTTCAGAACAGACTAACACAGAATCTTAACTATCATGGCTTCCTCTGCTATTTACTTACACAAATATCAATTGGGCTAATTTACTCAGAAATGTATAAAGATATCGAATAGATTATTTGAAAATTATACTAATTTTTTTTCCTTTATATTATGAATAGGGAAGAATATATATTTATTAAATAATTAATGGAAGCTTATCAGGGATGAATTTTGGTCATGAAATCAGGTGTGCAGGAAATAGAATCTATATGTTCTCTATAACCTAACTTCTTTTCTGTCACCAAGTCTCTATTCTTCTCCACTGGTAGGAGATGAACTTAATTCCTCTTGGAGTTACCTGGGGTAACTTCCTGCTCCTCAGTTCTCATTCTAGATAGGCAGCACGATTCCTGGCCCACAAGGCTGCTTCAGGTCCGGTGACTCAGCTGCTTCAATGCTATGCTCAGGCGTATGTTCTCTTTTCAAGGCTTCCCAAGGTCCCTGTTGCCAAGACCCACCATACGGCCACTTCTGTCTGGATTCTTGCTACTTCTCTGGCTTCACAGCCTATAGGCCTCTGTCTCCCTCTCTTTCTCTCACCGCCACCATGCCCATGAAGATCCTTCTAAGAGCTGAGGCTTTTGTACCTCATAAACCAGAAAGACTTAGAGATTGTTTCTGTTTTCCACCCAACCATATCCTTTCCCTGAGACAACAAGGCAGAACCAACCACCTGCTTAAATTGGGTGGCAGAAGTTGGGATAATGAGGGGGGTGCAAATACAAGGAGGAAAAATATTAAATTATCATTTCCAAATATTATTCCAGCCACACAAACAAGATCACAGCAAACAACAAGTAATTTGTGGTGTGTCTCTAAGACTAACTTCTATAGCACAATGTTTTAAAATATTATATAATAAATATTCTCTTATTGATAATTAGGGCTTTTATCCCTGAAGCTTTTCTGTCTTTATAACTCCAAGGTCAGGCTTACTGCTCTAAGAAGAGGAGAAAAGTTCTACCCCACACCTTAACCCCACTACCATATGTTCCCCAGAAAAAAGTCTTTGGCGTCCCAGGGTGGTGCAAATGATAATGTATTTAGCTGCTAACTAAAAAGTTGAAGGTTCAAATCTACCCAGAGGTGCCTCACAAGAAAGGTCTGGCAATCTACTTCTGAAAAACCAGCACTGAAAACCCTGTGGAACACAGTTCCACTCTGACACACATGCAGCTGTCATAAGTCAGAATCAACTCAATGGTAGCTGGGTTTTGCTCAGTTCTGAGTTTGAAACTAGACTGTTTAAAAACCACTGGGAAACAATAGTCCTGAAAGCCATCGTTCTGAGAGAAGCAAGTATTTTCTCAAGGCTCCCAAAGCTGAGATTCTACACACCAATGAATCATAGAGCAGATGAGGGTGTAGCGTGGGATATGTAAGGGAAGTTCTCTGAAAACACGAACAGCAAAATTCTTCACGGGGCTGGAAACATTGGGGACCCTGTGGTGTGGTGTGGGCAGAAATTTGGATAAGGGAATTCCACTAGCTCACACAACTAAAAAGGTATATCTTAGCTAAATCTAAAACCTCTAACTGGGTCTCACTATTCCCAACTCAGGGCCCTGCTTTCCTTTCTGTTGTTCCTTCTCGGTGGTGGCAAGATGACTGTCAGCAGCTCTCAGTCAAGATCACAGGACTGACTTGGGTCACATGCCCCTCTCTGGGCTAGGATAGAATGTACCCATTGATCAGACCTGGGTAACATGCTCCCCAAAACACTCCCACAAAGGAAACAGGGATTTAGTGATCAGAGCTGGGGGAAACCACAGATATCCTCCACAGTAAGGGACTTGAGGTCAAATGGTTAGTAAGTGGTAACCAGATGCCGTCAAGTCAATTCCAACTCATGGGGACACCATGTGTGTCACAGTAGAATTTTGCTCCGTAGAGTTTTCAGTGGCTGATTTTTTGGAAGTAGATTCCAGGCCTTTTTTTCTGAAGCACTTCTGGGTGGACTCAAATCACCAACCTTTCAGTTAGCAGCCAAGTGCATTACCTGTTTGCCCACCGAGGGATTCTGAATCAGTTGCCATCAAGTCAACTCCAGCTCATGGTGACCCCATGCATGTCAGAGTAGAACTGTTCTCCATAGAGTTTTCATTGGCTGATTTTTCAGAGGTAGATAGCCAAGGCTTTCTTCAGAGGCATCCCTGGGTAGATTCAAACCTCCTACCTTTAGGTTAGCAGCCAAGCACATTAACTGTTTGCTTTACCCAACGACTCCAGTAAGTGGTAAACATGGAATTTGGTTGTCCATACAGGATACAATTTCCACAGGAGGCCAACCACCCTTTCACCAGACAGCAGCTTAGAAACCAGAAGGCTCAGGACCATAGAGAGAGTGCTGTTGAATCTATTTTTAGAGCAGCCCCATGTGACAGGGTAGATCCACCCCATAGAGTTTTCTAGGCTGTAACTTTTATGGGAGCAGATTCCCAGGTCTTTCTCCTACAGAGCTGCTAAGGTGTTCGAACTGCCAACTTTTGAGTTAGCAGCCGAGTGCTTAACCGTTGTGCCACCAGGGCTCTTCTAAAGAGCGAAAGCACCCAAATAGTTCAACCTACTGACAGGGCTCTTGTGAGTAGCTACTGACACGAAGCTTTTGCCTATGCAATTCATAGTTGCCTCTATAATGGTGGCAGGGAGAACTCTGAAATATGGGATGAGAGCAAACCTCAGAACTTTAATCCCTTCCGTTTGGGAACCAGTTCACAGAGCTGCTAAACAAGGAAGCCCCAGCACCAGTGACTGATTTGAGCAGGGCCTCCTCTGCCGTTCCTTCCCCAGTCTCTGGTGGAAGTGCTAATGACAGGGAAATGATGAGCAGCAGGAGGGACCGGAGAAAGCAGGAAAAAGCCCTGTTATGGTGCAAAAGGTATAATTAGCTCTTGGATAATCATGATTGAAAAGTACTTGAATCTGAGTTATGTTAAAAGATGGTGGCGCTCTTGCGGGATAAGCTTTCTGAAAAGGAAATAGGGAGAGAACAGCAACTGCTGTTAGTTGTCATTGAGTTGATTCCGACTCACCCTGACCCCATATGTGTCAGAGTAGAACTGCTCCATAAGGTTTTCAAGGTTGTGACCTTTCAGAAGCAGATCGCCAGGCCTGTCTTCTGAGGCACTTCCGGGTGGGTTTGAACTACCAACCTTTACAACTAGTAGTCAAACACTTAACCATTTGAGCCTCTAGGGCTAAAAGCAAGGAGCTGTGAGCCTCTCTGAAGCAACACTCCACACATCAGTCAGTATCTTAGATTTCATCCCTCTTGGCTCCCCCATCGCCATCGTGGACCTGAGCATTGGTGGCGCAGACAATCATGCAATCAAATAATTACTGGATTATGTGTATAAAGCTGTCGTGAAGCCAATGTCATCTCGTGCCGGAGGTTTGCTTTGGGAGAAGCCGGCAGTCATCGACAGCACACAGTAGGCAGTCCCCTTCATCTTGGCGTCGACCTGAAGAATCAAATGCTGCTGCTGGCTCCTGGCTGGTTCACACCCTCTTCTGTCATTCTGGGAGGAATTAGCCCAGCTCCAACTAGGTGCTATGCTGTTCCATATGGACCACTTCACAAAAGATACAGAAAAAGTCATGCTCAGCATTGAAGCGAGGACTCCCACTGCTATCTTGCGACCCCAGCAACCTCAATCTGAAAGGAAGCTTCCTTATGCTGTATACAGCACTGCTGGTGTGTTGCAAAAGGCTGGAGATCAGATTTTCCTCCTCTGTCTATCTCGTTTTAGTTCTAAAACCCTTCCCAAATAGAACTGAGTTAAAAGAAAAGCCCGGTTTGCTCTTTTTTTGGGGGGGGGGGGAGGAGGAAGGTCTTTGGAAAACGGTTCAGAAGAGTTTAAATATAATTAAACAGGTGGCTCCTATCTGCCTTCCACCACAATTTTCAGGTTTCTTTTCTAAACTGCATTCCCACTGATATGAATAGAGTGGAAATAGAGAATGAAAGCCAGTAAGAGGCCTTACTTTCTGGTAATGCCCAAGCAATTCTTAGAAAAGCCACTATAATATCACGGTACTCTCAATTAATATGTATTGACCTTGAAAACCATTTTTAAAAATCTATACTTACCAGCAATAATATTGATGCTTTCATCTATTTAAAAAAAAAAAAAAAAAAGTCATCTAACCTGCTGTAGAAAAGTCACGTAGCTTTAAATTCTTTCACACTCTCTACAAGATCAGGCTCATAAGGTGCAGAGATTTGAGTTGAAAGCTCACTGACCTATGCGGGGTTTAGCTTCCTGAAAGTCCCCCTGCTTTCTGTCACTCCCCGTAATGAAAGAAGAGAATTGAGGCACCTGGCTTGGCCAATATGACTAGTGCCAATATGACAAATCTACCAAAGAGTAGATTTGTAAAAGTCTATTGAACACTTACCACGCTCAAACCACTGGACTGACGCTTCAAGGAAGCCTGTGCCATGGGCAGACAGGCTGATTGTGTTTAAAGGTGGCGTTGTTTCCAGGTTTTATCTGTCATATCATATGGTACGTAATGCAAACATGAGGATCATTTATTGAAAAACACGATAAAAAGAGCATAGGACTCAAGCTGATCTATCTGCCTTTGTGCCCCAGATCTTATCAGCTCCATGATCTTGAGTCTGAGTCTGAGAGTCTTTTGGCTCAAGATTAATAATAATCCCTAATCTTACTTCATGGGGTTATTGAGATAAGAAATGGGGTCATAAAAATTACCAGAAATCATTATTCTCTGGCTTTTGTTTTCTTTCCTCTGCCATGCTTCCGCCATCCCAGAACGCTTGCCACCCTTGAATTCCTTTGGAATAGTTCTGAAAGCCTTCTGGTGGCTCCTATGTGTTTTTTGGGGGGCCTCTTGGATTCTTCATGACATCCACAATCTTTGCCCCTTGCCCATTGCTGTCAGCATCAAAGGCAAGGGGCCAAGCCACCAATTTCTGCCAAAGGTATCACCATGGCTGCCTCCCACAACATGCTGCTGCTCACCATGATGACACCAAAGCTGCCTGATATCAAGGTTTCTGACATTGGCCCAACAACACAGGTTCTGCCATTGCCAAGACTTCTGGAACCAATGGTACCGAACCCTTGCATTGGAGCTCTTTTTGTTCTTCCTCCCTTTATTGGCTGAGCAGGAAGGTGATCTGAGGGACAAGACATAGGGCTGCATTCGGTCCATTGTGATGGACCTCAACATCCAGTCTCTATTTCTATGGGAGAAGATACAGATAGGAGACTCCTGCAGACTAGATCAGATACACCGGGCTCTTTGGGAGCTGGGCCTTGTCTCTCTAGTCTATTCCAGGCACAAAGTAGATATAAATATCTATTGAAGAAATAATGAAGCTGGCCACCTTCTCTCTTTTATACATCAGTGAAGTACATGGATATGAATAGAACCATAAGGGTGTTTCACAACTCACTCCATCTTGGCATGTTCAAAAAAATAACCAGGTTCGACTTGGATTTTAAAGAAGCCCTGCTGGCACAATGGTTAAGCAATTGGTTGTTTACCAAAAAGTTTGGCAGTTTGAACCCAACAGCTGCTCTGAGGGAGAAAAGATCTGGAGATCTGCTCCTGTAAAGATTACAGCCTTGGAAACCCGATAAAGACCTGACTGATGGCGACCCTATAGGACACAGTAGAACTACCCCATAGGGTTTCCAAGGAGCGGCTGGTGGATTCAAACTGGAAACCTTCTGGTTAGCAGCCATCGTCTTAATCCCTGTGCCACCAGGGCTCTTGGAAACCCTATACGGCAGTTCTACTCTGTCCTTTAGGGTCACTGTCAGTCAGAATAGACTCAATGGCACAAAACAACAACTTGAATTTTAAGAAAGCCCATCATGTTTTACTTTTTCATACTGTTAAAAGGTAATGGAAATGGCCAAGTTTTTTGGGTTTTGTTTGTTGGTTTATTTTTTGCTTTCCTTTGCTTACCTTCGTATCCTTACTTAGTCTCTGATCCATTGTTCCTCTCTTGGATCTGAACTTCTCTCCCTGTTTTGACAAACCAGGCCAGAATGCAGACACAGCTTTCTCCAAAGGTGCAGGCCACGCCCTATCACAGAGTCCTTGCCGTGCTCCTGTTCTCTCTGTCTCTCTGGCTTTGCCCCATTTTTTTGTCTCAAGTGAAATCTCACTCATCCTGAATGCCCTCCTCTGTGAAACTCTATCTGACACTCTTCACCTCCTCTACCATCAGGACAATAAATGATCTCCTTTCTGTTCCCATAGCTGATTGTTCATTTGGCCAGTCTCATGCTAGTTATCTGCTAATTATTTTATGTATTCATATCATTTGTTAGATTGTAAATTCCCCAAGGGCAGGGAGTCTCATTCCCCCACTGTCACCAGGGCCTAGCACAAAATAAATGCTCTATAAATGTATGTCATAGAATATTTTTTTGAAAAAAAGAAAATTAAAAAATAGCTAAATATATATATATATATTTTTTTTTTCTGAGTATCCTCCCTCCACTGTGCAGACTCACACACAAACAAAAACCACACACACACATACTCCAGCTACATTAAAGGCCTGGTATGTTTATGATCTTATCGTGTCCATTGCGTGTACCCAGAACATTACAATTCCAGTGGGCAAAGCCCTCATTATTCTCTCAGGTGAGCACTTTGCATTCTCCTTGTTGTGGAGTGGCTCTGGTTTCGGATGTGCGTTTACAATTAGAACAGCTGTGTCTTTACATCTCTAAATCCCATTTCTCCCTCTTCAAATTTGTTGTAGGAGAAATAGACAGAGTAGTGTGAATTAAGGAAATGTACTTGGGACCACACAGGGAACAAATAAAACAAGATTTCAGGAGTTTGAACCAACCAACATTCAACTATTAGATTAAATTATCTACTCCAGGTAAGAAATGAGGAACGATGGGGGTGCTGACTTTTTACAGAAGATCAGCTTCAGGTTCTCTAGCACAAGGGTTTCTGGACAAGTATTTATGCATTATATTTATATTAATAAAGCGTAAGTTCGATGGCCTTAATTTTTTACTACTAGGCTGTGTATTTGCATATTGGGTATTAATACAAATCTGGATGGTATGTTAGCTGTAATAAAATTATTTTCTTCACAACTTTTTAAACATTTCAATATACCAGTCATTATCCTGTAAGTAAATTAGGCACTGTTGTTAATTATAGTGGACAAATTAGTTTACCGTTCAAGAACAATGACCTTTTTGTATGAGTCCTCATATACCTCTACGAATATGTTCTCTTGCTCAAGGCTCACCTGGTTATACTCAACCCTAACTCAAAAATAGAACAGTTTTTAAAATATAAAAAATTAGGTATTCTGACCTATATTTACCTACAAGGACCAAAGAGTAACCCTCGCTTTGTAGGAACTAAAACAAAAAACTACAAAGCCAGGAACCAAGTCTTCTTTATCCTCTTAGATGCCATGTGGTCTTCCTCATCTCATAGCTTCTATCTGGGCTTTCATTTAGGTTTTATCCTTTCTCTCCCAGCTAACCGCCTCTGCAAATTCACTTTGCACATACCTTAAGTTTAAGATTGCTTTCAGGTTCTAGCTGCAGCACCCATAACAAATTTCAACAGCCTGTCAGTTTCCCAATTCAAAATTCCCAGAAGAAGAATCTAACTGTCACATATGTTGTGGGTCACAGTCCTAAAGACAGATCCCCTCCTTTAGTTTAATCAGCCATGACTCAGGGAGTACATTGTTGGTGGAATGCAAAATGGTTCAGCCACTGTGGAAATAGTTCGCTGGTTTCTCAAAAAGATAAATATAAAGAATTACCAAATTCCACTCCTAAGTATATACCCGAGAGACTTGAAAGCAGGAATTCAAACAAATACTTGTACACCAATGTTCATTGTAGCTTTATTCACAATAGCCAAAAGGTGGAAACAACCCATGTGTCCATCAAGAGATGAATAAATAAACAATATGTGGTATATCCATGCAATGGAGTATTGTTCAGCCATATAAAAGAACAAAGTTCTGATACATGTTACAACATGGATGAACCTTGAAAACATTATGCCATTACAAAAGGACAAATATTGTATGATCTCCAGTATATGAAATAATGAGAATAGGCAAATGCATAGAGATAAAAGCCGATTAGTGATTAACAGCGGCTGGGGTGAGGGGCAATTAGGGGTTATTGTTTAATGGATACTGAGTTTCTGTTTGGGGTAATGAAAAAGTTTTAGAAATAGTGGTAAAGGTGCACAACATTGTGAACATAATTAGTGCCACTGACTTGTACACTTAAAAATGATGAAAATGGCAACTTTCATTTTATGTATTTTAGCACAATATATATGCACGTATTTTTAATTAATGACCTGGGAAAAGGGGCAGAACATGGGCAAAACCACTCAGGAGCGGTTGTGGGTGGGGACAAATTCTTCAAGAAGGGGTCAGAAACACAGCTGTGCAGGCTACTTACGTCTGCAAGCTTTTGCTATAAAGGGGCAAGTAGTAAATATCTTAGGCTTTGTGGACCATACAGTTTCCGTTGCAAATACTAAACTCTGTCCCTATAGTGCAAAAGCCATCATGAACAATATGTAAAGAAATGAGCATGGCTGTGTTCCAATAAAACTTTATTTACAAAAACAGGTGTCAGGCCAAATTTGACCCACAGGCCTTACATAGTTTGCTGCTTCCTGTGTAGATTATTATAGGCATTTTCACAGTGATATTGAGAAGTAACATAATAATAGCTAAATCAAAGCCAAAAGCAAATCCATTGCTGTCAAGTCAATTCTGGCTCATAGCAACCCCACTGGACAGAGTTGAGCTGCCCCATAGGGTTTCTAAGGAGCACCTGGTGGACTCGAACTGCCGACCTTTTGGTTAGCAGCCAAACTCTTAACCACTTCGCCACAAAGGTTTCCAATAATAGTTAAAAAGAACATCAAAAATTGCTCTCTTAAACAATAATTTTTTTTTTTATTAAAAAGGCATCACTTGTTTCAACTGGAAAATTTAGATATGCAAAAAACCAACAAAAAAATGTTTTATCTAGCCACTCAGAAGAAAGAAAAAGACTAATATTGCATTCTTTCTTCTGTTTTTTATAATTAGAACTATACGCTTTGTTTTGGAAGTGACCATTCTCACTTCCACTCACAAAAACAGTAAACTTTTTCTCTTACTAATTATTCCACAGATATCATTAATAATCAATGTAAGGCTGTAATATGCTGGTAGATGTTTATCAACTGATTCTCCAAGGAATAAACCCAGATCTGACTTGTATCGTTTGTTGATTTCTGACATGTAAACACTCCCACCATGGCCAATTTTAAGCTGCTAACAATTCAAGAACTGCCTTGTAGCGTTCCTGAAACTTTAACAATCGATACTTGTAAGCCAGTAGGAACCAGCTCCAGGAAATTGCTGAAAGTACCCTATAGTGCATACAATAAATTATTCAACCAATCCTTCATTTGGGCATTTGGACAATTTCCACTTTTTGCTATTAGTAACAATAATGCAATGAACATAGGTAAATTTTTTCCCAGGTCTTTGTCTTCCTTTAGAGGAAAAAAACGGTTGCCATTAACACCAATTCATAGCATTATCACGTGTGCAGGGTAGAAGAACTGTGCTCCATAGTGCTTTCAATGGCTGAGTTTTTGAAAGTAGATTGCCCTTCTTCTGAGGTGCCTCTGAGTGGACTCAAACTTCCAACCTTTTGGTTAGCAGCCAAGCATGTTAACTGTTTGCACTATCTAGGGACACTTTCCTTTAGATAGCTTCCTAAAAGTGGAGTTTCTAGATCAAAACTATGGAAAATTCGAGGCTTTTAAAATGTGTTTTCAAATGTCCATGCAAAAAGTCATTACCAACTTCTGTTCAGTGAAGTAATGAAGAAGAATGGTATCTGCCCTGAAATCCTTGCCACAACTGGGTATTTGAAATAATTATTCACCAATGCAATAAGCCCCAAAGAGCATCTTGTTATTTTTAAATTTCTATTTATGTGATTATTTTAACATAAGGTTTTATTTTTTCATATGTTGATTGTTAACTATATTCTTTTGTGTAAATTTCACTCATGTCTTTTCTCTTTGTTTATGTTATTGATACTTGAGATGTTAATTTTGGGATATGAACTCTTCTTCCGCTGTGTATGTTGCAAGTGCTTTTTTCCTGTCAGACATTTGTCTTCTAATTTAATTTATAAAGATTTAAACTTATAAAACTTCTACATTTGTATGTAGTCAACATGATCAATTTTTTCCTTTTGATTTCTGCCTCTGATGTCATCTCTAGAAAGGGCTTCCTCATACATCTCAAGAGTATAAATATTTTCATATTGTTAAAATATATATTTACAACATATAAATATTTATGTAGGGTCACTATGAATCAGAATTGACTCTTGACAGCAACGGGAGGGGTGAACATATATACTATATATATATATATATGTATCCTTACAATAAATAGTATAAATGTTTATAAAATATTTTTCTAGTATATTTTTTGCTTCACTTTTTAATAGTTAAATGTTGTTTTGGAATTTATTTTGGTTTGTGATGTGGGGTAAAGATCCGATGTATTTATTTTTTTGCAAACTGGTCTCAAAAACCAACTACTGGATAATTAATCATTTACAGAGTATTAGGAAATATTACCTTTTTTATATACTAATTTCTTATATACTTTAAGGTACTGTCTTTACATTTGGTAATATTTATTACTATTTAAGTATTTGATGTTTTTGGATACTTTATTAAATTTTGAGGTAGGGTTTCTCTTTAATTTGAAGTAGTATAAGATGGTCCAATACTGGCTACATATTAGAATAGTTACAGTAAAAAGGGGAAAATATAAGTATTTTATACCTCAGTCCAGATAATCTACTTTCATTAAATATTTCTAACCTTCCCTATTCTGACATTGAGCTTTCTTTCCTTCATTTTTAGGAAGGTGATACTTTTTCTCCATGTGATTTCTTAATAGAACTATCAGTAAGACATTTCTAAACCTCTGAATATGTATAGGAACAAATCATGAGAGGTGAATCTGGTTAAATTAAATTGTCATATCAAAAGTAAATGAAGATATTAACCTGTGTTCACAGCTCTTCAGTTGCTCTTATCATAACTTAAGAAGCTCTTCTTTGAAGGTGACTATTGGATCAACAGTCTATCAGGTGAAAAATTTTCCCTCTGGAAAAACAGAATAATACTATTATTTATAGTTATCAACTGCAGAGGGGATAGTCTTATATATAAATATTTTAGAATCCTTAAAAAAAAAAAAAAAAGATGAAATCCTCAAACCATGACCTTAATGAAAAATTACCTAGCTCAAATAGCTCAAAAAAGATACTGAATTAGTTAATTAAATTTGACTTGAGCTACAGAGCCGTATAGTCTTGGACAATAAAAATCTATTTGTATAAGATTCCCTTCCTGATTTCAAAAAAACACTAAGGAAATAAATCTTAAACAAATGCTAATGTTTTTCAGTTAGGCAGATTTAAGTAAAAATGAAAAGATTTTTAAACATGTGATATTTAATATCAAGTACTAAGGGCAACATACTACAGTAGAATGTGCGCTCCCTGTAGCCTACTGACATTTTCTCAGGAAGCAACAGAATCTGCATGACCCTGTGCAGATCCTACAGCTCCCTGAGAAAATCTCAGTAAACATTTCAGTACCATCTGATAAAGAAGAACAGGACAGGCAACATTCAATAGAAATCCAGGTTCTCAGCCTGCTGGTTGCAGAACTTTGGGTAAGTTTTTCAACCTCTCAGTGCATTAGTTTCTTTATCTGTAAAATGGGAATACTACTACCCTGGTGTCGCAGTGAGAAATTAATCAGTAACACTATGTAAAAATGTGTCTAGCAAAATGCCTGGTATATTAAAAACACTAGTTAAATATTATTTCCTTTTCCCTTCACCTTCTCCTTAAGTATAACTGTTCGTGTTGCTAATGGTTCTTGGGGTAATTTGCCCTTTTTTTTTATTATCAGAAACAATACAGGGAAAGGCATGTGCCTATTCCCTGACAATTCCATCTATTATCCTTCCCGAGGAGCCCTGGTGGGACAGTGGTTAAGTGATGAGCTGCTAAATGAAAGTTTGGCAGCTCAAACTCCCCAACCCACCAGCTGCCCTGGAGGAAAGAGATGTGGCAGTTCACTTCCGTAAAGATTACAGCCTTGGAAACCCTATGGGGTACTGTCCACTTTGTTCTCTAGGGTGGCTATGAGTCGGAATCGATTCAACGGCAATGGGTTTGAGTTTTTTTTTTTTTTTTTGTATCCTTCCCATGAAAATTATTTCAGTCTCTCCTTTGTTGTTTGCATATATCAGGATTTAAAATTACATGCAGTAAAACTTAGTCTTTGTGATGGATAGCTCTATGGATGTTGACAAATTCATAGATTGTAGCTACCGCCACAATCATGATACAAAACAATTCTACCATCCCAAAATCTCCGTTGTACTGCCCTTTTGTAGTCAGCTCCTCTTCCCACCCCAGCCTTTGGGAACCACAAATCTGCTCTCTGTCCCTATTGTTTTACTTTTTCTAGAATGCTATAGAAATGGAATCCTGTAGTATGTAGACCTTGTGGTCTGGCTTCTCTCAAGTGGCAAAATAATATGAGACTTATCAGTGCTGTTGTGTGTATTAATCATTCACTCATTTCTTTTTTATTAGCTGAGTAGTATTCCATTGTATAGGTGTACCACAGTTTACTCATTCACCAACCGAAGAACATTTGGGGGTATTCTCAGTTTTTAGCAATTGTCAGTAAAGTTACTATAAACAGTCCTTCCCTGAAGGCACCTGTATCTCCTTTAGATGTTGGGCTAGTTCGTTGCCAGGTGACCTTCTCTTATGGGCTCAAAACAGTTGTGAACTTGAGGTGTGTCCAGCTTTTTTGCATTGTTCTTGTTAAGAGTGGCAGTGCTACTCTTCCTGACTGTACATCTGAAGCAGAAACTGGAAACAACTGTGTTTTTGTTGTTGATGGTGGTGATTTGTTTGTTGTTGTGGTTTTCTCCAGGGAAAGTTGTTAGCGTCTGGCTATGCGTATTTTAGAATTCTTCCCCAATCATTTCTAGCAGTGTTAGGTTTCTTTCTTTATCTCTTCTACCAATGTTCTTCTTTCTATAAGTAGAACTATATTACCATTAATTGGCATTTTCTAGCTCTTTACACTTTTAAAGTACTATGGAACCATTTAAATAGTTTTCCCTGTAACAATCAATTAGGGCAAATGAGCAGCATCTGCCCTTATTTGGATGGGGGAATTCAAGTGTGGAGAGGTGTAGTCACTTATCTAGGATCAGAGTAAAGCTATATAAAAACTTCAAAAACGAGTGTGTTCATTATTTCAGGCACCTCCTTTGACATTTCTTTGGGGTAAAAACTGCCAGAACTTTTCTCCAGAACCCTAGAGAGAAGTCAAACCTCATTAGAGCAGTTACAACAGTAAATTTTTATGTATTCTGAACATTAAATTTAAACTCAGCCTACATAAATGATCTTCATGCTTTCGAGAGAACTATGCCAAGTCTACTATGCTGTTGTCCTGACTGCGGGGCAGGCTGTAGTGGAGAAAGAACAGCTTTAATTCCCTTCTCACTTACTATCCTAGCAGGAATACATCCATAGATAAAGATGAAAACATGCCAAGAGGGGCTATCATGGAAGGAATGTAGTTTTCTGCTGGGTGTAGAACTAATGTCCTCATTTTGCCAGGGGAGTCTCTTGTATGCCACTTCTACAACAAGGGCATCTGTGCTCTTTTTTTTTTTTTTTTTTAAATAATATTTTATTGTGTTTTAGGTGAAAGTTGACACAGCAAAGTTGGTTCTTCTTTAACAATTTGTATACAATTTTTTGCATGCCCTTGGCTACAATTTTTACAATGTGTCAGCACTCTCATTACATCCATTCAGTTTGTTCTGTTTCCATTAAGCTAGCTTTCCTTCATCTCCTTGCCTTCTCATCTTTGCTTTTGGGTAGATGTTGACCTTTTGGTCTCATGTAGTTAACTCTTGAAGGGAGCACATTACTCATGGGTGATATTGTTTATTTTATAAGCCCATCTATTATTTGGCTGAAAGGTGACCTGCAGAAATAGCTTCAATTCCAAGTTCAAAAGGTATCTTATGGCGATAGTCTCAGGGATTCCTCTAGTCTCTATTGGTCCAGTAGGTCTGGCCTTTTTTTAGGAATTTGAGTTTTGTTCTACATTTTTCTCCCATTCTGTTCAGGACTTTATATTGCATTTCTGTTCAGAACGACTGGTAGTGGTGGCCAGACACCATCTAGTTCTTCTGGTCTCAGGTTAGAATAGGCTGTGGTTCATGTGGGCTATTAGTGTTGTGGACTAGTTTCTTCACTGAGCCTTTGATTTCCTTCATTCTCTTTTGCTCTATACGAGTAGAGACCAATAGTTGTATCTTGGGTGACCACTCACAAGCTTTAAGACCCCATATGCTACTCACCAAACTAGGAAGTAGAACATTATCTTTGTGAACTATGTCATGCTAATTGACTAAGATGTCTCCCAAAACTATGGTCTCAATCCTTTTAACCCAGTAAATCAATTCCATGAGTTATTTGGATATGTCTAGGAGCCGCCATAACTGTGCCCCTTATGTGATTTTTTACATGTGTGGACATGTATGCAGCACACACAAATGCATATATACATATGCCTACAGATTCACCTGTATATTCAAGTGCATTTACTCATATATGTCTTCCTACACACAAATATGCATCCATATCCACCTACGTAACCACACACATATTTTTTGGTTGTTTTTACTGATGATGCAAAATTTTATATATTACAGACTTTACCAAAATTATCCCTTTTTCTCATGTACTTCTCAGTGTCTTTATTTATCTTGGTCATGTTATGCTGACTTCATCCATATTTGGGATTGCCTTTCCTAGCACCAGAAGTAATAAGTATCTACTATCTAGAAAGTGATTCCCCATTTCTATCCCATCTCTGGTAACCATCAAAGAATTTTGCTTTCTGTGTGTATACCTATCCTTGGCTTTTTATAATAGTGGGACCATGCAATATTTGTCTTTTTGTGATTGACTTATATCACTCAGCACATCCTCCAGATCCATCTATGTTATAAGATGTTTCACAGACTCTTCATTATTCTTTATAGTTACGTAGCATTCCGTTGTATGTATGTACCACAATTTGTTTATCCATTCATCTATTGATGGGCACTTAAGTTGTTTCCATCTTTTTGCTCTTGTGAATAATACTGCAATGAACATGGGCATATCACTGCTCTTGTTTCTCTAGGATATATACCTAGAAATGGAACTGCTGGATCATAACGTATTTCTATTTCTAGCTTTTTGACGAAGCACCATACTGTTTTCCACAGTGGTTGCACCATTTTACAATCCCACCAGCAAGAGTTCCAATCTACCCACAACCTCACCAGCATTTGTTGTTTTCTTTTTTCTTTTTGATCATGCCATTTTTGCAGGGGTGAATCGATGTCTCGTTATAGTTTTGATTTGCATCTCTCTAATTTTTTTTTTTAATGGCTAATGGGAAACCCTGCTAGAGTAGTGGTTAAGTGCTACCCCTGCTTACCAAAAGGTGGGCAGTTCGAATTCACGAGGCACTCCTTGGAAACTTTATGGGGCAGTTCTACTCTGTCCTATAGGGTTGCTATGAGTTGAAATCAACTCAACTCAATAGCAATGGATTCGGTTTTTTAATGGCTAATGATCATGAGCATCTTTTCATGTATTTACTGGCTGTCTGAATGTCTTCTTTGGTGAAGTGTTTGCACATGTCCTTTGCCCTTTTTTGATTGGATTTTTTGTCTTTTTGTTGTTGAGTTGTTGAAGTTTTCTATGTATTTTAGAGATTAGATCCTTATCAGATATGTTGTTGTCAAAGATATTTTCCCAGTCTGTAAATTCTCTTAATACTCTTTGATAAAGTCTTTTGATGAGCATAAGCATAAGCATTTAATTTTTAAGAGTTCTTATTTATTCAAAGTTCCTATTTGAAAGACTCCCTTTAATATTTCTTGTAAGGTTGGCCTGGTTTTTACAAATTCCCTTAATTTCTGTTGTTTTTGGTAATGTCCTAGTTTCACCATTATATGTGAAAGATAATTTTGCTGGATATATGATTCTTGGTTGGCAATTCTTTTCTTTCAGGATTTTATATATGTTATCCCATTGCCTTCTTGCCTGCATGGTTTCTATTGAGAAATCAGCGCTTTGTCTTAATGGTGCCCCCTTGTAGGTGGTATTTTGTTTTTCGTGAGCTGTTATCAGAATTCTTTCTGCGTATTTGGTTTTGGAAGGTTTGATTATGATATGTCTTGGTGAGTTTCTTTTTGGGTCTATCCTGTATGGAGATCATTGAGCTTCTTGGATGGAAACATCATGATATGAGAGAAGTTTTCCACCAATAAATCTTCAGAAATTCTCTGTACTTTTTCTTTCTCCTCCTCTACTGGAATTCCTATTATGTGTAAATTATCCTTCTCGATAGTGTTCCACACAACTCTTAGGCTTTCATCACTCTTTTTTTCTGATTGCTCCTCAGACAAATTAGTATTAAGGGATTTGTCTGATTCTTTCTTCCATTGATTCAATTCTACTTCTGTGTCCTCCCATTGAGATATCTATTTCTGATATTTTATTTTTAATCCTCTGGATTTCTAGTTGCTTTTGTACAGTTTCTAATTGTCTGTTTTATCATTTTGTTCTTGTATTGTTTTCTTGAATTCTTTTAGGGCTTTATCTGTGTCTTACTTGGTCTCTTTAAGTATGTAAGTCTTTTGAATTCCTTGTTGTTGTTAGGTGCCATCGAGTCAGTTCCGACTCATAGTGACCCTATGCACAACAGAAAGAAACACTGCCTGGTCCTGTGCCATCCTTACAATCGTTGTTATGCTTGAGCTCATTGTTGCAGCCACTGTGTCAGTTCACCTCATTGAGGGTCTTCCTCTTTTCCGCTGACCCTGTACTCTGCCAAGCATGATGTCCTTTTCCAGGGGCTGATCCCCCCTGAAAACACGTCCAAAGTGTATAAGACACAGCGTCACCATCCTTGCTTCTAAGGAGCATTCTGATTGTACTTCTTCTAAGACAGATTTGTTCGTTCTTTTGGCAGTCCATGGTATGTTCAATACTCTTCGCCAACGTCACAATTCAAAGGCGTCAACTCTTCTTCGGTCTTCCTTATTCATTGTCCAGCTTTCACATGCATAGGATGCGATTGAAAATATCATGGCTTGGGTCAGGCACACCTTAGTCTTCAGGATGACATCTTTGCTCTTCAACACTTTAAAGAGGTCCTTTGCAACAGATTTACCCATTGCAATGTGTCTTTTGATTTCTTGACTGCTGCTTCCATGGCAGTTGATTGTGGATCCAAGTAAAATGAAATCCTTGACAACTTCAGTCTTTTCTCCATTTATCATGATGTTGCTCATTGGTCCAGTTGTGAGCGTTTTTGTTTTCTTTACGTTGAGGTGTAATCCATACTGAAGGCTGTGGTCTTCGATCTTCATTAGTAAGTACTTCAAGTCCTCTTCACTTTCATCAAGCAAGGTTGTGTCATCTGCATAATGCAGGTTGTTAATGAGTCTTCCTCCAATCCTGATTCCCCGTTCTTCTTCATATAGTCCAGCTTCTCGCATTATTTGTTCAGCATACAGATTAAATAGGTGTGGTAAAAGAATACAACCCTGATGCACACCTTTCTTGACTTTAAACCAATCAGTACCCCCTTGTTCTGTCTGAACAACTGCTTCTTGATCTATGTAAAGGTTCCTCATGAGCGCAATTAGGCGCTCTGGAACTCCCATTCTTTGCAGTGTTATCCATAGTTTGTTATGATCCACACAGCCGAATACCTTTGCATAATCAATAAAACACAGGTAAACATCCTTCTGGTATTCTCTGCTTTCAGCCAGGATCCATCTGAATCAGCAATGATATCCCTGGTTCCACGTCCTCTTCTGAAATCGGCCTGAATTTCTGGCAGTTCCCTGTTGATATACTGCTGCAGCCGTTTTTGAATGATCTTCAGCAAAATTTTGCTTGCGTGTGATATTAATGATATTGTTCTATAATTTCCACATTCGGTTGGATCACTTTTCTTGGGAAGAGGCATAAATATGGATCTCTTATCAGGTATTTATTACCATTTCTTCCTCAGGAAGGTTTTCTGCCCCCTTTATTTTGTTAATTTGTTTGAGCCATCTTATCCTGTTTCTTCACATGATTTGTTATTGCCTACTGTCTCCAAGGCATTAAGGTGTTAATTTATTTATATATTTCTTTATTGATTATATATGTATGCTTTTTTGGTGCTGATTTTTGTTTTGTTTTGATGTATCCAGAGCCTTGTCTCTTCTCTTTCTTTTTAGCATTTTTTTTTCCTTTTTATTATTTTAATCATTGTTTTTTTATTGTGGTCTATGTGTGACTTTGGTGGTATCTGTTGGCTGGTCTTAATTCCCTTTCACTGCATGTTTGGAGGGTCAAACTCGCTTGTGAGCCCTCTGTGGTTAGGCTTGTATGTCTTCCCTTACCTTATTGAGTGGAGGTAGGAAAGCAAGTTTTTTTCTCTGATATTGAATGCCAAGTATTGGATGGTCAGGGTCCCTCCACAGCTCTTGTGGGACCACAGGTTTCTTCTGGGTTGGTGCTAGCAGTTAGTGCACTCTGTGGAGGTCAGGGCAGGACATCTCCGTATCTGCTGTGAGGGAGTGCTGCTCTAATGGTTGGTATAGGTCTACTGTGCATGCATGAACTGGCACCTCAGTAGGTGGTGGAGTATCAAGGGTTTTCAGTGTAAGTGTAGACCACCTACAGGAACAGTTTGGGTGTGGGATGTGTGATGTTACAGCCAGGTGGGCATAGAGTCTCCTGGTCATCTTTTGGCAGAGGTGCAGATGGTGTCTGTCAGGATATGATTGGCATTGCTGATAAGGTGATGTGTCTGTCCAGCCAGTCACTGGGCATGGGTACAGGGAGTGTTCTCACTGGTCACTGGGTTGGTCACTGTGATGGTTAATGCTTTGTGTCAACTGGGCTGGGTCATAGTTCTCAGTGGTTTGACAGTTATATAATGATGTAGTTTGACAGTTATGTAATGATATATTTTGGCAGTTATGTAATGATGTGATCATCCTCCATGATGTGGTCTGATGTGATCAGCCAATCAGTTATAAAGGGAGTTCCCTCAGGGGTGAGGCCTGTATCCAATATATATATGGATGTTCTGGCAAAGCTCACTTGTTTGCTCTGGATCCTGCATCTGGCTCATCATCATCTGACCTCCAGTTCTTGGGACTTGAGCCAGTGGCCTGCCATATTGCCTGACTGTATTGGGATTCATCAGCCTCCACAGCCTGTGAGCCAGCGGCATGCCATCTGACCTACCAGTCTTAGGTTTGTCAGCTCCTGCAACTATGTGAGTCAGGAGAAGCCTCCAGTCTGAAGCCTGACTCATGAATTTGTGACTTGCCAGTCTCTACAACCACGTAAGCCATTTTCTTGAAATAAATCTCTCTCTCTCTGTATATATATATGGTCTGACTTGAAGTTTTTTTGTCCTTTTAACACTATGTTCAGACCAATCATGTCCACAACAGAGAGAACAAGTACTGCATATTAGCCTGTTGCCATCAAGTTGATTCCAACTCATAATGATCCCATGTATTACACAGTAGAATTGCTCCACAGGATTTTCTTGGCTATAATCTTAACAGAAGCAGGTCAGCAGTCCTTTTTTCATGGTGCTGCTGGATAAGTTCAAACCACCAACCTTTCAGTTAGCAGTCAAGTACAAGCCATTTCTGCCAGACAGGGGCCTTTTCACTGGATATTAAAAAAAAAAATCCTTTGCCATCAACTCAATTCCAATCATAGCGACCCTATAGGACAGAGTAGAACTGCCCCCTAGGGTTTCCAAGGAACAGTTGGTAGATTCAAACTGCCAACCTTTTGGATAGCAGCCAAACGCTTAACCACTGGGCAACCAGAGCTCCTTACTGGATATTAGAACTTGACAAATACAGAAGTAGGAAATAGCATTTTCAGCAATCTAATATCAGCCACTGTCTTGTCTTCCATGTTTCCAAAATAGTTCATGTTAAAACAGAGAAAAAAGAGGTGCTAAAATGAAGACCCAAGTTCTCACTCTCTTTTATTAAACTTTTATCGTGTTTTTCTACAAGTCAGTCAATTGTGATTGTTGAGTGTATAAATCTGAGCAAAACACAAAGAGTCACAAAATGAACCTTCAGGGGCAGTGGAGCTAGGAGAAACAGAGGTAAATCTGAGCCCAGATTATGAAAGCCACACCACAGTCTTTTTTTTTTTTCCTATGGCTATGGCAACCTGGAAGCAAACTGCCTATAAGAGAAATGAAGTAAACTAGGCTGCCAACCACTGCCTGTCTGTCAGTTTGTCATACTCCGGTGGCTTGTGTGTTGCTATTATGCTGGAAGCTATGCCACCAGCATTTCAAATATCTGCAGGGTTACCCATTGTGGACAGGTTTCAGTGGAACTTCCAAACTAAGGCTAGAAAGAAAGGCCTGGTGATCTACTTCCAAAAATTAGTCAACAGAATATTGTTCAACGTATTGCTGAAAGATGAGTCCCCTACGTAGGAAGGCATTCAAAATACACGGTGGCTTCAACAATGGACTTGAGCATACCAATAATCATGAAGAAGGTATAGGACTAGGCAACATTTTTTTCTGTTTTACATTAGGTTACCATGAATTGACACCAACTTGATGGCAACAAACAACCACAATAGGCTATCCTAGGACCCTTCCTTACGAGCCATCTTTAAATAGTGAAATGGGTCCAGTTGACATAAAGTGAAAAAGTCAAGATTCAAAGAAACAAATATAATTCTTTTTGTAAAAATTAATACTCAGTGAAACAGTAAATCCAGGACTGAGACTCTGATTGCATGTTAGTTTTGATGAGAACACTGTAGGAAATTGTTTGCCAAAGATTTAAGTTGACTGCTGTTTACTCTTCCTTATCCTGTTCACTAAAGGCTAACATTTGCCATGAGGTTTGCAAATGTAAAATATTGCTTATATATTATTATATTTATGGGTCAAAGGCCATAAATAAAATGACAGGTCAAAAGACCTAATTTTTCACGAGGAATATTAACATCTCAGAGAAAGGAAACAAATGGAATAATTCAACAATCTGAATTAAGGTAAGTTTTGAGGGTGGTAGAGAAGGGAGTCAGGGGAGGAAGATATAAATATACTAGAGGGGGCAATAAAAAAAATACAAAAAAAAAAGGGAGAATTCCAGGTAAGATGGAGTAAACATACTAAACCCATCTCTCTCATTGAAAACAACTGTAAAGCCTAGACTGAATGCATGAGGCAGGTATTTTAGGTCCCTGAAAAGTAAACAAAGTCCCTGGATGGTACAAATAGTCAACACACTTAGCTGCTAACCAAAAGTTTATTGATTCAAGTCCACACAGAGGAAACTCAGAATAATGACCTGGTCATCTACTTCTGAAAAATCAACCATTGAAAACTCTACAGAGCACAGTTCTACTCTGACATACTTGGGGTTCTCATGAGTAGAAGTTGATACAAAGATAACTGGAAATGGTGAAAAGTATACAGCAGCAGGCTCATCAAAGAATACCAGAATTTGCAGTACCATTGGACCCGTGGTAAGTGTGCCATTTATTTTTCTCCAGTAGCGTTGGCCTGAACCAAATGTGTTTGGAAACCCAGGAGTGGGCACCAGAAGTGAACAGAGATTTCCAGGAAAAACCTTCTAGTTCTGGATGGAGGATTAAAAAGGGAACTCCTAATGCTTAGAGAGTGCAGAAATTGCCTGTTTTATCCCATTGCTTTTTTGTCTCCTCCCTTTTTCTCCATTCTCTGTGCACCAGCCCCAAGGCAATCCCACTGACGCTGTGGTAGTGGCCAGGAATTAAAATAGTACATTCATATGTAAAATGTAAACCTCAACCTAATCCTTACATGGTATCCAAAAATTAACTCAAAATGGATCACAGATATAAATGAAAATTATGAAAGTATAAGACTTCTGGAAGAAAATGTAGGAGGAACTCTTCCTGACTTGGGGTTAGCTGAAGAGTTCTTAGATGTGTAACCAAAAGCACAATCTGTATAAGAAAAAAATATATATAAACTCAAAGATTTTTACTCTGTGAAAAGACAAGCTACATATTGGGAGAAAATATTTGTGAATACAGATGTAACATAGAACTTTCATCTACAATATATAAAGAACTCTCAAAACTCAACAAATAAAAAGCAACCTCATGAGAAAACAGGCAAAAAACCTGAACAGAATCTTCACCATGAGCATATAAGGATGGCAAATAAGCACATTAATAGATATACGACAACATTAGCTTTTAAGAAAATGCAAATTTCTACTGTACACCTACCGTTATTGTTAGGCACCATAGAGCCTGTTCTGACTCATAGCAACACTATGTACAACAGAACGAAACAGCGTGATCCTGCACCACGCTAACAATCGTTATGTTTGAGCCCGTTGTTGCAGCTATTGTGTCAAACCCTCTTGTCAAGGGTCTTCCTCTTTGTCACTGACTCTCTACTCTACCAAGCATGATGTCCTTGTCCAAGGACTGGTCCCTCCTCCTGATAGCTTGTTCAAAATACATGAGACGACGTCTCAACATCCTTGCTTCCAAGGAGTACTCTGGCTGTTTTTCTTCCAAGGCAGATTTTTCATTCTTCTGGCAGTCCATGGAATATTCAATATTCTTCACCAAGAGCACAATTCAAAGGCATCAATTCTTCTTCAGTCTTCCTTATTCATTGTCCAGCTTTCGCATGCGTATGAGGCAATCGAAAATATCATGGCTTGGGTCAGGTGCACCTTTGTCCTCAAAGTGACGTCTTTGCTTTTTAATACTTTAAAAAGGCCTTTTGCAGCAATTTTGTCCAGTGCAATACATCATTTGATTTCCTGACTACTGCTTTCATGGGCATTGATTATGGATCCAAGTAAAATGAAATCCTTGACAATGTCAATCTTCTCTTCATTTATCATGCTGTTGCTTATCAGTGCAGTTCTGAGGATTTTGTTTTCTTTATGTTGAGGTATTTTTTTAATACATACTGAAGGCTGTAGTCTTTGATCTTCATCAGTAAGTGTTTCAAGTCCTCTTCATTTTCAGTAAGCAAGATTTTGTCATCTGCGTATCACAGATTGTTAATGAGTCTTACCCCAATCCTGATGCTGCGTTCTCTTTTATATAGTCCAGGTTCTAGGATTATTTGTTCAGCATACAGATTGAATAAGTATGGGGAAAGGACACAACCCTGACACACACTTTTCCTGATTTTAAACCACGCAGGATCCCCTTGTTCACTTTGAATGACTGCCTCTTGGTCTATGTACAGGTTCCTCATGAGCACAATTAAGTGTTCCGGGATTCCCATTCTTTACAATGCTAATTTTTATGATCCACACAGTCAAATGCCTTTGCATAGTCAATAAGACACAGGTAAACATCTTTCTGCTATTCTCTGCTTTCAACCAAAATCCATCTGACATCAGCAAAGATACCCCTAGTTCCACGTCCTCTTCTGAATGCAGCTTGAATTTCTGGCAGTTCCTTATTGATGTACTGCTGCAGCCGCTTTTGAATGATCTTCAGCAAAATTTTGCTTGCATATGATATTAATGATATAGTTTCATAATTTCCACATTCTGTTGGATCACCTATCTTTGGAATAGGCATAAATATGGATCTCTTCCAGTCAGTTGCCCAGGTAGCTGTCTTCCAAATTTCTTGGCATAGATGCACGTGTGCTTCCAGCACTACATCTGTTTGGTGAAGCATCTCAGTTCGTATTTGGTCAGTTCTTGGAGCCTTGTTTTCCGCCAGTGTCTTCAGTGCAGGTTGGAACTCTTCCTTTACTGCTATGGGTTCCTGATCATATGCTACCTCATGAAATGGTTGAATGTCGACCAGTTCTTTTTGGTATAGTGACTCTCTGTATTCTTTCCATCTTCTTTTGATGCTTCCTGCATCGTTTAATATATTCCCCATAGAATCCTTCAATATTGCAGCTGGAGGCTTGAATTTTTTCTTCAGTTCTTTCAGCTTGAGAAAAGCCAAACATGCTCTTTCCTTTTAGTTTTCTACTTCTAGGTCTTTGCACATGTCATTATAATACTTTGTCTTCTTGTGCCACCCTTTGAAATCGTCTGTCAGTTCTTTTTTGCTTCACCATTTTTCCATTTGCTTTAGCTACTCGACATACAAAAGCAATTTTCAGAGTCTCTTCTGACATCCATTTTGGTCTTTTCTTTCTCTCCTGTCTTTTTAATGATCTCTTGCATTCTTCATGTATGATGTCCTTGATGTCATTCCACAACTTGTCTGGTCTTTAGTCATTAGTGTTCAATATATCAAATCTGTTCTTGAGATGATGGTCTCTAAATTCAGGTGGATATACTCAAGGTCGTACTTTTCTCTTGTGGACTTGCTGTAATTTTCTTCAGCTTCACCTTAAACTTGCATATGAACAATTGATGGTCTGTTTAGCAGTCAGCCCCTGGCCTTGTTGCAACTGATGATATTGAGCTTTTCCATCATCTTTCCACAGATGTAGTCACTTTGATTCCTGTGTATTTCATCTGACGAGGTCTACGTGTATAGTCACCATTTATGTTGGTGAAAAAAAGGTGTTTGGAACGAAAAAGCCATTGGTCTTGCAAAATTCTGTCATGCGATCTCCTGCATTGTTTCTGTCATTAAGGCCATGTTTTCCAACCACCAATCCTTCTTCTTTGTCTCCAACTTTCGCATTCCAATCCCCAGCAATTATCAATGCATCCTGATTGCATGTTTGATCAATTTCAGACTGCAAAAATTGGTAAAAAATCTTCAATTTCTTCATCTTTGGCCTTAGTGGTTGGTACATAAATTTGAATAACAGTCACATTAACTGGTCTTCTTTGTAGGCATATGGATATTATCCTATTACTGATAGCGTTGTACTTCAGGATAGATCTTGAAATGTTCTTTTTGACAATGAGTATAATGCCATTCCTCTTTGTCATTCCTGGCATAGTAGACCATATGATTGTCCTATTCAAAATGGCTAATAGCAGTCCATTTCAGCTCACTAATGCCTGGGATATTGATGTTTATGTGTTCCATTTCATTTTTTATGATTTCCAATTTTCCTAGATCCATACTTTGTACATTCCATGTTCTGATTATTAATGGATGTTTGGAGCCGTTTCTTCTTATTTTGAATGGTACCACATCAGCAAATGAAGGTCCCAAAAGCTTGACTTCATGCGTGTCATTAAGGTCAACTCTACTTTGAGGAGCTAGCTCTTCCCGAGTCATATTTTGAGTGCCTTTCAACCTGGGGCGGGGGCTTATCTTCTGGCACTATATCAGACAATGTTCTACTGCTATTCATAAGGTTTTCACTGGCTAATTTTTTTTAGAAATATACAGTAGGTCCTTCTTCCTAGTCTGTCTTAGTCTGTAAGCTCCGCTGAAACCTGTCCGCTGTGGGTGAACTTGCTGGTATTTGAATACCGGTGGCATAGCTTCCAGCATCATAGCACACGCAAGCCCCCACAGTATGACAAAGTGACAGACGTGTGGGGGGATTTTGCCCACGGAACCCTTCAAAATTGCAACTCGATGCTTGAATTTTTTTCTCCAGTTCTTTCAGCTTGAGAAATGCAGAACATGTTCTTCTCTTTTGGTTTTCTAACTCCAGGTCTTTGCACACGTCATTATAATATTTTACTTTGTCTTCTTGAGCTACCCTTTGAAATCATCTGTTCAGGTCTTTTACTTCATCATTTCTTCCTTTCACTTTAGCTACTCCACGTTCAAGAGCAAGTTTCAAAGTCTCTTCTGACATCCTTTTTGATCTTTTCTTTCTTTCCTCTCTTTTTAATCACCTTTTGCTTTCTTCATGTATGATGTTCTTGATGTCTTCCCACAACTTGTCCGGTCTTCAGTCATTAGTGTTCAATGTGTCAAATCTATTCTTGAGGTGGTCTTCAAATTCTGATGGGATATACTTAAAATTTAAAAATCCTGATAATGTGGAGCCATACATTATTGCTGAAAACAAAATAATAGAACCGCTCTTGAAAATGGTTTGGTAGTTTAAACCCACACTTAACGTTTGACTCAGCAAATCTACTCTGAATATCAACCCTAGAGAAATGAACGTGTGTATGCACAACCTGTATGTGGAAGTTTGTAGTAGCTTTATTTGTAATTTCCAGAAACTGGAAACAATCTAAATGTCTTTCAACAATTGAATAGATAAACTATGGTATATCCATACAATGGAATATTGCTCAGTAATAAAAAGGAACAAACTATCAAAGTATGCAGCAATTGTATGAATCTCAAAGCATTATTCTGTTTAGAAGAACCAGTTTCAAAACTTTGCATACTATATGATAACATTTATATGACATTCACCATAAGGTAAGACTGTAGGGATGGAGAACATATCAGTGGTTATTAAGAGTTACCCAGTAGGGGAAAGGGGTGACTACAACAGGTAGTGCATGGAGTTTTGGGGGGATATGGAACTGTTATGTATCCTGATTATAGTGGTGGTTACATAAAAATATACATGTGTTAAAATTCACAGAACTGTGCAAAGAGAGTAAAAAAAGTCAACTTTATAATAATTTATAATTTTTTAAAAGAGATAAAAAATTCAACCAAAAGGAGAAAAAGAAATCCTTAGCTTCGAGTTCATTTTAAAAAATGTTAATTTTAAGTCCTCATAGCCCTGAGTCTTCCCACCAAAGAAGGTTTCCCTGGACCCTCTGGAAGCAGAATTAAGTGACAGACTGGCAATTCTTTCGTGGATTTGGCAGTTGTAAAGACCCTCTAGGACAGAATAGAACTTCCCCATAGGGTTTCCAAGGAGCAGCTGGTGGATTCAAGTTGCCAACTTTTTGGTTAGCAGCAGTATCTCACTGTAACTCTTAACCACTGTGCCACCAGGGCTCCTGTAAACAGCCAAGTTGTATAATTCTGGTTGACCAGAGATATTTTTCAGCCAATTATTCAAATAGGTTGTCTACAATGCCTCAAATTCCCTAGGGAGTTGCCAATGCCTCACATTTCTAAGCATTATGCAGACAGATTAGAGACCATGATTCACTTTTTGTTTGTTCCTTTGCTCTTTTCTGCCTTTTGAAATCTGTGCTTTTCTTGGTCTCTGACCACGTGCATTCCCTAAAACTAGAAATCTCTTTTCTATGTCAGCTGCATATCACTCTTCATTTCTTTGGACTTTCCTTTCTTTCCTGGGACCCTCTTACAGGCCCCATATTTTAAGCGGGTAAGTATGGGTCAAGATGGCCAGTGATCTGGTATTAGCCTAGGTCAAGAAAGGATTTTTGTCTGTTTTCTGCTCAATTTCTCCCTCCTTCACCCTATCACCGAGATTGAAAGAAATCCACTCAAGGCTGTGCTTCTCCAACTGCATGGTGCCCAGCTACCACCACCAACTTCTCTGACAGAGATCACAATAAAGGGTCCTGGACAGAGCAGGAAAAAAATGTAAACCAAAACTCTAACCCACAAAAAAAGACCAGACTTACTGGTCTGACAGAGATTGGAGACTCAGGCACCCTTTTAACTCAGCACTGAAGTCACTCTTGAAGTTCACCCTTCAGCCAAAGGTTAGACAGGCCTATAAAACAAACAATAACACTCCTACTTCAACCATGTATACAAGACCAAATGGGCGCATTAGCCCAAAAGCAAAGGCAAGAAGGCAGGAGGGGGCAGGAAAACTGGACTAATGGAAATGGGGACTCCAAGGTCGAGAAGGGGAGAGTGTTGACACATTGCACGGTTGTCAACGTCACAGAACAATTTGTGTATTGTTTAATAAGAAACTAATTTGCTCGGTAAACTTTCACCTAAAGCACAAAAAAAAAGAAAGAAAGAAATTTTAAAAAATAATAAAGGCAATTCTCTAGCAACTCTCTCCCTCCCCCTTACCTCAGAGAGCAGGTAGCTGGGGTCACATGAACCACTGAGAACTCCCTGCTTATTGCCCTTCTTTTTGTTCCTCCCAGTTTTCTTCTAACTTCCAATAATATGTCCATTAGCAAGAAAAAAGTACTGGGTTGAATGTATTTTACAAAGTGGCACCACCCTTGTCTCCATCTTGGTAGGTGTGCCAGGTTTTCTATAGAGCAACATTCTAGACTTAAGGATTCAGATTCAGATTGAGCTGACATTTTAAATGCCTTTTATATGCTAGGTTCTTTCACATACATTATCTCACTTAATCCCCAAGAATCCCCATCATTTGGAAAGCATTTATTACGCACTCATTTGCATTAGGTGCTGTGCTGTGTTAAACTCAGTATAAAGGCAGCTTACGAGCCTCCTAGGGCCTTGCAACATGATGGCACTGGCATATGTATACAAGCACACACTTCTTAAAAAGAGTATTACGTAAGTGTTTGTATCATGTGCATTTAAAACGAGAAAGTCCTCAAATGTGGGCACCACAATGTTTAATGTGGAAATAGAACACGCCCACCTTGGGAGGTACTGGAGGTTACAACTCACCTCCCAGTCCCACCAAGTTGCCATGGAGTTGATTCTGACTCATGGCAACCCCATGTGTGTCAGAGCAGAACTGTGCTTCACAGGGTTCTCAGAAGCTGATTTCTTGGACATAGATTGTTAGGCCTTTCTTCCACGGTGCCTTTGGGTGAACTTCCAATCTTTCAGTTAACAACCGAGCATGTTAACTTTTTGCACAACCCAGGGACTCCACAACCTTCCTAACCCCTTCTTAATCTTTGTAGTGAGGTAGCATGCATGGTAATGTAACGCTTGGTGTTCCCATGGTGCTTTCTACAATCTAAGCACATAAGCTAATTAATGATGATGGTGGAAGTAGTGTTTATTTGTATTATGGGCAAATCTGACACAGTCTAGAAGCTCTGGACAAGTTACCAGCATAGCCTTTGGCTGAGTAAAGTTCCACCTGTCTCCTGGAAGATCCTGCACATCTTTGAGTCCTTTATTCCCTTGTCATGGTAAAGCATTATTGCAATAGCTAAGCAGAGGCCGTTAGAGGAGAGAGTCATCAGTGCTTATTCTTTTGCTTAAACCTGTGCCAAAATCAATTTTGAAACATTATCTCAAAGTTGTTTTCAACTCGATCTGGGTGTTTCTCTTCAGCTAGAATATCACCCCCTACACTGGAATCTTTATTACATCACACTAATCTAATTTAAATGCATTTTTACTGTACTTGGTTTAATGAATGTAGAATGTGTCACTATGAAATTGCACCATTAATCTGATAAATAGGACTTGAAGGTATAATTTTTTCCAGCATTGCAGACTAATGAAGCTAAAATACATATATAATAAGAAGTGTAAATAATAAATTATTCTTAGGAGCAAAAAAATTAATTAGATCTTACCACAAATTGCATCTCGATGTCAATTTTTTTTTTTTTTTTCAAAACTACTGACTTTCAAACTACTTGGAACACCATGATAAGCCTTGGCAAGTTCCTCATGGGATTACCTTCTATCTTGGGACTCTGTCTTAAGAAACTGCTATTGTTCAAAAAAAGTTCTTTAAAGATGTTAGTACAGAGCCGCTGTTGTCATTTCTACTGGGCATTTAGAGTATCTAGATGAATTAATCTTCTTTAAGTTGCACAGTTCTATTTATTCAAAAAGTCTCCTGAAAATCCTTATAGATCATATATTGTAGAAATAAAAAACAAAAAATTCAGGAGATCTTAAATGCAAACGTGCCTCCAAAGGTAACAAAATTCCACTCCCAGTGATTTGTGGGCAAAGTTCCTCTTCTGAACTTGCTCTTCACAAGGAAATCAGATCTGTGTCATCCATGGGGGCCGAGGATGCGATAACGGAGGGCAATGGAACATACGCCAAATACAGTTGAGAAGGTAAGAGCCAGAGATGTTTTTCTAGTAGATAAGCAGAAAATACCTGGTTAATATGCACACTAAAACCAGAAACCAGATAATGCTCCAAATGAGATTCTATTCCTTGGGTGGAGAAGAAATTGTAGTTACAGCTGGCACAACTGAGTCTTGGTTCAGACTCAGAACAGAAGCAGTAACTTTAGTGTTAGTACCTGTTAACCAGTAATTCTTAGAACTCTTAATGTTGATGAGATCTTTGCAGAGGACATTAGCTACATGTCCACCTACTTAGAAACATTACTAATGCCAAAAGGTATGGGAATATGAAGCCCATTTGGAAACTCTGGTCTTTAAGTAACCGCATTAATCTGAAAATCAAAATACCCCTCATACACAGTAACTTTGTCTTTTTACATTTTTGTTTATCACATATGAGGATTTTTTTAAGCTTCATGGCTGAGATGAGGCTCAATTTTTCCTCATAGAAAGATTCCACAGAAAAGAGGGAGAGCAGCTCTTGGAGCTAGAACCAACAACTTGGGGTTTAATCATCCTTCTGTGTGTCTCCGGGGGAGTTCTGCATATTCACAGACAACCTAACCCTGCTCTGTCCCTCCCTTAGCCTGATGGGAGACCCTGGGCCTAATATTGTCCCTGGCCTTATTTTCTATTCCTAGTGTGTAGTTTAACAAACAATGTTTTTATTCCTTGTTGTTTGATTTGAAGCCAAAATTCTGACGTGGCATCAGTTTCGTTGCCAGATAATGCATTAAACCTTACTAAGGGGTGAACATAATGATCTTCATTAAACCCTTTAAATGAACCCACCTCCTGCTTCTTCAGGTTGAGAAATGCATTGACAGGGAACACTGTGGAAGCGTCTCGGAGCTATTTGCTTCTTGTAACAGGGAGAGGGAGGGATGAGTGGCAGCTTTTAGGGGGCGAGAGAAAGTTAGGTAAACATAAAAGGTTTTGTAATTTCCCTTTCCTAATGGCAAAGTTTTAGAGCAATAAATCACAATTCAGTCAATACCATTAGTTTTGGGGCATTATATCCCCTCATTAAAGTGCATAAACAATTATATTTATTGAAGGTAATGTACTGTGTAGTGCATTATAACGACACTCATTAACATATGTAATCATCATTTGAATGGGCTTTACTACAATGTAAACTGATAATGGCATGATTACACACTGGGTTATTAACTTTTCAGTCTTAAGATAATAAAAGGTGATGCAAGAAACCAAAAGCACATATGCATGCCCTTCATTTTGAGAGTTGTACATTTCCATACCAAATTCTAAGCTCAGGTACCCATACTCAGGAGCTGCATTCTTGACAGAATACTAAATTCAATGTAGGGTTTGGGTGTGGAAGGGGTCTATGTGGCAGGAACTATCTTAGACTCAGTTATGAGGATAATTCTGTGGGTCATCCTGTTTCTATCTAGTATTGTGGCTTGATCTGTTCATGCTCTGGTTTTAATACCTTTCTATACTAAACCAAAAAAAAACCAAACCCATTGCTATCAGGTCAATTCCAACTCATCGCAACCCTATAGGACAGATTGGAACTGCCCCACAGGGTTTCCAAGAAGCAGCTGGTGGATTCCAACAGCCAACCTTTTGGTTAGCAGCTAAGCTTTTAACCACTGTGCCACCAGAGCTCCCCTGACAATGTCACATGCTCTAAGAAAAAAGGAAACTTCTTCTAAACCTTTCCTTTGACATTTCTATTTAAGAGGTATTTGGCTAATGATAAGAAAACATAGGAAAAGCCCAGGTTGAAGGATATTCTACAAAAGTGACAAGGTCATGAATGACAAAGAGTGAGGATGCAGCACTTTGAGTAATAGCCAAAAGGGTGAAACAACCTAAATGACCTTCAACAGATGAATGGATAAACAAAATGTGGTACAAGCATACAACGGAATATTATACACGTGACAACGTGGATGAACCTTAAAAACATTACGCTGTGCGAAATAAGTCAGTCACAAAAGGACAAACACTGTATGATCCCATTTATATGAAATAAGCAAATGTATAGACTTCAAAGACTATTGGTGGTAACCAGGGGTTAGAGGGAGAGGAAGGGGAAGCCATTGCTTAGGGGGCACTGAGTTTCTGTTAATGGTGGTGGAATAATTTGGAAAAGGATAGTGCTCATGGTTGAACCATATGATGAATGTAATTAATATCACTGAATTGTGCATGTAAAAATTGTTGAACCATCAAATGTTTTGTTACATATATTTTTACCACAATTAAAAAAAAAAGTATAAAGAATTGTTCTAGATTAAGGAAGACTAAATATAGAGACAGGATAACAAAATGTAATATGTGATCCTGGATTGGGTTGGGGACCAGAAGTTTCTTTCTCTCTTTTGCTATAAATATACTTTTATTAGGACAATTGGCAAAGTTTGAATAAGGGCTGTACATCAAACAAACAAACAAAAAAAAAACCAAACCTATTGTCGTCGAGTTGATTCCAACTCATAGTGACCCTATAGGACAGAGTAGAACTGTTCCATAGAGTTTCCAAGGAACGCCTGGTGGACTCGAACTGCCGACCTTTTGGTTAGCAGCTGTAGCACTTAACCAGTGCACCACCAGGTCTGTAGATTAGATCACAGTATTTTATTAATGTTAATTTCTTGATTTGGATCATTTTACTGGGATTATGTAGGAGAATGTTCTGGTCCTCTATGTACTCAAAAGTAAGAACAAAGGTCCGTTGTGTCTGCAACTTACTCTCAAATGAATCAGCAAAAAATGATAAAAATATATTTAAGGTATATATTATATATACATGGAGAAAGAGAATGAGAAAGCAAATGTAAAAATTTAACACTTGTGGAATCTGGGTGTAGGGTATTCAGGAATTCTTCATACTAGTATTGCAATAGTCTGCAATATTTCACATTACAAAAACAGAGGCATTTAGAATTTTATACTTGACCATAAAAAGGCTGTGACTTTTAATTAAGCTGATGTGTCGCTGGTGTTATCAGCAACAAGTCAGAATAACGATCAGGAGCTCAGTACTCGGTTATGAGCTTTATCTGCTCCATAGGTGAAAGTCCTAGATTTGAGAGGACAGTTCTTAATTCTTAATTCTTCTCAGCTTGTCTATTTCCTATATTTTAGAGTCAGGAGCCAGGAAAGGCTTGTGATATGAAGGGTACATTGTACTCTAATCACCTAGATTAAAGAGTTATAGCAGTAGCCACATAAAATCCCCTCTTAAAGGCGACTTCACAATCAGCTGTGAATAGGCTAGAAAGCTGTTCTCTAAGGAGTGATTGACTTGCATGTGTGTGTAAGCCCGAAATGAAGCTCTCCTAGCTGTTTTCCTTCTAAACAAACTCCTGTATTCTCATTATTAGGTAGCATCTGAACTTTAACTCATGTCAAAGAGGATTAAGTTTACCAACCACACTTATTATGGGGATAAGGAGGCAAGTCGAAGCAACAGTAAGCTATCCTAAACAACAGAGGAAGAGCAAAGTTAAGACTAATCTCAGAAATCCTTGGCATCAGGTCTCCTTTCTGTCCAAAAAACAATTGCTTTTGAGTTGTCTCCAACTCACGATCACCCCGTGTGTGTCAGAGTTGAGCTGTGCTTTTTTTTTTTTTTTTTCCATAAAGTTTTCAGTGGCTGATTTTTCAGAAATAGATCACCAGGCCTTTCTTCTGAGAGGTGTCTGGGTGGACTCGAACCGCCAAGCTTACGGTTATCAGCAAACACATTAACCATTTCTGCCACCCCTTTTTGTCCTGTTAGACCATATATCTTCAGGAAAGCAGTAATAATAATATATTTTTAATTTGTTTGAGAATATATGCTCTTTGGTTGCCTAATTTTCACAGAATTTGAGGGCTTCTATTTTTTTTTTTTATAGCTAAGAGCTACCCATTTCAAAGTACAGTTATAAAGCAGAGTTGCTTATCTTCACAAACTACAAAGCAAAAATTAATCACTAGCTTTTTCAAAATAAGCAGGAAAAAAATCATGCTACATATGCACTTCTATGTAAATAACTAGACTTGAAGGCTACATTTACTGAGTTAATGTTTTTATTAAATCATTTTCGTGTTGGCACAATAATCTTTTCTCATTCTAAACACAGAGATCTTTTATTTGCTACAGAGTATAGCTTTAAGAAATTTCCAATTGACTGACAGCTGCCTGTCAACTTCTGACTCTGGAGAGATCCAAGAACTCAGCTTGCAAAGCTCCAGGGAATTCTAGGAAGCTCCAAGATGGTTAATGGCTGTCCATTAGTGTGAGGCCCAGCGGAGCCCTGGAATCTGTTAAGTGGGAAGTTCTTGCTGTAGAAGGTCATATAATTCCCTATTGCCATCTGAGAGAACTGGGAAAATTCAACTTGAAGCAAAGACTGGGGTGCTATAAGTTTATGTACTAAGGGAAATCATTTCATGCAGTTTGGTATTACTGTACACCATGTTTTATTTATACTCCATACTGGATGAGAAATTGAATACTATGCTCTTTTCTGGCAATGGAAAGCTGCCTTATTCTCCTGAACTGGGCACAGCATCAATACAGCAGCTTGCAGCCTTTTTTGACTATGTATTATAGAGTGGCTTCTGTGCATTATATATTAAATCCGATATGCACTGTGAGTTTATATGCCACACACACTACATTTTTCTATATTATGTCCTGCAATCTATCATATTAAGTGAAAGGGGTGATGGAATGGGCCTCAGGTAATGTAAATAAGATTGCTAACAGCTTGCATGCTGCGTTGAGAGTAGGTAGATATTTCTGCAGTATGCTCTGTGTTTGCAGAGTGAGCACACAGCTAACTGACCACTCTTGGGTTTCAACATACCCGACAATGGAATTAACCACTTACATACTCCTAAAATAACCTATGGAGCCCTGGTGGTGCAGTGGTTAAGAGCTTGGCTGCTAACCAAAATGTCAGCAGTTCAAATCCACCAGCCGCTCCTTAGAAACTTTATGGGGCAGTAATACTCTGTCACTATGAGTTGGAACCGACCTGCGAGCACCTAGCAACAACTACAACAAAATAACCTACTAGCCCTAAACAACATGACTTCCCCGTACACAAAGCCCAGTAATGTTCCGTGTAAACCAAAGAGTCCTTCCCAGAAGTGGGCATGAAAATGAGGTCTGAGCCACTAAAGGAAAGGTAGGCCCCACCTTCAAGAGTTAACCCCAGTCTAACGGAAGCCCTCAGCCCAGGAAACACGGAGAAGTATTTAGCAATCACAGCCTCTGAGTTGTCAATGTAATATTCATCAGCATAACAGATGGAAGGAATCTGGAGGTCCCATTTCCAAACATCACATAAGAAAGAAGAGCACAGAAACCATGAGGACCAATTGATGAAGGAACAAGTGTTGACTATTCTTTTTGAAATTAAGAGTTCATTTTCTCATGGCATTTTCTGTGAGCTTTTCATTTATCAGAATTCCTAAATCCAAGAATATTCAGAACTGAGTTACCTGCCTTATCACTGTCTGTCCCTCAAATTTTCTTTTCTGAAACTTTCTAGGATGGGGAAATACAGGTAAATTGGGTCTCCGTCATTGTAGCATGACTTTTATGGCCTGTTAGGGATTGTAGTGGTAAATCATATATTTTTTTTTCTGTGAAAATTTCTTGGTTCTGCTTGCCTATTTATTTAAATAAAATGTGTATCCATTACCTGGCATGCAGGCTTTGTGACTTCCCATCAAGACTTTGACCTTGTGTCCAGTCACTGTGGCTTCCCCTCCTCCTAACTGCCTGAGATTCTTCAGTTATTCTGTAGTCACTAACCTCAGAATTACACTTAAAAAAAAATAGAGCAGTACTATTAGGCACTCAGGACTGACCACAGGACAGTCCTGACTTCTCATTGTTATTGCGGAATCTTTTCCCAAGAGCAGGGAAAATGATTCCAAGGATGAAGAATCTTAGTCTATCAATGTTAGAGAAAAGGACCCTCATTTAGGATGCTGTATATTCACTCATTATTCCTGTTCTTCCAGTACTGATATACTTCACGTGGTGAGGGGATTGTTGCTTTTGTGGAAGGAGACACTTGGCCTTGACTATCTGGCTTCACAATACATCTCTGCTGCCATATTATCAGGCGACACCAATTCATCCCAGAGCATTTTACAGCTTAACAGAAGGTTGTGATTTCCTGGTGGAGTCTTAATTGATTCTGCATTCTTTAGCATTCAACCTTCCTTGTGACGATTGTTGTAAGACTTAATATAGGAAATATTAAGTTTAGACAAAGAAGGGCTAGAAAGAATACTTTTGTGGACTGACAAAGATATTTTTTTACTATTAAGTGAAAGTGCGGGGCTAGCCAAGGAGACTCAGGCTTAAGCCTCAGGGCACCTTATGTATTTCCCCAGCTGTCCCAGAGTGGGAGGATCCAGGGTACTCAGTGATCCACAACCTTAATTTCTAGATGATATACAGAGTGACACTGATGAGCCAAGGAAAGTAGAAAGATTTACTTCCAGCTTTCTTTCACCAAAGAGAAGGCTGCCAGAATTCAAAACTCTGAAGATGCCGGAGCAGGGAATGTGTGCTAGCCCACAAGGACCCCCTGGATTCTCTATGGACGAGTATCCATGCTGTGAATTGAATTGCGTCCCCCCAAAATATGTCTTGTAAATTCTAACTCCTATACCTGTGGAGGTGGGTGAGGGTTAGGATTTACAACATGTATTTTGGGAGGACACAATCCATAACATGGGCACTCCTCCACATAGAATCCAGGGGGTCCTGGTGCGAGAGTGCACATTTCTCCGCTCCCCGGCATCTTCAGAGATTTGAATTTTGGCAGCCTTCCATTGATGAAAGAAAACTGGAAGTAAATTCTCTGTGGATAACAAATGGAGAAAATATGCAAGTTGTCAAGGGTTTCATTTTTCTTGGATCCACAATCAATGCCCATGGAAGCAACAGTCAAGAAATCAAACAATGTATTATATTGGGCAAACCTGCTTCTTTAAAACGTTAAAAAGCACAGTTGTCACTCTGAGGACTAAGATGCACCTGATCCAAGCCATGATATTTTCAGTTACCTCATATGCATGGGGAGCCCTGGTGGTGAAGTGGTTAAGAGCTTGGCTCCTAACCAAAATGTCAGCAGTTCAAATCCACCAGCCCCTCCATGGAAATCCTATGGGGCAGTTCTATTCTGTCCTATAGGGCCATCATGAGTCAGAATCAACTTGAAGGCAATAGGTTTGGTTTGATTTTGCACATGCATGAGAAAGCTGCACAATGAATAATAAAGACAGAAGAAGAATAGGTACCTTTGAATTATGGTATTGGCAAAAAATATTGAATATACCATGGACTGCCAGAAGAATAAACAAATCTGTCTTGGAAGAAGTACAACCAGTATGCACCTTACAAGCGAGGATGGTGAGACTTTGTCTCACATACTTTGGGCATGCTGTTGGGAGGTTCCAGTTCTGGGAGAAGGATTTCATGCTTGGTAAAGTAGAGGGTCAGCAAAAAGAAGAAGACTTTCAACAAGATGAACTGACATGGTGGCTGCAACAATGAGTTCAAACACGTCAACGATTGTGAGGATGGTGCAGGACCCAGCAGTATTTCGTTCTTTTCTACATAGGGTCACTATGAGTCAAAATGGCGCCTAACAACAACAACATACCTGTGGATGTAATCCCATTTGGAATAAAGTTTTCTCTGTTATGTTAATGAAGCCATATCAATGTAGGGTGTGTTTTAAGCCAACTCATTTTTAAGATATAAAAAGAGCAGATTAGGCACAGAGAAGCAGGTACAATTATGGAGAGGAAGATACATGCCACTTGGAGATCAACAAGGAATACTGAGAAGAACGCTAGCGAAGCTGAGACAAGGATTTTCCCCAGAGCTGACAGAAAGGGAGCCTTCCCCTAGGGCCAGCACCCTGAATTCAGGCTTCTAGCCTCCTGAACTATGAGAAAATAAATTTCTGTTTGTTAAAGCCACCCAGTTCTGGTATTTCTGTTATAGCAGCACTAAGAAATTAAGACAGCCTATAACATGCTTTGCCATAAAATTTGCATCGTTTCTTTCCTGTTATAGTTAGCAGTCTGTGGTATTCCTTCTCCCATAGCTTTTAGAAGGACTGAGTATAATCAGAATAACCATGAGGATGTGATATTAATAAAACAGCACCTGTGATGGCTAATATTTGCCTCCATAGATCAGGAAGAACCAAAAATTATTAGGTTACTTAAAATATCTCCTACCAACACCAGTTGCTGCTGATTCGACTCTGACTCATGGTGACTCTGTGTGTGTCAGGGTAAAACTGTGTTCCATATGGTTTTCAATGGATGATTATTTGGAAATAAATCACCAGGTCTTTCTTCTGAGGTGCCTTGAAGACTCAAACAGTACACCTTTTGGTTAACAACCAAGCACGTTAACCATCTGCACAGCCCACAGACTCCTTAAGCATCTAGGAACACTATGTGCCTATCTCTGGGTTATAAAGAGGCTGGATACCCTGCCTCCTTCTCTTGAGCAGATGAGTCAGCATTGCTCCTTGCCAGTGCAAACGGGTATATGGCAAGGTGGTACTCCAGGCACACAGAGGTAGATATGACCTTAACTAAATATTTATCCATTCTTTCATTCATTAAAATAAAAAGTGTTCTAACTCCCAAGTACCTAATCTGTGCCCGACACTCTATGGTATTTCCAGAAAATGGAGATGGGAAGGAACTTCCTTCCACTCTGTGAAGTGATGAAGTTAGGGCATGAGGCAATGTTACCACAACCAAGCAGAGATGGCCTTCCACTGTGGCTCTCTGCAAACCAAACCACAGGGCTTACGTTATTCCCATTTTATATGCCCCAAGTACATACATATGCAAAGTTTCCCAGTCTGCAACCTTATACAGTTTACAAAAAAATAAGTACATAATCATTCCGCAGCTGTCCGAAACGCCTGGAGAAGCCCAAGAGTTCGGTATGAAAGGCGCTATTAGGCTGGGAAAAACACTACAACTGCCACAGATGGCTCATTTTCACAATAGACCTGAGGTTTAAAAAAATAAATAACTGGTTATTTTGCCTGCAGCATAAACAAGGAATATTCTCCTTGAGCACGAGGAACTGACTTTACAGAGATGAGGCTCCAATCTGTCTTGCTAAATTCTGACATTAAAAATACACACTTATGTACATATATAAACACATACATGACACAGGTGCAAGAGTAAGTTAGTTGCATCTAGAGTTTGACTTTACAGTATTGTTTGTCATGGTGGTGTTAGTAGTGTTTTAAAATTAATAATAATATTTTTATTGTAAAAATAATGCATGCTTATTCCAGGATATTTGAAGCATACAGAAAAATCCACCTATAAGTTTACCATCTGAGGACGACTATAATAACTCTTTGGTACATTCCCTTCTAGTCTTAAAAAAAAAAAATCATTGCCGTAGAGTTGATTCTGACTCATAGAAACCCTATAAGACAGAGTAGAACTGCCCCATAGAGTTTCCAAGAAGCGCCTGGGGGATTTGAACCACCAACCCTTTGGTTAGCAGCCATAGCACTTAATCACTATGCCACCAGGGTTTCTGTCTATATAAAGCCATATATATATAAATATATAGACACACACGTATATATACACACACATATGAATATATATAAAATGGACAAATATAGACATATAGTTTATCTGTGTACATACATATATCTATTATGTTGTTGTTGGGTGCTGTCCAGTCAATTCGCATTCATAGCAACCCTATGTGACAGAGTAGAACTGCCCCATAGGGTTTTCTTTGCTGTAATCCTTACAGAAGCAGAGCCACTGGGTCTTTTTCCTGCAGAGCCACTGGATGAACTCAAACAACAAACCTTTCAGTTAGCAGCTGAGTGCTTCAGTGTTGTACCACCAAGGCTCCTATATCTATTATAAATATATACATTTCTCTTTTAACTGATCAGGCTACACACTCACTATATATATAGACATGGATGGATGGATGGATGGATGGATGGATGGATGGATGGATGGATGGATGGATGGATGGATGGATGGATGGATGGATGGATGGATGGATGGGTGGATGCATGAATAGATAGATAGACAGATATAGATATATAGAGAGAGACATATATACAGTAAGTCTCCAGGTTATAGACAGCTGACTTGTAGACAACTCATACTTGCTCTTTAACGTTATGTAAATTTGCCCTCACTTTGAAATGATTGAACCAGCCCCTACTGGCTACAAATTCTTCATCACAATCACCTTCACCTGCTGCACATGCAGCTTTTAAATCACTGGAAAGTCTTCGAGCCTTTTCTTACACTAAAGTAAGACTAAATAAGAACCATGAGTACCTGTTCCAACTTACCTACAAATTCAACTTAAAGACACACTTAGGAACGGATCTCATTGGTAACCCAGAGAATGCCTGTATATATACATTTTTCTATCTTTATTTGGAGCCCTGGTGGCTCAGTGTTTAACAGCTCAGCTGCTAACCAAAGGGGTAGCAGTTCGAATCCACCGGCTGCTCCTTGGAAACATGATGGGTCAGTTCTACTCTGTCCTATAGGGTTGCTATGAGTTGGCATAATATTTTATTACTTAATATTAGAGTTATAACAGGAAAAATTTCCCATGTCCTTAATCATTACACTCATAGAACATGATTTTTAATGACCACATACTATTCCATCAGGTATATGCAGGATAACTTTTTCAGCTATTAGAAATCTCCAAAAACTATTTCCAATTTTCTCTTTCTGTAGACAACGCATTATTAACCATCCTTATATTTAAGTCTTTGAATTACTAGACCAAAGCACACAAGCATTTTTAAGACTCATAATGTTGGAAACCCTGGTGGCGTAGTGGTTAAGTGCTACGGCTGCTAACCAAAGGGTTGGCAGTTCGAATCTGCCAGGCGCTCCTTGGAAACTCTATGAGGCAGTTCCACTCTGTCCTATAGGGTCACTGAGTCGGAATCGACTCGACGGCACTGGGTTTCCTTGTTCTCTTAGGATAAGAAAAGTTCTGGTTGACTTCTAAGGCATATTGCAACAGTGTCCATTTGGTACAAAATGTGTTATTTCATAACTTTGTGATGTGCGTCTAGACCACTGAGGTAAATCAAAACGGAACAATTTTCCAGCTGACAATTGAAACTACGATGACCACCTAGATTTTTAGGTAGGTTGTTTTAAGCACCATCTCAGCTCCTTAAAAATGGCATTCATGTTTTACCTTGCATGTTTAATCAGTATTTTTCTCTGAGCTACATCTCCACTAGTTACTGCTTAATATTATAATTTCCTGAATCCCCCTCATTGTCAGTATCTTTCACAAGAGCAGATAGTTTTATTTGAAGAAGGACTTGGGAAATTTCCTTGTTCATTTTAATGCACAAAGGATCCTGGAACCACTGGAAGAATCGTCACTGTCTTTTGGGAGACACTATAGTCACCCAGCTCTCACACACCAACCCTCAGGTCTCCTTTGAGATACAAAGTCATCTAAAAATAAGGAAGAAAATTTTACTGAGTTTTTTAAAACTTGTATCGATGGGATATGACTTTGTCTCTTGATTTTGTGGTTTAAAATTCATCTTTCGTATAAATACCTGGTAGGCTGTTCCTCCGTGGTCAATATTATCTTTATCAAGGACTCTAAAGCAGTTCACAGATTGCTGCTGTGTCCCATGTGAATCTGCAGAGTGCGAGTTCAAACCCATGGTCTCCTCGTTTCCAACTCAGTCCAGGCGGTGGAGCCACAGTCCCCATCCCTTTTTGTAGATATATGCCCTTTTGTGGAAAATGTGATGGATAGAGACAGCTCAAGCGCTAAACTGGAACCCAAAATGAATGAACATTGTTAGGACTAGGTCCTCACAAGTTGGTAGCCATTTAATTCCCTTGCTATTAATTTTTCCCTTCCAGACATGAGCTGGGGTGCACTGCATGAACTTGTTAAACAACAGCTGCAGTTCACCCTTGAAGGTGCCTCAGTGGGCCAAAGGAGGGACCTTTTCACAAAGTATTTCAAGGAAACTTCTTAAAAAAAAAAAAAAAAAACTTCTTAGTGGGTGTTTATTTCAAAGAACAGGAAAGGACTCCTGTTTTCTCTAATTGGTATTTATTGGCTGAAAAGAAGACTTCACGCCGTTGTGTTTTTTTAAACTTCTTTATTAAGGATATTTTCAAACATTCACAAAAATCAAGAGAATAATGCAACAAACCTCCATATGCTTACCACCCATTTTTAAGTTTTTTTTTTCCACTATGCTTTTAATTTTAAGTATCCTGTTTGGTTTCTGGAAACAATAGCCCCTTTTTGATATGGCAGTAGAAAGCTTAAAATGTTATGAGCCTTTGTTGGGCTTTTCCTCATCTTAGTAAAAGATACCACCAACCAATCAATTTACTAAAACAAAAAAAAAAACCCTAGAGTCCTTATTGACTCCCCATATCCGTTTCAACCAGTCCCGTTCACTCTACCTCCAAAGTATATCCCGTATCTGTCCACTTCATGTCACCCTCACTCCACATCTCCCCAATGTAAATCCTCACCCTCATTTTTGTCTTGATGCCTGCAATGGCTTCTCAACTGGTCTCCTTGTTACTGCTCTTGCTTCCCAGCCCCACCATGATCCATTTCCCTCTAAGCAATTAGAGCAATCAAGTCATCCCGCACCTCCCCACCAATCCATGGTGGTCAATACAATCTTTTAAAAACATAAATAGACCATGTCACTTCCATCCTACTTAATTTTGAAAATCTTCCAATGCTTTCCTATTGCACTTAGAGTGCTTACCCCTTGGCCTGCAATCTGTACCCAACCCAATCTCTCAGAAGTGATTTTCTATCTCGCTTCATCTTCCTTACTATGTTCCAGCTATGCAATCTTTCCTTCAGCTCCTCAAACGTGCCAGCTCCTTTCCACCTCAGGGTCTTTGCACTTGTTCTATACCCCAAATCTTCACTTGTTAGCTCCTTCCTGTCATCCAGGAATTAGCTCAAATATCACCTCCTTAAGAAACCTTCCCTTATCACCTGAACTAAACTAGCTCCCAAGCCCCAGCACATTATTACTTATGAAATTGTCTTATATTTATATGCTTATTATCTTTCTACCCCACTATAATGGGATGAAAATATAGTGGAACTATATTATGCCACTATAATTTCAATGCTATGAAAGCAGAATCCTTTTCTGTCTTATTCACCACTATATCACATGCTTCTAGAACAGGGCTTGTATAAGGAACTCTAGAAATTTGTTAAATGAATAAATGGGTACAAGTGGCAAATTTAAACTCTTCTGCTAAGAGTCTTAAGAGTGGCAACTACTTTTCTGAATGAGAAAGATAAACCTAGTAACAGAGAAAGCAGATTACAAAGCATCTGGGGGCTTTGGTGGGTTGTGTGGGACCACTGGAAATGCTAGGAAGGAACTACTTTATAAAGAGACAAAGTTAATGCTGTAAGTTAGCAAAGACTTTGTTGTTGTTGTTAGGTGCCAACAAGTCAGTTCCAACTCATAGTGACCTTATGTACAACAGAACAAAACACTACCTTGTCCTGCTTCACCCTCACAATTGTCACACTTGAGCCCATTGTTGTAGCCACTGTGTCAGTTCATCTCATTGAGGGTCTTCCTTTTTTTTTTTGCTGACCCTCTACTTTACCAAGCATGATGTCCTTCTTTAGAGACTGGTCCCTTCTGATACACTTCCAAAGTATGTGAGATGAAGTCTTACCATCCTCACTTCTAATGAGCATTCTGGCTGTGCTTCGTCCACGACAGATTTTTTGTTCTTCTGGCAGTCCATGGTGTATTCAATACTCTTCACCAAAAACATAATTTAAAGGCTTCAATTCTTCTTCTGTTTTCCATATTCATTGTCCAGCTTTCACATGCATGTGAGGTGATTGAAAATGCCATGGCTTGGGTTAGGCACACCTTAGTCCTCAAAGTGATGTCTTTGCTTTTTAACACTTTAAAGAGATCTTTTGCAGCAGATTTGCCCAATGTAGTACATAGTTCGATTTCCTGACTGCTGCTTCCAGGGGTATTGATTGTGGATCCAAGTAAAACGAAATCCTTTACAAGGTCAATCTTCTCTCTCAATGTTGCTTATTGGTGCAGTTGTGAGGATTTTTGTTAACTTTATGTTGAGTTTTAATTCATACTGAAGGATGTGGTCTTTGATCTTCATTAGTAAGTGCTTCAAGTCCTCTCCACTTTCAGCAAGCAAGGTTGTGTCATCTGCATAACTCAAGTTGTTAGTGAGTCTTCCTCCAGTCCTGATACCATGCTCTTTTTCATATAGTCAGGCTTCTCAGATTATTTGCTCAGCATACAGATTGAATAAGTATGGTGAAAAGATACAACCCTGATGCACACCTTTCCTGATTTTAGACCACGCAGTATCCCCTTGTTCTGTTTAAAGAGCTTCCTCTTGATCTATATGCAGGTTCTTCATAAACACAATTAAATGTTCTGGAATTCCCATTCTTCGAAATGTTATCAACTCCTTAATTCATTATCGATCCATAATTTGTTATGATCCACACAGTCGAGTGCCTTTGCGTAGTCAATAAAACACAAGTAAACATCTTTCTGGTATTCTCGGCTTTCAGCCAGGATCCAGCTGACATCAGTAATGATATCCTCCATTCCATGTCCTCTTCTGAATCTGGCTTAAATTTCTGGCAGTTCCCTGTTGATATACTATTGCAACAGTTTTTGAATGATCCTCTGCAAAATTTTACTTGTGTGTGACATTGCAAAGACTTTAGAAAGACTCATTTGCTGCCAGATAATGTCCTCTCCCTACCTCCTTCTGTGCCTGATATCACACCATCAGGCTGAAATTTTGGATGAAACATGTGTGCTCTGTGGTCCCTTGAGTACAGAGGTCTTACCTACTACATCTTAGTAACTTCTGAGCTTTTAATGCAGATCTATCTTCACCTCACCTTCTCACTCCCTAACACCTGACAATATTACTTCCATTTCCCATCATTCTAAAAATCGATCTCTCCAAGTTTTTACTGATATCTTAATTCTCAATTCTAATGCCAATGCTCAGCCTTCATTCTCTTTGGCCCCTATGCAATATTCCCCACTGCTCACCACTTCCTTCTTGGAGAAGCTCTTTGCACCCTTGACTTTCGTGACATTGAACTTCTGTTTCTCTTTCTGCTTCTACAGATTTCCTGCTCCCATGTAGTGAATCTGTGTCCTTGGCATTCTACATTTACATCTTAGCCCTCTGCTTTACTCTGCCTACTCTATAATGCCCTAACAGCAAGTTGGACCAGGCAACATTTAGTTCTGTTGTACATAGGGTTACCATGAGAGCTGACTCGATGGCAACTAATAATAACAGCATCAAATCAAAACCTTTACTTCTAAACTTGAGCTCATCTTTTCTCCAGAATAAGTTTCCTTACAGATTCCCCTATGTCCATTATTACATTTATTCATTAAAAAAAAGCTGACAAAGCATCTTGAATTTCTCCTAGCTACTTCCACCAGAAACATGCATTTTTTCTTTTATTGTATTTCTCACATGTAAGTCCCTTTTTTCTTATTACAGCTACTATCAACCAGTGTCCTATTTCCAGTAAATCCCATCAAGTTAATCTTGAAACAATGCTTTGCCAACATCACTGCATTGCTCAAAAACCATCCTTGACTCCCATTTCCTACTCAATAAAGTATTCCTTAGTTTAGGAAAATTCCTACCTAAAGTTTTTTCTTTTTCTCCTTCACCAACTTCATTTCCTCTGCTTCTGAAATGAAACTTCTCCCCCAGCTAACAACTTCTGCTCTCAGACTATTATTTTCCCTTGATATAGTCTCACTTCACTCCAAAATATTGGCATAACATGGGTAAAAGGATCTTGACAACTATAAAATATTGACTATCTCTATCTGTGACCCAGTATGGCAGCCACTGGGTCACATGTGGGTATGGAGCCCTTGAAATGAAGCTAGTGAGACTGAGGGATGGAATTCTTAATTTTAATGAATTTTCATTTAAGTTCTAAAACATATACTCAAATTCAGTTACTGAGAAAATTTTAAGTGTATTTGGGACAGCTTGGATATGTGAATCTACTTTTTCAACAGTAAAGTTAATGAAACTTAAATACTAACCAAGTTTTTCTGATGAAACTTTTGGGTCCAAATTATGATGTGCTCTAACTATAAAATATACACCAGAGTTTGAAAACTCTGCCTGGTTGTACAGGACACTTAATAAATGTTAGCAGTTGTTGATCATGCTCAGCACCCAAAAAAGAAAGATGGAGAAGAGTCGGTAAGTGTTGGCAGTGCTGTCAGTGTGAGGTACAGTGCGAGACGAGGCAAGAATGTGTTTGCCACAGAAGAAAATACACTTTGATGGTTACGAGGGAGGATGGAAAGGGGTATCCACTAACTAGATAGTAGACAGGAATTAATTTAGGTGAAGGGAGGGGGAACACACAGCACAGGGGAAGTCAGCACAACCGGACTAAATCGAAAGCAGTTTCCTGAATACAACAACATGCTTCGAAGGCCAGGGTAGAAGGGATGGGGGTCTGGGGACCATGGTTTCAGGGGACATCTAGGTCAATTGGCGTAACAAAATGTATTAAGAAATGTTCTGCATTCCACTTTGGTGAGAGGCGTCTGGGATTTAAATGCTAGCAAGCGGCCATCTAAGATGCATCAACTGGTCTCAACCTACCTGGAGCAAAAGCAAATGAAGAACACCAAAGACTTATGGTAAAGATGTTCCCAACAGACAGAAAAGGCCATATAAACCAGAGACTCCATCAGCCTGAGACCGGAAGAACTAGATAGATGGTGCCCTGACAGGGAACACAACAGAGAATCCCTGATGGAGCACGATGCGGATCTCAAATTCTGGTAAAAAGACCAGGCTTAATGGTCTGACTGAGACTGGAGGGACACTGACAGTCACGGTCCCCGGACCCTTTGTTAGCCGAAGACGGGAACCATTCCTGAAGCCAACTCTCCAGACAGTGATTGGTCTGGACTATAAGATAGACAATGATACTGGTGAGGAGTGAGCTTCTTGGCACAAGTAGACACATGAGACAATGTGGGCAGCTCCTGTCTTGTGACGAGATGAGAAGGAAGAGGGAGAAAGGAAGTGATTGAATGGACACAGGGAATACAGGCTGGAGAGGAGGAATGTGCTGTCTCATTAGGGGGAGAGCAGCTAGGAGTACCTAGCAAGGTGTGTAACTTTTCGTATGAAAGACTGACTTGATTTGTAAACTTTCGCCTACAGCACAATAAATAAATCTAAAAAAAAAGAATGTGTTTGCCTCTCTGTTCTCAAGTTGAACACAGCCTGACCTCTGTCAGCCGAGTAACTGCTGTGATTTAAAAGGCACCAGCTTCTGACGAAGAGTTCCCTGCCCCGGAACTCAGCAATAGGAGCACCTGTTCAGTAGCCCCACAGGGAGCGGCTGGTGCTCTCTGTGTTCACAGGATTGTTTGTGGGGAGGGTGGCTTTAAAGCAAAGCCACACAGGACTTGTTAGCAAGCCAAGGAGCAGACCAGCTGAAGCCACTCTGCCAAGGAACATTTTGTCCAGGCTGGGTTGATGTTTAAGATTCCCAGAAAGAGAAAGAAACATTGAGTTGGAAGCCAAAGCAAGATTCACCAGCCTTGTACAAGGCGTTTTGCTTTTGGTTGTTATAAAAATGAAAATAATTGTGAAAGCAGAGAGAAATCTGCAGCTGCTCAGGGCTATTCATACCATAAGAGATCCCACCAGGCCCTCTTTATTGTTGCAGTTTTGGCAAATTATTTTCTTATCACACACAGCCTCCTCACTTCTGTTCCTGGATAAGCACTTAGGCTCGTAAAGCAGTGGGTCAGCCACAGTTGAGCATACAGCACATGGAACTGGTGACCGTGGGGAGCTCTGGAGCCCGCCCCTCCGAAAAGCAGCAACTGGAGTCAATAAAAAGCTGGCCCCGCCAGTCCATTAGCAAACTCGGGTTTGTGGCTCTGGTCAGCATCACCAGCCCCCTCGCAGAGCCTCGCCTGTGGGCTGGATGCTCTGTAAGGGCCAGGCTAGGACCACCTTCCTCAGGAGCCATCTCAAGGGCAAGGGCAGGTGCACGAGTGGGCATTCGGCTGCCAGGGCTGGGCCGGCCACAGACTGAGGGGCTGGGTGCCCACCACACATGTGCGCTGGACAAATGCTCTGGCATCTCCAGCACGGGCAGAGAGCATGCAGCTCCCATTATCCCGGCCCATTAGGGAAGCAATTGGAAAAAAACATTTAGCAATTTGGACAGGAGAAAGGCTGCAGAATGGCTCGTTTCTCGGTGACAGCCTGCCACGTACAGATGAAAGGGAAGGTTTATAACAAATTTTCATTACCCCCAAATAAAAAAGCAACAGCAGGCAAAGCAAGGGCTTTGAGGCTGAGAGGTGGGGCCAGAAATCCACCCAGGAGACCACAAAGGAGCCTCAGCAAAACAAATCAATCAATCTCACAGTCACTTCCACTTGCCCAGAGTCGCTCATGCAAATGGCAATCAGGCCTGTCAGGTTGTCAGGCTTCGGCCTTCAGCTCCCTGCTTCACAACCATTCATTAAGTTCGCCAGAATACAACCGACAGGGCTCTCCTCTTGTTCACCGCCCTGGCAGCCTGCAAGTCTCGGTGGAAAGCCCACCCCCGGCCTAGGAGGCAGCTACAGCACGATTTGGTAAAATGAGGCGACTTGGGGTTTGCAAACAGCACCAGAGCCTTCGCATTTTTCTTTACTTCCAGCTTTAGTTAGCACCAAATAGAAATCAAACCTCAGATTTTGAGGGGCAAAGGGCCCTATGGGGTTCCCAGATGCTGGCAGCTGTGGTTTCTTCAGTGCCCGTCACCCCCAGTTCACATTCTGCTGAAAGAGTCAAGGACACCCACTGGGCACAGGCCCCAAATAAAACCTCTGCTCTGAACTTCCCACACAGGCCCCACAGCCCACTCCAGTTCTAATGAGTCCGGCTGCCCACAGAGCTGTATAATACGTTGCGCCTTTGACCTTATTAGAAGACAACTACACAAATACAGCCTTTTCCTGGGCTGGGTGTCTGTCCACAGGTATCCTCAGCACGTTTACCATTGCAGATAAAAATGAACCATGGTGGGTGGCTGCAGCCTGGATGTTGAATAAGACCAGGGCTGGAATGGAGGTGTTTTCCATCGCACTATTTCTCAAAACCCCTGTCTTTCATTAGCAACAGCTTCAAAAGCAAGTGTTATTAAACATCTGGGTTTGAGTGACATACAAGACTGTGGAGAGAATGGGCTAAATAGGATTTACAGAGTCTATGTATTGTCACCCTTTGGGATGGCTAGTGCTGACAGCTAAAGGACAGAGGCCAATCACAGGCTCAAGAATCCCCAAGCAGGGCCCTGAGGTTACTATTTTCTATTTGTATGAGATTAAATAGTAAAGAGGTTGCACAGAAATACGATACGTGTAACTGTGTATAAAAGCCCTTTTAGTTGTCCTAAGGTGACATATGTTAAATGTCAAGGCCATGAGGCAAGCACACAGGTAAGGCCTGAGAGCTCAGCAGAGGTGCCTCCCCTGACAGCGTAAGGATCAGAATGGAACCACCAGGACAGCAATAAATATTTGCTGAGTTTCTTCTATGTGTCAAGCCCCTTAGATAAATTATCTTTTTGAATGGTAACCTGAGGTCCAAAAAAGTTTCCTAACTTACCTGAGGCCCTGAAGCAAGGTAATGGCAGAGGCAGGAGAAGTGCAGTTTGACTAAGAGCCGAGCCACAAGACCCAAGGCACAGACAGAAAATTCAATTCCATACTTAGTGCCTGCTCTGTCCCAGGCACTGGCCTGTCATCAGGGGAAACAAAGATGGAGGAGATACAGTATTTGCCTTCAACGAGCCTAAGACTAAGACACTACCAGAGGTGCCTCTACCATGGAACACTGCTATGAATGAGAGAGGGTATCACAGAAGGAAGAGATGATAACTGGAATGGGAGTCAGTGAGAGGCTGGTTTGGTTGAGGCTCCTGCCAGAATTTTCTCTCTCTATACCCAAGGATCACAAGTCAGTGGGAAGGGAACTCAATATAAGCCTTTTTAATTTTCCTGGGATTTTCAAGTCCAATAGAACACAGATACTGGTCATGGGATGAAAGAAATGGATTGTAAAATTAATTCTTTTTAGGCACATGCTGTATCTTTGATAGGAAAATTGTACCACTCTTGTCCTTCCTGAGGCTTGCACTCTTTATGGACAGATGTGAAGGGCACAAAGTTGTAAGTCAACACATGAGCAAAGAGTTAGGGTTTTTATTTTGCAGGGTATAGAAGTCCCTGGGTGGTGCAAATGGTTAAGTGCTGGACTACTAAGCAAAAGGTTGGTGGTTCAAACCCACCCAGAGACACCTCGGAAGAAAGACCTGCCAACCTACTTCTACAAGATTACAGGCACTGAAAACCCTATCGGATACAGTTCTACCCTGACACACATGGGGCAGCCATGAGTCAGAGCTGACCTGACAGCAACTTGTTGGTGGATTGTTTGACGGGGGATTTCAGAACTAAAGACTTCTTGTGACAGTCACATCTGACCTGGTATGCTTTGTTAATGGGCACTGGTTCGGGCCAGGATAGAGAGAGAGGGCTTGGCATTAGTGATGCACTGGCCACCCAGAGAACACCACTGACATTTTTACAAATAATCTGCAGACCCTAGAATTTAGAATAAACCATTCACTTGCACAGCCTGTATCTGTATGACACCTACCCTCCTATTTTGAAGAATACTAAAAGGATTAATAAATTCAAGCTTGCAGAACACTTTGAGGTACAGGTCCCAAAAGTGCTTTACGGCTAAGTTAAAACTATATGCATAAAACCAAATAGCCTGTGCTCTAATGGTCAATGTCTTGGAGAATTTTATAAACAATTATAAGATGTACGTACCACCATTTTGTTTGTTCGCAAATCGCTGCCACATATACGATCTCACTCACTTCTCTTTGCTACCTGGACTAGGTGGGCATTGTCTTCCTTATTCCAGGGCCAGGGATGTAACAGACTCTCCCGTTGTCACGTAGTTAATAAATTCAAATCCAGGATTCTTTAATACATAAAATAACCATTCTTTTTTTTTTTTTTTTTTTTTGGAGTGTTTACTACTCACCAAGTATTGTGCAGCTGTTTTCTTTAATTCTTACAATAATCTGCCCAGTTAGTTATTATCATCCCTGACTCATGGATGAGAAATGGAAGCTCCAAGAGAGAAAGTGACTTGCCTAGAGTCACACAGCTCATAGTAGAGCCTAGGATATGTGTGATTTCCCCATGATCCTCCGAATGAAAGTTTTTAAAGAGCTAAGAGCCTGGCTACCGGGGAAATGAAAGCTGGACTTGGAGCTGTGCTGCTGAATTCCAGAAAGTGCCCACTAAGTCCCCAAACAAAGATTTTCGATCGCTGAGCCTTTGTTTCCTTCTCTGTTAAATACACCCATAAACCAAGGGCTTCTAATTCCAAGTTCAGGGCTCCGACAACTCACCTCCAAACACGTTGCCTCACAAATACTCCACAGTGTCTACCTAGAATTCCCTTTTTACACTGAAGGGTTAGCAAATATTATGATTCACTCTGTCATTGTGTAACTCACCATGGGGGCGAACTCTAATATTATAGAAACAAGAAGAGTTGTTCGGACAAAAAATTCTCTTCCAAGTAATGTGGGGCAAAAACACTCTGAACTTTTCAAGAAACTGCTCCACTTTTCCACTTCACGTTGCTAAGAGACCCCACACTGGAATGAAAGACAGAGCTGTGTCTAAAGCTGAAGGCTTCTGCAAACAGATAAGTGCTGCATCCATTCGGATATTCTCACTTCAGGGGGAGAGGTGGAAGGAGATGCCCCCAATCAACACTTGCTTGTTTTCATGCCGTTGTAGTTGTCAGCTGCCGTCAAGTCAGCCCTGACTCGTGGCGACCCCGTGCACGAAGAGATCAGACCATTGTGATTCAAGGTTTTCATTGGTTGATTTTTCAGAAGCAGATGACCAGATCTTTCCTCCTGGTCTGCTTTGCCGGGAAACTTCCCTGAAGCCTGTTCACCACAGGTGACCCTGCTGGTATTTGAAAATACAGTGACATAGCTTCCAGCATCATAGCGACACGCAAGCCACCACAGTAGGACAAACTGACAGACAGGTGGTTAAAAAAGGCCATAGCAACAATTCAAAACAACATTTTTGCAATTTAGTGGGCGAAATAGAGATCTTATTTCATTTTGTATTTCTGTTTAGTGAGGTTAAACTTTTTCACGTTTGGTAATCATTTATATTTCTGCCTTTATGAACAGAATTTTAATGTTCCTTTCCCATTTTTCTATTAAGTTTTTAACTTTTTGAAAGGAATCTGGATATATTTTCATAGCATTAACACTGTCTGTCATGTGTGCTGAAAATATTTTGCCAGACTATTGTTTGCCTTTCAGTTTTATTTATGGTATTTTTCTTGAAGGCTGGGAGCTGTGCAGTGTAGTCACTAGATGTCAGAGCGAGACGTCCTGGACTGGAATCTTGGCTGCAACTCTTACAAGCTGTGTAACCTGGGAAAGTTACCAAACTTCTCTGAGTCTTGGTTTTCTTATGGGTAAAATGGAGGTGCTGATAGGAGTGCTGTGAATATTAAGTGAGTTAATGTATGCACAGTGTGGAGAACAATGTCTGAGATATATTAGAGCTACATGTTGTTGTTGTTGTTATTGTTAGCTGCTGTCAAGTGTCGAGGTGGCCCCCTACTTATGGCAACCCTATGCACGATGCAACAAAATGCTACCCGGTCCTCCATCATCCCCATGATCTGTTTTGAATTGGATTGCTGTGATCCATAGTGTTTTTGTTGGTTGGTTTTCAGAATTACATCTCCAGGCCTTTCTTCCTAGGCTTCCTTAGTCTGGAAACACCACTGAAACCTGTTAGCATCATAGCAACATGCAAGCCTCCACTGACATTTGGGTAGTGGCTGTGCATGAGGTGCATTGGCCGGGAATCAAACCCTGGTCTCCTGCATGGGAGATGAGAATCCTACCACGGCCCCTCTATTTGTTTTCACACAATATTATAAAGCATTTCACTGTGACATCTCTCTGTAAGGCTATACTGAGAACACTGCTGTTCTGCCATATTTAGACTAGAGAGTTGCTAGAAAAACCTGACTGTAAATGGATTTCCAGTCAGAAGAGAAGTCTTCCATTAAAATTACCTTGATTTCGATTTTACAAACCAGTGTTTTTCCAAATGTGGTCTGCAGATCATTTTGACAAGCATTAAAATGAGGTTCTAGATAAAAATGCAGACCCCTTGGTCCCATCACGTCCTACTGAATCAGAATCTCTAGGGTGGGGCCCCAAATTTAACAAGCTCCCCAGGTGATCTGGATGCACACTGACGTTTGTGAGCAGCTATTCTGAAGAAATCAAACCACCCCCACATCCACGATGCTCCTTTTAAACAAGGGCTCTGGCCAGCTAAAATAATCAAATCAAGTTTGTACTTATCCTGGGACACAGAATCGCTCCCCAAGGAAAGTCGTTGGCAGATATTCCTGCTGACAAGTGGTGGCTGTGGCTGCAGCAGTTTTCTCCAGGCAATGGACAATTCCTCTAGCCCAAAGGAAACTTAAAATAACATTGATAGTTTTCATGGAACAGTGATGAACCTTTCAGTTTATCGTTTCCCAGAATCATATGGACTGCTTGATGCTATCAGACCCAATAGTGCCTTCCATAACCAAGCTGGGCTTTGATTTAACCTCAGACGCGGTGTCTGAGAAAGTCAAAATAACCTCACAAGACTGACTTCCATTTTGCCATTTCTGAAAACTCTTGACTCACTGCACCTTTAAGCACAGGTGCCAGACTGCTGACCTCCATCCTTTCCTATTTGTTTCTTTTAGATCCTTTTCCTTGCGATGCTTTTTCGAACTAAACCCCACAAGCTGGCAAGTATCTTAGAAAACATGCAGTCCTTCCGAGCTTTATGGGACATGCCTAAAGCAACTAAGAAAAACAATAATTCATGCTCCCAAATTCCAGAAAGGGGAGGAACAGTGAAGTAAACAGATTTGGAAATAAATACAAAAAATAATATAAACATGTATCACTTTGATAAAGGACAAGGCATGATTAAATATTTATTATAGATACTGGAGAATCCTGGCTTCACCAACCAAGGACACTTGGGATACTGTTTTCCCTAAGCTCACCCATCTCGTTTCTGTCTGACCCACAGTTCTCTGCAGAGAAGGAAAACCTACTGGGGCATTTCTTCTTTACAACCAAATGCAAAGCTGCCTGCTGTGTAAGTAGATGGAACTAAGAGACTAAGTGACACCATTCTCAATGAAAAAGATTGTTAACCCCAAGTTTTCACAGCAATGTACTGGGATTCTCAGAGGCTAAAAGAAGCCTATGAAGCCCTCTGAAAAAGTAGAACAACTTTGTTCTATCAGCGTGCTCTGTTTCTGTACACTTCAGGCAAACCAGTGACCGGAGAGGGCACTTAGTGTCTGTGGAAAAGAGCAAGAATCCAGACGGAAGCTGTAATGGTGTTAGGTCGGGGGGATTAGATTTCATCAATAAAACTTGGCCAAATATGTTTATGGTGCTTCAAATTTTAATGCTATTCCTTCTTGTCTGCAGTTAATAACAGGAGGCTCCTTTATAAAGGCAATTGCTACATTTCATCACTTGTTCATGTGGCTTGCACAGTTTGATATTTAGGACTGTCCCATTTTTCATACAAATGGAAGTTCAAGGAGTCTGCCCTCAGAAGCATTTCATAGCAGCCCTTCCTGTTTCTCAACCTGTCTGTTTCCTCCACATCCATTTACCCCCTCTGTGGTACTCAGAGTAATATGAACAGCTTCAATTACGTGCAAAACATGGAACTATACCCTGTTGTTTCCCAGTTTTTTCTGACTGTGCCGCCCCAGCCACCATCTTGTGCAGTCTTTCTGCTGAAAAAATCTGGCCAAATCTCAAGGGAATATGTAAAATAATGGGTTCTCTTCTGACAAAAAAAGAGCATGCTAGCAAAGCATGCAGTAGAGAGGGGACCGGGAGATTCATTGCCCTCTCTGTCTGGCCTTCCTTAAGTCTACCCCAGGTGTGTTTGCCTAGGTTCTAACAGCCTGCTCACCCCATAGACTGGGAAGAATTGGGTTCTGTGTGAATAAATGATAATGAGTCCATTGAACCATTACAGAAAATGGTCCCCTAGTGGCATGAAAGAGTTAATGTATCTCCCAAAGTGCCTAACTTAATACCAGGAAGGTAGTTCACTCCGGCAGAAGTGGGCTCCACAAGCCCAAACTTTGATGAAAGATGTCAGCAAGACGTAAAGTTAGAAAAAAGGAGGGTAATTATTGTTTTTAGTCATGCTCGAGTACTTTGCTCTGATGGGTATTAGTTCAGTCATTTCTAGCAGGCCAGAGGATGAAAACAGCAGAGGATGAAAGAAAAGAGACTCAGAGAAAAGACACAGAGGAAGAGACACGGAGAGAAGAAAGAGCAAGTGACATGTATGGTATTTTTTTATTTGTCCTGACTGCATTTGAAATTTCTGAGTTGCAGAAATTGAATCCCCCATGTCTCAAAACCCCTCCAGGTGGTTGAAAACAGTCACTATCTGCCTCCCAGAGGAAGCTACTCCTTGGCTTTTATCAACTACAGTAAACTCAATTTTAGAGAATATATTTGTTACAAGCATCAGAATTCTCTCCCTGGAATTATATTTTAAGGATCTATGTATCTCTATTTTTTGCAAAGGTACAACAAAAGAATATACCTTAAAAAAAAAAAAATTTCTGTGTGCTTAAACTTTATTTTTTATCTTCTAAATTTGACTGCCTGGATTCATATAAGATTGTTATAAACTGGAAGCTCTTTGAGGGCAATAGCTTTTAATCGTAGTCTTTTATACATAATTTTATTAAAGTATTTGCTTGGTAGTAGATAGGACATGGTAAGTTACTTACAACACGGTAAGTCAAAAAACAAAGTATCGCTTGATAATAAAACATTAAGTAAGCATCTATAGTCTCTTATAATTTTTTTATATGTATTTATATATTTAAACTGTAAAATTTAGAATATATAGATACACACACAAAAAAAGAAATAGTCCACCTAATTCCCATATAATTGCATCAGCCAGAGATAACTATTCTTAATATTCTGGGGGCTACAAAGTCATTATTTTTTCTAGACATACATCAATTCATTTTATTAAAATGAATCAACTTCTGCATACTATTTTGTCACAAGGTTTTTTTTCTTTTTTTTTTTTTTTGACATTTAGCAACATACTTTTCCATGGGTCTCTTTCCATTTATTAATTATCAGGTAGAATCCTAAAAATTATTTTTAATGAATGCACGCACTCCATTATGTAGGTGCATCAAATATTATTTACTCAGCATGTCCTATTTACTATTGGCTATTATGTCTTTTTTTAAAAAAAAGTTTTTTTTTTTTTTATTATGTTAGATTCAGTCATTTGTATTAGAAACAATGCTGAACTGGACATTCTCAGGTCTAAATTTTTGCATGCATTCATAATTATTTTCTAATTCTATAAAATGTAATTGTTGGATCAAAGGATTTTGTATTGCCAACTTAATATCCTGAAAGCTATGTCAATTTACTCTTCTGCCAGCAGTGGGCATACATATACCTTCAAAGCAAAGAGTCAAATAATAAATTCCACCCCCAAAAAAGGTAATTTGATTTTGCTAACTCCTATACAAATTTGTGGTACATAGTAACAATCACAGTAATATGAGCACAAAGATTTTTATCAGTTCAGTTGAAATGATGATGAAGATAGATTTAGCCTGCACTACTAATCAAATGTTGTTGTTAGGTGCCGTCGAGCCAGTTCCACCTCATAAGGACCCTATGCACAACAGAACGAAACACTGCCTGGTCCTGAGCCATCCTTACAATCGTTGTTATACTTGAGCTCATTGTTGCAGCCACTGTGTCAGTTCACCTCATTGAGGGTCTTCCTCTTTTCCACTGACCCTGTACTCTGCCAAGCATGATGTCCTTCTCCAGGGGCTGATCCCCCCTGACAACATGTCCAAAGTATATAAGACACAGCGTCACCATCCTTGCTTCTAAGGAGCATTCTGATTGTACTTCTTCTAAGACAGATTTGTTCTTTCTTTTGGCAGTCCATGGTGTGTTCAATACTCTTCGCCAGCGTCACAATTCAAAGGCGTCAATTCTTCTTCGGTCTTCCTTATTCATTGTCCAGCTTTCACATGCATAGGATGTGATTGAAAATATCATGGCTTGGGTCAGGCACACCTTAGTCTTCAAGGTGACATCTTTGCTCTTCAACACTTTAAAGAGGTCCTTTGCAGCAGATTTACCCATTGCAATGTGTCTTTTGATTTCTTGACTGCTGCTTCCATGGCTGTTAATTGTGGATCCAAGTAAAATGAAATCCTTCACAACTTCAATCTTTTCTCCATTTATCATGATGTTGCTCATTGATCCAGTTGTGAGTGTTTTTGTTTTCTTTATGTTGAGGTGCAATCCATACTGAGGCCTGTGGTCTTTGATCTTCATTAGTAAGTGCTTCAAGTCCTCTTCACTTTCAGCAAGCAAGGTTGTGTCATCTGCATAATGCAGGTTGTTAATAAGTCTTCCTCCAATCCTGATGCCCCGTTCTTCTTCATATAGTCCAGCTTCTTGGATTATTTGTTCAGCATACAGATTAAATAGGTATGGTGAAAGAATACAACCCTGACACACACCTTTCCTGACTTTAAACCAATCAGTATCCCCTTGTTCTGTCCAAACAACTGCCTCTTGATCTATGTAAAGGTTCCTCATGAGCACAATTAAGTGTTCTGGAAGTCCCATTCTTCGCAGTGTTATCCATAGTTTGTTATGATCCACAGAGTCGAATATCTTTGCATAGTCAATAAAACACAGGTAGACATCCTTTTGGTATTCTCTGCTTTCAGCCAGGATCCACCTGACATCAGCAATGATATCCCTGGTTCCACGTCCTCTTCTGAAACAGCCCTAATTTCTGGCAGTTCCCTGTTGATATACTACCACAGCCATTTTTTAATTATCTTCTGCAAAATTTTGCTTGCCTGTAATATTAATGATATTGTTTTATAATTTCCACATTCAGTTGGATCACCTTTCTTGGGAATAGGCATAAATGTAGGTCTCTTGCAGTCAGTTGGCCAGGAAGCTGTCTTCCATATTTCTTGGCATAGATGAGTTGAGCACCTCCAGCACTGTAGCTGTTAGTTGAAACATCTCAGTTGATATTCCACCAATTCCTGGAGCCTTGTTTTTTGCCAATGCCTTCAGAGCAGCTTGGACTTCTTCCTTCAGTACCATCGGTTCCTGATCATATGCCACCTCTTGAAATGGTTGAACATTGACTAATTCTTTTTGATATAACGTGTATTCTTTCCATCTTCTTTTGTTGCTTACTTCATAAAATAGTCTTCTAAAATTATAAATTTGGCCCTGGATCTGAGAATTGCTATAATCATAAGAACTGCATACTAATTATAAACATAAGAAAGATTACAGCATTTTACAGAACAAATTCCTGAGACATAGAACAGAGAGTTATTTACCAGATGACATAAGGATCATACCAAGAAGAGAAAATCACACTCAATCCTTCATTCACTAATTTGTTGGTTCTTTCTTTCAACATATATTGAGTATCCTCTGTTTTCATTATAATGTTCTATGTTCTATGGAAGTCCAAATCTAATAAGAAATTCAAATCTAGTTCTTATAATTGGCCACAGATTTTCCAGAGCAGTTCAAAATTCAGAAGCTTCCAATACTTGCCCAAAATGGTAACTAATGATTGAAAACAAAAATCAACAAAGCAAACAATTGATCAATCAATTGATTTATTGGACACCTATTATGCACCAAACCCAAAACCAAACCCATTGCCGTCGAGTTGATTCTGACTATAGGTTACAGTAGAACTGCCCCATAGGATTTCCAAGGAGCAACTGGTGGATTTGAACACCTGATTTTTTGATTAGCAGCCGAGCCCTTAACCACTGTGCCACCAGAGCTCCTCTATTATGCACAAGCACAATAAAAAAAATAATAAAATAAGATGGCCTCTGTCTGTCTGTAGCTTCAAAGACTTGACAATAAACTCACAAAAAAATTTAAATGGACATCTTCTTTGGTGAAATGTCTATTCAAATTCTGTTCCTGTTTTTTGACTGGATTGTTTGTCTTTTTGTTGTTGAGTTGTAGGAGCTGTTATATACTCTGGATATTAAACCTTTATGAGATATACAGCTACCAAATATTTTCTCCCGTTCTATAGATTGTCTCTTCACTTTCTTGATAAAATTCTTTGATGAACAAATGCTTTCAATTTTGACAAAGTCCAGTTCATCTATTTGGTCTTTTATTGCTTATGCTTTTTCTATGACATTGTTTTCAAAAATTAGGCCCAGAAGTATGACCTCTATGTTTTGTTTTACCCCTATGTTTTACGGTTTTTGTTTTTATATTTAGGTCATTGATCCTTTTTGAGTTAATTTCCATGTTTGATGTGAGGTATGAATCCACCTTCATTTGTTTACATGTGGAGATCCTGTTGCTTCAGTAAGAATTATTGAAGAGACTTCTTTCTGCCACTGAATGGACGTAGCACCTTTGTCAAAAATCAATAGACCATAAATGTGTGGGTTTATTTCTGGACTCTCAATTCTATTCCATTGGTCTATACGTCCATCATTATACTGGCACCAGAATGTTTTGATTACTGTAGGGTTATAGTATGTTTTGAAATCATGAAGTGCGAGTCCTCTTATTTTGTTCATCTTTTTCAAGATTACTTTGGCTTTTCAAGGCCTCTTGCAGTTCCATATAAATTTGAGGCTCAGGTTTGCCATTTCTGCAAAGAAGGCTGTTGGAATTTTGATAGAGATTGCATTAAATCTATAAATCACTTTGGGTAGTATTGATGTCTTAACAATATTAAGTCTTTCAATCCATGAACATGGGATGTCTTTCCTTTTATTTGAACCTTCTTTCAGTAATGTTTTACAGTTTTGAGTTAAACTTATTTGTAGGTATTTTATTCTTTTAAATGCTTTTGTAAATAGAATTGTTTTCTCAATTTCATTTTCAGATTGCTTATTGCTGCTGTGTAGAAACTGAATAGATATTTCACCAAAGAAGATATTCAAATGGCCAATAAGTACATGAAAAGATGCTCAACATCATTAGTCATTAGGGAAATGCACATCAAAACCACAATGAATTACCACTCCATACCCACTAGAATGCTATTATCAGAAAAATGGGAAACAGCAAGTGTTGGCTGGGATGTAGCAAAATTGGAACCCTCATTCATTGCTGGTGATATTGTAAAATGGTGTCGCTGCTGTGGAAAACACCTTGCTTTCTCCTAAGAAAGTTAAACATAGAATGACCATAAAAAAGCCAAAACCTAGTACCATATGACCCAGCAATTTCACTCATAAGTATATACCGAAAAGACTTCAATGCAGTGACTCAAACAGATACTTGTATAACAATATTTATTTCAGCACTATTCACAATAGCCAGATGATGGAAACAACACATGTGTTCATCAACAGATGAATGGAGATGTGGTATATTCATACCTGTTCTGCTGACATTGAGTCAATTCTGACTCAAAGCAACCCTATAGGACAGAGTAGAACTGCCCTGTAGAGTTTCCAACATTCCAAATCTTTATGAAAGCAAATTGCTACATCTTTCTCCCTCTGAGTGACTGGTGGGTTCAAACCGTTAGGTTAGAGTTAGGCAACTATAAAACCAAGTGTGAACTTTAGTGACGCTTTTGGGGAGTATTTTTAACATAAGTATTAAGAGCCAGCTGTAGCCTTAAATATTAAAAGGAGGGCAATTCTTCCCCTTTATAAATACACAGGTTACATGCAAATTGATGTATTATTTGGCATTATGTTATTATGGTTCCCAAATTGTGCATCTAACACTGGAGGACCTAAAGCCCTTGTTAAATATCCTAAGTTTGAAAATGTTCTGATAATTTGAAGAAAATATTTCAAAGTTTCTCTAAATGGTTCAGAAGCATTTACAACTTGAGAAAGACTGCATCTTTCTGAGAAGCACAAATTGTCTACTGTCTTTTTTTAATGAGAATTTAAGAATGTTTATTAAAAAAGAAATAAATTTTCCATTTCAGCTCATTTGGCTTCGTCTGCTATTAAATCCTACGTATACCCAGGAGTTGCACTGATGTATTTAAATATTGTTTCTGCGTTGAGATTGCCTAATGAGGCAATTAGTGGAACTCCTCAGATAGCTGGACCAAACGCTTTTCGGCAGGCAGAAGAGGTCCACTCAAGCAACAAAACAGAGTGCTTATGCTCCCTGCCCACTTCTATTTGACAGTGTGTCTTAGTAAAGGAGAGTGGTGATTTTGGAAAGCAGACAAAACCATGCACTTTGCTAAGGTGGCTAAAACAGGAATTGAGGCCATCATGTATGGAAACTATCTAAAAGGCAAAACATTAGAGATGAGAATTTTCTCGTTCTTTCTCTCCAAATTACTATCTTTGTGCCTTTTCTCTAATCCAAAGCTTTCCAAACTTCAGTGTTTCTAAAGCTGCCTCTTTTTTTTTTTAATTGGTGGTGGTGTTTGTTGTAGTCATTATTGATCAACGCTAAACTCAAAGATAATTTTAATGCATATTTAGGTGGCAGTGGTGGTTCAGTGGTAGAATTCTTACCTCCCATGTGGGAGACCTGGCTTCAATTCCCAGCCAATGCATCTCGTATGTAGCCACCACCCAACTGTCAGTGGAGGCTTGCATGTTGCTATGTTGCTGAACAGGTTTCACTGGAGTGTCCAGACTAAGATAGGCTAGAAAGAAAGGCCTGGTGATCTACTTCAGAAAAATCAGCCAGTGAAAACTATGGACCACAACCAGCCATCTGATCCCATTGGTCATGGGATTGCTGTGAGCTGGGGACCAACTCTGCGGCAGCTAGCAACAGCAAAAACATTTTATTTAAATTTATTTATAGCTTTTACTAATATTTGTTTTTAAGGGAAACTATATATCACTACCATATTTGGAGAGCAGAATCACTTGCCACAAACAGAAGATAACTATAAAAAGAAATGGCATGAGCAAAAAATAAAACTTTACTAAGTTCTGTTGCTATATCGTCTCCTATCAAAGCCTGGAGCTTGATATTCTCTCTTCGTTGCAGAGGGAGATTGGCAAGGGCTAGAGAGGCATTAAGGCCATTCCAGCACCAGACAGAGGCTTTCTCTTTGGCTTCACTACCAAAGATAGAAAGGGAATTGAAAAGTATGGTTAGTTATGTATATGTTTTTATCTAACAAACACATATCCAGCGTGCACCAGGCACCAGATATTGTTCTGAGTAATTTAAAACTATTCACCCATTTAATCTTCATAACAACCCTGTAAGGTATTACTATTATTATCCTTGTTTTATAGATGAGGAAAATGAGGCACAAAGAAATGAGGCAAAATTTATCGAAGGTCACACAGCTAAAAAGTGGCAGTGCCCTATTCAAACCCAGACATTTCCATTGCATTCTGGGCTCTCAGCACCTCCCCATGCTGCCTCTCCGAGGCTGTAACCCAGTGCTCTTTAAGGTCTTATTCACACATGACACCTAAAACCACCTGGCCCGCACTGGGGTGCACATCCCACATTGTGCATGTTGTTATGATGTCCTCAAATCCCACCTCCCTGGCAAAGCTTCCTCTATGCCCCAGCCCTTTATGATGACTTCTCCCACTGACGCACTAAAGTATTTACTGTTTCTCAAAGGTTATTTGCAGTTTTAATGTGTATTCTTTCTCCTCTGCTAGACTTTAAGTCCTTTAGAGGAAGAGAACATTTCATATCTGTTTGAATCAAACGTTGAACCTAATAGAAACTTTGTAAATGATTTAATGATAACCACTGTACCTATATATAGACCAGTGTTTCTAGAGAAGTAATGAGATATTTAGAAAACTATAAGAATAAATTTTTACAAAAAAAAAAAAAAATTACCGTTGAGTCGATTCCGTAAAAGAAAATGCAATTTCCAGAGAAGATAAAGGTGACAACAGAGGGTCATGGAATACACATAATAAGATATTGCCTCCCAAATATTTTGCATATGAGATAAAGTAATAAAGTACCTTTTATTTAGAACTGACTATCTAGCAAGCACTACTATGCTATTTTGGAAAAGAGAAAATGGGACATCAAGAAAGGGTAAATTGCCCAAGACTGTACAATCAGTGAGAGTCTAGATCGGAACTCTGTGCCACCTAAATTCAAAGACTACATTTCATAAGCATGTAATATTCACAAGGGAGGAGGGATCAACTGTGAATTTATCAATGAGAAAATCTAAAAGTGGCATCACGTATGCTTTTTTCCAGTAGGGTACATTTAATGAAATTATTTTAAAATAAATTGTGCATTGCAAAACCACTGAGGGAGGATTAAAGGTTGAACTGATTCAAAAAGGAGCAAAAGAGTTCGGATGGACTACAATATCCATGTCTTTTTCCCCTGACTTCCTCCAGACCCACGTTTACAATCAATCACGTAGATATCCTGTGACTCATATGACTACTCCTGGTTTATTGAAAAAGTCGTGTTGCTAAGAAGCAACAGAAATTCCTTTTTTTCTTTTGCTGCACCGTATCTATAAACCTATTCTACGAACCTCTCCCTCCCTATTCCTTGTTGAAACCTTGGGCAAGTCATATAGTTTTTCTCACCACTCTCAGATATTATTAAACAGTCTCAATTTTCAGATAATAAAAATTCCAACACAGTTCAATCTGAAAACTCCAAATTTCTATCCGATGTATATCACCCCTCCACCAGCTCGGGCCCGAGGTATGCCAGGGAGCCTGCCTTGAGAGAGAGGACATGAAAGATTCCATCCACCTGTACCTGTTGCCCACCTTGTTTTTCCACTGGTCCCTCTCTCATTATGCTACCTCTGACTCCCACAGGATTGGAACAGTGGGCAGGAGAGAGGTAAGGGGTTGAAAAAGTCTTATTTGACCTTTAGTGTCTGGTGATGAGGGGATGCCTTTTGGATTCTTTGCAAACCCTCCACCATTGCTGGGGATCTCCCACCTCAATTCTCTTGAGGTGGGTAATGCTTCCTTCAGTGAGCTGCTTATGGTTCCCCCTCAGCCCTTGGCTTCTAGAGGTTCCACACCCACACATATACCCCTTCCTATTTAGGGTCACCTTGTGCCTCCTAACAGTCCTCTTAATTTAAAAGCAAACATGGCAGACTGCCTTCCACAGGGTCCTCTTCTGGCCTATGGGACATACCATAGAGCTTTGAAAGGTTAGCAAGCCAACCACACTTTAACTTTCTTAGGCACTCCAGATGTGCACCTCCCAAATTGCAGAGGAGCATACTTATTAAACTCTCCAAATTGTTCTAGCGAAGTCCTCCTCATGTGACTTAAAGTGTGGACAGGGCACCTTCCCACTACCTCATAGGAGACACACAACAAACTGATGGCTCTCTGCAAAGACATCACCTCTCCAAACTCTGGATGAATTTGGAGCCCTGGACAGAATTCAACACCCGTTAATGATAAAAACTCTCAGCCAACTAGGACTAGAAGGGAGCTTCCTCAAACTTATAAAACACGTCTACAAAAAAAAATCCTAGCATAATATTTAATGGAGAATAACTGAATGCAAGACAAGGATGTCTGCTCCCACCACTCTTATATAACATGGCACTGGGATTCTTAGCCACTATGATAAAACAAGAAAAAGAAATGAAAGTCATACAGATTGGAAAGGAAGGGCTGAAACTGTCTTCATTTGCAGACAACACAGAATTTACCCCAAATTCCTAGAACCAATAAGTATATTTAGCAGAGGTGCAGAGAACAAGCTTAGCACACAAAAAGTTAATCATATTTCTACAGACCAGCAATGAACAATTGGAAACCAAAATTGAAAACACAATGCCATTTACAATCACTCCAACAAAAGTAACGTACTTGGGTATAAATCTAACAAAACATGCGCAAGATCTGTATGCTGAAAACCTCAAAATGGTAATGAAGGAAATCTAAGAGGACCTGGACAAGACATGTTCTCCTCATGGATTTGAAAACTCAACAAATTGATTTATAGGTTTGATGCAATTTCTGTCAAAATATTAGGAAGATTATTTCTAGACATCAAAAAAAAAAAAAAAAACCCATCTTGTCTAGTCAATTCCAACTCATAGCCACACCATAGGACAGAGTAGAACTACCCATAGAGTTTCCAAGGAGCAGATGGTGAATTTGAACTGCCAACCTTTTGCTTAGCAGACAATTTCTTAACCACTGTGCTACCAGGGCACCTTTTTAGGCCTAGAAAAGCTAATCCTAAAATTTATATGGAAAGGCAAAGGAACTAGAATAGACAGAACGATTTTGAAAAAGTAGAATAAAGTTGGAAGAATCATACTTCCTGATTTAAGGTGTGCACAGAAAACCCTGGTGGCGTAGTGGTTAAGTACTACAGCTGCTAACCAAAGAGGTCAGCAGTTCGAATCTGCCAGGCACTCCTTGGAAACTCTATGGAGCAGTTCTACTCTGTCCTATAGGGTCGCTATGAGTTGGAATCAGCTAGACGGTAGGGGGTTTGGTGTTTTTTTTTTTTTTTTTTTAACATATATCGCTACAGTAATCAAGACATGATATAAGCAGAGGGCTAGAAACATAGATCAATGGAACAGAATATAGAATCCAGAAATAAATCCTAACAAGTATAGTCAACCGATTTTTTTTACAATGGTGTAAGAGCAACTCGATGGAGAAAGGATAGTCTCTTCAACAAATGGGGCTGGAATGCTTTGACTTTATAGGCAAAAAAAGAAAAGAAAGGAAATGTCCTCAACGTAAACCTCACATCTAATACAAAAATGAACTCAAAACAATTCTTAGATTTAAATGTAAAACATACAGCTATAAAACTTTTAGATGAAAACATAGGAAAAAATCTTTATTACTTAGGGTTAGGTAAACAGTTCTTAGATGTGACATCAAAGGCACAATTTATAATAGCAAAAGTAACAAATTGAACTTAATCAGAATTTATAACTTTTGCTCTGTGTAAGCTCTGTGTAATCTCTTGGTAAGAGATTAAAAAGATAAACCAGAAACTAGGAAAAATATTTGCAAAATACATAGCTGACGAAAGACTCATATCTAGAATACATAGAGAACTCTATAAACTCAACTGTAAGAAAACAAATAATCCAACTAGAAAACGGATGAAAGACTTAAACAGACATTTCACCAAAGAAGATATACAGCTGGCAAATATGCACATGAAAAAATATTGATATCATTAGTCATCAGGGAAATGCGAATCAAAACCACAATGAGATACCACTGCACACATATTAGAACAGCTAAAATAAAAAATTCCGTCAATATCAAATGTTAGTAATAATGTAGAGAAACTGGATCTCTTATGCATTATTGATGGTAATGTAAAATGGTATGGCTACTCTGGAAAGAGTTTCATAGTTTCTGATAAGATAAACTTCCTTAAAATATACACTTACCATATGACTCAGCAGTCACACTCCTGGGTATTCAACGGAGAGAAATTAAAACTTCTCTTCCTACAAAAACCTATGCACATACATTCATAGTGGTTTTAATTTGTAATAGTGAAAACTAGAAACAAGTCAATTGTCCCTCAGTGGGCGAATGGATAGGCAAAGCATGGTACAACCACATAATAGAACACTACTCAGAAATAAAAAAAGAACCAACTGTTGATACACGCAACAAACTGGATATAGATCTAAAGGCAGGTATGCTGAGTGAAAAGGCCAATCTCTAAGAGCTGTATGCCATATGATTCCATTTTTATAATGATCTGAAAGAGACAAAGTTATACGATGGAGATCAGTGGTGACAGTGGTTGGAATTGGGAGGAAAGTGTGAGTATTAAAAAGTAATAAAGAATGAGTTTGTTGGTGATGATGGACAGTTCTTCATCTTGCTTATGTTGGTTACTCAAATCTACACACATGACAAAATGTCATAGAGCTATGCACCAAAGAAAGAGAGACAGAGATACAAAAAGAGACAGAGAGAATGGGAGGATGTGAAGAAGGCCTGTGTCTGAGTTAATAATATTGTACCAACATCAGTTTCTTGGTTTTGACAACTTACTATTGTTATGTAAGATATCACTTTGGGGTGATTCCATGTAAAGGGTACATAAGAATTCTGCATTATTTTTGTACATTCCGTGAATCTTAATTTCAAACTAAAAATGTATTAAGCACACACATACAACACAAACATCACGTCATTCCTTCTCTGTTGTGATGACCCCGCTTTGCAAACTGAATTAAGTCTATACTACTTAGCATGATATTCAAACCCTTAAAAAATGTCTTTCAAACCTTCATTTCCCATCCCATCTTCTGCCATTCGCCCTCCACTTCCCTCACATTCAAGGAGTACTGTTTCCCAAATAATGTGTTTTTCATGAGGCTGTATAATTTGGCACAAATTATTCCCTCTCTTTACTTCTCTTGACAAACTCTTCTGCATCCTTCACGTGTGTCAGGGAGAATCCACCTTCTCTCCCCACGTTCCTGCTTATGTCCAAAGAGAAGGAAAATACCTAGACAGTTTTGAGATGGCACAGCCACCTTTGTCTTCATTCCTGATTTTCTCCTCCTCAAAGGCAGAAGGAGAAGACAGTAGCTAATTGGAGTGGGAAGAGCCTAATATCCACAGGGCCTCCTACTGTTCATGGATGGGGTTATTTTGTCTCAAGTTAGACATTTTTTGGTATCTCTCAAAACAAAGACATCTCTTTTTTCTTCCCTTCGCCTCTCTTTCCACACATTTTGTATGGCAGGCAACATTTACTCCATTTGGATCAATTTTTTAGGCATAAGCCCAAACAGCCAGAAACCCAGAAAGAGGTGGTAGGATTTGGCAAGTGTGCCACACCCTGAATCTCCAACAGAGACTCAGGGAATGCCCTTCCTCTGTGAAGCCTTCCCAGGCCTCCCTCCACTACAGAGTCAGTCACCCTGCATTCTGTAACTCTACAAGACGACACCAATATCATGTCTACCACTGAACTGCAAACTAGAAGCAGGTGTCCTGGGTTTTTTTCACCTTTGTATTTACAGCTAGTAAGATAAAATACGGCATATAGGTACCTAAAAAGAGACTGGTCTAATTATCAGAAGATCTAACACAGGGCATTGTAAAAAGTCCTGGGTCAAGAATCACTTGCTGGAAAATGTCCTCAGATATGTATGTGATAGTTGATGTTATGTGTCGAACTAGCTAGGCTGTGATTCTCAGTAATTTGGCCAACATTATGTAATCATCCTCCGCTTTGATCTTATGTGAGCGGCCAGTCAGTTGGAAGGGAAGTGTCCTTGGGGGTGTGGCCTGCATCTAATACATATGGATATTCTGACAAAGCGAGCTGTCTCTCAATCCTGTATGCATCTCATCATCCTCTGACCTCTGGTTCTCAGGACATGAGAAACCAGCAGTTTGCCACCTGACCTGCCAATTTGGGGTCAGGAGAAGCCTTCAGCCTGTGGTCTGATCCACAGATTTGTGACTTGCCAGCATCCACAACTGTGTGAGTCATTTCCTTGAAATAAATCTATGTATATATAGGAGTCACTGGTTTTGCTCCTTTAGAGAACCCAGCCTACGACACATGTTTGCATATGTTAAGAAGGAAGGAAGAGAAGAGAAGGAGAGAACTTCTAAGGGTGTCCGAGATGGTGGTTATATCATAACCAGTTCTGACTCATGGAGACCCCATGTATGTCAGAGTAGAACTGTGAGCCGTAGGATTTTCTATGACTGATTTTTTGGAAGTGGATCACCAGACCTTTCTTCAAAGATGCTTCTGGGTGGACTCAAACCTCCAAACCTCCTTTTAAACCTCCTTTCATTTAGCAGCTAACCACATTAACAATTTACACCACCTGGGAACTCCTGGGTGTAGCACACAGGGGTAGAACTCGGCATAACCAGAAATAAAGTCAGGAAAAAAAAAAAAAAAGAAGCAGAGAAAAGTGTTCTATAACAGCTGATGAACACAGTCAGAGGCAGCTGAATTGGACCATAAAGTACTAACCTTTTTGCCTAGATAACTTCTTCAATGAGGATACAGAAGAGGAACCTTCAGCCCTCTTTTCTTTGTGTCTAGGATATTCTTTATCTTATTCTATAGTCTTGCCTTGTCTGCTACACTTTTATAGACACTAGGCTGTAAAGCAGTAGACACGACATCACTAATGGCACATGAGGCTGAATTCAAGCCTGGCTGATTTTGCTTCCACCATCTGCAGACAGATCTGTCTTCAGTAGGGCAGCCAGCACGCACTCATTTTCTAATGTACCACTAAGATTTCTTTGGAATCAAGCCGTCCACTGTTAAAATTTCTTTTCTTTTCTTGAAACAGTCTAGCCAGCTAACATTGAATTTATGGCTTTGCATAATTCCCTGAGAATAGGTGGAATGAAAAATCGTACCCATGTTGTCAACAAATTCCAAGAATAACGGTCCTGTCTATCCATCCATACAAGGAAGTTTACATGCCATAAACATATGGATGAAAACAGTAATTCATGAGAATCAGAAGAAGGTGTTTTTTTAAAGTGTGGGAAAAACACAGTAAATTTAAAAACCTACTAAAAAAAAGTAGGATATAATCTTCCTGATGCATAATTTTGCACCTTATTCCTCACTCATGTGAAATATATTTGAAACACCCAATGCAAAACATACACTGTTTAAACTTGCACAAGGCAAAAAATGAGTGTTAGCCTCATAAGAAGAGTGTAGAACTTAATGTATTAGTATCAATAGAAGGACACACTACTTGTGTATCTATTTCTGTATTTTTTCATACTTCTATGCCTGTTTAGTTTTCTAATAGTGTTTATCCACATAAACGCCTTTGTACAAAAATTTCTCTACAAGAAAATTTTTTAAGGAAAAAGTTCCTGCCCGCCTTCTTTACCTTTTAGCTAATGCATGTATGTGACAAGAAGTTAGAGCTTGAGAAATCTTCCTAATATAAACAGATATTACCTTTTCAACTGAACCTTCACACCCCTAAAGAGTCTGGTACTAAGACCTTCACAGAGTTTCATACTAATAATTTTCTGTGCAGGAACATTTGTAAAAATTGAACACTTTGATCAAAGATTCTATACAAGAAATCTGATCAAAAGGGGGGAAATACAGAAGAGAATTTTGAATTCTCATGGACTCCAGGCTTTCTGGAGCTGTGGGGGGTGGATTAACCCCTGAAACTATTGCCTGAAATAATCTTTAAACCTTATACCAGATATACCCCCAGAAGTATTCTTAAAACCAAACAATATAGCTTAATGAGTAAAAAATGTCTGCCGTGAGCATTATGCTCTTTTAAGAAGTATCTATATGAGATCCTATTGATAACAGCAACTTGAAAGATGAGATAGGAACTTTAGGTGGAAGTGAATTTATGTTAATGGAGAAGGAACAACTCAGAAAAGAAAGGTAAGAATGGTTGCCCAACAAGACGAATGTAATCAATGTCGCTGAATTGAGTTTTTCTTGAAAATATAACTCAGAGATTGATAAACACCTTAAAAATTAAACCATGCTTTCTTTAGATTAAAAAAAATCATTTTATTGCTCCTAATTCAAAACCATTAAAATAGTGCATAGTCATTAACAACCTGCAATAGACAAATGACACAATCTTCCTTGTTGAAACTGAAGAGAACTCGAAGCACTTACTGATGAAGATCAAAGACCACCACCTTCAATAGGGATTACACCTCAATATAAAGAAAACACAAATCCTCACAACTGAACCAATAAGCAGCATCATGACATTGGAGAAGAGATTGAAGTCCTCAAGGATTTCATTTTACTTGGATCCACAATCAACATCCATAGAAGCAGCAGTCAAGAAATTAAACAACACATTGCATTTTATTGCATTAGGCAAATCTGCTGCAAAAGACCTCTTTAAAGTGTTCAAAAGCAAAGATATCACCTTGAGGACTAAGCTGCACCTGACCCAAACCATGGTGTTTTCAATTGCCTCATACTTGCGAAAGCTGGACAATGAATAAGGAAGACTGAAGAAGAATCCATGCATTTGAATTAAGATGTTGGCAAAGAATATTGAATATAACATGGACTCCAGGAGAATGAACAAATTTGTCTTGGAAGAGTAACAGCCAGTATGCTCCTTAGAAGTGAGGTTGGAGATACTTAATCTCACATACTTTGGACATGTTATCAGGAGGTACCAGTCCCTAGAGAAGGACATCATGCTTGGTAAAGTAGAGGGTCATCGAAAAAGACAAACACCTTGAACGAAATTGATTGATACACGGTGGCTGTACCAATGGGCTCAAACAGAGCAATGATTGTAAAGATGGTGCAGGACCAGACAGTGTTCGTTCTGTTGTGCATGGAGTCACTATGAGTCAGAATCGACTCAATGGCACCTAACAACGAAGTCATTAAATGTTACTTGTGCTTAATAACAATGTGCATACTCAGCGATTCCTCGTGCTCTGAGCTCTGAAACGTAGGTATAGCAATTACTTTTGACCCCACTTAACGGAAGGAGAACCTAAAGAGGAGGAGCGCTTACTGGAGCTGTCACCTGAAGAGTCTTTGGTAGATTCCGGAAGGAGATGGAGACCTTCCATTCCCAAGACATGCTGCCCCCCAGTTCATCCTACTCCTCCATGGGCTGGGGAGATAACAGCTATTGGGCAATACTAAATAAAATCATAATTAATGCATTTATTTACAAGGCATTTTTCCTCCATTGGCATTCAAAGTATCTGTCTTGAAGCACAGCAGTAAAACAATTAAACTTTATTGAGCTGTCTAATGTCATCCAGTACGGGTGTTGGCGCATTATAAGGTCTCGCTCAGGGTTCTCTGTAGAAGACACACGTTTTCACTATAACTACCGTTGATTATGTATCTCTAATTTCTTTCCATAGCTTCCATAAAAGAGAATATTGAGGGGAGAAAGGTCTCTTTCAAACAGGGGGTCTGACTCTCGGCAATTGGAGATTTGCTTGGCAATTGGAGATTTTGTGTACAATCTCTTACAGCAAAAGGTAAGACATGCAGAAGCAATGACTTGGGAAAAAAAAAAAACCTAGAGAGCAGCAGGAAGCCCTCTCTGCCCAATTACAAGGTGATCCTGGTTCATTTTTACAGTTTGTTTGTTTGTTTCTTTTTTTTTATCACATATGTTTCCAAACACAGCCATGATGTCCTGTGGGGCTACCATTGTAAAAAGCCATAGCTTCTGATTTAAGGAGCTTCAAAAACAGCTCTCAGCTTCTTCAGTCTGAATGAGAGCAGCCAAGAAATGGCACATTTATTCTCTTTGAAAAATAGAAAGATGTCAAAAGCAAAGTTCACGGCAAAATTAGGCTGATTTGTTTTGTGCTTCTGTGATGCTGGTGGTAGAAGTAAACAAGGAGAAAAAAAAAACAGCCACAGTGGTTTGTTTAATAAGCAAAAACTGCTATTAAAATGAATTTTGTACTTAAAAACTTATCCTGACAGGAAGAATTATCAATTATACAAGCTTTGGGGAAAGGAGAAAAAAGAAACCCAAGCTTGATATCCACAGACAGCCGTTTTCCCCCTAGTCAGCATACAATCCAGGAATCATGTCTGAAAGAAAGACAACCTCATTAGTTTGATACAAATGACCTGTGGTTCTCAGAGACGCTCTGCGCTGGTTGTGACAGACACTAAGCAGTAATCCTACAGTTAGACTGTCCGTAGTAAAAGCAGCTTCAGCTGATAGTGACTAAATGGGTGGGGTGGGGGGGTGGCCCAAGATGGAAAACTTTCAGGAGGTTTCCAGGTGAGATCCTCCAGAAAGTGCCACCCAGGGAGAGCAACTGAGGCTCTGACCGAGACGGGCTCTGTGGGAGGAACTTCCCTCTTCTCGAGCAGCGCCATTTTAAACTCTGCATCCTAGTGAGGGCTGTGTTGCCCCGACCTCGTGTATTTCTCAGGGTGCAGCATCAGCTCATTTATAGAGCCCTGTGCCACCCAGTGTTAGTCTTGATTTGAATATGTGGGGCCTAGTGAAGGGGGTCCTGCTCTCATCCCCACCAAAGGAACCCTGTGAGCTCTATCTCCGCTGCTTGTGACTGATGGAGCATTTCCCCATTTATGAAGGGATCGGAGTTCAAAATCAATTCTGGAAATTGGGTGGAAAATACAGGTCCCATTTCCAAATAAAACACGTTCTTCTACACTGAAATGGTCTAATGTACGCTGAAATCCTGAGGGTTTTGTTGTGTGTGTGTTTGTTTCATGGCCATTCCTGATAAGAGGGAATGGGAAGAGAAATCTACACAGAGAATGCTGGATCTCTGTTCTCAAGTGGAGGCACTATTACCCATGCGAACCAAGCAGGCTTTTGAAATTCCTATTCCTGTTATTTTTCCATGGATATTAAATCGGCCAGAATATCTGGAAAAATTTTTTTGCTCACTCTGCATCAATAAATACAGTAATTTTAAAGGAGCATGAATTCTTCCTGGAAATGCTGATTCCGTCTTCCTGTTTCTCAAATGCACCAAGCTCTCCCACATCACAAAGCCATTCCACATGTTCTTGCTTCTGCCTGGCACATTCTTCCGTCCTCGACTTTGTCCAATTAACTTTTGCTCTTCCAGCAGATCCCTACCCAGTAATCATTTCTTCAGGGAAGCCTTCCCTCATGGTGCCTTATCCTATGTCCTCTTAGCAGCAGATACTGCTTCTTGGTACCATTGATCACAGGTATAATTTTTTCTGAGTCATCCTTTGACTAATGTTTCCAACAATACATGGAAACTTAAACATAATGAATGCGTCTATGTAACTGATTGCACACTTGGCCAATTTTTAATCAGTCAGCTAGAGGAATACAAATCAATAAATCCACAGATTACTTTTTAACTAAGAGTGTCAGCCCTCTCCCCATTTTATTTCTCATCAATGTACAAGTTAAAGAAAGGAACAGACACGTGTTTCCTTTCTCTGTCCCTAGTCCACTGTGTCAGTTCTCCTAAGGAACACTGAAATTGTCACCAGCAACAAAAGTAGAAAGATAGAATCCTCAGACTTGGGGTAGGAAGTGAACATCAACAGGCAGATGAAAGGCAGTGTAACCAAAGATAACTCCCAAGATTTTAGACAGTGGCATTTGATAGCAGAGAGTGGAAGGAAACTCAGCACTTTAGTTTTACTTTCTCTAGTTCTGCTCTTCAGATAAGTGCCTGAATGACCTAGAGCCCTCTGTTTATCTTCCTGGCATGCAGATAAATAGACAGACAAACAAGAAGACAGAAAGTAGACAGACAGACTGAAAGATAAGTTGTCCCAGATCTTTGTGTGCTTTATGCAGGTTTGTCCAAGAATAAGGAGCCCTGATGGTGCAGTGGTTAAGCACTCGGCTGCTAAACGAAAGGTCAGTGGTGTTTCGAATCCTCCAGCTACTCCGTGGGAGAAAGATGTAGCAATCTGCTTCCCTAAAGATCACAGCCTTGGAAACCCTACGGGGAAGTTCTACTCTGTCCCATAGGGTTGCTATGAGTCAGAGCCAACTTGATAGAAACAGGTTTGGCTTTTTGTCCCAGAGTATAACCGATGTAGCCTGAATTTTCAAATATTGTGGCTATAGCCCCTTATAGTGCCTACTTCTTCTCTGTTAGCTTGACTAATCCATTTCCTCTCACCATAGAATCGGTCTTTAGACACACCGATATCTGATGTTCCCGCCATCTACTCACCTGGGGCCAACAAATTGCTTTCCTGAGTACAATTCTTTGTCCAACCGTTACAAAGCCAGAAACTGATAGAGCAACATTAGCCTGCCAAAATGAGATGGGAGGTATTCCATAGACCACTCAGGTGGTCTACGTGGAACTTGTTGAGAAGCTAAGATGATAGCAGACCTGTTCTGAGATTGGAGCTGCAAACCGCAAAGTACTGCAGAGTCTGACCAGAGCTCCAGTTTGCAAAAGGTTTTCCATGAGAAGCAAACCCATCCCATTTGTGGCTTTTGCTAGTTTTGCACTATCAAGAAATGTATTTTTAAAAAACCTTTTCTGTAAAGCTAGCAAAAGCCACAAATTCGATACCCTTGGTTTACTTGCAAAACATGATGCCCAACTCCAGTTAGGCTTGGTACTGCATTAGCTAATGTAATAGAACTTCTTCCAAGAAGTTCCCAGGTCAACCCATTTAACCTCCACATTTCAAACACACTTTGACCTGAGACTTCAACTAAACATTCCAAAACGCTGAATGTTTTGGTACCCACAACCCCACACTCCTGATAAGCCCTCATGAAAATCATGGGTCTGACCTGACAGGTGATTCCATCAATGCTATAGAGGCAAGTTCATATCATAAGAACAAGAGATAATTCAGGCTAGAATCATTCATTCAGCTGTGACATGGATAAAAGGGACTCATAGAGGGAACTCAAAGAAGAAATCTTACATCTGAAAATATTTGAAGGATTTTAAATTGGGTGAGGGGGCAGTTGTCAATCTCGTTTATAAGAAAACCTGCAATAAGCCTAGCAGGGAGTTCTTTTGAGTGTTCATCCTTACTATTGGTCTCCTACAGTCACTTTTTCTGTCTGAAAATGGGATTCTATTAGATTTCCCAAGACTCTTCTAGCCCTCTTTTCCATGGAGATTGGTGCTGGCATGGGGTTATTAAATGATGACAACACTATACTCTGTAGGAAACCCTGGTGACATAGTGGTTAAGTGCTAGGGCTGCTAACCAAAAGGTCAGCGGTTTGAATCTACCAGAAGCTCCTTGGAAACTCTATGGGGCAGTTCCATTCTATCCTATAGGGTCGCTATGAGTTGCAATCGACTCAATTGCAACAAGTTTGTTTGGTTTTTGGTATACTCTGTAGCATTTGGGGTTGACTACGTTTGTGGGGTAGGTAGAACTATTCCCATTTTCTTGTATCTAATCTGTGAAATCTAAGTTGAATTATTTGATATGAAAGTTGAAGATATTATCATTTTTAGTAGTATAACATAATTGAGAACATATAAGAAATATCTGAGAATCTCCTAACCTTTCCCTATTGACTCTGTTACTTGTGATCCTATGATTAAAAAAATCGTAGAAAGAGTAATAGTAGAAGAATTTTTAAAATACCTCTCCTTTATCTTCTAACATATCATTAAGCTTTGGATTCACAGAAGCAAAATGGCCTTAGATGATGAAGATACAGATTATGAACTGAGGACTACATAATTAAACATGTAAGATATCAAGGTAAAGTACCAGAATACATAAAGAGGATAATTTCTTTAGTCAGCAAATGGGCAATAACAGGAAAAGAATTTTTGTCTTGGGATAGTGAGCAGTTGTATAAACATATGATGCAAAGGCTTTTTCAAATAGACATAACATTGCCATATGTTCCATCCAAAAACTGCAGAGGGACTTGGGAAAATCAGAATGATTTAAGATCATCTATACACATCTCTGCCACCACTTGGTTAGCTGAGCCTAAGCAGCTAAAAGTAAGGAGTGCGGTTAAGTAGGGACACGTTGAGAGATCAGAGTGTGCCCCAGAGATTGTTGTGTTGAGATAAAGCAAGCCATCAAGCATCACCGACAAACTGCTGCTTCCCTTGAGATATGGAAGAGCATGTTGCACTACGTCGGGTCGCTCAGCTCTACAAGGCTCGTGGAATGTGCTCCCCAGTTCTGGAAGAAGCTGTTTAACATGGCAATAGAGGTTTAGACTGTGGTGAGCATACGGATTTGCCCCTCCTCAGTAGTTAGTTATGAGGAAAAGACAGTGCTGCCAGAGTGTCAAAAGACCAGTAAAGTAAATAGATTCTTGTACATAAAGGGGAGGCAGTCTATTAAGCACACACAATGGAAACCACAGCACCTCAATGCCAGGGGCAGACTGTGTCTGCACAATATCCCAACAACCAATCAAAGGGTGAAAAATTCAATATACACAAATGTTTTGTTTACATAACCTAACCAGTGCATTTGCTTTTTCTAACTGCAGCGACAAACTATTTTAGCATCATGTCGGCTCAGCCACCATGTAAAAATTTGGCACCTGGGGATGGGCTGTTGGATGTTGGTGGCAGGGAGCAGCACTTTCCATTTCACAGACTGAGTAGTTAAAAATGAGATTGATGGGGGAGGCAAATGACCACATCACCAGCAGTGTGGCTTCCGGTGGCCAGTCTTCTCCACAGAGGTGGCTACCTTCATCTTGACATGGTTCAATTAACCTGTAAGATGGCCAGCAGTGGTCCTTCTTAAAGTTGTTTCTCTGCTACTCAGAGTATCAGATCCATTAATATCCAGATATTTTTTATTGCCTAATCTTTTATTAATGAGAACAAGGTGGAGACTTTTCCTGGCCAGAATTAATCAGATTGCCCTTAAAACTTCCATATACCTGGTCATTATTTAAACATTCACTTCAATTTGCCTCTATTGTTATCTACAGGCTCTTTTCTCAAGAACAAAAACAAAACCGATATCATTTCAGACCATTCAACTATAAGAACACAACACTATAATGAGTGGAACAAAGCTGCACAAAATCATGTCCCTGAAATGTTCATTCATTCATTCATGCATTTTCCTGCTTCTTTTTCATTCTGCATGGAATTTAACAGGATTCTTTCAAATTTGAAGTCATTTTCAGTGTGGCGAGTTTCACAATTCTTTCTTCTATATTGCTTCCCCTGCATTCTCTCAATAATTCTATTTTTTCCTGGAAGTCCTACTCAAAGAATGGTGAAACTTCTAGATCTCCCTTTTCCATCCCTGAAGTTTCAAACTTTCTATCACTTTTTTTATTGCAATAATATTTTTATTAATAGACTATTTTTATAACTGGTTCAGATTAACAAAAGAATTGAATGGAGATAGTGTAAAGAGTTCCCATATACCCACACCCAAACGCATTGTTCCCCCTAGTATTAACAGTGCATTGCTGTGGTACATTTGTTACAATTGATGAACCAATATTGATACATTACTATTAACTAAAGTACATAGTTTATATTAGGGTTTATTCTTTGTATCTACAATTCTAAGGGTTTTGAAATCTTTGACAGCTTCAATGTTTTCTCCATCTATCATGATGTTGCTTATTGGTCTAGTTGTGAGGATTTTTGTTTTCTTAATGTTGAGGTGTCCTCCATCCTGAAGGCTGTGGTCTTTGATCTTCATCAGTAAGTGTTTCAGGTCCTCTTCACTTTCAGCAAGCAAGTTTGTTTCATCTGCGTATCGCAGGTTGTTGATAAATCTTCCTCGAATCCTGATGCCCCGTTCTTTGTATAGTCCAGCTTCTTGGATTATTTGCTCAGCATACAGATTGAATAATCATGGTGAAAAGTCACAATCCTAATGCATGCGCTTCTTGATTTTAAACCATGCAATAGCACATTGTTCTGTTTGAACGACTGTTTCTCAGTCTACGAACAAGTTTCTCTTGAGCACAATTAAGTGTTTGGGAATTTCCATTCTCCACAATGTTATCCACAATTTGTTATGATCCACACAGTCAAATGCCTTTGCATAGTCAATAAAACACAGCTAAGCATCTTTCTGGTATTCTCTGCTTTCAGCCAAGATCCACCTGACATCAGCGATGATATCCCTCGTTCTACATCCTCTTCTGAATCCAGCTTGAATTTCTGTCAGTTCCCTGTTTATGTACTGTGACAACTGCTTTTGAATGATCTTCAGCAAAATTTTACTTGTGTGTGATATTACTGATATCACGCTACAGTTTCTGCATTCTATTGGATCACCTTTCTTTGAAATGGTACAGATATGGATCTCTTCCAATTGGTTGGCCAGGTAGCTGTCTTTAAAATTTCTTGGCGTAGACAAGTGACTGCTTCCAGTGCCGCATCTTTTGTTGAAACATCTCAGCTGGCACTCAGTCAGTTCCTGGAGCCTTATTTATCGTTGTTGTCTTCAGTGCAGCTTGGACTTCTTCCTTCAGTATCATTGGTTCTTGATCATATGCTCCTTCCTAAAATGGTTGAATGTCAACAAGTTCTTTTTGGTACAGTGACTCTGTGTATTCCTTCCATCTTCTTTTAATGCTTCCTGTTGGCAATGGGCTTGGTTTTGTTTTGTTTTTTAGTGTTGTTCAATATTTTCGCCATAGAAACCTTCAGTATTGCAACTTGAGGTTTGAATTTTTTCTTCAGTTCTTTCAGCTTGAGAAATATCTAGTGTGTTCTTCCATTTTGATTTTCTAAATCTACGTCTGTGCACATTTTATTATAATACCTTTTTTGTTTTCTCGAGCCGCCCTTTGAAATCTTCTGTTCAGCTCTTTTTTATTTTTTCCATTCATATTATCAAACTTTTTTTAATATTTATTGTGCTTTAAGTGAAAGTTTACAGATCAAGTCAGTCTCTCATGAAAAAACTTATACACACCTTGCTGCATACTCCCAATTGCTCTCCCCCTAATGAGACTGCCCACTCCCTCCCTCTACTCTCTATTTTCGTGTCCATTCAGCCAGCTTCTAACCCCCTCTACCCTCTCATCTCCCCTCCAGACAGGAGATGCCAACATAGTCTCAAGTGTCCACCTCATCCAAGAAGCTCACTCCTCACCAGCATCCCTCTCCAACCCACTGTCCAGTCCAACCCCTATCTGAAGAGTTGGCTTTGGGGATGGTTCCTGTCCTGGGCTAACAGAAGGCCTGGGGGCCATGACCACCGGGGTCCTTCTAGTCTCAGTCAGACCATTAAGTCTGGTCTTTTTATGAGAATTTGAGGTCTGTATTTTATTTCTTTTTTTTTATCCCACTGCTCTCCTGCTCCCTCAGGGGTTCTCTGTTGTGTTCCCTGTCAGGGTAGTCATTAGTCATAGCTGGGCACTCTCTAGTTCTTCTGGTCGCAGGCTGGTGTAGTCTCTTGCTCACGTGGCCCTTTCTGTCTCTTGGGCTCATAATTACCTTGTGTCTTTGGTATTTTCATTCTCCTTTGCTCCAGGTGGGTTGAGACCTATTGATGCATCTTAGATGGCCCCTTGCTAGCGTTTAAGACCCCAGATGCCACTCTCCAAAGTGGGATGCAGAATGTTTTCTTAATAGATTTTATTATACCAATGGACTTACATGTCCCCTGAAACCATGGTCCCCAGACCCCTGCCCCTCCTACGGTGGCCTTCGAAGCATTCAGTTTCTTCAGGAAACTTCTTTGCGTTTGGTTTAGTCCAGCTGTGCTGACTTTGCCTGTGTTGTGTGTTGTGTTTCCTTTCACCTAAAATAGTTCTTATCTACTATCCAATTAGTGAATGCCCCTCTCCCACCTTCCCTCCCTCTCCCCTCTCGTAAACATCAAAGAATATTTTCTTTCCTGTTTAAGCTATTTCTCGAGTTCTTATAATAGTGGTCTTATACAATATTGGTCCTTTTGCAACTGACTAATTTCACTCAGCATAATGCCTTCCATGTTATGAAATGTTTCACAGATTCATCACTATTCTTTATCGATGCGTAGTATTCCATTGTGTGAATAGACCATAGTTTATTTATCCATTGATTCATTGATGGGCACCTTGGTTGTTTCCATCTTCTTGCTATTGTGAAGAGTGCTGTAGTGAACATGGATGTGCACATTTCTGTTTATGTGAAGGTTCTTATTTCTCTAGGATATATTCCAAGGAGTGGGATTGCTGGATCGTATGGTAGTTCTATTTATAGCTTTTTAAGGAAGTGCCAAATCAATTTCCAAAGTGGTTGTACCATTTTACATTCCCACCAGCAGCATATAAGTGTTCCAGTCTCTCTACAACCTCTCCAACATTTATTATTTTGTGTTTTTTGAATTTAATGCCAGCCTTGTTGGAGTAAGATGAAATCTCATCGTAGTTTTGATTTGCATTTCTCTAATGGCTAATGATCGTGAGCATTTCCTCATGTATCTGTTAGCCGCCCGAATGTCTTCTTAAGTGAAGCACTTGTTCACATCTTTTGCCCATTTTTTAATTGGCTTATTAGGCTTTTCATAGCTGAGTTTTTGTAGAATCATGTAGATTTTAGAAATCAGGAGCTGATCGGAAATGTCATAGCTGAAAACTTTTTCCCAGTCTGTAGGTAATCTTTTTACTCTTTTGGTGAAGTCTTTGGATGAGCATTGGTGTTTGATTTTTAAGAGTTCCCAGTTACCTGTTTCTCTTCAGCATTTTTAGTAGTGTTTTGTATTCTGTTTATGCCATGTATCAGGGCTTCTAATGTCTGTATTTTTTCTTCCATGATCTTTATCATTTCAGACTTTATGTTTAGGTCTTTGATCCGCTTTGAGTTAGTTTTTGAGCATGGTGTGAGGTATGAGTCTTGTTTCATTTTTTTGCAGATGGATACCCAGTTATGCCAGCACCATTCGTTAAATAGACTGTCTTTTCCCCATTTAACTGTTTTGGGGCCTTTGTCAAGTATCATCTGCTCATATGTGGGTGGATTTATGCCTGGATTCTCAATTCTGTTCCATTGGTCTATGTATCTGTTGTTGTACCAGTACCAGGCTGTTTTGACTACTGTGGCGGTATAATAGGTTCTAAAATCAGGTAAAGTAAGGCCTCCCAGTTTGTTCTTTTTCAGTAATGCTTTACTTATCCGGGGCCTCTTTCCCTTCCACATGAAGTTGATGATTTGTTTTTCCACCTCATTAAAAAATGTTGTTGGAATTTGGATGGGAATTGCATTCTATCTATAGATCACTTTTGGTAGAATAGACATTTTTACAATGTTAAGTCTTCCTATCCACGAGCAAGGTACATTTTTCCACGTATATTGGTCTCTTTTTGTTTTTTGCAGAAGTGTTTTGAAGTTTTCTTTGTGAAAGTCTTTTACATCTCTGGTAAGATTTATTCCTAAGTATTTTATCTTCTTGGGGGCTACTGTAAATGGTATTGATTTAGTGATTACCTCTTCGATGTTCTTTTTATTGGTGTAGCGGAATCCAAATGATTTTTGTATGTTAATCTTGTATCCTGATACACTACTGAACTCATCTATTAGTTTCAGTAGTTTCCTTGAGGATTCCTTAGGGTTTTCTGTGTATAAGATCACGTCATCTGCAAATACAGATACTTTTACTTCTTCCTTGCCAATCTGGATGTACTTTATTTCTTTATCTAACCTAATTGCTCTGGCTAGGACCTCCAGCACAATGTTGAATAAGAGTACAGATAAAGGGCACCCTTTTCAGGTTCCCGAGCTCAAGGGGAATGCTTTCTGGCTCTCTCCATTTAGGAAGATGTTTGCCGTTGGCTTCGTATAAATGCCCTTTATTATGTTGAGGAATTTTCCTTCTGTACCTATTTTGCTGAGAGTTTTTCTCAGGAACTTTGACAAATGGCTTTTCTGCATCAATTGTTAAGGTCATGTGGTTCTTGTCATTTGTTTTATTCATAGGATGGATTACATTAATTGTTTTTCTAATGTTGAACCATCCCTGCATATCTGGTATGAATCCTACTGGGTCATGGTGAATTATTTTTTTGATATGTTGTTGAACTCGATTGGCTAGAATTTTGTTGCAGATTTTTGCATCTAAGTTCATGAGGGATATAGGTCTGTAATTTTCTTTTTTTGTGGTGTCTTTACCTGGTTTTGGTATCAGGGATATGCTGGCTTCATAGGATGAGCTTGGGAGTATTCAGACCTTTTCTATGCTCTGAAATACCTTTAGTAGAATGATGTTACCTCTTCTCTGAAAGTTTGGTAGAATTCTGCAGTGAAGCTGTCAGGGCCAGGGCTTTTTTTTGTTGGGAGTTTTTTGATTCCCTTTTAAATATCTTCTTTTATTATGGGTCTATTTTGTTGTTCTACCTCTGTTTGTGTTAGTTTAGGTAGGTTGTGTGTTTCTAGGAATTCATCCATTTTTTCTAGGTTTTCAAGTTTGTTAGAGCACAATTTTTCATAGTAATCTGATATGATTCTTCTAATTTCAGTTGGGTCTGTTGTAGTATCGCCCATCTCATTTGTTATTTGGGTTATTTGCTTCCTCCCCTGTTTTTCTTTTGTCAGTTAGGCCAATGATTTATCACTTTCGTTGCTTTTTTCAAAGAACCAGCTTTTGGTCTTGTTAAATCTTTTGGTTGTTTTTCTGTTTTCTATTTCATTTAGTTCTGCTGTAATTTTTATTATTTATTTTCTTCTGGTGCCTGAGGGTTTCTTTTGCTGCTCTCTTTCTATTTGTTCAAGTTGTAGGGGTAATTCTTTGATTTTGCCACTTTCTTCTTTTCGGTTGTGTGCATTTATTGTTATAAATTGGCCTCTGAGCACTGCTTTCGCTCTGTCCCAAAGGTTCTGTTAGGAAGTGTTTTCATTTTCATTGGACTTTATGAATTTCTTAATTCTATCCTTCATATCTTCTATAACCCAGTCATTTTTGAGCAGGGTATTGTTCAGTTTCTGAGTGTTTGTTTTCTTTTCCCTGCTTTTTATGTTATTCGTTTCTACTTTTATGGCCTTATGGTCAGAGAAGATGCTTTGTAATATTTCAATGTTTTGGATTCTGCTAAGGCTTGCTTTATGACCTAGTATGTGGTCTATTCTAGAGAATGTTCCATGTGCACTAGAAAAGAAAGTATACTTGGCTGCTGTTGGGTGGAGTGTTCTGTATATGTCTATGAGGTCAAGTTCATTGACTGTAGTATTTAAATCTTCCATGTCTTTATTGAGCTTCTTTCTGGCTGCCCTGTCCTTCACCAAAAGTGGTGTGTTGAAGTCTCCTACTATTATTTTGGAGCTGTCTATCTCACTTTTCAATGATGATAGAGTTTGTTTTGTGAATCTTGCAGCCCTGTCATTGGGTGCATAAATATTTAATATGGTTATATCTTCTTGGTATATTGTCCCTTTAATCATTATATAGTGTCCTCCCTTATCCTTTCTGATGGATTTAACTTTAAAGTCTATTTTGTCAGAAATTAATATTGCCACTCCTGCTCTTTTTTGATTGTTGTTTGCTTCATATAATTTTTTCCATCCTTTGAGTTTTAATTTGTTTGTGTCTCTAAGTCTAAGATGTGTCTCTTGTAGGCAGCATATAGACAGATCGTGTTTTTAACCCATTTTGCCACTCTCTGTCTCTTTATTGGTGCATTTAGTCCATTGACATTCAGGGTAATTATGGATAGGTATGAAAAAAAAATTTTTTTTTTTAATGAATTTAGTGCTATCATTTTGATGTCTTTTTTGTGTGTTGTTTACAGTTTCTTTTTCCCACTTAATTTAATGTGCTGAATATATTACCTATATATATTATCCTTTCCTCATATTTGTTGTTGTTGATTTTGTTTCTGCTAAGTCTCTTTTTTCTTGTATTTTATTTTGATGTGTAGCATAGTTTGTCTCCTTTGTGGTTACCTTATTATTTATCCCTATTTTTCTAAATTTAAACCTAACTTTTATTTCTTTGTATTGCCTTGTCTTCCTCTTCGTATGAAAGATCTATGACTACGTCTCTTAGTCCCTCTTTATTGTATTAATGTTGTCTTCTTTTGCATGATAACATCACTGTTTTCCTGTTTTGAGCATTTTTTTAATCTTGATTTATTTTTGTGATTTCCCTGTCTGTGTTGACTTCTGATTGCTCTGCCCAGCATTCTAGTCCTGGGCTGATACCTGATATTATTGATTTTCTAACCAAAGAACTCCCTTTAGTATTTCTTGTAGTTTTGGTTTGGTTTTTATTAATTTCCTAAACTTCTGCTTATCTTGAAATGTCCTAATTTCACCTTCATATTTGAGAGACAGTTTTACTGGATATATGATTCTTGGCTGGCAATTTTTTTCCTTCAGTTTTTTGTATAAGTCATCCCATTGCCTTCTTGTCTGCATGGTTTCTGCTGAGTAGTCTCAGCTTATTCTTATTGGCTCCCCTTCGTAGGTGACTTTTCGTATATCCCTAGGAGCTCTTAAAAATCTCTCTTTATCTTTGGTTTTGGCAAATTTGATTGTAGTATGTCATGGTGACTTTCTTTTAACATCTACCTTATGTGGAGTTCGATGAGCATCTTGGATAGATATCTTGTCATCTTTCACGTTACCAGGGAAGTTTTCTGCCAACAAATCTTCAACAAGTCTCTCTGTATTTTCTGTTTTCCCTGCCTGTTCTGGTAGTCCAATCACTCATAGGTTATTTCTGTTGATAGAGTCCCACATGATTCTGAAGGTTTCTTCATTTTTTTAATTCTTTTATCTGAGTTTTCTTGAAATATATTTGTGCCAAATGCTTATCTTCAAGTTCATGAATTCTGCTTTCCACTTGCTCAATTCTGCTCATCTGTCTTCCTATTGAGTTGTCTACTTCTGTAATTTTATTGTTAATCTTCTGAATTTCTGATTGCTGTCTGTGGATTTTTCCAGCTTATTAAGTTTTTCCTTATGTTCCTGAATAATCTTTTTAATTTCTTCAACTGCTTTATCTGTGTGTTCCTTGGCTTGTTCTGCATATTCCCCAATTTCCTTCCTGATATCTTGAAGAGTTCTGTATATTAATCTTTTGTATGCTATCGCTGTTAATTCCAGGAGGCACTTTCTTCTAGAAGATCCCTTGGTTCTTTGTTTTGAGAGCTTGTTGAGGTGATCATGGTCTGTTTCTTTATGTGACTTGATATTGACTGTTGTCTCTGAGCTATCTATAAGTTATTGTATTAGTTTATTTTATGTTTCCTTCCTGTGTTGTAGCTTCTTGCTTTGTTTTGTTTTGATATGCCCAAATGGGTTGCTTGAGTGAGCTACTTTGATTGTTTTCACCTTTGGAGCTCTGATGTCCTGTCCCCAGGTGACTAGAGCTGTTATCAGGTATATCAGTCCAGGAGTCCATTCACTTTTCTTGCATGAATTCAGCTCAGGTGTCCAGGTAGCTGATCATCAAGTGTGTGGTACAGGCTCTGTCCTACAATCTTAGAGGGGCAGGGGTGATTGGTGTAGGTACTGGTATCTGGTTGCAGCAGAGTGTCATGCTCTGAACAAGGAAGGGGGCTGAGAATCATCCCCCGAGTATCTCTGAGGAAAGTGTGGTCCCTGTTCCCTAGAGAATACAGGCGGGTGGGTTCTGCAATCGGACCATGGGCACCCAATGTTTTTGGTTGTAAGGACTGGGAGGTACCAGTTATCCTTGGACCCCTGTCATGGGTGGCTGGGTGACCTGATTGGAGCCACCAGTCCTTAGGCCCCTGATGTGAGTAGGTGAGGACCCTGTTTAATAGGCAAAGCAATGTCAAATATCAAACACCCATCTCTTCACCGCACAGCTGAAACAGCTGTAGTCTGCCAACAAGGGCCTATTCTCCTGAAATAGGCCCACACAGGTCCATGCAGAGGGGAAAGGTACTCAAAGTCCGTGGGCCGTGTATGCCTGGACAGGAGCTGCTTCCATCCTGAGCTCCCCTCTGTTAGTGGAGCTGGCAAATTATCTTTTCCCCCAGTTGCAAATTTATTCCTTCTCCAAGGCCGGGAGAATGGCTCTAGGTGCTCAACAGGGCCTATCTGAGGCCCAGGGAAATCAGCCACTGAAGCCGCCTTTTGGGGGGGGAGCATGGTAAAATATAGACAAGTACTTAGCTTTTGCCAAAAGCACCATTCTTCTCTGGTTCCGGAGGTGTGAGTAGGCTGTGTGGCTGGTTGCCTCTCCCTGAGGATACTGCAGCCGAATTCTGGTAGCAGCCCACCACAGCCACTCCCAGGAATGGTGCTTGAGGGCTCCCGTTGATTCCGGTCCAGCCACTCCTCTCTGCTTCTGAACTATCTCCTCCTCCCCTTGTCCCTCAGTTCATTTTCTAACCTTGCCTTTGATGCTCAGAGCTCCTAGCTTGTCATAAATATACTCGTTTCACTTATTTTTTCGAGTCTTTGTTGTAAGAGTGCTCACCAGAAATGTCTGTCTATTCTGCCATCTTGGCCCCGCCTCTAAACTTTCTATCTCTTAACATCACTGGATTACATTCAGGGAGAATACTTGCTTAAACTCACTTATTTATTCTTCAGGTGTGTCTGATATGCTACTCAACCCACTTACTGAATTTTTATTATTTCAGCCATCGCGTTTTGCATTTCCACAGGAAGTTGTAACTGCCAGGTCTTGTTCCTTAAGTATCTCTTATAGTTCAATAACCTCTTGTTCATGCATCATATTTACAAAAACTTCCTTTATCTCCCTGATGATATATGTTCATGAAATCATTTTCAGATTGTTTATATTATCTCTCATTCCTTGGGTGTAAACTTTTTCTACTTGCTGTATTGCTGGACTGTCTTTCTTTGTGTTGGCTATCAGATATTGGGTAACTCTTGGTTGTCAATTGTCTTAGTTTGGGTTTCCCCAAAACAGAGCATGAGACAAGTGGAGGTGTAGGTAGTTTATGTGAAAGGAGTCCCAAGAAGCAAAAGTAAGGGATCAGTAGGAGTGAGATGGAAAAGCAGGAAAATCCAATATAAGGGAGCATTTGGAGGTTCTCAGTATCCCCAGGACCTCTGACAAGCTTATAGAATGCCTTTCAGAACCATTTGTTAAAGGGCTTCCAGCCCTCATTAGTTGAGGGTTGCCACTTGGGGACACTGGCTCCTCCATGCTTTTGAACCGCGTTTGCATACGAGCCAAGTACATTCCCTCAGCTTTGGAGAAGGTCCTGGGCATACAGCAGAAAGACATGCACTTAAGATAGGATGGGGTCAGTGTGAGTCCAAGCACTCATGAAAGTGTACAAGGCAGCTGCAGCTAAAATTAGAGGGGCCAAAAGGATAAGCTGCATGCACTCATCTGTGGAAGAATTCTCCAGTGTATGTCCTGGGTTGTGATAGTCACTGATAGAATGACCTTTCTGCAAAAGTGTCCTTTGGGCAGTGATATTGACCTCTGCTTTGTAGCAATGGCATGCAATCTGGCCTAACAGTGAGAACTGCCCAGCTGTTACCACCTTTAAGGAGTGCTTCTTCTTTTCTAGCCCACAAAGAGTCTCCATTCTTGTTTTTAGGAATAGCTATTAATACTTTATTTTTTTTTAATGCTTCCTATAATATCTTGCTGGAGAGAGGGATGCCCACCTGTGCTCAGTGGTCTGCCTAATGTGTGAATTAGTCTCTTCTGTTATCTGTATTAAAGTATCACTTCCAAGCCCACAGAAATGCCCCCATTTTCCAGTAATCTTGGGTTTAGAGAATTCAACCACATTCACAATGTCTATGTGATTTCAGAAACGTTGACCACTTCCCTGCTATCTTCTCACTCAATTCAAAGCGATAATTATTTGAGATGATCCTCTGAAAAGCCTCCCACAAAGAAGTGACCAGATTTGTCCATTTGGAACATTCCAAACCCTGGACTATAGGAAAATTCATCTATTAAATGTCTGATGTCATATATCATCACTCTTTACCCATTATTAAGATTACTTTGAGTTATCATCATTTCTATTATGAATTCAGAGCCCTGGTGGCACGGTGATTAAGAGCTCAGCTGTTAACCAAAAGGTCAGCTTTTGAATCCAGCAGACACTCCTTGAAAACCCTATAGGGCCGTTGTACTCTGTGCAATAGGGTCACTATGAGTTGGAATTGACTCGACAAGAACAGGTTTGGTTTTATTATCAGCTCTCCAGATTTTGCTTCAATATCATTTAAATATAATGTAACAGTATGCATATTCCCATCTCACTTTAAATAGGAGTTATTGCTACAGGGAGTCCCTGAGTGGTGCAAACGGTTAAGTGCTCAGCTACTAGCTGCGAGGTTAGTGGTTCAAACCCACCCAGAAGTGTCTTAGAAGACAGACCTAGTGATCTGCTTCTGAAAGGTTACAGCCTTGAAAACAGTGGGCAGTTCTACTCTGTATACATGGGGTCACCATGAGTCGGAATTGACTCCACATCACCAACCAACAGTAACGACAACAACCATTGCTACAAATTTTATAGCGTTTTTTTCTCAGATTTTTACTAGAAAAACATTTCTCCTAATAATCCCTTTGAGTATGGAGAAAAAAACACAAGAAAATAGAATAGACTAAGAGGGTAATATTTTTAGGTCAAATATAGCAAAATCTGTTTAAAATTAGGATAATATTCTACAACTTACGTGAGAAGATGAAACTAAGTAGTAGAATAATTCTAAATAATTTAGTTTAAAAATCATATGTACATATAGTTAAAAAATTAATCAAACAATTAAAAGAGAGAGTGTAAAGAAAGTCTTCCACCCACCCCAACCCTCAGTTCCCAACCATCCTTCCCAGAGGCAAACACTATTATCTGTTTCTTAATTATCACTCCACAGATATTCTATGGGACTGCAAACGTATATTAATGCATCCATTTTGCTTTATACAGTTGGGCACACTTTACACACCATTTGGCATTTTGTCTTTTCAACTTAACAGTGTTAGAGATCATCGCATATCACAGAAGGAGACATACCTAATTATTTGCAAAGCCTTTACAGCGTTCTGTTATATGAATGTAGGAATAAGTCTTCAGCCTTAGCCTATTGACAGACATTTAGTTTGTTCCAACCTTTTGCTACCATAAGTAATTTTGTAATGAATAGCTTTCTTCATATAACTTTGCACAGATGTGCAAGTACACTCGAAAGATAACTTTCTACCAGTGGAACTGTAAACTCAAATGTTATGTGTATTTGAAAATTTGAAATATATTGAGAAATTTTCTTCCAGGGAGATTGCATCAATTTGGAATTCTACCAGCACTGTATTTGTACTTTTCCTCACATCCTGTCAATACATAATATTACCAAACTTTTGAAACTTTGTCAGTTCAGTGGTTAAAATAATACCGTGTCATTATTGTTTTAATTTGTATTTCTCTAATTACTGGTAAGGTAGAACATCTTTTCCTATATTTAAGAAATTTTCTGAAATTTCTTCAAAAAACTACCTGCTTCTAGTCTTTGCCTGTTTTGTTTGTCTTTTCTTAGTTACAGAAATTACGGTAAGAGGTTATTTATTCATTAATTTATTTCTAGAACAAATGTCAGATGAACAATGTAGGTTCCTAAGTCTGTCTTGATAAACAAATAACAGGAAATGGTAAAAGTATCATTAGAGGAGTCTCAGTTCTACCACTGACTTGCAGCATGATCTTAGACTAGTCACTGAAATTTCCTAAGTCTTAATTTCCTGTTAGTATCCCTTAGTTTTTTTTTATCCCTGGGTGTTGGCACGAAGGTTTAAGCACTCAACTACTAGACAAAAGGTTACAGGTTTAAACCCACTCAGAGGCACTTTGGAAGACAGGCTTGGCAAACTGCTTCCAAAAGATCACAGCCTCAAAAATCCTGTGGAACTGTTCTGCTTTGCACACACGGGATTGTCATGAATTGGAATCAACTCAAAGGCTGTAACAACAATCTCTTGATGTGTAATAGCATAAAATCGGGCTAGATAGTCTTTATGATCCTTTACAACTCTGCAAAATGCTATGATTAACTGAATTTATAATTACCAGCCTTTACTTTCATCCAATCAAAATGCAAATGCACTTTAAAACCAGGAGGTTCTCTTCTGAAAATTATCATGCCCTCTGCAATAGTCTTTACAGTCCAGGCATCCCTCACTGTCTGTGTAAGTTATATTCCTAAAAAGAGCTCTGTAAATCAGTTTTTGGTGAATATGGTAATATTCTAAAAGCTGGCATCCTTATAGGAAAATTAGCAAAGGATATGAATCAGCAATTTCCAAGAGAAAAAGAAAATACAATGACCAATAGACATAGAAGGATGTTCAGCCTCACTTGTGAGTGAAAAATAGCAAATTAAAACAATGAGATGATCTTTTTGACTATTAAATTAACTAAGGTTAGAAAGACTATATCCAGGGCTAGAGAACTTCAGAGGAAACAGACATTCTGATGCGCCGCTGATGGAAGGGTGAATCAGTACAATCATTCTGGAAAGAAGTGTGGAAATAAGTATCAACATTTAGAGGGCGTGAATCCAAAGTTTTACTAATAATTTAACCCAAGTAAGTAAAGGAAAAAGCACTGAAAATTGTAAAAATAGGGATGTATATTGCATCAGTGTTTCTACTTTAGAAAACTGAACAATCTATTGGTATATAAGTAAGAGATTATTTTACATTAATTGTGAAATTCTATACATGCAGTTCTTACATGCAGTTCTTACACTAGAGATCATTATTTATTGATGTGAAAACTGTTTTCCAAATATTGATTTAAAAAAAACCAAAAAAAAGGCCATTGCTGTAGAGTTAATTCCAATGCATAGCAACCCTGTAGGACAGAATAGAACTGCCCCATAGAGTTTCCAAGGAGCGCCTGGTAGATTCAGACTGCCGACCTTTTTGTTAGCAGCCATAGCCCTTCACCACTACGCCACCAGGGATTCCAAATATTGATTAGCAAAAGAAAAAAATCGTATCACAGAGTGAAACGGTATGAGCTTTATATGTAAAACCATGTGTGCATATGTGTGTGTTCAAGCAGAGACGTCTGATACAATACTCTCCAAAAAGCTCTGGGTTGGCAAAATTTCTAGTGCTTTCTATATTCTTCTTTACAGTTTTGGATTTCTTTATACTTGTTTGGATTTCTCAATATACGTATATTATTTTGGAAATCAGAAAGAATAAAAACTACTATAATTTTTAAGAATATATTACAAAAATCTGCCATTTAAGGAACAATGTGACAAAATTCATTTTGTATACCTCCTCCCCCTGTGAATTACAACTAGTTTACAATTATTACTCAATAATTTTCAAGTAATGACATTTCCTTAATACTGTTGTTAGGTGCTGTGGAGTTGGTTCCGACTCACAGCAACCCTGCGTACAACAGAATGAAACACTGCCCAGTCCTGCAACAACCTCAGTCATTGCTATGCTTGAGCCCATAGTGGCAGTCACTATGTCAATCCATCTTATTGAGGGTCTTCCTCTTTTTTGCTGACCCTCTACTTTACCAAGCATGATGTCCTTCTCCAGGGACTGATCCCTCTTGATAACATGTCCAAAGTACATAAGAAGAAGTCTTGCCATCCTTCCAACTAAGGAGTATTCTGGCTGTATTTCTTCCAAGACAGATTTGTTCATTTTTCTGGCAGTCCATGGTACATTCAATATTCTTCTCCAACACCATAATTCAAAGGCATCAATTCTTCTTTGGTCTTCCTTATTTATTGTCTTGCTTTTGCATGCATATGAGGCAACTGTAAGTACCAAGGCTTAGGTCAGGCTCACCTTGAACCTCAAGGTGACATCTTTGCTTTTTAGCACTTCAAAGAGGGCTTTTGCAGCAGATTTGCTCAATGCAATAAATCATTCGATTTCTTGACTCCTGCTTTCATGGGCATTGATTACGGATCCAAGTAAAATGAAATCCTTGACAACTTAAATATTTTCTCCATTTATCATGATGCTGCTTGTTGGTGCAGCTGTGAGGATTTTTGTTTGCTTTGTGTTGAATTGTAATCCATATTGAAGGCTGTAGTCTTTGATCTTCATCAATAAGTGCTTCAAGTCCTTTTTGTTTTCAGCAAGCAAGGCTGGGTCATCTGCATATTGCAGATTGTTAATGAGTCTTCCTCCAATCCTGATGTCATGTTCTTCTTCATATAGTCCAGCTTCTCAGATTATTTTCTCAGCATACTTATTCAATATGTACCTTAATGCGTAGCTTTCCTGATTTTAAACTACACAGTATCCCCTTGTTCTGTTCAAAAAACTGCCTCTTGAGCTACATACAGATTCTGCATGACCACAATTAAGTGTTTTGGAATTCCCATTCTTTGCAGTTACCCATCATTTGTTACGATCCACACAGTCAAATGCCCTCGTATAGCCAATAAAACACAGGTAAACATCCATCTTTCTGGTATTCTCTTCTTTCTGCCCAGATCCACCTGACTTCAGCAATGATATCCCTCATTCCACATCTTCTGAATCCAGCTTGAACTTCTGGCAGCTCCCAGTCTGTACAGCTGCAAAATCTGTTGATCATCTTCAGCAAAATTTTACTTGCAAGTGATATTAATAATATTGTTCTATAATTTCCATGTTCTGTTGGTAACCTTCTTTTGAAATGGTCATGTATATGGATCTCTTTCAGTCAGTTGGCCAGATAGCTGTCTTTCAAATTTCTTGGCAAAGATGAGTGAGTGCTTCCAGCGCTCCATCCATTTGTTGAGACATCTTAATTGGGATTTTCGTCAGTTCCTAGTGCCTTGTTTTTCGCCAATGTCTTCAGTGCAGCTTGGACTTCTTCCTTCAGTACGATGGGTTCTTGATCATATGCTACCTACTGAAATGGCTGAACCTTAACCAAATTCTTTTTGGTACAGTGACTTTGTGCATTCCTTCCATCTTCTTTTGATGCTTCTTGCGTTGTTCAAGATTTTGCCCATAAAATCCTTCAATATTGTAACCGAAGACTTGAATTGCTTCTTCATATCCATACACTGGAAACCCTGGTAGCATAGTGGTTCAGAGCTATGGCTCTTAACCAAAAAGGTCAGCAGTTCAAATTCACCAGGTGCTCCTTGGAAACCATATGGGGCAGTTCTACTCTGTCCTCTAGGGTCGCTATGAGTCAGAATCGAATCGACAGCAATAGGTTTGGTTTGGGTTTATCCATACACCTACAAAGAAAACCAGTTAATACTATTATTCAAATTTATACCCCAAGCACTAATGCCAGAGATGAAGAAATTGAAGATTTTTTACTAACTTCTGCAGTCTGAAATTGAGCATTCAATCAAGAGTGGCATAGATAATCATTGGTGATAAGAGTGTGAATATTGGAGACAAAAAATAAGGATCAATAGCTGGAAAATATGTCCTTGGTAGTAGAAATGATGCCAGAGATCAAATGATAAAATTCTGCAAGACCAATGACATATTCATTGAAAATATCTTTCTTCAACAACACAGATGATGACTATACACATGAACTTTGCCAGATGGAATACACAGGAATCACATCAACTACGTATGTGGAAAAAGACAATGGAGAAGCTCAATATCATCAGTCAGAGCAAGGCCTGGAGCCGACTGCAGAATAGACCATCAGTGCTCATATGCAAGTTCAAGTTGAAGCTGAAGAAAATTAAAACAAGTCCACAAGAGCCAAAGTACAATTTTGAGTATATTCCACCTGAATGTAGAAGACATCTAAAGAATAGATTTGACACACTGAACACTGATGACTGAAGATCAGAGGAGTTGTGGGATGACATCAAGGACATCATACTTGGGGAAAGCAAAAGGCCATTAAAAAGACAGGAAAGAAAGAGAAGACCAAAGTGAATGTCAGACTCTGAAACTTGATTCTGAATGTAGAGTAGCTAAAGTGAAAAGAAGAAACAATGAAGTAAAAGAGCTGAACAGAAGATTTCAAAGTGTGGCTGGAGAAGACAATGTATTACAAAGAAATGTGCAAAGACCTGGAGTTAGAAAACCAAAAGAGAAGAACACACTCGGCATTTCTAAAGCTGAAAGAATTGAATTAAAAAACTCAAGCCTGGAGTTGCAGTACTGAAGGATTCACTAATACTAGTGTGAGGAAATTGCTGCTTTACCTCCTTGTTTATTTGTATTTGTCGTTTCTAAACCATCTGGATTGTAAGCTCCTTGAGGTCACACTACCTAATTCAAAACTCCAAGAATCAACTACTTGCACATAGCAAGTGCTCAGTTACTGATAGATGAATACATAATTGAATAAAAATTGCTTCTTTCTGATAATATAGTGGAAAAAAACATAATTTTATTAAAAAATTTGAAGAAGTTCAAACTACTAGCCCATTGTCGTTGAGTCAATTCCGACTCAAAGAGACCTATAGGACAGAGTAAAACTGCCGACTAGCATTTCCAAGGAGTGATTGGTGCATTCAAGCTCCCAACCTTTTGGTTAGCAGCCAAGCTCTTAACCACTGCACCATCAGGGCTCCTCAAACTGCTAGAATATTAAATTTAACAGAAAATTCAACTTCAAGTGGCTAAAATAACTAGAGGGATTTGTGGGCTTACAGAATTGAGAATTCTAGAGTCAAACAGCCTTTAGGCACTGGCCAATCAGAGCTGTAGCTCCACTTCCATGCAATATTTTCTGCTCTGCTCTCTTACACTTGTCCACTTAGACTTCTAACTATTCTTACGGTTGCAAGATGGTTTCCAGCAGAGACAGGGGTTACGTGTTTTTTGTTGTTGCTGTTCACATTCAGGTGGTAGGAGACCAAGTCACACCCCACCAACTTCTACTAGAAATCCTGACTTTTATGTACTTGAACCACCCCTGAACCAATCCCTGTGGTTAGGGGAAAACCAAGGGCTGACTGGTTTTAGGGCTAGGCAATTACCCGAACCAAACTGTGGTAAAAGAGTTAAGATTAGCTCAATTGTCTTAAACCATTCATGGAGCTAGTATTAGTGAAAAAACTCATACTGTAAGGTTGCTTCACAAAGGAGAATGAGTGAATAGATATTCATGTTGTTGTTGTTAGGTGCCATCGAGTCAGTTCCAACTCACAGCGACCCTATGCACATCAGAACAAAACATTGCCCATTCCTGTCCTATCCTTACAATCGTTGTTATGCTCGAGCTCATTGTTGCAGCCACTGTGCTTGCCTGTCTCAGAAAACTACCATCAGCCCCGCCACATTCGCACCAAAGAACGGCACCAAGGAATCGGAGTTGAGGTGCTGCTGCACTGGCTTGACAACTCGTCACTGCTTCTGTATGGTCTCTCACTCCCCTGTCACTCAGGTCGATTCCTTATTCCTGTGTTTGATGCTCAGAGTTCATAGATTGTCATATACATAATCGATTCACTTGTTTTTTCTGGGTCTTTGTTGCAAGAGGGTTCAGCAGAAGCTTCTGACTAGTTAGCCACCTTGGCCCCGCTGTTCAGGGTAGATCTTGAAATGTTCTTTTTGATGATGAAAGCAATAGCATTCCTCTTCAAGTTGTCAGTCCCAGCATAGTATGCTATATGATTGTCTGATTCAAAATGGCCAATAACAGTCCATTTCAGCTCACTAATGCCTAGGATATTGATGTTTATGCATTCCATTTCATTTTTGACGATTTCCAATTTTCCTAGATTCATACTTCGTACATTCCAGGCTCCAATTATTAATGAATGTTGCAGCTGTTTCTTCTTGTTTTGAGTCGTGCTGCATCAGCAAATGAAGGTCCTGAAAGCTTTACTCCATCCACATCATTAAGGTCAACTCTACTTTGAGGAAGCAGCTCTTCCCCAGTCATCTTTTGAGTGCCTTCTAACCTGGTGGCCCATCTTCCAGCACTATATCAGACAACATTCCACTGCTATTTGTAAGGTTTTCCCTGGCTAATGTTTTTCAGAAGTAGGCTGCCAGGTCCTTCTTTCTAGTCTGTCTTAGTTTGGAAGCTCAGCTGAAACCTGTCCTCCACGGGTGACCCTGCTGGTATCTGAATACTGGTGGCATAGCTTCCAGCATCACGGCAACACACAAGCCCCCACAGTACGACAAACTTGACAGACATTCACAGACAACCACAAAGTGCTCTCATGATATCAAAAAAATCTTTGAAAAATCTTTGAAATGGATTAAGTTTGGTGATAAGATAAAATATTAAAATTTACCCAATAAAAATTAGAAAACTCATATAGACAGTAGATAACCATTAAAGAAACTGAAGCAGTATTTAAATTTTTCTTTTAAAAAAACTCCACATACATAGTTTTACAGATGAGTTCTACTCTAATTTTAAAAACAAACTTCTATCTTATACAAATTGTTCCAGAAAATACAAAAAAAAAAAGCCAGTTTGTTTCATGAATCTATTTTAAATTTGATTCCCAAACCTAATAATAAAATTCAAAGAAAAGAAAATACATAGGCCAAATTCACTTAAGAACTTAGATACAAAAATTCTAGTTAATTTAATTCAACAGTGTGTTAACCCACCCAGTGCCGTCGATACGAAAATAATATATCATGATCAGGAAGTGATTATCCCAGGATTTGAGAATGGTTTAACAACAGAAAATCTATCATGTACTTCACAATACTGTATTAGGGCAATAAACGAGAAATTTGCATGATTATATCATTCTGTACATTTTTTAAAAATTATAAAATTCAGCACATATTTGTGATAAAAATAAATTCTCAGAAAACTAAGAATAGAAAGAAATTCCCTTAATTTGATTAAGACTAAAAATTTAAAATGAACATACTTAGAGGACAAAGTTAGTTCATGACTGCTGAAGGTTTTAACAGTTGTACTCCTAGCTTTTGTGGGGGCTATCAACGATCCAAGGAGCCCTGGTGGTGCAGTGGTTAACTCCTTGGCTGCTAACCAGAAGGTGGGCAATTTGAACCCACCAGCTGCTCCTTGGGAGAAAGATGTGACAGTTCGCTTCCTTAAAGATTAAAGCCTTGGAAACATTATGAGACAGTTGTATTCTGTCCTACAGTCTTGCTATGACTTGGAATTAACTCGACAGCAACGGGTTTGGGTTTTTGTTTTTTTAACCTATGACCCACGACCTGCCACCAGTGATGTGGTCCTCATTGCCAACCAGCCAGACTGTGATCCAACTTCAGAATCTTATCTTAGTGTTTGCTTGCTCAAACCACCCCACTCTTGGCATCAACTGTTGAAGGTTGTGTTCCCAAGAATGCAGATTCTGAGATGGAGATTAGCAGACAAAAAGTTTACTAGCAAATGTTCTCAAGATCAACACCTTTGGAAGAAAGGAAGGAGGCAGAATTGGATAGAGGGAGAAGATGGGCTGCAATGCAGTCTCAACAAAGACTTCAGCTTACCCCACATGGAACTTGGTAACTGGGACAATTCCTTAGCATTTTTGCAAATGAGGGCAAGAGAGCTGGGCCTTTACCTCCAAATCAACAAGTTATTGGATATAGACTGCCTTTGGAAATTGGATATGAACTTGAACAGGACAGCTGTCTTCCCCCAAAGATAATTCCTGGAGAAGGATGACAGCTGAGGGCTATCATTCAGGAGCATTTCCAGCTTCTAGAGGAATAAGTCATTCCTGAAGGAGAATCTGGCCATACATCTGGGCACTAGACAACTCTAGAAGATACACAGGTGCACTAATAATCAGATAAATACAAATTTACAGTCACGAGATAGATTGGCAGGGATGTGGGGAAGCAGAAACCCTCATATGCTGCTGATAGGAATGTAAATACGTACAGATATTCTGGAAACAATCTGGCAGCACTCAAGAAAAGTAAATAAACATATACCCCATGACCCAGCAATTCCACAAAAATTCTCACACAGGTCTATATAGATGCATGAACAAGAATATTCATCATAGTGTTGTTTGTGGTGCCGAAGGCTAGGGTAAACTAGGTACACCAAAAAAAAAAAAAAAAAAAAAAACCACTGCAGTCGAGTCGATTCTGACTAATAGCGACCCTATAGGACAGAGTAGAACTGCCCCATAGAGTTTCCAAGGAGCACCTGGCGGATTTGAACTGCCGACCTCTTGGTTAGCAGCCGCAGCACTTAACCACTACGCCACCAGGGTTTCCAACTAGGTATACATTACTAGAGAAATACATATGCAAAATATGATGACTGCAATTATGCAATCCTATGTAGCATTTTTTTATGTAGCATTTAGAAAAAGGAGAGACATATAAATACAGAAACATGAAAAGATTTTTAAAAAGAAAATGAGTCAACAAAGGATTGAGTGAAAATATATACAAAAGACAAAAGTCTATAATACAATACTTTTTGTGTAAATGAAAAACACAAGCCATACAGCATATATTACAATACACATATTTACATATCCAAGGGCATATAGGAAACATATTACAGTGCCTGCCAATATTAGCGGAAGCAAGGGAGATGGGAAAAGGGAAAAATAAATAAAACAAAAAGTAGTCTCGTATGGACCAATGATTAATTCAACTCTTTGCACTGAGGTCCAAAATGAGACCAACAATAGTGAATATAGTAAACAATTTGGTGCAGAGTTGTTTTTACATAAGACTGGATTGCAAAATTCAGTAGGAAGGAAGTCAAAATGGTTAGTAGGGCTCACCTAGAGAAATTTTCTTCAGTTGGAAATAGACTAACTCAGCTTTCTACCTTTCATCACCTATGGACATCCTCAGTTTCTGGAAAATAGTAGGAATTTCATAAATGTTAACTAAATGGATGTATAAATGAATGATGGAGCTAATGAGTATGCTGTTGAATAAATAATTAAATGAAGAGAGTAGCAAAAGGTGTAAGGTTAAACCATATTCTATGGAAGAAAAGCTAACCAACAAAGCATGGAGTTGAAAGTAGTTTCCTCTTTAAAGAAGACCTTCGATGAGATGGATTGACACAGTGGCTGCAACGATGAGCTCAGACATAGGATTGTGAGGTTAATGCAGGACCGGGCAGTGTTTCATTCTGTTGTACATAGGGTTGCTATGAGTTGGAACCTAAAGGCAACAACAACAGAGAGACAAATTAGGATATAAGGGTAGAAACTTCTCTCTGGTTGTCCTAGCTCCCTTGTTCAATGAGATGGGCACTTATTGGGTCTCAGTCAGACTCCAATCAAAGCCAGCTACAAAAGGCTATTATTTGCCTGTTAATACTCTAAGTTTCCTTATTTGTCTTTCAGTTATCCCGTATAAGAATAAAGAAAACATGAGCAACCCAGTTCTCGCACCACTTACCCCAATAAAGACAAAAAGAAGATCTACTACGTGACACACCTCCTTTGAGAACACCATTCCCTCAAATTTTTTTGGTCTGTGAATTGTCTTTAGTACCTCACTCCAAATCCTCCAGCACTCCCCTCCACTTAGTGTTTGTCTCCCCATCCCTCTAAAGATTGTCAGCTGGAAAGAGTACATTCGAATCTGCTGGCCAACAGAGTAAAAAAAAAAAAATCAGCAGGTATTGGAAACAGAAATTGCTTCCCTTTTTCAAGAACCAAAGCCCAATAGGGATTCTCCTAAAATTTTCAAAGGGCTGCCAGGACACTTTCCTGGCCCCTCTTCTGACCTGGTCTCTCTGCATTTCCTAGGATAGTGATTTTCAAGATAATTCACTGGGGTGTGAAAGAAAATATTAGAATGACTTTTCGCATTCAGTTTATATCTTTTTTTTTTTTAAAGAAAAAAGTCTATATTTGAATATGCCTTAATTTTATAGACTCTATTTATTACTGTAACGAGCCCGGGTGGCACAATGATTAAGCACTCTGCTGCTAACCAAAAGGTCAGTGATTCAAATCTACCAGCCACTCTTTGGGAGAAAAGACCTGGTGATCTGCTCCCATAAAGATTAAAACCCATTGCCATGGAGTGGATGCTGACTCATAGCAACCCTGTCATAGCCTAGGAAACCCTATGGAGCAGTTCTACTCTGTCACATAAGGTCGGTATAAGTCGTAATTAACTTGATGGCAAACAATGACAATTATTACTGTAGTAAAGATATATAACTTGTAAACAAATAAGTATACATATATTAGGAAAGAATGTGGAAACTGATGGGTTTTAGATCTGAGAGGTCTGAAACCTCTGCCCTTGGTCTCCCAAGTCTGGACAGAGCCTTACCCTCTTCTCCCACCCAGTTGGTCAGGGACCTTCTGACTTGGTCTTGACAGTTCCACTTTTTACAGCCTTTTTATTGTTTTACTTTGCCTTGGTTCTAGACCAAATTCCTGTAAAGTCTTTGTCTTGGTGGTCACACCAACCATTTCCTTTGTTTCTCCCCTAAACTGAAAGGCCTTTGGTTCTCAATACTCCCTCTCTACCTACAGTGGACTTTCTAGGCCTCCTTTGAGCCTTGGCCTCTAATAGCCATTGTGGCTAGGTATATGGGGAGAGGGTAGAGTGATGGGGGAGAGCGTATCTTCCTTCATTTTCCTGTTCTCCCACTAGCTTCCCCTAGCTTGTCTACCATTTTCTTGGCCCACTCATTGCTCCCAACATGGCCTACGTATTGCTCCCAACATTCTACATGAAAAAGTAACCACTTCCTGAGAGGTATATCCCTTCCACCATTCTAGAATCGCTCTCCTTTCTAGATTTTATAGATGTAAACATGTCTATTATGATTATCAGATACCTTACACAAATTTGTCCTCAGCTAAGTAGCAAAAATAGAATCTAAGTAGAATATTGATGCACATACATAATAAGGAGGTTCGTTTCTAATAACTAAAGGAGGGAAGAGATAGAAAATCTAAACAAAATGGAGAGCAATTGAAAATTAGGACCAAGTATTACAGATGGAATCAAAATACTAGAAAAAACAAGTGCTATGTGAACAAGAAGCTTGAGAATAGGAATTTGGTGTCTTACCCATAATAGGTGTTCATTAAAATATTGATTATTCCAGATTGAACATTATTCATTCAAACCAGAAAAAAAAATCTTTTTGTTTATACATTGCTTATGACTATGTCTTCAGAAAACAAATCCACAAATGTGTCTTCTGTGATTTTTTTTTTAATAATTAGTGTTATGGATTGAATTGTGCCCCCTCAAAAAATGTGTGTCAACTTGGCTAGTTTATGATTCCCAGTATTGTGTGATTGTTCACCATTTTGTCACCTGATGTGATTTTCTTATGTATTTAAATCCTAACCTCTCTAATGTTCATGAGGAGGGACTAGCAGCAGTTATGTTAATGAGGCAGGACTCAATCTACAAGATTAGCTTGTATCTTAAGTCACTCTCTTTTGAGATATAAAAGAGAGAAGCAAGCAGAGAGACATGCAAACTTCATAGCACAAGGAAACAGTAGCCAGGAGAATAGCGCTTCCTTTGGACCCAGAGTCCCTGCACTGAGAAGCTCCTTGACCAGGGAATGTTGATGACAAGAACTTTCCTCCAGAGCCAACAAAGATGCAGGCTTTCGCTTGGAGGTGGCACCCTGAGTTCAGACTTCTAGACTGCTAGACTATGAGAGAATAAATTTCTCTTTGTTAAAGCCATTCACTTGTGGTATTTCTGTTACAGCAGCACTAGATAACTAAGACAGAATTTGATACTGGAAGAGTGGGTGCTGCTCTAACAGATACCTAAAATGTAGAAGAGGTTTTGAAACTGTAAATGGGCAGGGACTGGACAAATTTTAAAGTCCCTAATAGTAAAAGCCTAGATTGCCTTGAAGAGGCTGTTGGTGGAATTACACACATCAAAGACAATTCTGGTGAGGGCTCAGAAGGAAGTGAGGAGAACTGTTAACACCGGAGATGGTGCAGACGGTGAGAAGCAGCAGCAGAGAAACGGCAGCAGCAGAGCCAGAAGACCAGCACAAGACAGTGCTGGAGCCAATCCATGAAGCAAGAGAGCTGAGTGCCTTTGTGCAAGAGGCTTCCTGGTGGAGTGGTGTACCTCCAGACACTTATCAGTGGAGCTAAAGAGCTTTGGAACTCTTGTCCAAGTAGGGCAGATACCTGGCTGGCCCAAGGGCCTGAGGAGCAGAGAGGCTAGGGAACCAGGAAACAGAAGCTGAAGAGACAAAGAACACAAGAAGCAAACCTGCCTCAGTTTCAAAGGTAGGGCCAAGACCTCTGAAATCTCAAAGGGTGGAGTCGCCACTCAGATGGACTAGGAGAATGGGGCCACTCGGATTCAAGAGAGCAGAGTTGCCATTCCAGTGGGCCTGGAAGGCAAAGCTGAAGATCAGGGCCAAGGGGTCTTCCACCCAGAATCCAGAAAGTGTGACCAACACTCAGAGTCTAGAGGGCAGGGCCATTGCCTAAGTGTTCTCAAAGAACAGAGGATTGTTTTCAAGCCTTGAGAGCTAATGTAATGTGTTCTGGTGACTTGCTTGGCCCCTGTTTGTTATCCCTTCTTTCCCTCCAATTTCTCCCATTTGTAATGGAAATGTCTACCTTGTACTTTTTTCTACCATTGTGTTTTGGAAGTGTAACTGACAGGGTTAAACTGTTTCCCCTCCTGAAATGTAATTGACAGGGTTAAACTATTCCCCCTCCTCCCATCACACTCAGGCTCTGTGAATTCCTGATAAGGCATTCTGTGTTAACAACCCAAGGTCATCTTACTGCTCCTCTGCTCAAGGCTGCTTCACTACCCACCACCACCCTTCCCCTCCATTTGGACACAAGCAATAAGCCTCAAGCTGTCTGTAGACAAACTTCAGGTGTCACACCCCCCAAAATACACACCCCTCAGCTACCATATTGCACCCCAGACATGTTAATTAGTTCCTGAAATTGCCTGTCTAATCCCAGAGACTTCATGAATTATGCATAAGTTCCCTAACCTGAACCTTATCACTGTCCTAGAAGCCCCAGCCTCAGGGAGCTTGGTTCAGGACTTAGCCTCTGAGCTCCTTGCTTGACAGACTTGCAATAAAGTTCTCTTTTTCTTTCTCTCTCTCTTTCTCTTTCTCCTTCCCTTCCTCTTTCTCTTTCTCAAAAGGCCTAGTGTCTCTCAATTAACTTGAAGGGTCGCACCTGGCAGGACTCACCTTCACCAGGTTACAAATTCTGGCACCCCAGGTGGGACTTTTGTTCTGCTTCTAACTTTGCCCAATCGGCTCCTGGGAGCACCTCTGGCCACTAGGCACGACTGCCTCACCTCAGCACCAACTGGCTAATTTCTCTAGGAAGCAGCGGTGGAACTGACCTTCTCAGCCAGAGCTGCACCTAGACCCACATTGACCCACTTTTTTGAGACTGAGAAACAGACTCTGGGTAAGCATCCTAATACTGTGCAAACAGTGTCACAAGTGCCAAAGGGCTTCCAAAGGGGTGAATGACTTAGGAGCCAGAGACTAGCCCAAGAGAACTGCCATTTCTGTCAGAATCTGGGTGGTTGAGTGTTATGCCCGTGTGAGCTCAAGAGAACTGCCGTTACTGTCAGTTCTGGGTGGTTGAGGTATACTGCTCCAGTCATAAGAAACCACTGTTGCACCTTGGTCATCATTCTAGTGCTTCTCGTTTTTTCTGGTTTTAGCCTAGGTCCTGGTTTTTTTGGTTTCTGGTTTTAGCCTAGGCACAGGTATGAGGAACGCACAAGATATGCCAAAGTACAGTCCTCAAGGATACATTCTAACTAACTGGGATTTTTTTTAGTTAGGATCCTAGGGAAAAAAAAGATAGGATGAAGTTTTTCTGCAGTGTTGCATGGCCATAATATCAATTGGCTGATGGGGAACGTTAGCTTCAAAGTTTTTCCCTAAATTGTAGTACTATTCTCTAGTTAGATTTGTTTTGCACTTGGGAAGGTAAATAGGGTAAGAAAATGTACATTGATGCCTTTACGTCTTTGTATAACAACAAAAACATTCAAAAGTGATGTAAAATTATGGTTCAAACTGAAGTAAAGAGACAAAAGATTTTTGATTCCCCAGAGGAGGATGATTTTTCTCCTGTTTTTCCACCTTCAGCCCCACACTTGTATTTGCAGGAACTATCTGGCCAGCTGAGCCAACCTCAGAAATGGTTTCCCCACTGCACACGTGAAGTGGTGCGACTTTTGGATACCCAAAGCAGGGTAACAGGCAACAGGGCATTACCCACTAAGACAAGTTCTTACTGGGCGGGAGGAAAATGGAACCCTGGGATTAGTCTGGGTGCACACTTCATTCTCTACATCTGATTTGTTCAATTGGAAAAACAATCTCACTCCTTATCGAGAGGACCCAAAATCTATGGCAGGTCTTTTTACTTCCATCTTCACCACCCATCACCCTACCTGGGCAGATTGTCAGGCACTCTTGGATATTTTTTTGAGCCTGGAGGAGTGGAGGTTCATCTTTGGAAAAGCCAGGGAAGAAGTAGAGCAACTTCATCAGCCCAACGACCCTGTTCAACAAGCTCCTGATTTAGCAATACCTTCTTCTGAGCCTAGCTGGAAACCTAATGATCCTCTGGAAATGGCAGGCTCAACCATTTTCACACTTGTTTTATTGCAGTGTTGAAAGGAGGTGCTCCAAAACAAAAAATTTAAATAAGGGCTATGAGATCCATCAAGGACCGACTGAGGATCAATCTATCTTCCTTGAAAAAATTTTTGCAGAATTCTGACAATATACAGATGTAGACCCAAAAGAAACCCAGAGAACACAAAAATGATAAAAATGATATTTACTGGGCAAAGTGCACCAGACATTTAGAAAAAAGTTACAAAAAACCGAGGGGAGTCTAGGTATGAGCCTAGCACAATTAGTTGAATTAGCCTTTAAAGTGTATACCAACAAAGACCAGGTCCAGGTAAAGAAAGAAACCCAGAAATTCAAATAGCAAGCAGCTTTCCTCATGGCCTCTCTGGCCTGGGGGCCTTCCAAACCAGATCAACATAGCCGTTCAAAAGGACAACTGTCCTAGGCATTGTCAAAGAGCCTTCCTCTGTTAGGTTAAAATTAGTGTACTTACTGTAAACAGGGGAGGCACTGGAAGAAGGAATGTCCAAACTGGAAACCCAGCCAAAGCCCAGTTGCCCCTGAGATGCTTCAAACTGTCCAGCCTGAAAATTCAGACTGATGAGGACCAGGGGCATCCACCCACCTCCAAGCTTCATCCACTGAGTCCCTGGTTACATTAAAAGTGGGAAATAACCTTGTAGATTTTATAGCTGATACAGGAGCAACTTATTCTGTTTTGAACCACCTGAAATGATCACTTTCTTCCCGAACTACACAAGTAATTGCGGTAACAGGAAAGCCTCTACAAGACCCTTTCTACAGCCTATGGAGTGCCAGGTAGGAGAAACCTCCCTGACTCATAGTTTCCTATACAAGCCAGAATGTCCTACCCATTGCTCAGATGGGTCCTGTTATCAAAACTAAAGGCTCAGACCAGCTTTTCAGAAGGAAAACTGAGCCTGCAGGTCCCACCTGAAAATGGATGGAAGCTCCAGGCCTCTCTGTTAACTTTATCCTCCAGCCCCAAGAGTTCCTCCCCTGAAATACCGGAAGAAATTATAAATGCTGTTAACCCACTAGTCTGGGCTAAAACGGAGCCAGGCCAAGCTCGAAATGCAGATTCAGTCCAAGTAAAGTTTAAACCTGAAACCATACTCCCTCACCTTAAACAATACCCTTTAAAGTTAGAAGCTGGGCTCAGTCTACAACCCCAAATTAAAAGACTTCTACTAGCAGGACTCATCCGCCAGTGTAAATCCACTTTCAACACTCCTGTGCTCCTGGTAAAAGAGCCAAAAACAGGAGAACATCAGTTTGTGCAGGACTTATGTGCAGCCAATCAGGTAACTAAAGATCTGCACTCTATGGTTCCAAACCCTTATAGTCTCCTAACTTCCCTATCGTCAGACTATGCCTGGTTTACTGTCCTAGACCTGAAGGGTGCCTTCTTTTGCATTCCTTTAGCCCCCGAATCTCAGGTAATATTTGGTTTTGAATGGGAGGAACCACATTCAGGGGAAAAACAATATTCCTGGGCTATTCTCTCTCAGGAGTTCAAAAATATCCCTACCCTGTTTGGAACAGCCCTAGCTAAAGATCTTTGGGTCTACAGATGGTTCAGGGTCTCTTCTGTAGATGACCTTGTTGCTAGTACTACCAAAGAGGACTCAGATAAAAACACAATTCTAACTTTGAATTTTCTAGCCCAGGCTAGTTATCAAGTACCTGCTGCCAAGGCTCAGATCTCACAACAAAAGGTAAGTAACCTAGGTTTCCAGATTTCTCAAGGTCAGTGGGTCCTGCTGCCAGAACACAAATAAGCAATCCTCCAGATCTCCACCCCAACCACCCAGAGGCAACTTCAAGGCTTTCTAGGTATGACTGGTGTCGTAGTCATCTAGTGCTGCTGTAACAGAAATACCACAAGTGGATGGCTTTCACAAAGAGAAGTTTATTCTCTCATAGTCCAGTAGGCTAGAAGTCTAAATTCAGGGTCCCAGCTCCAGAAGAAGGTTTTTTCTCTCTGTCGGCTCTGGAGGAAAGTCCTTGTCATCAGTCTTCCCTTGGTATGGGAGCATCTCAGCTTAGGAACCTCAGGTCCAAAGGATGCACTCTGCTCCTGGCACTGCTTTCTTGGTGGTATGAGGTCTGTTACTCTCTGCTTCTCTTTCCTTTTATTTCTTGGAAGTTAAAAGGTGGTGCAGGCCACACCCTAGGGAAATTCCCTTTACATTGGATCAGGGATATGACTTGCTAAGGGTGTTACAATCCCACCCTAATCCTATTTAACATAAAATTACAATCACAAAATGGAAGACAGCCACAGAATACTGGGAATCATGGCCTAACCAAGTTGAGACACACATTTTTGGTGGGGGGGCGGCAAAAGTCAACCCATGACAACTGGTTTTTGCAGGAGTTGGACCCTGAACTCTGGGTTAATAAGAAAGCCTCTCTATGAAGCCACCCAAGGAAAGGGCTCTGACCCTTCGAATGGACAGATGAGCATCAACAAGCCTTCTTGAAAATCAAGGAAAAGCTAGCCTCTGCCCCAGCACTCAGACTCCCAGACCTCAGAAAGCCCTTTAAATTGTACATAAGTGAAATGGGGGAATCACAGCAGGAGTCTTAACAACTGGGTTCTTGGAAAAGACCAGTAGCATATTTTTCTAAACTTCTCGATCCAGTCCCTCAGGGGTGGCCAGTCTGTCTTAGGGTGGTCACAGCGACTTGCCTCCTTTTAGCTGAAACTGAAAACTTTACCTTAAGTCAGCCTATGACTGTGTTTGTGCCTCATGTAGTTCTCTCCATACTGGAGCGGAAAGGCAGGCTCTAGCTCACAGCAGGCGGAATGAGCCCAGCTCATGGACAATCCAGAAGTCACACTCAAGGTGACTTCTACCCTGAACCCAGCCATCCTGCTACCAATAAACCCCACAGGTTAGCCGGCCCATGACTGCCCTCAAACGATTGAAGAAATCTATTCCAGTGAGCCGGACTTGTCCATTCACCCCACTTCAAATCCAGAATTAACCCCCTACACAGGTAGGAGCAGCTTTATAAAAAATGGAACTCGAAAAGCAGGCTATGCATTCATAACCCAAACCAACGTCCCCGAAGCCTATCATCTTCTGCCTGGTAGCATTGTTATTTGCTCTCATGCGAGCCCTCCAAATACCTACCGGTAAAACAACCAACATTTACACAGATTCTAGGTATGTCTTCTCAGTCCCGCATGCTCACAGGGCCATTTGGAAAGAACAGAGCCTTTTAACATCAGCTCGGAAAGACAATAAGCATGCCACAGAAATTTTAGCCCTACTGGAAGCTGTGAAAATGCCCACACAAGTTTCAGTCACGCATTGCCTGGGACATCAAAAAGGAACTTCTGATGCTGTCTCAGGCAGTGCTAAAGCCAACAAAACTGCCAGACCTGCTGCCGAACTACTGTGAATTCAAAAGCTAGTAGAGAGCTAACCTTAATCCCTTCTTTACAACTTCCAGAAATGGTTCCAAATTACGCTATTAGAGATCTCAAACAAGCAGCTAAATGGAGAGAAATAAAAGATTTTCATGGATGGAAACATACCCATGAAGGAAACGTTATAGTTCCAGAACACTTGACGGACCCCTTCTTTTCAAAACCTATCATTCAACCCATTACGGGCATAAAGCCCTTTACAACCTGGTCTCTAAACACATTGTTGAAGAAAACCTTTATCAAGCCATCCAGCGGGCAACCCGTTCCTGCCAAATATGCACCCAAAACAACTCAAAGACAACTGGGCCCCCAATCACTGGAATCAAATATCAAGGGCAGAGTTCAGCAGAAGACTGGCAAGTTGATTTCACCAACATGCTAGGAGCTGAAGGCAATTATATTTTTATACTGGTGTTCATTGACACCTTTTCTGGTTGGGTAGAAGCTTTCCCCTGTAAAACAGAGAAGTATCAGAAGTTATAAAACAGCTCCTTAATGAAATCATTCCCAGGTTCAGCCTACCAACAATTGGAAGCAACAATGGATCTTACTTCACCTCACAGATTTTACAAGAATTTTCTAGACTTTTAGAAATCAACTGGAACTTACATTCAGCCTAGAGACCACAGATAAGCAGAAAAGTTGAAAAGATGAATCACACACTGAGAAACCAAATTGCCAAAATCTGTCAAGAAATATAGATAACCTGGCCCCAAGCTTTGCCTTTAGCCCTCTTACAAATATGGGTCACTGCCAGAAGTGGGCTCAAACTGAGCCCTTTCAAAACTACCTATGGAAAAGCATTTCTTAAAAATAACTTGCCTTCAACCAATACTCAAGTTTCTGTCACCAGGGAGCTCACTCTCTGAAAATATTTGGTGTCTTTGTCTGCACAGGTATGCTCTCAGCCATCTGAAATATCCTACTGATAATCCACCTATTCCAGCCTGGTGACCAAGTCCTGCTGAACACCTGGAAAGCGGAGCCCTTTGACCCCCAGTGGACTGCACTGTACACTGTTCTCTTAACTGCCCACTCGGCAGTTAAACTTGAAAACATCAAAGCTTGGGTACATCACACTTGCCTCAAACCTGCTTTTTGACAAGAGAAGATTGATGACAAGGACCTTCCCCCAGAGCCAACAGAGAGGCTTTCCCCGGAACTGGCACTCTGAGTTCGAACTTCTAGCCTCTTAGACGGTGGGAGGCTAAATTTCTCTTTGTTAAGGCCATCCACTTGTGGTAGTTCTGTTATAGCAGCACTAGTTTACCGAGACAATTAGCCATGGAGCGTGTAACAGTATCAGGCTTGTGTGAACTGAACACCTTCCCACCTGAGGAGTGAGAGCTGAGTTTTGAAAAGTCATGGAGAAAGTACACTTGTGACTTGGAAAACTATTTCACAAGTTGTCCAAACTGGGACAATTTTGAAAGCAAAAGGAGATACTATTAATAAATACAGTGGAACAACAGGTTATGATAGGACTATCCCCAATAAATCAGGACATCCCATAGTCATCCTATCTTTGACCTACCAAACTGAGGACAAATTGGTGTGAACCCGGAGTAATTCTATCATTGACTTCCCATTACATGATTCCTTGTCACTGAGACAATTATGACCCAGAACTTAAGGGTTGTAGCCCTAGTGGCATAGTGGTTAAGGGCTTGGCTGCTAACCAAAAAGTTGGCAGTTGAAATCCACCTGCCGCTCCTTGGAAACACTATGGGGCAGTTCTACCCGTCCTATAGGGTCCCTATGAGCCAGAATCAACTTGACGGCAATGGACACGGGTACTTTCAGGTTAGTCAAACCAAATGAAAAAGAAAAATTTTAGTTTGAATAAATGATTAAACTTTACCATAAGGTAATTGTTGGCTTGTAGCTGGAATTGGGTTCTAATTAATTTATTTTTCCCTGATTCAGTCACACATTTCATTACCTGATTCTGTTGTTAGACTTTAAAATTGTTTATCCATCCTTATTTTTATGACCTCCCAGCACCTTTAGAAACTAATGACTGTTTATTACTTTTCAAATCACTGTATTTCCCCTGATTTCTGATACCAACATTCCCCCCGCACCCCTTGCCAGCTCTTATGTCTCTGCTACCTCTCTGACCACCTCTATAGGCTATTCTTCCTGTTCCTTCTCTTTTTCACCTTGTATACACCCCCTGGGAAGTCTCATTGGCCTTTCTAGCTTAAATTGACAACTAGTTATACCCAACTTTTAAATCTTCATCCCCAGTCCAGACATCGCTTCTTCTTAAGCTCCAGACCTAAATAGCTGAACATACTCACTTAAATGTCTCCTAAGAATTTCCCGGAATTGAATACAAATTCAATATGTTCAAATGTGTTCATCACCTCAACACTTGACCCCAATCTACAACTCCTTCAGTGTTCCTACTTAATAAGTGGCCCCACCATTAAACCAGAAACCCATGGTTCTTCCCTGACTCCTCCCTCTTTTACTGTCCACATCCAGTTACCAAGTCCTGTCAATTTATCCCATAAATGTTCTTTTCTCTCCATCCTCACTGTCACCAATCTTGAGTGAACTAATCACCATCTCTCACATGAACCACTGTAACCAGTGGTATCTAAACCAGCCATCTACCTCCAGACTTGCCTCCCACCTATAGCTTTTTATATTGCAGCAAGACTGATTTCCCAGAATGCAAATCTGAACAGTTTTCTCCTCTACTTAAAACTGTTCTCTGTTTAACCATTGCTCTTAGACGCAGTTCACACAACATGACTTACATGTACCTCCACTGTCTGGCTCTGCCCACTCTCCAGGCTCATCTCTTACTCCCCAACACAGTCAGACTCTCACTAGCTTCTGACACTGCTAGGACATTTGCCATTTCATCTGGTTTACTCCTACTCATTCTATCCCTAATGGCTCAAATATCATTTTCTCAAGAAACCATTGTCTTATCCCAAAACTATGTTAGGTTTCTTCAAATGTGCTCCCATAAAACACTTTCTTTGTATTAGTTTGAAACACATAATATTGCCATCATTACAAGTCAAGAACAGTCAACTAAAAACAAATTCATATAGTTCAAGCTAATACTTGTACCTAATAAACTAAATACCCTAAGGGTAGAAACCAGGTCTATCTCATACACTCTCCTACGCAGTTCTTGGCACATGTTAAATGGTATTTGTTGAACGAATGAATAAATGAACAAATCACTAACTACATTTTCTTGAAATGGGTCATCATTTTAACTAACCTAAATTGAGGCTGGGACATTTACTTTTAATGCTGATATATTTCTTGTTAAACAAGTGCTTGCTTACTCTATTTAGTTTGATTAAATGCTGAATAAATATATTCTGAGTTCTTAGTACAGTTACATAAACTGATAAGCAGTATCTTGGTCTATAGAGCACAAACCTGAAGTAATTCTATAAAGAGCATAAACTGTCACAAGAAAGAGAGAAGGCAAAGAATCTAAGGAAAACTGGACTCAAAAATGCTAATAAACTCCAAAATTGTTTAGCTTCTATAGGGAATCCTATAGTGGCACCTTTGAAAATACGACTCCTGTGGTTCTAATCTGAAAGAGACCTTAAGAATGGAGTACTTTCAGTAAGTATCATCCAAAAGCCCTATCACTCTGAATATTGGATAGCCCCTCAAAGGATAAATATGGGCATGCCAGCACTTGGCTAATTCCCATTAACTACAGCAATCCTTAGTGAATTGCTGCATTAATGAGGAAGTCGTTGCCTGTACAGTGTCTGCAAACAGAGGAGCATGTCTCTGCTTCATTTCTTTTGTCAAGTGTAGTTCAGCTTTAATTATTTATGATCATACACCACAGCATAAGAACGCTCAAGAATATTTTGTGTGAGTAATGAAGTTTTAGTAATATGAGCCTACACTCCATCTTGCTGCTGTTAAAGCTTATGGAAGAAAAAAAAAATTTTTTTTTTTTTTTAGAGCAAGGTGAAAATTTAAGGTTTTTGTGGATTAGTTAATGGAGAATTAGCAGGATTCCCTGGGACAGAGTTCTAAATAATACCATGAAAATAAATATCTACAAGTACAATTCTTATCTTTTTGAGCTCTTTAACAGCCCTCAGAAGACCCTAGATGAACCACAAGGAAAATGATAAGAAATGAAGCGGCTAATGATAACAATAATTACAATAATAATACTGCTTATAAAATTCTTTATGGATATGTCTACACAAACATGAGAGATGGATATTGAGACGATTTCTAAATAATTCAGAATAAATAGCTTACAAGTGTGGGCAGAGAGAGGCAGGGGAGGAGAGAGTTCGTTTGGTCAGAATCTTCCAGATTGACAGCCTGTAATGGTCAAATTTCCTGAGTAATTTTTCATGTCTCTTGTTAAAAATCCCAAATCTACTATTTAATCCCAGTTCTGCACAGAATTTGCATCTGATTTGGTCAAATCCTTTAATCTCACTGAGAATAAGCTTCTTTATGTTCACCAGAGTTGAAACAAAGAGAGTGCAGATTATTTACAATATCTTTTCCAGTTCTGGAGTTTTTGGCTCAATGACATTCATGATCATAGATTCAGAGTAACTTACTCTTTTTATACTAGTTTATTGAACAATACCTACTATATGATAAAGACCAAGGAGAAGTTCATCCATAAAATTGTCTGAAGTCAATATTATACTGTTTACCACAAAGTCCCTTCACCTCCAACCTTCTTTCAGTCCCCTCTGCCTAGCACAAACACACAGAACCTCCCTTATTTTGTTTTGTTTGTCTTCATCAGTATCACAGAGAAATATGAAGGTATTTTATAAGGTGTTCTCAGACCCAGGTAGACGTGAATCATGACATGTGTGACTTCCTTCTTCTTCATTCCTCTCACCAAACATTACTGACCTTGGCCCTCAGATTCCTAATTCCTCTGGTTTTCTCATCTAGCATGAGGCACAGGGGCAGCCTTCTGTTCCTCAACAGCTAGAAGACGAAAGAAACCATGGCTCAAGGCTATGGGCATTTCACACCCACTAGCTGCTTGCTTGTCTTGAAGATTGAAAGGTGAACCAAACACTCCATGGACTAATAAAATGGCTCCATTAAGCAATATTCTTTAAGAAGTAAGTAGCTAGCAAGAGTGGCCATTTTGAGTTGTCCAAACCAAAAACAAGTAACAATTCAGCTTGGGCAATAAAATAAATGGAAAACACAGTGTAGGAAAAATACATGGTAAATTACTGGATCTGCCAGATTGAGTTTCTCGGTTATATCACAGTCTTAGCCAACCATACTAAAAGAGGAGAGAACAAAGCTGATCTGAGAAAAATTTACTGCCTTAACGATATGTGTTCCATTTTCACACTGCTTCTGAACATAACATTTGAGTAACAATTGTATGTTTAAAAGCATTTTATATATTTTATCTTTTATTGGAAAATTGGATGCGAGACTTCTTGTTCTTATATATGAAGGGCTTGTGTCCACACTTTACTCTTAGGTCTTTCTTGTAACACCAATTATTCTCATTAATAGTAACAAGTCATTGACGAATTTAAAAAACGGTTATATTCAGCCATTCAGCAAATATTTACTAAGTGCCTACTAAGAGTCAGGTCCTATTTTAAGTGCAAAATAGACAGCAGGGACAAAACAGGCAAGGCCCCTGACCAAATGAAGCTCATAGTTTGTGGGGAAGATAGAGGATAAACAAAGAAACACAAAAATAAATACACAACTACAAATTTTTAAACCTGGGTTTTCTGAGAGAGAATAATGGGGCCGGGGCAGGGGATATCTAAGTAAGGAAAGGCTTCCCTGAGGAAGTGACAGTTGATCTGAGACCTAAGGGATAAAATGGAGTCAGTAGAGGAAGCATAATTAGGGCACATGCTAACTATCAACCATACTGGCATTGGAATGGGCTTGGCATATGGAAAGAAATACCTGTGCATGCAAATGGAGACTTACATTTTCAAAAAGATGCTTTGTTTAGAGAAATAAAGTGAATCATTGGTGATTTTGAGGCAGAAATATACTAAAGGTGGGAATAACTCTGATCAAACCTGAAGAGTTCGGTTTGTGGTCAAAGTCAGAGAACTCTTCTCTGAGTAGTAAAATATCTGCCTTCACCTAGATATTTGTCTTGTTTTCATGCTCAATTTCAAATTATTTCTGAAGTTCTCCAAAGACTATTTCTATAGCCTTCTTCGGTGTCTCCTCCAATGCTGAACTAGCCTCCGTGTCAATATCCTTGCTTCATAGCATATTAAGCATTTTTTGTTTGTTTGTTTTGTCCTCAGTAAGACTGTGTGTGTGTGCACATATTTACATAATAAAATGTAATCACCACTGTTTGTATAAAAGTATTCTGTATAATTTTGAAGACTGTTAGCAAATTTTCCTTCTCTCTTCCCGGGACATATAGGTCATCCTGAGTGTAGAAGGTCAATGTGAAGAATTTGTTCAGCTTCTCTTCCCAAATTTATTCCTAGAAAATCAGCATTCAAAAAAATTATATATAAATATATGTGTATATATATAGCCAGTTGCCATCAAGTCAACTCTGATGCATTGTGACCCCAGGCATGTCAGAGTAGGACTGTGCTCCTTGAGGTTTTCAATGACTGGTTTTTGGAAATAGATCATCGAGCCTTACTTTCAAGGTACCTCTGGGTGAACTCAAACTTCCAACCTTTCAGTTAGCAGCCAAGATGTTAATCGTTTGCACCACTCAGGTATGGCTGGCTGGCTGGCTGGGTGGGTGGATGGGTGGATGGGTGGATGGGTGGATGGGTGGGTGGATGGGTGGGTGGGTGGATGGGTGGATGGATGGATGGGTGGATGGGTGGATGGATGGGTGGGTGGGTGGGTGGGTGGGTGGTTGGGTGGGTGGGTGGGTGGCTGGATGGACAGGCAGGTGGATGGACAGGCAGGTGGATGGACAGACAGACAGACAGACAGACAGATAGATAAACAAGACCAGAAAATAAGACAATGAGATGGATAATTCCACCACTTCTATAGACTCCCAACAAGACTTTATCCTTTAATGAGTTTATATTTTGAAAAATGGATACGAACTAATTGCCATCTATAAAATATTCCTATAGCATAGCCATGTAGCACTGCAAAATCATAGCCTTGATCATTTCCCAAGGCTGATCTCTCTATTCATATTCCTTTTTTCTCCTCTGGCCTAGTGCCACCTTTGCATTACCAGTGTTACACATTTACATTACTAGTCTAGACCATTTTGTAATCTCCTTTCTCTCTTCTTATGAATTACCACCACATGCTTTCAACATTAACAATTTCCTCCTATATTTATTCATTATCCCTTCAAAGTCTCTCTCATTTAAAGTCAAATTCTTTACCTGAAAAACAGTAAATAGAACAGAGGTGTTCCTGAAATGCAACATTGCTTTGATATAATTATATACATATTGTGTTGGTAATTTTTCTGTATTAATGTGCCCATTCAATTTCCATCTTGTTTCTCTATTACCATATCTATGCAACATGCTTATAAAAGCTGTCAAAACAACACAACATATAAACTCAGAACAGGTTCAATGAACTGTTTCAGCTGCTTTTTCTTCTCATTTCTTTCCACTCACTTGGGCTTCGACAATGGGAATAGCAAAGCCCTCAGGGCAAGTCCCTTTGTGACTCATTCTGCATCTTATTTAGTGCTGGTTTCCAGAGGCTATGAGTAATTCAGAACAGGCCAGTGACACAGAGCTGCTCAGGTTACTAGCAACATTATTCACATTTGTCAATATTCTCCACCACTTGGCCAGAATAAGGACTAATATGGCAGGAGGGCAGTCCAGCAACACAGTGGTTCAGTCCTTGGTGCTAGCACGTGGAGAGCTTAAGGAGACCAAATTTTGGGCTTAGCCAAATTCTCTCCATTCTCCACTCAGAATGAAAGAAAGGGCTTGAAGTACAGTAAGGTGAATTTAAGTTAGATGCAAAGATAAATCTTCTGAGAGCAAGGCTTGGTAAACACTGGAATGTTATCCAAGGAAGCAGAAAGATAAATGTTACCCCTAACCAAAAAACCAAGTCTATTGCCATCAAATCTATTCCAACTCATTGTGGCCATATGGGAAAGAGTAGAACTGCCTCACAGGGTTTCCAACTCTGTGTTTTATTGACTATGCAAAGGCATTTGACTGTGTGGATCATAACAAATTATGGATAACATTGCAAAAATGGGAATTCTAGAACACTTAATTGTACTCATGCGGAACCTGTACATAGACCAAGAGGCAGTCATTTGAAGAGAGCAAGTGGATACTGTGTAGTTTAAAACCTCGAAAGGTGTGAGTCAGAGTTGTATGCTTTCTCCATACTTATTCAATCTGTATGCTGAGCATATAATCCAAGAAGATGGACCATATGGAAAAGAACCTGGCATCAGGATTGGAGGAAGACTCATTAACAACCTGTGATATGCCGATGACACAACCTTTCTTGCAGGAACTGAAGAGGACTTGAAACACCTACTGATGAAGATCAAAGACTACAGCCTTCAGTATAGATTACATTTCAACATAAAGAAGACAAAAATCTTCACATGTAGACCAATAAGTAACATCATGATATTGGAGAAAAGATTGAAGTTGTCAAGAATTTCATTTTACTTGAATCTATAATCAACGCCCATGGAAGCAGCAGTCAAGAAATCAGACAATATATTGCATTGTGCAAATCTGCTACAAAAAAAGACCTCTTTAAAGCATTCAAAAGCAAAGATGTCACCCCGAGGACTAAGGTGCACCTGATTCAAGCCATAGTATTTTCAATCACCTCATATCCATGCAAAAGCTGGACAACGAATAAGGTAGACCGAAGAAGAACTAGTACGTTTGAATTATGGCGTAAATGAAGATTATTCAATATACCATGGACTGCCAGAAGAACGAACACATCTGTCTTGGAAGAAGTACAGCCAGTATGCTTCTTAGAAGTGAGGATGGCGAGACTTCACCTGACATACTTTGGACATGTTATCAGGAGGGATCAGTTCCTAGAGTAAGACATCGGACATCGTGCTTGGTAAAGTAGGAGGTCAGCAAAAAAGAGGAAGGCCCTCAGTGAGGTGGACTGGCATGGTGGCTGCAACAATGGACTCAAACATAGCAACAATTGTGAGAACAATGCAGGATTAGGCAGTGTTTCACTCTGTTGGTACACAGGGCTGCTGTGAGTCAGAACTGACTAGATGGGATCTAACAACAACAATCTTTATGGAAGGCAACTGCTACATCTTTTTCCCATGCAGCAGCTGGTGGGTTTGAACTACTGACCTTTCAGTTAGCAGCTGAGTACTGTAACCACTGCACCACCAGGGCTTCTTAAGTTTTCCCTGGAGAGTGGGTTTTTTTTTTTTTTAAGTACATTTGCTACAACCTCTGGACTTACTGAAGGATAGCCCTACTTGGGTTCAGGGAAACAGACTTGATGACCCTTTATCTACATCTGGCTCTCTCCTGGTCTCTACTTAGAGAGCCTTTCCTTCCCCACACGTTCTAATTAGATCTCTCCTCTTTGTCTTTCCCTTAGTATTCTGTTATTTTCCTTTCTGTCTCTTATAATAATTTGTAACTATATATTTATTTACTTGTTTCCTATTTGTTTTTTGAGAACCTGTTGTTAAACATTGCCAGCATACCACTGCTCCTAACTGTGCTTCCTGTTTTTTCTCTTGTCCCCCACATAGCAGCCATGAATCAGGGTCCACTCAATGGCAGCTAATAACAACTGTCTGCTTCATGTAGTATCTCCAGCAGTGGCAAGGGTCCCACATGGTTTCAGCTCTCACTCCTAATTTCCCCCTCAGTGATCCCACCTCCATGTAAACATCTTTGCTTCTGGGCCTGGCAATAGTACTTCCTCTTGTTATCCTCCCAGCCCTGGAGATGGTGGGTTGATGCCCAATTGCCTCTGAGGTTTTTTGACTCTTCCAAAATATTTGAAACTGTCTTCTCATATTAAATTTCCTGTTTTGAAGCATCTGGAGAGGGCTGTGTTTTCCTGATTAGGCTGTAATGATGCATCCATCTACCTCCTCCACTAAGTGGAAGGAGGATGGTCACAAGTTGCTCATCTCCACCAGGAGCACTGTTGCTCCCACATTTAACCTGGCTTGCTCCAGGCCAATCCTTAAATGTCATGTCCTCAGGGAAGCCTTTTTCTCTCACCTATTCTAATTAGAACTCCCTTCTTTGTCTATCTCATATAACTTTCATATAACAATAATAATTAACAATTATCACTGTTATTTTCCTTCCTATCCCTTCTAACAACTTGTAATTATACATTTATTTACTTGTTTATTTGTGCAATGTCTCCTTCCCCTGCTCAGCTAGACATAATAAGGATATCATCTCTTACTCAACACACTATCCCAAGCTCCTGCTACAGTGATTGACATGGAGTAGATGATGCGTGGATATTTTTTGCATTAAATAATGGGTGAATTGGGGCTGGACCCTCATACCACCAAATCGTCAAGTTGATCCCGACTTATGGCAACTCCACGTGTGCCAGAGTAGAAATGTACTCCACAGGGGTTTCCATGGCTGATTTTTGAGAAGTAGATCACCAGCACCAACCTCCCTTTTTTTTTTGGAGGTGGACTCAAACAGCCAATCTTTCTGTTAGCAGCCAAGAGTGTTAACCATTTGCACTACCCAGGAACTCCCTGGATCCTCGTAGGTACCATTATAATACCTTGAACCTAGTCAGTGTTCAATAAATGCTTGTAGAGTTAATTAGTATGCATGGTTTTCTCTGAAAAATTTACCGGTAGGGCCAGTGTGCCAATGTTCCCCATACATCCTGCAGGATGTATCTCCCATGTACGTGCGTACTGATTTATGCATTTTTGCATGTTACCTTCAAAGAGCCTTCATTCCCAGCATGCAACATGAAAACACATTAAGGAAGAGTATTCATCTGGCTTAAGAGTGGTCACTTGCCCTAGTGCAGCAAAAACGATGAGAGCTCAGAATGCAGCTCTGTCCAAGGACCTTTACAAGATTCTTCCTCTCAGGACTTCTGTTGTTTTCTTTTGTATGTGTGTGTCTGTGTGCTTGATAATCTTATATTTCTCTTTTTTCTCTCATCTGAAGTGGACTAAACTATCAAAGGGTAAGAGTAAACTTGTGCTTAACATCCTCCTTGTTTTAAACAGTTAACATATTTGGGTTGTGTTATGGATTTTCCATACAGGTCTAAATTGGTCTTTGTAATGTTGTTGCTCCGTTCTTGTTCTAAAGCAAAGAGCAAGCCTCAACCGAGCACAGAGAAGTCTATCATGCATCACTTTTTTTAACTTTCCAATTTCTATTTGCTCCTTTATTCTCCATACTTCTCTGTCCTCTCTTTTGTTTAAAATCTCATTTAGCATTCTCCGGAGGGGAGAACATGAGATTACAATCTAACGATTGTAATGAGAATGGGTTAAGTTGGTGCCGTTTCCCATTTTCATTACAATCTTGGTGGCAAGAATAATGTAACAGAATTTTTAATGCCTCATATATTACATGAACATTTTCCCGTGAGCGCCTGTTTCTTGTCTGCGGACAGTGTTGTTGCCGCCTGCTGTAGGACTTTGATCTTTTTACATTCTGCATTATAATCAGTTGGCCATTTCACCCCTTCCCCATAGATTACAGTCAAACAAGTGAAAAATATTTTGATCTATAGCATACAACTGCATCTCATGACTGTAAAATCCTATCACCTGCCGACCAGTACCCGCAAAATCCACCTAGCCCATGACTCAAGTTGGATGGAGGCACAATCCAGGTGTCTGGACAGCCAGGCATTTCTCTGAGAGGCACTCTGGGAACAATAGTTTTGTAATTTAGAGCAAATATGCAGAGTTTGTTCATTTAACATCAGGAGTTCATGGCGCTTTGGATTTTAAAATGCTCACCCCTGAAATGGAAAACCTCACAGATCCTTCTACTCAAATTAGAGTCTCCAGACCAGTGGCACAGGCCTAACCTGGGCACTTGTAGAAACCTCAGGTCTAGAATTTTAAGCCACACCCCAGACCTCCAGAATTAGAGACTGCATTTTAACAAACCCTCAGATGCTTGGTATGCCCTTTAGACTTTGAAAAGTGCAGCTTTAGAGTTTCTTACAGGCTATACTTCATAGAAAAAGCCAGGAAATAGACCCCCCCTCCCTGAGTAATGCCCAGGAACACAAGTTCTCTTACCTGGCTTCTCAGAATTGACCCCCACCTAAGCATTTTTTATGTGACTTTGTCTATCATTACTAGTGTTTCTGGGTTCCATTTTCTAGGAGACTGGAGCCATTTGGTAAACTATTTCTCAAATGGTCTTTAGAGCAGAAACCAAAACCCAAAACCAAATCTGTTGCCATCCAGTTCATTCTGATTCATGGCACCTCCCTGTGTCACAGAATAGAACTGCTCCATAGGACTTTTTTGGCTGTGATCTTTACAAAAGCACATCATCAGGCTTTTCTTCTGCAATGCCCTTGGGTGGGCTCAAACCACCAACCTTTAGCTTACTAGTCAAGCACAAGCTGTTTCACCTGGGTCCAAGTTCTCGGCCCTATAGATACCAGCTCTGTAGATACTAGCTGCGAGGGAAAGTTATTTACTTTCTTTGTGCCTTAGTTTCTTCATTTTAAACTGTGATAACAATACTTACTGCATTAGTTAGAGAGTAAAATCAAACTAGGCGTCTCTGGGTGGTGCAAATGGTTAACATGCTCAGCTCCTAAACAAAAAGTTTACAGGTTCAAGTCCACCCAGAGCACCTTGGAAGAAAGGCCTAGTGATCTACCTCTGAAAACTTACCCACTGAAAACCCTATGGAGCACAGTTCTGCTCTGAGACACATAGGGTCTCCATGAGTTGGAATCAAGTCAACAGCAACCATTAATGGAGCCAAAGGAGCTGCCTTTTTACCCCCACTTCAATCAGCCTATGGCTACAGGCTAACATAGAGATGGAGAGGGCGAGCAGTCCTCTCAAAAGGGAGATAACTTAGGGGCATAGCGTCTGGGGTCTTAAAAGCATGACAGCAGCCATCTAAGATACAAAACTGGTCTTACCCCTTTAGGAGCAAGGGAGAATGAAGAAAACTAAAGGTACAAGGGAAAGACTAGTCCAGGGGACTAATAGATCACATTTACCATGGCCTCCACCAGACTGAGTCCAGTACTAGATGGTGCCCAGGTACCACCACCGACTGCTCTGACAGGGATCACAACAGACAGACAGAGCTGGAGGAAAACATAGAACAAAATTCTAACTCACACACACACAAAAAAAACTCAGACTTACTGGTCTGACAGAGACTGGAGAAACCTCAAGAGTATGGCCCCCAGACACCCTTTTAGCTCAGTAATGAAGTCACTCCTGAGGTTCACCCTTCAGCCAAGGATTAGACAGGCCTATAAAACAAAATGAGAGTAAAAGGGCACACCAGCCCAGAGGCAAGGACTAAAAGACAGGAGGAAATAGGAAAGCTGGTAAAAGGGAGCCCAAGGTCGAGAAGGAAGAGTGTTGGCATATCATGGGGTTGTTAACCAATGTCGTAAAACAATATGTGTACTAACTGTTTAATGAGAGACTAGTTTGTTCTGTAAACCTTCATCTAAAATACAATAAAAAAAAAAAAAAAAGAGAGAGAGAGGAAAAAAGGCCCTGTTAGCAGCCAATTCTCATAGCAGACAGAGGAGGAAGGTACCCTTCCAGTAAAAGGGATGCAGGCAGGGCCCAATAACCACCATTTTCTGTGCATATTTGCTACTACTCCCACCTTATTAGAGAAACAAAGTACTAGGGAGAATCTTATCTTAGGATCAGTTAAAGCCACAGACTAAACCTCTGACTCCAGCCAGCGTTTGGCCACAGGGGAGGCATAAGAAATACAAGTCACGCAATGTAACTTTTCAGTACCATAGGAAAAATGATTCCCACCACATCAAAATACAAAATGTTTTTAGCAAATAGGCATCCAAGCTACTGGCTATTTAACCTGTTGATGTAGCACAACCCTATAGAAGCAGCATAGCCAGCCGTTGTCAAACCAACCCTGACTCATGGCAATCCCATGTGTGTCGGAGGAGAACTGTGATCCACAGGGTTTCCAATGGCTGATTTTTCAGAAGTAGGTTGCCAGAACTTTCTTCTCAGGTGCCTCTGGCTAGATTCAAATCGTCAACCTTTAGGTTAGTGTCCAAACACGTTAATCATTTCTACCATTCAGGGACTCCTAGAAACAACCTAAATACTTAAAACTCAGATAAATCAATCTGAGTCATTGGTTCATAAATAGAAAAAATAAAATTAGGGTCCAATAAGACTCTTTGGGAATCATTCACTGTGTATGCCTAACTTCCTTTATGACATCTCTCATATCCAAGCCCACTGCTCCTTTCCCAGTACCACTCTCCAAGCCCTTATCACATCACACCCAGATCACAGCCTCTGATATGCTCTCATTTGCCTCTGACTCTGGGTTACTGAACTTTGCCTTGTTCTTCATGTACAAGCCCACCATGTGCCCCCATTCTGGTAAGGAGATCAATGTCTTAAACGCTGGTGCCTGATTTTCTGCTTTAGTTCTCTGCCGGATAGCCCAGTCCCTTGGGACTGGGTCCCTGTGTCCCTGAGTCCACTCATAGACTTGCCTATTACCAGTCCTGTGACTTCCCACTGCCCAGTGGCAGATTCCCGATGCTACCCTCTGCCTCCTGCCCACCTGCCTGCCTGCATCTGCACTTATTGTCTACTGCCAGACAGCTCTTCTCCCAGAGGAGTGGAGCCAACAGATGGAATATTCTAACAAAGTGGTATAAAGGTAGAAAATGCCAGCCAAATTGCTGTAGAAAATGAGGGTTAAACTCCTTTATTAGAAAGGAGACGTTGCTAAAATGGAGGCCAAGGAAACACAGAGGCTTCCTTCATGCCGGTGGGCTGGCTGTTGTCAGTGGAACCAGCAGAGCAGGTGGCTGAGAGCTTGTGCCCTGGAGACAGACTGTTGCCCATCCCCATCCCAGCTCACCACTCTCTAACATGTGAAAGAATGTGCCACTTCTCTCAGTCTCAGTTTCCCCATCTGTAAAATGGGGATAACACCTCCCTTGCAAAACGATTATTGTCATTGCTAAGACTAAAAGAGATAGTATGCATAATATTATAGTTTCTTAATATAAGCCAGCTACATAGTAAATATTCAACAAATATTAACCAAACCTGTTGTCACTGAGTCCATTCCAACTCAAGGTGACCCCATGTATGAGAGCTGAACTGCTCCATAGGGTTCTCTTGGCTGTAATGTTTACAGAAGCAGAGTTCCTGGCCTTTATCGTACCGCTGGGTGGGTTTAACTCCCAACCTTTAGGCTAGTAGTCAAGCACAAACCATTTGTGCCACCCAGGGACCTCAACAAATAGTATTTATAAAATTCAGAGACAAAGAAAGGAGCCCTGGTAGCCCAGTGGTTAAGTGTTCAGCTGCTAACTGTAAGGTCAGCAATTCAAACCCACCAGCTGGTCCGTAGAAGGAAGATAAGACAATCTGCTTCCGTAAAGATTACAGCCTTGGAAACCCAATGGGACAGTTCTACTTTGTCCTGCAGGGTCACTATGAGTCAGAATCGACTTGACAGCAACTGGTAAAGGCAAAGATACATGTAGGATAGCTTTGTTTGGGGAGAAGGGGTATTATGCATTTAGAATAAAAGACTAGGCTAGATGAGTCACCTTGTAAAAGATCAATAAGAGAATGAGTGAGCTGAACACCAGAGCAGAAAGAACGCTAGAATGGCAGCCTTGGATTGGGGAGTTAGGAGACATTGGTGAAAGGTTGTGGAGGAGAACTGGGATTGAATCAGGAAAGCTTGGAGAGCGAGAGGGAGTGGGACCCTGGCTGTGGTCTAGGGAACAAATGCACCATAAAATGCCCACAAGCCAACAGAGAAAGCTATTAGAGAAAAAGTGAAGGGGAATAGAAGAATATGGGACATTTTATTGGAAGGGCAGTGAATGGAGGGAGGTACAGCAAAGTTTTCAGAGCAACTTGGAGAGGGAGAGCAGTAGGAAAGTCCACAGAGGCAGAGGTAAAACAGGCAGTCAGCTGTGACAGAGAGAAGATGCAATGAAGAAACTTAATAATATATAATGTTATTTCAAAACAACAGCTGGGAACAGGGAATTGATAGTGAAGCGATAAATACTAGCAACTAGGGAACTAAATATCATTAAAATACACAATAGTTAATAACAATGAAGCCAAAGTCTGGAAGCAATTAATAAATTGATAAACAATAACACAAAGTATAAAATGAATAAAGAAAAAAGTGAGGTTATAAATATGACCATTTACAGAGAAAAGGGTAGGGGTTCACTGAAAGAGACAGAGGGGAGAACAATTCAACTGAAAAGCAGAAATACAAGTTCCAGGGTCTGAGTAGCTAGAAGAGAGGAGAGGAAAGATTCCACATGACTGCTAGCAGATGGATAGAGAAACAAGAAAGACCACACCAAATGTCTCTCTCGGCCCTCCCACCATGGTTGTTGTCCCCAGAGCTACTCTTGTTGTTTTTGCTGAGTCAGCTCCGACTCATAATGACTTTCTATACAACCGAATGAAATGCCTGGTCCTGCACCATCTTCATGATCATTGGTATGTCTGAATCCATGCCAGACGTACCAAACATGCAGCTATGTCCAGCAGTCCAATCTCACAGATGGGTAGTAGAAAGCTACTCTTACCACCGTTGTAGATAAAAATGGCCTAGTGGACTGACTGCCTAGACTGGGCCAATAATGGGGCACAATAACACTAGACCTTGATCTACAGGTCATCTCTAAAAATAACTACTAAGGTAATTGTCCTAAAACTGTAGGTTCTGGACCAGGCCAGAGATCCCATTTTTCTATCCAGGTTCTCCTTACTCCCCAGGTCCTCTCTCAACCTCAACACACTTTTGTTGAGGGGTTCTGGGAGTCAGCAGGAATTCCCTAGCCCAGGTGAGCATCAATTCCCAGTATCCATAAGCTCAGCCATAGACCTGAAAACCTTGTCGTTAAGAGAGATCTTTACCCTCAGGACAGCTTATACCCAAGTGTGTTGTTTTCAATATTTCTTCTTTTCTAGCATCATTATGGTATATGAGAGCTGCATGTCTTTTCCAAAGAATATATTAAGTCTCATCCACCTTGGTTCAGGGAATATTCTTTACTCCAGGGAGCATCTACAAAGCAAGAATTATAAACAAATAGAAGATTTGTTTTTCTCTCACAAATTAAACAAAAAAAAAAAAAAAGTTGCTGTCAAGCCCATTCCAGCTCACGGAGACTGTATAGGACAGAGTAGAGCTTCCCCATTGGGTTTCCAAAGCTGTAATCTTTAAGAAGCAGACTGCCACATCTTTCTCCTTCCGAGTGGCTGGTGGGTTCAAACTGTTGATCTTTCTGTTAGCAGCCAAATGCTTAACCACTGCTCACAAATTAGATGGCAAAAAACTTCCATCAAGATGGGGATGTGGACAGTGAAAAGAAACGGGAAGCTGGTTGTTTGTTGCTGTTGTTAGCTGCCATCGGTTGGCTCCCAATTCATGGCAACCCCATGAATGATGGAACAAAATGCTTCACAGTCTTGTGCCATCCCCATAATCAGTCGTGGAATGGACCATTGTGAGCCATAGGATTTTCATTGGCCAATTTTCAGAAGTAGGTCTGCCGGCTTTTCCTACTAGTCCACTTTAGTCTGGTAAACTGGTTAACCTGTTGCCATCAAGTCGATTCCGACTCATAGTGACCCTATAGGACAAAGTAGAGCTTCTCCATAGAGTTTCCAAGGAGTGCCTGGTGGATTTGAACTGCTTACTTTTTGGTTAGCAGGCATAGCACTTAACCACTAAGCCACGAGTGTTTCCGGTAAACTAGTTAGGCTGGAACTTATTAGTAAATCAGATTTCCCCTTTCTTTCAGGAAGTCTGTCTTTTGCCCATTTTTGTGTTTATCCTGGGCTATTATTCTTAAGGCATTTGCCCAGCAATACATTTCCAAAAGGCAGGAACAATTTCTTACACTTCTTTACCTGCCACATAGCACCTCCACTTTGTTCTTCTATACTGTTTTTCCTACTCTCCTCTCCACATGACACCCAAATTCTCTTATTTCACCAGGATTTAACAGTGGAGATTATGACTTAGCAACTCTTTTTCTCTTAAACAACCCCAACTGGATGGAGTTCCTCAATATCCACATTCCCAACTTTCAGTCCAATCGACAAAAAGAAAGCCAGACTTAGCAAAGGGACTACTGGTACACATCATAGATAATTCCAGGGTTAACAGGGAAAAGATAAAAAGAAAAAGGCAACAGAAAAGGGAAATTAAAGGAATAATTGGAGTAAAGAGAGGTGAAAGGGAAGAAAATGAAAAGGAAAGAAAGAGGAGAGGAGGAGAAAAACTAACAAAACATTGAGACTTTTTAAAGAATGGAGTATCAAGGATACCAAGAACAGTATTGTTTTTACATTTACATAAAAAGAAAGTTACTGATTAGTCATATACAGGTAGAACTTAGATATGCTTAATGTACTCACATCAAGCAATTCTTTGTCGTGTGGAATGCATGATATATAAAATAATATCAATTGCATTTGGTAGCAAAAGTGTGAAAGAAAAATTTTCCTGGAATCTACCACTAAAAATATAGCCTGTCATTCAAAGAACTATCCTGAATAGAAGGCAGGTTCAGGGGTGCAAGCTATGACTCAGTGTTCTGACTTCACTAAGTTCCTGGTGAGTAAAAGCTTGAACATAACAAAGCAGAGGTGGAGCTTTGTTCTGGGCCTGGCACAGGGCACCTATTGCATAGTATTAAACACTGTGCATTGATCATGCCTTAACGATGATCATAATAAATAACAGCAATTCTAGAGGCAGTTAATAGACAGATGGGGTGACCTTTTCACTTCAGAATCTAAATTATTTGCTATTGGATAAGCAATTTGTTTTTACTGGATTGGACATGAATTAAATTGATTCTAACTACTCTAAGTTTGATACAATTGATATGCTATTGTGTTGTCTTTTATGTTTGGTTGTTTGCATTATTCAGCTTGTATATAGACATAAAGAGTCCATTTCCTTATGTTTTCTTACGACAAAGAAAGCCATCTTGAACAATTTCACAATGAAACCTGCCCTTGTGGGATTGAAAAGCAGTAAAAGAAGAGAAAGCAGGACAAGCGTTATCATTCTCAGCAAAGAGTTTAATAATCTGCTTCTGTGCTCTGCATTGTTTCTGCTGGGAAGTACATTTAACAACAGCAACAAAGCATATCCTCTTCAATATCGACTAAATAGGACATTTAGTAGTGTTATCGTTAAATGTGTGCATGTGCATCGTGTTCCAAGCGAGGAACTTCCTCCCAAATATGTAGATGGCTATCAGTAGGGTCACCTGGGCAAAACCAGCAGCACTCCCTAAGAGCACCCCTCAGTTTTTCTTCAGCCAGAACCCCTGACAAGAACAGGGAGAGTCTGGGAGCTTTGTAGTCTAGTTCTACTTCTGCTACCAATTTGTTCTGTGATCCTAGACAAATCACATTCTACCCCAGCCCTCGGGTTCCTCACCTGTGAAATATGAAGAGCAGCGCTTGCCCTTCCCACCTCATGGCTGTGCTGTGAAGATTAAATGAGCTGATAAAGGTGAAAGCGCACTGAAAAGTGCAACCTACAAGCCCAAGATACCTTAGTGGTGAATATTAATCAGAGAACAGCAATGCTAGGAAGGAATTAGAGATCATCTCGTCTATTCTGTTTATCTCACCGATGAAGCCACTGAGGTCTGGTGTCCAAGGGTCAAACAGCTAGTTACCAAGGAGCTAGGATGAGCATCCCAGTTTCCTGGTCCCCTGGTCCCCCAGTCTGCACTCTACACTCTGCCACTTACTTTCCTGAGCATTGATTATCTCCTTTTGTCAGTGTAACACAATTAATCTATAATATCAGCATTAAAGTGTCTTTTGACATCAGTAGTATAAAAAGAACTCTGCTAAAACTAACCTACTTATCAAACCAATATTTCTTATAATAAACCACTGATATTTTAGTATTCCGAAAAGGTCAGTCCCAAGCATGCAGAGTGCCTCTATTTAAGTTATAACTGCCAAAATAGTTCCTAAAACCCATGGAGCACTTAAAATGTGCTGGATTGGGCTAAGTGCATTATGTCATTTAGTCTCCATGACAATCCTATGAAGTTCACACTGCCCATTATTTTTCTCTTGTTGTTAGGAAGGGAGAAGTCGGGGTGTTTCACTGCCCTTTCTTTGCCTGGCACACTCTTTCCCAGAGTGGCTGCCTCTCAGAGGTTCCTCTTCTTACTGGACAGCCTGTCCTTCAAGGTCGTTCCTCCCACTGGATCCCAGTCACTGTCTCTTCCTTTTTCTTTCTAGCCCTAGCAGTGATAGCAGCTTCCTGGTGTTGCTAATCTTGGGGTTGTCTCACTATTTTCTGTTGAGCCTTTTAGCTTTTCCAACACCTTTTTACTTACTCCCCAAATTAAATTTCCTCTGTTGAACTACCTGATGTTTTCTTGATTGGACTCAAACGAATAGGCTCAAGTGAGAAATTGACTAAAAGTTAGAGAGCATCAGCTGAGCTTCAACTCAGGCAGTCCAACCGTCATGTCCATGCCCTTAACTTTGATATGGTGTTGTTTCCTACAGAGCCATGGACTAAGCTAGTGGCCTCCAAGTTTTCTGTTACTTTTTAAAAATATTTTATTGTAAGATATATAACAAAACATTTGGCTCTTTAAACATTTTTAACTGTACAATTCACTGACATTGATTAATTACATTGGCCACATTGTACAACCATCACCACTAATCATTTCCAAATGTTTTCCATCACCCCATACAGAAACTCAGTACCCCTTCAGCAAGAACTCCCCAGCCCCCCCGCCCCAGCCCTGGGTAACCACCTATAAACTTGGGCCTTTATGCATTTCCATTTTCTATATTTCATACAAGTGGGATCATACAGAATTGTCCTTTTGTGTCCGATTTGTTTCACTCAGCACAATGTTTTCAAGGTTCATCCATGTCATAGGATGCATCAGAGTTTCATTTCTCTTTATGGATGAGTAATATTCCATTGCATGAATATACCACATTTTGTTCATCCATTCATCTGATGAAAACTTGGATTTTTTCCATAGTTTGACTATTGTGAAAAATGCTGCAATGAACATTTATGTACAAGTATCTGTTTATATCCTTGCTCTCTTTTGGGCATATACCTACTAGTTGAATTGCTAGGTCATAGGGTAATTCTATGTTTAACTTTGTGAGGGACCATCGAACTATTTTTCATAGTGGCTGCACCATTTTACATTCCCACCAGCAATTTCTCCACGTCCTTGCCATCACTTGTTTTCTATTTTTCTCATAAGAACCATCCTAGTGGGAGTGACCCCCACGAGTCTATCAGTTTGTCGTACTGTGGGGACTTGTGTGTTCCTCTGATGCTGGAAGCTAGGCCACCGATATTCAGATACCAGCAGGGTCACCCATGGAGGACAGGTTTCAGCTGAGGTTCCAGACTAAGACAGACTAGGAAGAAGGACCCAGCAATCTGAAAATAACTAGCCAGTTAAAACCTCATGGATAGCAGCGGAACATTGTATGATATAGTGCCAGAAAATGAGCCCCCCAGGTTGGAAGTCACTCAAAGACTAGGGAAGAGCTGCCTCCTCAAAGTGGAGTTGATCTTAATGATGTGGATAGAGTCAAGCCTTTGGGACCTTCATTTCCTGATGTGGCATGACTCAAAATGAGAAGAAATAGTTGCAGACAATCATTAATTATTAGAACCTGGGATGTACAAAGTATGAATCTAGGAAAATTGGAAATCATCAAAAATGAAATGGAACACATAAACATTGATATCCTAGGCATTAGTGAGCTGATATGGACTGGTATTGGCCATTTTGAGTTGGACAATCATATGGCCTACTATGCTGGGAATGACATCTTGAAGAGGAATGGCATTGCATTCATCGTCAAAAAGAACATTTCAAGATCTATTCTGAAGCACAACACTTTCAGTGATAGGATAATATCCATATGCCTACAAAGAAGACCAGCTAATATGGCTATTATTCAAATTTACGCACCAATTACTAAGGCCAAAGATGAAGAAATTGAAGACTTTTACCAGCTTCTGCAGTCTGATATTGATCAAACATGCAATCAGGATGCATTGATAATTACTGGTGATTGGAATGCAAAAGTTGGAAACAAAGAAGAATCAGTAGTTGGAAAATATGGCCTTGGTCATAGAAACAATGCTGGAGGTCACATGACAGAATTTTACAAATCCAACGACTCCTTCATTGCAGTAACTTTTTTCACCAACATAAACAGCAACTTTTTTTATATGCATGGACCTCACCAGATGGAATACACAAGAATCAAATCGACTACATCTGTGAAAACAGACGATGGAAAAGCTCGATATCATCAGTCAGAACAAGGCCAGGGGCAGACTTCAAAACAGACTATCAATTGCTCATATGCAAGTTCAAGTTGAAAATGAAGAAAATTTGAACAAGCCCACAAAAGCCAAAGTATGGCCTTGAGTATGTCCTACCTGAATTTAGAGACCATCCTAAGAATAGATTTGATGCATTGAACACTAATCACTGAAGACCAGACAAGTTGTGGAATGACATCAAGGACATCATATATGAAGAAAGCAAGAGGTCATTAAAAAGGAAGGAAAGAAAGAAAAGACTAAGATGGATGTCAGAGAATACTCTGAAACTTGCTCTCGAACATCAAGCAGCTAAAGCAAATGGGAGAAATGATGAAGTAAAAGAGTTGAACAGAAGGTTTCAAAGGGTGTCTCGAGAAGACAAAGTAAAGTATTATAATGGCAAGTGCAAAGACCTGGAGATAGGAAACCAAAAGAGAAGAACACGCTTCGGCATTTCTCAAGCTGGAAGAACCGAAGAAAAATTTCGAGCCTCGAGTTGCAATAGTGAAGGATTCTATGGGGAGAATATTAAACGACTCCAGAAGCATCAAAAGAAGATGGAAGGAATATACAGAGTCATTATACCAAAAAGAATTTGTCAGCATTCAACCATTTCAAGAGGTAGCATATGATCAGGAACTGATGGTACTGAAGGAAGAAGTCCAAGCTGCGCTGAAGGCATTGGCAAAAAACAAGGCTCCAGGAACTGAAGAAATATCAGTTGAGATGTTTTAACAAAGAAATGCAGCACTGGAAGTACTCACTCGTTTATGCCAAGAAATATGGAAGATAGCTACCTGGCCAACCAACTGGAAGAGAGCCATATTTATGCCTATTCCCAAAAAAGTGATCCAAACAAATGCAGAAATTATCATTAATATCACAAAAGTAAACTTTTGCTGAAGATCATTCAAATGCAGGTGCAGCAGTACATCGATAGGGAACTGCCAGAAACTCAGACCAGATTCAGAAGAGGACATGGAACCAGGGCTATCACTGCTGATGTCAGATGGATACTAGCTGAAAGCACAGAATGCCAGAAGGATGTTTACCTGTGTTTCATTGACTAGGCAAAGGCATTCAACTGTGTGGATCATAACAAACTATGGATAACATTGTGCAGAATGGGAATTCCAGAACACTTGATTGTGCTCATGAGGAACCTTTACATAGATCAAGAGGCAGTTATTTGGACAGAACAAGGGGATACTTCATGGTTTAAAGTCAGGAAAGGTGTGTGTCAGAGTTGTACCCTTTCACCATACCTCTTCAATCTATATGCTGAGCAAATAACCTGAGAAGCTGGACTATATGAAGAAGAATGGGGCATCAGGATTGGAGGATGACTCATTGACAACCTGTGACTTTATGCAGGTAACACAACCATGCTTACTGAAAATGGAGAGGACTTGAAGCACTTGCTGATGAAGATCAAAGACCACAGCCTTCAATATGGATTACACCTCAACATAAAGAAAACAAAAATCCTTACAACTGGACCAACGAGCAGCATCATGATAAACAGAGAAAAGATTGAAGTTGTCAAAGATTTCATTTTACTTGGATCTACAACCAACATCCACGGAAGCAGCAGTCAAGAACTCAAAAGACGCATTACATTTGGCAAATCTGCTGCAAAGGACCTCTTTAAATATTCTAAAGCAAAGATGTCACCTTGAAGACTAAGATGAACATAAGGCAAGCCATAGTGTTTTCAATCGCCTCACATGCATGCAAAAGCTGGACAGTGAATAAGAAAGACAGAAGAAATTGATGCCTTTGAATTGTGGTGTTGGCAAAGAATATTGAATACACCATGGACTGCCAAAAGAATGAGCAAATCTGTCTTGGAAGAAGTACAAGCAGAATGCTCCTTAGAAGCAAGGATGGCAAGGCTACATCTTATGTACTTTGGACATATTGTCAGGAGGGATCAGTCCCTGGAGAGGGACATCATGCTTGGTAAGGTACAGGGTTAGCGGAAAAGAGGAAGACCCTCAAGGAAATGGACTGACACAGTGGCTGCAACAATGGGCTTAAGCATAACGATTGTGAGCATGGAGCAGGACCGAGCAGCGTCTCATTCTGTGGTACATAGGGTCCCTAGGATTTGGAACCGACTCGACGGCACCTAACAACAATAACAACAGCGTGAGTGAATTGGTATTTCATTATGGTTTTGATTTTCATTTCCGTAATGACTAATGGAAGCCCCTGGGTAGTGCAAACAGTTAACTTGCTCAGCTGCTAACCTAAAAGTTGGAGGTTCCAACATACCCAGAGGCACCTTGGAAGAAAGGCCTGGCCATCTACTTCTGAAAAACCAGTCATTGAAAACCGTATGGATCACAGTTCTACCCTGACATATATGGGGTCACCAAGAGTCAGTGTTGACTCCATGCAACTGCTTTTCTTTTCTTTTCTTTTTTTTAAGTGACTAATGATATTGAGTATCTTTTCATGTGTTTATTGGAGAAAGTCTATTCAAGTCTTTTGCCCATTTTTTAAAAATTGGACTGCTGGTCTTTCGTTGTTGAGTTGTACAAGTTCTTTATATATTCTGGATATTAAACCCTGATCGGATATGTGATTTCCAGATATTTTCTATCATTCTGTAGGCTGCCTCCTCACTCTCATGGTAAAGTCCTTTGATGCCTGTTTTCTTTTGTTTTGATGAAATCCAATTTATCTGTTTTCTTTTGTTGCTCATGCTTTTTGTGTCATATCTAAGAACCCACTGTCAAAAACAATGTCTTGTAGCTTTACCCCTATTTTTTATTCTAAGAGCTTAATTGTTTTAGCTCTTATATTTGGCCATTGATCCATTTTGAGTTAATTTTCATATATGGTGTGATATATGGGCCCAACTTCATTCTTTGCACGTGGAGATCCAGTTGACCCAGCATCATTTATTGAAGAGACAATTCTTCCCCCATTGAATGGATTTAGCAGCCTTGTTGAAAAGCAACTGCACGGGCTGTTCTATTTCATTGGTTTATGTCTATCCTTACCCCAGTACCAGATTCTTTTGGTTACTGTAGTTTATATTGTGTGAGTTCCTCCTATTTTGTTTTTCTTTTTCAAGATTGTTTTGGCTATTTGGAGCCCCTTGCAATTCCATACCAATTTGTGTATTGGCTTTTCCATTTCTGCAAAAATGGCTGTTGGAATTTTTATAGGGACTGCATTGAATCTGTAGATCATTTTGGGTAGTATTGACATCTTAACAATAGTAAGTCTTCCAATCCATGAACATGGAATGTCTTGCCATATACTTAGGTATTCTCTAATTTCTTTCAATATATGAACAGCAGAGTTGAAGAATGAGATGCTGGGGAGGAAGTGATGAGGTAAGTAGGGGGTAGAAATCTTCCAAATCTTTTTTTATTCCCAGCTTAAGACCGGCTTAAACCCTAGATACAGATAAGGATGTTTAGCTTGTTTTTAAATATCAGCTTTATTGAGATTTAATTAAAATACTATAAGAATCACTCTTTTAAAGTGTATAATTTAATGCTTTTACATGTATTCACAGTTGTGTAACCATCACCACTATCTAATTTCAGAATATTTTTGTGTTGCACACACAGGTTGCCTGAAAATTCCAAGCAGCAAAAAGTCTAGGCTGAGGATTCCACCCAGTGGCATCAACCACTCCATGAGTCCTACCTCCATTCAGTGGGATTGAGCCATACACACGAGACACAAAGTGTTGGCAAATAAAAGCTGTTTATTATTTACAGAAAGCAGCTTACTTTTATTTATGGATAATGTCAACCAAAGCAACCATCTAGAAATCAAAGACGAAAGTAACAGTTCCAAAGTCAAAGATAAAGGTAACCATCCAGAAGTCCTCCCCCGTTTATCTTTTTTCCTCCAAAATCCCATGCTTCCCTGAAATGGGAGTTGTTGTATTGGGTCTCCCTTTAATTAACACAATTTATGGTATTAAACCAGTCCAGGGAAATCTTAACTTCTTTTCCCTGGTCAGTCCAGACCCCAGTTGCTCCATCCAGCCCTTTTTCTCACCCAGGGCTAGGTTAGCAGGTGCTAGCTGCAAGTTAGGGAGCTCCTATGACTCCCCCCACTGCAGACCAGCTGTAAGTTAGGGGGTTCACATGACTCCTTCCACTTTAAACCAGCCAGCCCCACTACCCCCTTAAAAAAAAAAAAAAAAAAACTTAGGTCTAATAATTTGTTGCAATGACTCACCAACTCCTGGGAAAGGGCTATCTCTAATTCAGCAGAGAAAGGATAGGAACACAAAAAGGACATACACAAAGAGATACACAGGCAGGGTCAGGAGGGGACCTTGGCAAGACACTTCCTGCCCCAGGGACACCATGCCCCAGAGACACAGGGCCCTCCCACATGTATTATCAATCAGGAAGCTACAAGGAATTTCTGAGTCCCAGGCATTTATTGGCTCATGCATAGGCAATGAATAGGACTTCATTATATAGGTATGATCAATCAAATGAATGAATATGCATGATCAACTATATCATGCCTTTCTTCCTTCTTGGGTGTGGTCTTTGCTGCTCCCACTATGCTTGGACATAAAGACAACTCCATTGTTAGCAAATTCTAAGAGTTATTTTTAGAAAACCATACCCAAAAGGCAAACAAGGTTCTTTGTCACCCAATTCTCATCACTGCTAAAAGCACCCTCATATCCATACCCATAAGCAGTCACTTCCCCCGGCTCTGGCGACCACTAGTCTATTTTATGTATCCATGGATTTACCTGTTCTGGGTGTCTCATGTAAATGGAGTCATACAAAATGTGGCCTTTTGTGTCTGCCTTCTTTCACTCAGCATGTTTTAAGGTTCACCCATGTCATAGTATGTATGTATCAGAATTCCATTCCTTTTTATTGCCAAGTAATATTCAATTGTAGGAATATTCAACATTTTGCTTATCAAATCATCAGTTAATGGATATTTGAGCCACTTTATGGCTATTGTGAATAGTGCTGGTATGAACATTCATGTACACAAGTCTTTATGTGGACGTATGTTTTCAATTCTATTGGGTGTATACTTAAGAGTAGAATTGGTGATCTGGTTCAACATTTTGAACAGCCAAACTGTTTTCCAAAGTGACTGCACCATTTTATATTCTCACCAGCAATGTGTGAGGGTTCTAATTTCTCTACGTCCTCACCAATGCATGTTATTATCCATCTTTTTTATTTTAGCTGTTTTAGAAGGAGTGGTATCTCATTGTGGCTTTGATTTATATTTCCCTAATTATTCAGCTTTTGAGAAGCTACATAGTTATTTGATGAATATTAATAAAATAATTGTTGTTGTTGTTGTTAGGTGCCATCAGGTCAGTTCCAACTCCTAGCGACCCTCCGTACAACAGAGCAAAACACTGCCCGATCCTGCGCCATCCTCACAATCATTGTTATGCTTGAGCCCATCATTGCAGCCGTTGTGTCAATCCATCTCATTGAGGGTCTTCCTCTTTTTTGCTGACCCTCTAACTTACCAAGCATGATGTCCTTCTCCAGTGGCCTATCCCTCCTGACAACATGTCCAAAGTATGTGAGAAGTCCCGCCATCCTTGCTTCTGAGACAGCACTCTGGTTATACTTCTTCTAAGACATATTTGTTCCTTTTTTCTGGTAGTCCGTGGTATATTCAATATTCTTCGCCAACACCAAAGTTCAAAGGCATCAATTCTTCTTCAGTCTTCCTTATTCATCATCTAGCAATAAAATTAATTAATACAAATTAAATATTAATACTTATTCTCAGTGCATGAAACATAAGAAATAGCCAATTTATGTGCACGCATAAAAGCGTTCTAATGCTCTGATAAAACACTTAAAAATCACAGTGTTAAAGCTAAGCAACTACTCAGTTTAGCAATGTTACTTTAAATTTAAAACACCATTTAACTGACCCACACCTACCCACCCATCCCTCACCCCCAACTCTGGCCTCTCCAACATATTACAGACTCTGTGCATCATTTGATCTCTTAGAACAGAGGCTCTATTCTTAACCACCAATACTAATTCAGTTGCTTACGCCACACATTTGATTAACATTTTCACCTCATTCACTAAAACTTCTCTTACAATGGGCTGTATCTTAGGATATTATATTTTTGTCCTCTGTTTTTATCACTTGCTCTTTTTTTATTGATAATCATTGATAAATATCGTTCCCTCCCTTGCTTATGTAGCCCTTGCTTCAATAAGCAACAATTTTTAAAAGCCTTGGGATGTGGGGGGTATAGTGGGTGATCTTGTCCTTATTATGTCGGTGAGTGAACCATTTATCCCGGATCTGGACAGACTACGTCATGAAAATCGCTACACTGCTGTTGACCAGAAAGGAATATAAACTTTTGAGTTTCAAAAGTTTTGTGCTAAAAGGAAGTAGTATCAAACCAGACAGTAATCTATTCATTCATTCACTTAGCAGTATATAAATTGTCCCTCGCTCAGCATCTGCAGGTGATTGGTTCCAAGACCCCCGCAGATACCAAATCCCATGGATGCTCAAGTCATACGCAAATACTATGCCCTTATGTAAAATGGCATAGTATTTGCATATAACCTATGCATGTCCTCCTATATACTTTAAATAATCTCTAGATTACAATGTAAATGCTATATAGTTGTTATACTGTATTGTTTAGGGAATAATGAGAGACAGCACTTTACTGCTCCCTCTTGGCCTTTGAGGGATTGCTTTGATCGCTTAACTGCTCTTTTGGAGCCTCCCCCCCCACCCCCCCCCCCCCCCCACAGAAACAAAAGGTGCACACAAGTAGCGAACAAAGGCGAGCCCAGGCGAACAATGCTCAAACAAGAGTGCTGGGGAGAGAGCAAGGATTTGTGAAATGGCTGGAGGCTAGAGGAGGGGATGCCTACACATCACTGCATTCGCGTGGATTCCGTGTAGTGCTCAGCACAGGGCAAACTCAAGTTTTGCTTTTTGGAACTATTTTTTCCCCCAAGAATATTTTGATTTGCGTGGGTGGGTTGAATAGAGGATACAAAACCCGCAGATATGGAGAGCTGATGGATATCATGCACCCACCACGTGCCAACAAGCCCTAGTGGTGGAGTGATTAAGTGCTTGTCTGCTGAGCAAAAAGTCGGCAGTTTGAACCCGGCAGCGACTCTATGGGAGAAAGATGTGGCCATCTGCACCTCGTAAAGATTACAGCTTTGGAAACCCTATGGGGCAGTTTTACTCTGTCCTATATAGGGTTACTTTGGGTCGGAATTGACTCAACAGCAATGTGTTTGGTTGTTTTTTGTTACCACGTGCCAAACTTGTTGAAGGTATAGAAGGCCAACAATGAATCTGACCTTCCAAGTCTCTGCCCTCGTGGAACGTATAGTCTAATGAGCTGCTTCACCAGTTGAAACTGCTGTCCAGTGAGGGCCTGGTACCTGGCTCTGCAGAAACCATCTTGCCCCTATGAAGACAAAAGCCAACACACTGAGGATGACAGAGCTTCAAAACAGAAAAAAAACCATTTAAATGAGCATGAACTGCTCAAGGCCCCAAAGCAATTCACTTTCAGTGTCCAGGGTTTTTCTAATTCTCATGCTTGCTTTCAGGAAGCTAAAGTCCACTGAGGAAGAAAACAAAACAAAATAAAAATAAAACTCATTCAGACTGTCCAGATCATGACCCCAATTGTTAGCTGAAATTCTTCTGAGAGGTGAAAGCAGGGAGATATATTTCTCTTCCTGGCATTTTCCATGCACACCTGCTTTCAGACTGGAAATGCCCAACTTCCATCACAATGCCTAGTCCCTTGGGGTCAATTCCTCTAACTGCAGATCTCCTTGCTCTTGCAGAGCTCCCAGATAGCTAGCTTAGGGTAGTTCTGAGGTAGCTGAACCTCAAGCTGCTCAAAATCTTTATAAAAGCCTCAATTCCCAGGACATTTCTAGCCCAGTTCTCTAAGTGTGCCTGTGCTCTCGGGGCATAAATTGAGCAAGACCTTGGGGATCTCTCATCTGATACCTTTTTTGATGGCTCTTAGAAGATGCTGAAAAATGGAACTTAAAGTCCCCACCAAAAACACAAAAATCTTACAAACCACCCCTCCCTCCAAATTCAATTAGACTTTGCTGTCAGATAGTCTCATAGCACCTAGCAGCTTTCCTCCATGGCATTTGTCACAGTTTATTATTTAACTAGTGTTTATATTTGATCCTTTATGTTTTGCTCACCACTGTATTCCCAGTCAATGAATGAATGCATGCATTCATTCATTCTTTGGGCCGTGCAAGTCTTAGATGGAAAACTGACCTCTTTTATCTTAGGACATGCCCTTGCCCTTAAGAGCAGAAGTTTAGGGATCATAAAGCAAGTTCATTACCTATCCATTACCTCCATGGCTGTATTATTTGACAAGTGGGCATCTTCGTAGACAGTTAACATCAGTAGACTCTCTTTTCCAAATTGCCTACGTGTGGGTAAATAATGACTGTCCCTTAAACATGCCACATTCTTCCTATTGCCCTGCCAAGTCAGAAATCAGTTTTCAGCCCTCTCTAACAAGAATATCCCTGACAAAAATTAGTCCAAAGGACTAATGGACCACAACTACCAAGGCATCTACCAGACTGAGTCCAGTACAATGAGATGGCTCCCGGCTACCACCACTGACTGTTCTGACAAGGATCATAATAGAGGGTCCTGGACAGAGCTGGAGAAAAATGTAGAACAAAACTCTAACTCACAGGAAAAAAAAAAAAAAAACAGACTTACTGGCCCAACAGAGACTGGAGAAACCCTGAAAGTACGGCCCCCAGACACAATTTTAGCTTTTTTTTTTTTTTTTAATGAAGTCACTCTAAAGGCTCACCCTTCAGCCTTTAGCTATAAGACAAAACGAGACTAAAGGGGCACAACAGCCCAGAGGCAAGGACTAGAAGATACGAGGGGACAGGAAAGTTGGCAATAGGGTACCCAAGGTTGAGAAGGGAGAGTGTTGACATGTTGCGGGGTTGTTAACCAACGTCATAAGACAATATGTGGACAAACTGTTTAATGAGAAGCTGGTTTGTTCTGTAAGCCTTTGTCTAAAGTACAATAAAAAAATGAATTAAAAAAGTATACTGGACACTGTAAAGCCCTATATAAATTCACAATTATAACAATCCTGATTTAAAGAAAAACCTAACATGTATTGAGCACTTACTTCATGCCAGGCACTATGATAATCGTGTTCCACATGTCGTCTCACTTACTCATATGATTAAGTATGTCTGATCTTATTAAACCCTAATATGGTATTGGGGTCTCTGGATTCATGGCACATAGAACAGAATGCAGTAACAGTAAATGCAAAAAACAAAACAGGAAACAAAGATTCTGTTTTCTAAAAACTCCCCTAACTCTTGGACTCTGGGAAGCAGAAAGAAGAGCTTGTCCTAAAGGAGGTGTATCTGTCCCTCTGTAATAAAGGCAGGATGTCCAGGACTTGTCTGTAAGAAAGTGCTTTATAAATTACAGTGAAACCTCCTTTCATGAAGGTCTTTTTTTTTATTTATTCTTGTCACGAATTTCATAACGAGAGGGGTCCATTCTAGTATATTAGAAAAGCGGAGGGAGGCTTGTGTGTTGCTATATTGCTGAAGAGGCTTCAGCAGAGCTTCCAGACTAAGATGAACTAGGAAGAAAGGCCTGGTGATCTACCTTTGAAAATCAGCTAATAAAAACCCTACGGAAAAAGATATAACTATTGGTCTCTACTCGTCTGGAGCAAAAGAGAATGAAGGAAACCAAAGACTCAAAGAAGAAATGAGTCCATAAAACTAATGGCCCACACAAACCACTGCCCCTTGTAACCAGAATAACTAGACGGTAGCTGGCTACCACTACTGACAGTTCTGACCAAGGACATAGTAGAAGGGCCTGGATAGAATGGGAGAAAAATGTAGCCCAGAATTCAAATTCCTAAAAAAGGCCAGACCCACTGGACCAATAGAGACTAGAGGGACCCCCAAGACAATCACCCTAAACTTTTTGACTTGGAACTGAAACTATTTCCAGAGGCTGCCATTCAGCCAAATATAAGAAATAAGAAATAAAATAAGAAATATCATCCGTGAGTAATGTGCTCCCTTAAAGAATCAACTATATGAGACCAAATAGTCAATTTACCCACAAGCAAAGGTGAGAAGGCAAGGAGAGGAAGGGAAGCTAGATCAATGGAAGCAAGGGAAAGGGAGGCTAGATCAATGGAAACAGAGCAAACGGAGTGGATATAATGAGAGTGCTGACACATTGTGAAAATTGTAACCAATGTCACGGAATAATTTGTACAAAAACTGTTAAATGGGAATCTAATTTGCTGTGTAAATTTTCACCTCTAACACAATAAAATATTTTTTAAAAGATGAAAAAAAAAGAATATTCCTGAGATCATATATTGTATAGCCAATTATACCTAAGCTTAGCTTGAACTTACTCAGTTTCCAAAACTGCCCGAAAAAGTCAGTATTGGCTGGCACTATGGGAGGTTTAGAATGCTCTTAGGAAATGTGTACAAAGTATAGCACATTCCAAACATGTCTCTTTTCCTCTACCGATTATCAAAGAACATTTTAAAATGTGAGACTTGTTCATCATTTGGATTTGACTTAGTAACTCTTACGTCATTAATGTTATTGGCATTCTGAGCTATAAGGTAAATTCTTTAGTAAACACTAAAAGGTCATTCTCCAAGGCTCGAGTCTAGTTCTATACTGTGTCATTCTATTCTCCTGTGACACATACCTTTAGCACCGTTATTTTATTCCCTAGGAAATTTTTCCTAAAATTCAGAAGCTACAAATGTAAACTACCAGAAACTCAGTTACTGGGGAGTTGTTTCTAACTCATGGCAACCCCATATGTGTCAGGATAGAACTGTGCTCCATAGAATTTTTTTTAGAGTGTCAGGACCTCCTTCTCAGGCATCTCTGAGTGGAGTCGAACCTCCAATCTTCTGGCTAGCAAATGAGTGCAAACTATGCTAAATGCATAAGGGGATTTTTGTGCAACAGGAAGGATAAATGCCCAGTGATAAGCAGGATAGGAGTGGATTCACCATGAAAGCAACACGCCTGGGCTTCATGGCTCCTCACTTGTATAGCCCCTTCAAAAGCCCTACCAGGGGCCCTGGCAAAGTGCTAATAAAATCATATATATGTTTGCAAATTTTGCAAAAGTAAGACAGTTTTTGCTTTTTTTTAAAAATATAAAGGACTCTTTAAATTGTATAAACTTATCAAAACCTGGATTTACAACTAAAGGTGAAGTTTAGACGACGTTGATATGGATCTTTTTCTTTCCATCTAACAGATGATTCCTTTCAATTGGTGTCTTAGTTATCTAGTGCTGCCATAACAGAAATACCACAAGTGGATGGCTTTAACAAACAGAAATCTATTATCTTACAGTTTAGGAGGCTAGAAGTCCAAATTCAGGGCACCAGCTCTAGGGGAAGGCCTTTTCTCTCTGTCAGCTCTGAGGGAAGGTCCTTGTCTCCTTTCAACGTCTGTGGGCCTGGTGTTCTTTGGAGATCTCCATGAGTCCTGCCATTAATATTCCCCTTGGTCTAGGAGGTTCTCAGCCCAGGGACCCCAGGTCCAAAGGACATGTTCTGCTCCTGGCTTTTTTTTCTTGGTGGTAGTGAGGTCCCTCTCTTCTCTGCTGACTTCTCTCTCCTTTTATCTCTTGTAAGATAAATGTGTGACTCAAGCAAAGAAGTGACTTGAGTAAGGATGGTGACTTGAGTAAAGGGTGGTGACTCACAACTCACCCCACACTAATCCTGCCACATTAATATATAGAGGTTAGGATTTATAACACATCACAAAATGGAGGATAATTACATCACAAAATGGAGGACAACTACGCAATACTGGGAATCACGGCCTAACCAAGTTGACACATATTTTGGGGGAACGCAATGTAATCCATGACAGTTGGGAAGACTTACCTGAATTCTTTTTCCTGCCAGGTTTGCTTTTTTATTTAATTTTTTAAAAGTCAAACCATTCATGCTGGTTCTTGACAAAGCAAAAAAGTTGACAGGTTATGCTCTGTGGTTCTCTTCTGAGCTTCAATTTGTTCTTTGTGGACATGCAGCAAAGGAAAACATTCTTTCCATTAGGGGTGAGAATTAACCCAGAATTAGTCCTTGGGTGCAACATGGTTCGCTTCAAAATAACCAAAATGACAGTTAATTTTATTAGAGAATCTATGGCCCTTCTGAAACCTGCACTGAAGTAAAATGGTGATTTCTTTTTATGAACATGTGGAGAAGCCACGGTCTCAGTCAGAGAAATATCTATATACAAAAACACGTGCATGGGCACACACACACACAAACATACACATCTGTATAAGCTCTTTGGACAAGAATATGTTTTGACCGCAGGGATGGTTTTTGAATGAATAGAAGAACCATGAGGCATCTAACATTTTAAATAATGGTATCTATTCCAGGGAAGAAAAAATATTTTTCTTTGATAGCACTTTTTTATATTCACCGCATTGGAATTACTTTTTCAAAATTCTGCCAGCGAAGGCTTATCATATGTGGGTGCCATTGCTGTACAATAAAGATAAGAAGCGAAGCAAATTCTGCTCATAAGCTCATGAGCCCATAAATTGGAACTATCCTTCATAACACAAAGCATTTTACCAGTCCAAAATTTTTCTTAAAGACGAGACAGGAGTTTTTTCCTGCAGACTGTCTCCATCTCCAACTGCTTAAACTTTCAACTGCTGGAATCTTATTTGTTTCCAGACTATTTATGAAAGATACAGATAGCATCTATAACCTATTGGCTATAGAAAATGACCTCCAGTTAATTTTTTTTATCATTTCTAGATTCAGATAAGTATCAGAGAATATCAATAAAGTATACAAAATTATTTCTGCAGACTGAGAAAAATCATTAAAATCTATATATGTCATTGAAGCTTTTATAAGGGAATAACTTTGTTCAGAAATTTTTGTATGGTGTTAGAATGTTCTAATAAGCCACCCACCCCTCCCAAGTTCTTTAAGTCTGGGCCTAAATATAGAAATATCAATTCTTACTGACCCACACCTCCACACTAGTTAACTTTTCCATTAGATTCTTAATGGTATCCTACACTGACCCTTCACTGTTTCAAACAATAGAATTATCTGTGTGGCTCTTGCTTTTTTTTTTTTAGCTTTTAATTTTTTTTTTTTTGTACTTTAAGGTTTACTGAGCAAAGTAGTTTCTCACTAAACAATACCCATATTGTTTTGTGACATTTGTAGCCAACCCCATGACATGTCAACACTCTCCCCTTCTCAATCTTGGGTTCCTCATTACCAGCTTTCTTGTCCTCTACTGCCTTCTCGTTCTTACCCCTGGGCTGCTGTGCCCCTTTAGTCTCATTTTGTTTTATGGGCCTGTCTAATCTTTGGCGGAAGGGTTAAGTGTGGTTATTTCTTTAACATCCCTGTCCTCCGATAAGCTACAAGCTCCACAAAGCAGGGGCATTGTATATCTTGCCCCCATTATACTCCCACTTTAGAGAGCCATTAAATATTTGTCAAATGAATGAATAAATGAATAGACAAGAGACCAGACCAGTTGCTGTAAGTTGGTTCCCACTCATGGTGACCACGTCTGTTAGAGTAAAATTGTGCCCCATAGATTTTCAGGGGCTGGTTTTTTGGAAGTTAGATGGTTAGGGCTTTCTTCCAAGGCACTCCTGGGTGGACTCAAACTTCCAACCTTCGTTGTTAGCAGCCGAATTTGCATCACCCAGGGTCTCCCATATAAGTGACTAGACAATAGAAATACTACATATTCCTTTCTTGGATCTGTTGTTTTGAGATGGGAAAAAAAAATCATCTGAATGATATTTTGGCTATTATTTGCTATGGACTTTACCTTAACAGATTTTGAAGCTTCATACAGCAACTAAAGTACAATTTCCATCACCCATTTTCATTTGATGCACTTTGTTTCCTTTGCATTCTGAGGAGACAGGTCAGTCTCCAAGAGTCGTAAGTACCAACGTTCTTTTAAAAATTATGATTATTGCATTACACTATGAAGAAGAAACGTAATCTAAAAAGCAATGCTTAACCCTTTTTACTGTTCCACTCATTACCGTAAGATATTCATCCAAATGCTCAGATCTACAAATGAGGGAAATGGTTCGTAGGATCCTTCTAAGGACTTTCTCACTAAAAGTCCTGTATATGTTTCCCAGGAAATGTGGATTCTTATAAAAGGGCTCTGCCGACTTTGACTGTTGTCACAATGCAGTAATGCACTTCCCCATCATGGAATCCTGCAGCAACTTGCAAATACTCCCACCACTGCTCCTCAAAATACAAACGACAGCACACACAGGCCATTAGGGCTTCGCGGAACAACCCTAATTCTTTAACGATTTGATGCTGTTTTTCCTGTCTGCATCAGAACGTGCACTTTGCTTTATTATATGGGGAAGGGGCTCGATATTTCTTTCATATAGATAATTGTTTTCATGCGACTTGCGGCCCTTCTCCCTGCCCCATTTTAGAGATGCCGATGTGGCTGAATACACATAAAATGGAGAACCCACCTCTTCATTAAAAAACTTTAACCTCTCGCTAATGATGGTATTAATACCCAGCGTGCGATAAACACCTGAGACGTACTTTGTCCTAAACAACACAGCCTCAGAGAACCTTGTAGTCAATAAAATAAAATACCCCTTTCTCTTTAATTAACATATGAAATAAACACAATCTGTGACACCTAGTGTGCAGCAGCAATTAAGAGGCATTGCTTAGTTAAACCTCCTAATACCTCATTTAAATATGCAATTAAGGGATAATTGCCTTCAATCAATAAAAAAATTGAAATATTTCGCAGGGGCTTCAATTATTTTTTGCTCAGCTTTCTACTTTACACTTGGCCAGCATTAAGCCTGTGAGTCTCACTCCCCTGGTTAAAGTGACATTACCCCCTTTCTTGCTACTGGCTTTTAAGCATGCTATTAACATCGCAAGAGGCCACTAATGAAGTGAAGCCTTAGAAACCACCTCTTTTGGCCTGGGCTAGAATTTCCATGACTCTGAAATTGCGTCTTGGTCTCTTGCCTTATGCGCTTTGTATTTACTCAGACCAAAGACTTCCGTTTTCATTTGGTTTCAAAGGAATCTACAGAAAAGGAGTGACAACTTGCTGTCCTTCTTACTGACACACTAAATGCAGAAAAAACAATACTATGGTAATCAAATTTGTTGTATTTACTTTGGCAGGGCTGGGATTTATCTCTTAGTTCACCCGCCCGAAAAAAACACTCGTTAAGAACGTACGTAGCTACAAACTCTTGTGTACCAAAACCAAAAGACCATTGCCATCAAGTCGATTCTGACTCATAGCGACCCTATAGGACAGAGTAGAACTGCTCCATAGTGTTTCCAAGGAGCAGCCGGTAGATTCAAACTGTCAACCTTTAGGTTAGCAGCCTGAGCTCTTAACCACTGTGCTACCAGGGCTCCACTCTTATGTACATAGAGGAAGAAAGGCCTGGTGATCTTCTTCCAAAAAAATCAGCCAATGAAAACCCTACGTATCACAAAGGTCTGATCCAACAGTGCACGGGGTCACCATGAGTTGCGGGCCAACTCTATGGCAGCTAACAGCTACAAGGTACAGAAAAAGATATTTTAAACTGAACCTTCAGACAAACCCTGGGAAGTACGTGAAGTGAATTGGGAAGTAAACCAACCATCACCAGGAAGGATCAAGGAGTAACTAAAAGAATTAGGTGTGTGGGCAGCAAAGCATAACCAAATATCCGTCCTAGAACGATGCAAGTTAACCAGTACGTTGGATTGACAGGGTCCAGACCTGAATGGCAAATGCAAATGTTTAGTAATCACCTTATAAAGTAAACCATAAAATGAGAGTATATAATCAACCAGCAAGGAGCAAGTACCCCTCAGACGTGGCCAAGTGAAGGATCAGGTGACATCTGATGAATTTATGGCTGTCTCACCAACCGTGCTATACAATTCAGGCCCAAAACCACTACAGTCTGAATTATTTGAATTCTGGCCCGGCATAAGCCTAAACTCCTTTCATTTTGATTGAGCCAATTTGACCATAGAAGATCAATGTTGTTTTGTTCTAAACATGAAAAATAACATAATTATGTCATTACTCAGGAATGTGAAAAATGTGTTCTCTTCAGTTGGGAGTACTCACCCCTGAGAGCCCAGAGGAAGCCAGCCAGCTTTACTGACCCCGGGACCCACTTAAAAACCCAGCCTCCTCAAGATATGAAGATCCAAAACAAACCTCTGGAATAGATGAAATCTGCACATACATAAAGCTTAGCAAATTCAAGCATGAACTCTGATTCTTCACCTTTCCTCCCTACTTGATAATACTTCCTGGTCTCAACAGTTTCATCTCAATGAGACTCATCTTGCTCTTCTCGGAAAACCAAACCACTTCAATACACCTCACACACACATACAAAATCTAACCCTTCATTCTCTCCCCTACATTCACCCTCTGAGTGACTCAAAATTGTCACCTCATTTCCACTTGCCTTGCTTCAACTGGGCCTTTTGGACAATTTTTGTTTCTTACCGGTTTCAACCAATCTTTATTGATAATAAATAATAATAGTAAAATAATAATCCTAAATACTGTTCTAATTGAATTGCACCATCTTATTTCCTGTAATCTTCATAACCCCAAGAGGAGGGCAACTTATTATCCTCATTTTGCAGATGAAGAAACTGTGGTACCAAGAGATTATATTACTAGAAGTAGCTAAACTAAGATTTAAGACAGTTTCATTCCAGAGTTTACAAGCTCAGCCACCACACTAGAAAAACACTCTAGAATCTTCAGTTTCTAGCACTGTGGCATATACTTAATAGAGTGATTCAATGGATTTGAAATAATATAATTGGGTAATTTCCAGGTTCCATCTTCTGGCTTAAATGATCTTCAGGGGAATTGAAATCCTACTGCAATATCCCTGTATTTTACAAAACAACTCTCTCTTTTTAGAAAACAATCCTCTATTTTACTGGGTCTTTTGTCTTCTGTATACTCCATGTGTTCATTCATTCACCATTCATTCCTTCAGTAAACAAATTTGAGCCACTAAAATATTCACCGAGCATTCCTATGCTAAACATGAGTGATAAAGAGATGAATAGTCTTGTCATCTCTCCCTTCGCCATTCATCTTCCACACTGCATTAGAGAGGTCTATTAGGTTGAGCAACATGAAATGGCCATTATTCAACTGTTTATGACCTACGAAAACAGCAATTTTGTATAGTTCAATCTGATAAAGCAAAAACCCTTTGAAGGCTTTCCAACCTCTGTAAGGCAAAGTTAATTTTTTTCAGAATGTCAGAATTTGGTCCATGTTTACCTACCCAGGCTCATCTCTTGCCTCTCCTCCTGCCTCCCCACTGCTTCTCCTCCAAGGGCCAGTCTCACATGGCCTATGCCTTTGACAGATGTTTTTCCCACGTACTATTTGTGGGAAATTACTCTTCCATGGGTTTTTTGTGTTCCTACACACCTTGCTGGGTATGCCAAGAATGCAAGGCCTAGAACAATCTTTACCTGGGCTACTTTTCATGGTTGTGTTTGCAGTGAGCAGCCTTGAGGAATAATGTAATTTCTCCATCTAGGACTACAAGCAGTCTTGCTTACTTACTGCTTGCTATAAAACAGCGTGTTCCCAAAGCTCAGTATTCCTCACCTGCAACAAAAACCCATCTGGGCCCATGGCATTGAAACTTGGGGGGAAAATATAACTGATACTCAGGTTGATGCTCTTTCTGTGTTCTCCAAAGTGGGTAATAGAGTCCTTTGTCTCTGACCCAAGAGTCTCATGTCTTCTGCCAGCATCCATAAAACTGTATTAGCCAATTTTGTTAGCTTATAAAAAAAAAAAAAAAATAGGGCAAAATCAAGTCCTAGACCAGAAACTCTTAACATTCAAACAATTATTTTCTCTGTGAAACCTGGACTTTCTCAAGTGGAATTCATTACTCCATCCTTCATGCCACCACAGTGCTTGGCAGGCTTCCTTATTATTGTACCTGATAAAACAAGAATTGATTAGAGGAACATGTGGCTGCTGAGCAGAGAGCTCCATGACAGTGGGGCCACGGTTTATTTTTTCATTTTTTGTTATGCAAAATTCCCAGCATGGTTCCCAAGAATTAGTGATCATTCAAAAAATGCTAAACAGTTGAATGAACAGCACAGTATTGCTGTTCTTTAGTAGCTTATAAGTTAAATGTTTGTTTTTGTTCATTTCTTATTTGTTTGAAGGGGGTGGGATTTCTTTGAGGGGGGTGGATGATTTGTTTTTAAATACAAGATTACATGAATTAAAAGTCTCTGTTCCCCTCCATCAGTAACATATTTCAGAGATAGCTGCTGGTTCAGTATATGGCCTTCCACATATTTTCTATACATAAACGTTTATGTATATATTTTTCTTTACATAAATCAAATCATGCCTGGGAGAACCAAAGCAGCTGGGGTGGGATTATAAATTATTGTTGTTAGTTGCCGTTGAGTCAATTCTGACTCATGACAACCCCATGTTTGCAGAGTAGAACTCCTCCATAGGGTTTTGAAGCCTGTGACATCTTGGAAACAGATCATCAGGCCTGTCTCCCAAGGCGCCTCTGGGTGAGTTCGAACACCTAACCTTTCGTCTAGTAATCGGGCTTAACCGTTTTCGCCACCTAGAGACTCTGTAAAAAGAGAGGTCAAATCCAGATAGCAGAGAACTTGAGAAACAGCACTTAAATTGCAAAGGATCCTAAGAGCTGTGGGCCCTGTGGCTCATACAGGCCTCCCCTGGCCCTCCCTGGGTCTGCCTGTGTAGGTTCCATCCTAGGCTCCGTATGAACCTGAGTCCCTTAACTCTCTAGGCACCTGTTTCTCATCAGTTCAGTACAAGAGTACATTTGTTCACTAAGTATTTATTGAATGCTTACTATGCCCAGGTACCACATTAGATCTGGCCTCTTACCCTCTCAGAGTTTACACTCCATCAGGCAGAGAGATACTAAACAATTTATTTTATCATTCATTTTTAATTATAACAAAAGAGAAAAGAGAGTGCTATGAGAGTAACTGGGTCACTAGACCTGGTCGGAGGGCTCAGGAGAGCCTTCTTTGGTCACCTGAACTTAACAGAATGAATGGGAGTCAACTAACTGGGCTGGAAGGAGAGTTTGCAGTTGACAGGATCTGGTAAGCAAAGGTCCAAAGGCAGAAGGGAGCATGGATGATGAGTGTGTTTCAGGAAGAGAGAGAAGAGCCATGGGCTGGAGGCAGAGAAGGAGGCAAAGAGCTGGATGTGAACACGAATTCCAAACTCGTAGTCTCTGGTGACCAGACTCCTAAACAACCTGGGCAAGGAGCACTGGGGGTAAGCGCATGTGCTTTCGGTGTGTGTGTGTGTGCGTGTACGTGTGCATGTGCGTGTGCGTGTGTGCTGGGGAGGCGGGTGTGCAAAGCCGAGAAGCAAGCCCCAACCAAAGAGTGCTGCAGAGCTTCAAGGACCAAGGAAGGCTGGGCCAGAGCAGTTAGGCTTTAGAATTTTCCAAACCTGAGTTTGTGTTGGTAAAGCTCTGAATTTTAAATGTTGCCTGAACTGAGAAAAAAAGAAAGAAAAACCTCTGGCCAAACAAAAAGTTCTCAATCTGTAGGCATCCAGTCTGCAACTTCAGGATGTTGTTGTTAGCTGCCGTAGATTCAGCCCCTGACTTATGGCAACTCCATGCAAAATGGAAAAAAATGCTGCCTTCCCCGTGATCGGCTGCAGATCAAACTATTGTAATCCATAGGGTTTTCATTGGCTGATTTTCAAAAGTGGAGCACCAGGCCTTCTTCCTAGTTGACACATTGGTGGTTCAGTTGTAGAATTCTCAGCTTCCATGCAGGAGACCTGGGTTCAAATCCCAACCAATGCATTTCATGTACAGCCACCCCCCCCCTTCTGTCATTGGAGGCTTGTGTCTTGCTATGATGCTGAACAGGTTTCAGAGGATTTTACAGAATAACTGTTGATATAAGCCAGTTATTTACACTTTTATAGTAGATGTAACTGCTGTGTTAACACTGCTGGAGTTCCATATGGTTGTAACCACTCTTAACCCACTAACAAATTGGAATGTGGATGGTGAAGAACAAGTACAGGTGGCATGTCAAAACTAATATGTGGTTTTGAATCTGGATGAAGGGTTTTTATTTTTCCTAATAATTTTGCTAATATAAACTCACTGTAGAAAACTTGAAAGATATACAAAAGTACAGTTAAAAATCAAAGTTATCCATAATCCCACCATCCAGAGATGCTTGATAGTTGAAATAGTACTTTATATAGAGGTTTTCGTTCTGCTTTTTTCATGTCGTAAGTATTTCTCATGTTATTGAAAAACTGGTTGTAAGGAGCAATTTTCATTCTGTGTGAGTACATTATAATATTGTGCTATATAGATATGCCATATCCCTACTGCTTGGCACTTAGGTTGTTTATAGTTTTTTACTGTTACGATGACCCTGTGATGAACCTATTTTGGTATAAACATTTACTGAGGAAATGTATAAGACAGATTCCCAAGTTAGAGTGGAGAAGTGAAAACACAGCATAGAAAAGAATACCATGCTGATTAATCTGATGTTATTAAACAAGTGTACAACATACACTATATTTAAAATTAGAATGGAATACGTTATAACATAAAAGGAATGATTTCACAAGTTCTAAAGTAATGCCCTGTAAGAAGATAAATAATGCCATGGCTCTGTGTGTGTGTGTGTGTGTGTGTGTGTGTGTGTGTGTGTGTGTGTTTTGCCTCTCTAGCTTCCTTTGACAAAAAAAAAAATGTCTTGCCCCTGATTTAGATAATAGGACCAATACAACATATTGATTTACATTAGAAAAGAGAGCTTCCTGGTTGTTAATGTTCTAGCTGTTGAAAAACCATAAAACTTTCCAAGTGTTTTGTGAGTTAACATGCCTTCAGTTAAGTTGACTGGTATTACTTTCATGGTAACTCATTGTCCTGGTGATACAGTTTAGAGAGATGCATGGGCCCCAAGTCAGTCCCCAGTGGAGCATTCTGGCCTTTCATTCAATGCCATAAAAAATGAGACCAGGTCCAACCACTTCATGTGTGGCCTCCTGGCCCAAGCATTTCAAATCCCTCATACCGTTCCCATATTTTTTCTCTTCCTTGCTTTCAAACAAAACAAACAGAAATTAGGTACTCTACCCAAAAGAAAACCACTTATAACCATCAACATTCCATCCTTTATTCCCACCCCTTATCATTCCCAGCACCTTTTGAAAATCGTGTCAAATTTGTTAGGGAAAGTTAATATTTTGTCTGTTTTAAACAATGGTCATTTATGTAAACACTGTCCGTACAGAATATCTATCATCTTTTTAAAATAGTTGTAAATGTGTTATATGGGATTTCTCATTCAAATTAATGTTGCACCCACATAAAGAAAGCAATGTTAGTATAAACCATCCACTAAGAGGGAAACAGATCCTGATTACTTTGAGTAGGCAATAATTTACTGGGTGCCTACCATCTGTCTCACACCATGCTAAATAGTCTGTGTATCCAAATATTAGATTTGAACAAGTTTGGCCATCCTGAATATATAATATTTTAGGGATGTAAATAAAGCATTCAAATAGCTACTTATTTATTAATGTATACATACATTTCTACGATTGCCTGCAAAGTACTGTGAAGTGATGTCAGTTTAAAAATATTGATTTCTCACATGTACATATCCAAATTATTGTGTTCAAACCCTTCGTGTGCATTTTTTATGTCCGTTCTTTCATCATAATCAGAGCTACTTTTTGCGACAGTGTAGGGTAACACTATTCAGCTATATGCATCCCCTCCTAATGGAAGCAGCTTTGCCCTTCCCTGAAGCATGCTGGAGATGAACTCAGGGTGGACTCAGACTAAGGTCCAAGGCCAGGAGTGGTGTGACTGGACCGATGGCCAAGGCCAAGGAATGTCTTAGCAATAAGAAGAAAGACATCTGGGCCTGAAGGTGAAGTCCCTTGAAACGCTGACTGCCCAAGGACTTGGGAAGAAAAATAGTGAGCCTTGGTCCCAGCTGGAACAGTATATAAGCTTGTGTCCACTGCTAGGCAGCTGCCGCCCTGGACCAACTGTCCTGTAAATAAGCTCCCCAATAAACCTTATGTCATGATCGCTGGTTCCAGAGTCTTTCTTCAGTCTCTTGGAGATGCGGCAGACCTTGGGTCCAGGTGCCTGCCTCTGGGTTGTTACACAACAGACTCCTAACAGTATTTTAGGGCACATCATGTTTACGTTCTTCTAAGGTGCATGAGATATAGTCCTTTCGCTTTCTTTTATCTCAGGTGAACAGTTAGGTTAACTACTTTCCTCATTTCTTCCCCCATTATCATCATAAGTCCACCAAGGTTCATTTCTTGGCTTTGCTTGTTTTTCTCCTCCATCCTTCACCCCCATTCACATTCTTCTCACTACTGGCACCCACACTGTATTTGATATATGTCCTTAAATATCTGTTTATCATTGTAAAAGAAGTAGTATTGATGTGGGTATGTATTTTTGATTCATGTAAATGGTATTATATTACAAATTTCTCTTTATTTCTGATTTTTTTACCACTCAATATTCAGTTTTCCATGTCCACCCATGTTACTGTAGAACATCTAGCAGTTGCTTCTAACTGTTGCTTGTATTCCATAATATGCCTCTTCTAATTTTAGGGTTGTCACCCTAGGGGCCGGATGGTGCATACAGTTAATGCATTTGGCTGCTAACCAAAAGGTTAGAGGTTTGAGTCCACTCAGAGGCACCTTGGAAAAAGTCCTGGCAATCAACTTCTGAAAAATCAGACTTTGAAAATGCTATGGAGCACAGTTCTACTCTGATACACATGGGGTCACCAGGAGTCAGAATTGACTCAATGACAATTGGTAAACACAATTGTGAATGAGGTTTTGAGCCTTGTGTTTTTAATTACAGCCTTCGCTACAGGCAGAGGCAGATTAACCAGTAAGCACAGTATGCACTGGCTTACAGTAAGCTCAGTATGCATGAGCTTAATTGTGTTTACTTAATAATCTGTACTGTACAATTTCACCTTTGATGTGGTGAAACCCAGGTGAAATTGTGCACTACAGATAGCACAATTAAGCCATGCATACCTTGATTATTGGGTAATCCATCCTTAGCTACATGCCTTCCTGCCCTCTCTCTCACTTAACTCTAACATACCAAGGTGGATTCAGGCATACCACAAGATGAGGGGATGTGAGGGTACCTGGATTGGGGAGCTCTACTTTGGAACAGTTCTGTGGTCTTTCAGGTCTATAGATCTAAGCAGGTATGCATGTGAGGCTTCCCCTGTGTCTTCTGGGACACATTCCCTCACCAGCGGAAGGCCTACTGACTTCTCCATAGGCATTAATTACCCATATCTCTTACTTGAAACATCTACCACCTGGGTTAGTGGTTCTCATACCTGGCTTATCTGGAATGAACCAGAAGAATTTTTTAAACCTACAAATTTTCAGGCCCCATTCCCAGAGATTCTGATTCAATATGAGGTCCGGGGTGGAGACAATTGCTTCGTGGTTGTCATGAATGTTATTGTTGTTCTTGGCGGTGGTGGTGGTGGCGTGTATGTGCATGTACATTAAGCTTACCAGGTGACTCTGACACACAGCCAGGACTGAGAAACTTGGATTTAGGTTTTATGTTTTTTTCTATGTACATACGTCTTATTTCCTAGGTCCTTCAGGGCAGAAGTTGTGTTGTAACTGTCTCTGCAGCTTACTCAGCGCCTGGCAACATGTACTATGTCTAGTCAGTACTTCGTGTAAGTACACTGAGGTAGAAATGAAACCTGGATCTTCCAAGACAAGAGCAGTAGAAATTGAGCATCACCACACCCATGTGGTAGTCACAGTGTCGGCTGGGTCACTGTCCTCTCATCAGTTCCACATGCTCAGGTGTCATGGCACCAAAAACCTTAGAACCTTGCAGACACTGGAGCCTTCCAGAACTTGCAGCAAATTGGCAGCTCCAAGCCCAACCTCTCCAACAGCTCTTTCTTTTGTTTGCTTGTTAAGCTGAGTTTAAATCCAAATTCAGCTGTGAATCATTAAAAGGGGGATTTTTCTTAAAACCAATGATTTGTCTTTGGACCACTGGCAGCCTTTGTCCCTGCTTGAGCCACATTAATTTCAGTGAAAGTTGTTAGGGACAGAGGAAAGCCAGCTGGGGCTGCCAGCTTTTAACTCATGCTCAGGGGCTTACACAGGTAGTCCTGAGGTTCTACAGCCATCTCCTTCTTTAAAATCAATTGAAAACCCCTATTGTAGGAAAAAATACCATCTAGGTGATCTCACTTTCTGCATGGGTAGCTTGCCTTTCCCCTCGGTGTGTGGGACACAATGCCCCCACCTGAATCCGATCTGGAGGAATGATTTGAGACATTCACATAGGTGAGAACCTTTTGTTAAACAGAAAATTGGCTCCTTTGCCTCCTTGTTTTTTTGTTTATAAGTATGCTTTACTTTCTCTTTCTCTTTTTTTCTTAAGTGGTACTTATACATATACCTTATTGATGTTTTATTCATATGGACAAACTGCTTCCATTATGTGAATGTACAATAGCTAGAAGTCAATGGGAATCAAACAGCTAAAGCTCTATGCAATGCTTTAAAAATTGCAGGACCAATAATAATAACTTATAAAACTGCCAATGTTGAGATAGAGTTGGTTAAACTTATACTTCAATGTAAACTGTACATATTCATCTAGAAAATCTCAGAGAGGACTCATCTCTTTCTCTTTCCATAAATAGGATGAACCTATGATCTGCTCCTACCACCCATCTGTCACTTTGTCATACAATGGTAGTTTGCATGTTGTTATGACCCATGATGGACAGGTTTCAGTGGAGCTTCCAGGCAGATTAGGAAGAAAGGCCTGGCAATCTACTTTCCAAAATTAGCCAGTGAAAACCCTATGTATCACAACAGGATATTGTCTGATATAGTGCTGGGACATGGGCCCCCTAGGGTGAAAAGTATTCAAAATACACAGTGGCAGCAACAATGGACTCAAGCATATCAATGATCATGAAGATGATGCCAGACCCTGCAATGTTGTGTTCTGTTGTACATGGGGTCTCCGTGAGTTAGAGCAACTCCAGGCAACTAATAACAACAATGATCTGCTCAATATAAGAGCATAAATTTCTTGTTTTTTCCTGCTCTGCAATATCAGAAAAGGCAACTAGAATTGGCAGTTGTACAGCAAGGAGTGCCTGCTATGTGCAAGGCAGCGCTGTGCTGGCCACAGCGAAGAACACAGAGCTGACAAAACAAGACTGTCACCCTCAAAGCCAATGAGGAGCTCATTTCATTTACCCTACGAGGTCTCTGGGAAAAGATATTGGGCACAAGTCACAGGGGTACCCAGTAACCCAGTGCCATGGAAATCCCTTAATTGCAATACAGTCACTACACCATACCTTCCAAAAAATCTTTCCAGCTGTTTGGGAAAGAGAAGGACACAGAATGTTCTTGTATAAAGCCAGGATACGTCGTTCTTGTCTGCTGCTGTCAAATCATCCCCTGACTCATGGCAACCTCATGCAAAGGGAACAAAACGCTGCCCAGTTCTGTGCCATCCCCATGTGATCCATAGGGTTTTCACTGGGTGATTTTTTAAAGGAGATCACCAGACTGTTCTCAGTCTGTCTTAATCTGGAAGCTCCTCTGAAACCGGTTCAGCATAGGGCAATGAAGAAAACAAATGCCAGTTGTTAGGGATAAAGTGGTTAAGAATTTTAAAGATTATGAGAGCAAATTAGGTGTGTTTAAAAAGACTTGTCTGCACATACCTAATTGATTGTGTTCTCAAATAAATTCGCTCAAATAAATTACAATCCCCTGTCCAAAAATTTATAAATGTTCTCAGTTCTCAAATTCCTGGTATGCATCCCCAAGCCCACACCAGCCAACTGTCCTCACCACTGTCAGCCCAGCCACCTGCCCTGAGGGTTGTGTCCCTGCCTCCCCTAGAATCTGTCCAAGGCTCAGTTCTACAGAGGGTTCCCACCTGTAAGCCTGTGGATGACTTGCATTCCTTCATTCCCTCTGAATACAAGCAAACAAATGCATATTGATTTTGTTAGTGGCTTTCATGCAGCTGCATTGATTTTCACTTGTTTAATTTTCTTTTCGTATTCTTATGTCTTTTTTTCTTTTTTTTATGTGCATCAAGTGTCTGTACATCAGGCATTGGGTTGTTAGATCTTCAAGAGCGGAAACAATGTGTTCTACTTCTTTTCTATCTCCCCCAACTAAATGTTGTTAGTTGGAAAAAAGGAGAGATTATCTTAACGTTAGAAAATAAGCCTAGTAAGAGGGTTAATCATAGAAGTGGGGGAAGATTGGTGATTTAGCAACTGCTCTTTGGCATATGACACTTGATGGGGTGGAAGATGGTGACAATAAATTTTCTATTCAGTTGTACATGAAGTGAAGGAAGGGAATTCTAGACCAAAAACAAAACAAAAACCCTTGGAATTAAGTGTCTGCTACTCTGGTTCTAGCAAAAATTATGGGATTCCATATATATCACAGACAACTAAAATTCTCCACAGAGATCCGAAGAAGCTATGTGTTGGAGCTGTTAAAGTGTCTTTTGCTAGGCTGAAGTTGCTGGTTTCCAGTACTAAAGACCTTAATAATCTCTGGCAAGATGCTTATATCTGCCAACCATTGTGGCCCCCACCATGGTGAATGCTGAAAACTGGAGCAGCATGTCTACAATTCTCTCCAGAAATTAATACCTGTATCACTGCTATGAGGACCTATAAGCTGGTAAGGGAGCTGCCATCATTCTCCAGGATCCTCTCTTTGAATTCCATTCCCTCTACCTCATCTCTTATTCCTGGTTGGCCCATCAGTCCTCAGCTACCATTCTGGTTGCCTTCTCAGGCTAATTGATGGATCCAGTCCCCTCCACACACATAAGTAGTGGTTAGATTGATAAATGATAGATGGATAGAGAGATACCAGGTAGATAATAGACAATAGGTAGATGATAGATAGAAACATGGATAGATAGATAACAGATATATACATACACAGATACATGTAGATGATAGATGACAGATACATACATACATAGAGAAATATAGATGGTAGATAGATCATGAGTATAGTATATATGGCTCAATTCTCATCAGCATAAAGTTTATCTGAAGACCTTGTGCCTCTAGCAGATCTTACAGTTTGGTATTTCTTTAGTTCCCCCCAGATTCTCACAAGGCTTCTTAGTTCTACAGGTGACTCCGGTCATTGATCTTACTGAGCAAGGTATGTGACCTGATGCTTAACTATACAAGGTTGCACCACTGGCATCTCTCCAATTTCATGGGCTCCACTTCAAGAAGTAAAATTCTTACTGTAAGCAAAGAACAAAAAATATCTCCCTGGGATAATGATAATATGTCTTTGAAGAAAACAACTTTCTGATATGTAACTGGAGTTTTCCAAAAGTAGAAGTTATTTTGTTGTTGTTGATGATGGTGATAATGTTATTTTGTTTTGTTTTCGCTTCAGGAAAACATTGGATGGGGATGTGTTATCTAGTTATATTCTCAGGTGGTAGGAAATAAGGCAAATACAAGAAATCCACCATAAGCTTTCCATGCCCAGAGACTTGTAGTGGGAGCCCAAGTCCAAGCAATTGCATTTTTTATATGGCTACATTCTGGTTCATTGTTCTGGCATAGTATTTAACAGAACCTTCCCTTCTGGAGTCTAAAATGTCTTTGGGTACAATATTTTCCCCATTATCCTCTTCTGATATCCAAGACACCTTGCCATCCTTCTAAAGAGCCATGGCAATTATGGAATCCTGTGGGCCACATTTTGTCTTTGTGGCCTTGTGAGAATCTGGGGGGAACTAAAGAAATTCCAAACTGTAAGATCTGCTAGAGGCACAAGGTCTTCAGATAAACTAGAGTCACAGCTGTAGTGTTGTTGTTGTTGTCAGGTGCCGACACATAGCGATCCTACGTACAAGAGAACAAAACACTGACCGGTCCTGCACCATTCTCAAAATCATTGCTATGCTTGATCCCATTGTTGTAGCCACTGTGTCAATTCATCTCCATGAGGGTCTTCTCTTTTTCACTGACCCTCTACTTTACCAAGCATGATGTCCTTCTCCAGGAACCGGTCCCTCCTGATAACATGTCCAAAGTATGTGAGATGAAGTCTCACTGTCTTTGCTTCTAAGGAGCATTCTGGATGTACTTCTTCTAAGACAGGTCTGTTTGTTCTTTTGGCAGTCCATATATTCAATATTCTTCACCAACACCATAATTCAAAGGCATCAATTCTTCAGTCTTCCTTATTCATTGTCCATCTTTCCCATGCATATGAGGTGATTGAAAACACCATGGCTTGGGTCAGTTGCACCTTAGTCTTCGAGGTGGCATCTTTGCTTTTTAACACTTTAAAGAGATCTTTTGTAGCAGATTTGCCCAACGTAATACGTCATTTGATTTCTTGACTGCTGCTTCCGTGGGTGTGGATTGTGGATGCAAGTAAAATGAAATCCTTAACAACTTGAATCTTTTCTCTGTTTATCATGATGTTGCTTATTGGTCCAGTTGTGAGGATTTTTATTTTCTTTATGTTGAGGTGTAATCCATACCGAAGGCTGTATCTTTAGTACAAGCTAAAGTATAAGTTCTCAAAACATGAACAAGGGAAAATAGGCCAAAGCTGTACTGAAAATTGGCTAAAGCTGTACTCCAAAATTCAGGCTAGATCTGCACAGAGTGTTATATGAGGGTCCAATGCTGGAGTGTATTTCAGATGGCCTTAAGGAAAGTATTAAATGGTTCCTGTAGAGAAGTTTTTAGTAGAGAAAATTAAAATATACACCAGAGGATGTAAAACCGCAGCCCAGAAGTTAAATCAGTCCCACTGACTTTTTTGTAAATAAAATCTTATTGGAACACAGCCAGGCTTATTCATTTACATATTACCTATGGCTGCTTTTGTGCTACAACAGCAGAGTACCTATGACAGAGACCGTACGGTTCATAAACTCTAAAATATTTATGATCTGACCCTTTAAGAAAATCTTTGCCAACTCCTATTGTACCGTATAACTACTTCAACATGTCTTATTATAAATATAACTTTGGTGTTTCTTCCAAGAATAGATTTCCAGGCCCCCACCCCAGACCTAAGAATTGGAATTCCCAGTGGAGGAACCTGGGACTCAGTATTTTTAATGGACACTACACAGGACCCTCAGGACAGGGTAAATTTGGGAAATCTTGGCATAGTTTGTAAAAGCTTAATCTTGAGAATCTTCCAGTTTTGGATTTACATCCCAGTTCCACCATTTCTATCGCCTCAGGCAGCATAGTTACCTCTCTGAGTCTCTTTTCTCATTATAAAATGGGGGAAACAAATATATCTTCCTTACAGAATTCTTAGGAAGATTAAATGAGAAAATGCTTTATAAAATGTGTAGCATATGGTCCCATGTTCAATAAGTGTTTTATCATTATCATCAACATTTTTTTTTCCTCCTCCTCTTTCTTCTCCTGCTCCCCTGTCACATCATCCATATGATTACAATCTCTATGATCTATCTGCTTAGAAAGTTTTTGGTGTGATTCTACTTGAAATCTGTAAGTTAGTTTACAACTAAGTTCATCAATCCTGACTTTTGCCCTCTCTAAGTTTTAAAAAATTCAGCAAATAAGTCTTTAAATGATTTATAGCATTTCTTATTTAAAGAGTACAAAGTACTTTACCAACAAGTGAGTGTAATGGGGGAAATGGAGAAGGCAAATTGACCTACCCCAAACCACACAGCAAATCCAGGAACAGAATATACAGTGCCTGCCTCTAACCTACTACCTGAACTCACATACCAATACACCTTTCCAGATCAGTCTCATTATCATTTATTATCATCTCACTGATAAGGCAAAAAAATCTATCAGCCAAAAACCTTTTACAGGCCCACAAAATGCTCACAGCCTTCCCCAGGAAATGCTTATAGCCCTTTCTCCACCTTTACTAATGTCAGAATGCTGATGAGTTGACGGAAGTGAACACCACTAGCCCAAAGAACTCCAGAGTGAGCACTTCAGTGGGCCCCAGTTGCTTCTCAATCAGATTAACTTTCTCATCATAAGTTTTAAATTCCACCTTTCTCTTGATTCTAACCACCCTCATTTCTCACTTCACTCACTTATGTCTCACCTTGTGGTATCCACCCCAGCCAAGAAAACCCACCACAGCCCAGCTGAACAAATCCCAGACATTCGTCATGGATCTCAGACTCCATTAAAAGAAGAAAACACCCTGGACAAGAGAGAAGATGGTCTTTACTCTGTTCTGGTCAGTCCACACTTGGGCAATTATGTTTCATTCTGGGAAGGACGTTCTAAGACGGGTTTGGAAATACAGGAGCCCATCAAGAGAAGAGGCTTCAGTTTGGTAAGGGGATAAATAATTCCGAGAAGACTCAGGGAGCTTGCAAAATGATAGCATCTTTCAGATACTTGAAGGACTGCCATTGAGAAAGGGTAAAACTAATTCTGAATGGTTCCAGAGGTCTAAAATCAATAAAATAGACTGATGTTTCAGGGAAAGACGTATTACTGCTCCATTCGGGGGGAAAAATTCACAATAAGTTGAATTGTTCAACTCTGGAATACACTGTTTGGGGAGGTGTGTGATCTGGGTGTGGCCAAGTGTATAAATGATGTTGCCGTGGCAATACATATCTCCAACATAAAGTAGAAATAGACGACTTTTAGAGTGTAACTTGGTGGTTATGGAGCCCAGGTGATGCAGTGGCTTAAGAGCTTGGCTGCTAACCAAAAGGTAGGCAGTTTGACCCACCAGCCTCTTCTTGGAAACCCTATGGGGCAGTTATACTCTGTCCTACAGGGTTGCAATGAGTTGCAATCGACTAGACAGCAAGGGGTTTGGTTTTTCGTTTTTAAGTGGTTAAGAGCACAGACTTTTGATCTAGATTGTCTGGGCTCAGATCCTACTCTACCTGCTCAAGCAGTGTGACTTTAACCTCTCTGTACCTCCATTTCTTCATGATAACAGTGCCAACCTCATAGTGTTCTAGTAAGGAGCAAAATGAATACTGTATATAAAGGACTTAGAACACAACCTGGCATGTAGTAAGCACCACCATATTAGTGTTTATTTTTAGTATCTTATCAGTTTTTTTTTTTTTTATCAGTTTATAGGAACAGTTATTGGGTGCCCTTTATAAACATCAAAACTCTTACTCTTTTCCCTAGAACACAGAATGGCAATGGCAGGCAGTTAGCACTTCACAAATGTAGCACCTCCTTCTCCCCACCAAGGTCACAAAAAGGGGAGGCTGAGTAACCTTATACAGAAGACTCAACTCCTTGAGTAGGCTCAGCTCCTAGGACATGCAACCAGAGGGAAGGGAGAGTTTCAGGCTTCTTTCTCCTCATGGTTTCCAGTCATGGGTGATGTTTCAGTGAAGTAGCTCCTAGAAATACAGGGGTCACAAATCCGCTGTTGAAAGAAAACAAATCACCAGGGCAAGACATTTTATGTAGTGCTAAACAGCATCTACCACACGGATGGCATACAAAAGCATTAATTCAGCCATAATGCAAATCAGCATGGACCCACAAGCCAGGAGCTGAAAGAAATTAGGCTAAACCCTAAAGAAATCAGACCATGGGTTAAAAGGAATTTCAATAAAATTATCAAACATTATCCACCTATGTGGCAGTTGGTCTACCATGTATAGTTCTGTTGAGTTATCTCTCAGTGACCTTAAGCTACATATAATTCTAATGTACAGAACTGGCCACAGCCTTCTCCTTCTTTAAAATCTCCTGGAGCTCCCCATTGCTGTCAAGGCCAAATCCCCTAGCCAACTTCCAAAGCTTTTAACAGTGTGTCCCTAACCTACCTATCTGACTTCTTCCCACCCCAGACTCTGGGCAGACACAGGGAAAGTCGATCATTCCTGGACAACACCACGGTCTTTCAGCCTCTCACCTCTCACTCCCCTTTATCTGGTTGACATCAGGACCCAGCCTCCCCTAACCCTCCCAGCAGAGTCTGTCACTCCCTCCTCTGGCCTCACCGACATATTGTCCACCTCTAGTACTTCTGTGTTACATTATGACTATTTATTTTCTGTGTCTCTTTCTTCCACTAGACTTTGACTTTCTTGAGAACAGGGATCATCACTTATTTTTCTGTGCACCCCAGCATTTAGCTTCATTTTCAACGGAGAGTAAGCTGTCAATGTTTTTGTTGAATTAATTTTAAAAATGAAAGAAAGAATGAACAAGTCTAAGCAGACCCAGGATTCTATTAGCTTAGCTAGATCCTTGAATCAATTTCCAAACCTATTGTTAGTTAGCACTAACTCATGGTGACCCCATGTACAACAGAACAAAGCATTGTCTGGTCCTGCACCATCTTCATAATTATTAGTATGCTCAGGTCCATTGCTGTGGCCACTGCGTATTTTGAGTGCCTTCCGGCCTATGAGCCCTGTAGGTTAAGGCTCATCTTTCAGCACTGTATCAGACAACATTCTGTCGTGAATTTCTCTGACTGATTTTTGGAAGTAGATAGCCAGGCCTTTCTCTCTAGTTGGTCTTAGTCTGGAAGCTCGGATAAAACTTGTCCATCAATAGGCGACCCTGCTAGTATTTGAAATATTGGTAACATAGCTTCCAGTATCATACACACAAGCCACCACAGTATGACAAGCTGGCAGACGGGTGACGATCAGAACCTACAGGTAATGGTAATAAGTTTAGATGATTACTTTTTCACTTTAATTCAAGCTTTTTTTTTTTTTAAGCTGAGTCTGGCATCACATGTATGTTGTTAGTGGTATATTAACAAAAGAAGCATAACTAGCTCCCTTGAACACAAAAATCTTCCCCCCAGCCTCCAGCACCCCTCCTACCTGCGTAAATAGAATTCTGTTCTCTAACCCTGTTGAGATGACATTGTTTTTGCCTGTGGTGTAATGGTGTCTGCCCCTTTTGTTTATATTTACTTGTGTTTGTCCCGTCTCCTTTATTATTTTAAGTCTCTACCTATAAGCACTGACTTCCTTTGTAATTCACCCCAGTATAAGGATACAGGGTTGACTGCCTGCCATATTAGTGAATAATGTTTGATAATTTTATTGAAGTTCTTTTTTGCCCATGGTCTGATTTCTTTAGGGTTTAGCCTCATACCTTGCAGCTCCTGGCCTGCAGGCCCATGTTGATTTGCATTATGGCTGTATTAATGCTTTTGAATGCTGTCCATGTGCTAGGTGCTGTTTAGCACTAAATAAAATGTCTTGCCCTAGTGATTTGTTTTCTTTCAACTTGGCAGATTTGTGACCCCTGTGTTTCTAGGAGCTGAAATTGTCAAGACTCTTTTAATGCACCTCTTTGTTCGGGCAATAGCACGCCTGGTGGCTCTGAGAATAGCTGTCGTTTTGAGAATAGCATTTGTAGACACAACTGCTGCTGAAAAGGGAAACTATACACAGACTATTTCACTGGGAACAAGGCAGCAAAAAGAGCTACTGTTGTTCTCCATTAAAAGAAATGAAGGAAGCCTAGTGTATTAACTTGAGCACGAACATGATGCAGCATTTTACTCTAAATCTAGACATGATTGTATCTATATTGTTCACATCCCTGCGGTTCATCTGATCCCAATCAATGTTTGTGATCACCCCCCCAAGGCACCCAGTATATAAAAGATCTGACCCCTGCTTCAATGAACTCCTAAGATAGCTTTGAGTAAACAGCACCAGCCACAGTCTGAAACTCCTCTGGTCCTTGTTACACTCTCGAGTGTTGTAAGCTCAGGCAGCCTCAGTTCTGTAAAAACCACAGATAGCTACAATCCCAAAGAGCCAGAGGCCTAGGATCCTTCTTTGAAACATGAATTTGTACCGTTACAGTTAGGCAAAAGTTGGAGACCAAGAGGGCACGTTGTCCCTCTTCTGCTGGTGAAAGGCGACTCCTTGGTGCCTTTGTTCACGGCTACATTCTATCTACTCAGGGCTCCAGCATTAGGCATTTGCCATTTTTGCCTATTGAAATCTTCTGGCTAAACTGAACATGCCAAATTCTTCACCACATGACACATTAAAAATTGAAATTCAGCTGTCTCCCGTTCCAGAACAAGTACCGTATTTTTCACAAATAACATGCCTGCACATATAACGCACACAGTGCGCCTAGGAAAAAAATACACAACGGCATTGTGCCATTGGCAAAAAATGTATGATGCACGAGTTATTTGCAGAAAATTTATAGTATATGTCTAATATACAATTCTCAAGTAGTTCATTCAAAAACTTGACCATGGGCAAGGAAAAATATCCACGCCTCAATGCACACTTGCAGAATGAATCACAGGTTTTAAAGAACCATATGCTGACTGTACGGCCTAGTGACTTACTCTTCTCCTTGTGGACATATCCCAGCCTAGATATATCATCAAGGATTCCAAGAAAACTAGAAAAGTAATCATTTAAAAAGTCAGATTAAACAGGTTCAAAAAAATAGCAAAAATTAAAAAAAAAAAAAAAAAGTTTTAAAGGAGGAAGAAATGTTAGGGGCCAAAACATTTAGGGAAGGTACATTCCAAAAACAAGATTTTAAGCCCCATAAAAATTAATTGCAAATGAAATAAGAAGAGAAAAGGAGGAAATTTATTGACTAAAAAAGGAGAACTAAAAGAAACTGAAAAACAAAATGAAAACTCACAAGGAATGAAGGCAGAAACCAGAACATCTTTATATCTTTGCTAATTTGATAGGCAAAAATATCTCATGCCATTTTAACTTGCAGCTCTTTAATTACCTGTGAAATTAAACATTTTCCCCACATATTTTGTATTTTATTTCCTCTTTTGAAAATGGTTTATTAATGACTAATGCTCAATTATCTATTGCTTTACTCATCAATTTGTCTAAGGTCTGTATAAAGACTGTTATATTTATTGTGCCTGGAAGATTCTCCACTTAATGGCAGAGTTATAACCCTAGGAGAGAAAAAAAAAAGTGATAGGTATAATAATAATGACTTTTGATTCTGACTTATTTTGTATACTCATCAATAAATTAGGAATTGATATTCTAGAAACTAAAGTTTTCAGATTGGTCAACCAAGAAAGGTTTCATGTGATATAATAAATATGTTGATGGCTGTAGTCAGCATCTGGAGAGTAAGGATCAGTTAGTAAATGTCCTTGGTATGCTGACAAATGGTCAGACACAACAAAATGGAGTCATTTAGGACAAGTGCAGTAATCAGAAAAGCCACTGCATGGAGGAGACAGAGTGATTTACAAGGTTCAGACACAGCAGAGAAATGTTGAGAGCCACAGTCCCTGACAGCCTCATCCTGAATTTTCATTGTCAGTTAAAATCTAACATTGAATATGGGATCCCTGTAATATCATTTTATTAGAGTTGGCGCTGAGGCACAATCTTAAATCCTATTTGTTCATTCATTCATTCTATTATTATTTAACCAGTATTTATTAAACTGCTACTATGTGCCAAGATCCCTGGGTGGTGCAAGCGGTTTGCACTAAACTATTAACGTAAAGGTTGGCCGTTCAAACCCACCCAGCAGCTCCACAGGAGAAAGCCCTGGAGAATTGCTTCCATAAAGATTAACCAAATAAAAAAAAAAAACCCATTGCTATTGAGTCGATTCCAACTCCTAGCAAACCCTTTAGGACAGAGTAGAACTGCCCCCATAGAGTTTCCAATGAGCGCCTCATGGATTTGAACTGCCAACCTTTTGGTTAGCGGCTGTAACTCCTAACCACTATGCCGCCAGGGTTTCCCCATGAAGATGACAGCCAAGAAAAACCCAGAGCAGTTCTACTCTGTGACACATGGGGTCTCCATTAGTCAAAATCAACTCAATGGCAACAGGTTAGTGTGTACCGGATCCGGAGCGAGGCATTGGGTATATATTGATCTGTGTAATAGTCAACGTCTCTGGCAGAGGCCTAACTAGGGTAGGGCAGATGTGTCGGGTATTGCCCCGGCTTTGGGTGTAGGGCACCACTGAGCAGTTTCTATTAGCCTGGCACAACCAACAGAGTATCCATGGAAAATTACGCCTACGGCGAGAACTGAGATTGCGCCTGTCTATACATCTGATATCCCCCTTTTAGATAATTTTACCGTAATATCAGCTCAAAAATACAAGTCAAGCTTGTTGATCTTTTTATTAACACAATACTGTACTTGAGGAAGGACGTTGGATACTGCTGGGTTAATAGAAACTGCTCAGTGGCACCACACACCCAGGGCCAGTGCAATACCCTAGATACACCACTGCCTCGTGGGGCTTACTATCTAGTGGGAGTCACACAGACAATAAATAAATAAATGCATAATGAAAGTGGTGATTAGTAATAGGAAACAGAGCACGATGGTAAAAATAACACAATCACACACATACGTTCACACACGTGTATGTGTACACGCACAGACACAACACATATAATGCCAAGAGCTGGAAAACAAGATTTATGAGGAAAGGCTAAGGAAGGAATATTCTTTTACCTGGAGGAGAAGTAGGTGAGATGTGTTCCTAAAGATGCTCCTGAAGAATTTAGAAGGTTATCTTTTTCTATCGAAGATGTCTAAGACATGTTATGAGAAGGGTCAAGTCCCCGGAGAAAGACATCATGCCTCGTGTTATGGATTGAACTGTGTCCCCCCAAAACGTGTGTCGACTTGGTTTGGTCATGATTCCCAGTATTGTGTGATTATGCACCATTTTGTCATCTGATGTGATTTTCCTATGTGCTGTAAATCCTATCTCTTTGATGTTAATGGGCAGGGTTAGAGGCAGTTATGTTAACGAGGCAGGACTCAATCTATAAGATTAGGTTGTATCTTGAGTCAATCTCTTTTGAGATATAAAAGAAAGAATCAAGCAGAGAGGCAGGAGAACTTCATACCAACAAGAAAGTAGTGCCAGGAGCAGAGCGCATCCTTTGGACCCAGGGTCCTACTCTGAGAAGCCCCTAGACCAGGGAAGATTGATGACAAGGACCTTCCTCCAGAGTCAACAGAGAAAGCCTTCCCCTGGAGCTGGTGCCCTGAATTTAGACTTCTAGCCTACTAGACTGTGAGAAAATAAATTTCTGTTTGTTAAAGCCAACCATTTCTAGTCTTTCTGTTATAGCAGCACTAGGGTTTAGATAACTAAGACACTTCGTAAGGTAGAGGGTCAGTGAAAAAGAGAAAGACCCTCAAGGAGATGGATTGATACAGTGGCTGCAACAATGGGCTTAAGCATAACAATGATTGTGAGGATGGTGCAGGACCAGGCAGTGTTTTGTTCTGTTGTACATAGGGTCTCTCTGAATTGGAACCAACTCAAACGACATTCAACAAGATAAAATGGGATAAAAACAGTATATTAAATTTATTATTTACATTTTTTTAAATCTTCAAAAAGACTAATGTTAAAATATTTCTTCTCTGATAATATTTTAAAGGAGAGGTTCTCTTTTATCTGGAATTAGTCTCCCAAATGTTGACAGAAACAAATGATTTTAAAATGTCTGCCAACTCACAGTCTATTTTCTCTAAGTTTCCCCTGTTTTTCCTTCTTTCCCTCTGCTTCTTCACACAGCTTTACATGTAGTCCCTTAACAGAAAAAAGCCTATTCAAGCATTATGTGGTCTTGGTGGCTCTATTCTGACCTCTCTGGGTTCCACTATCCTGATTTAACTTTTCCGTCACCTCTATACCCTGCTTTAATTTCTCAAAGGATTCCTTTCATTTGGAACTCTATAGAGACAACCAGCGACTAGCTGAAAAAGCAATGAAACCATATTGTGGAATAAAAATTAACTGAAACGTATATATTTATCACCTAGCTTTTATTCTTATGTGTGTATATTAGATAAAGGCTGCAGTGATTACATAACATGATTTTTGGACTTACATCCCAAGATATCTACCGCTCATCTGTCAGTTCTCATACGGTGGTGGTTTGTGTGTTGCTATGATGCTGGAAGCTATGCCATCAGTATTTCAAATACCAGCAGGATCACCCATGGAAAAAAAAAAAAATTTTTTTTATTATTATTTTTTTTTGGGGGGGCTAAATCAGACCAGGAAGAAAGGCTTACCAATCTACTTCCAGAAATTCGTCAATGAAAACCCTATGGATCACAACAGAATATTGTCAGATATAGTGCTGAAAGATGAGCCCCGTATACTTAAAAGGCACTTAGAATACATAATGGCTGAAACAGTGCACTCGAGCACACCAAGGATTGTAAAGATGGTGCAGGGCCAAGCAATGTTTTGTTCTGTTATACATGGGGTCACCAAGAGTCAGCGCCAACAACTAACAGAAACAACACATATTGACATTCCTGCAAGGTACTTTTGTGTATAGGGGCAGGGGCAGGGGCAAGGAAGGAACAAAGGGACATAAATGTAAGTACCACTTTAAAGATGAGAAAACTGAAGTTGTAATGTTACTTAGCTGACTATGCTGAGGTGACACAAAGTGAAGACCAGATTTCAGATCCAGTCCTCCAAGCTCTAGCCTCTGCACACACTAAACGAATAAATGTCCATTACCAGTTGGCTTGGAGAGAGAGTCTCCAGGGTTTAGGGGCCGGGATTCTGCTTTAAAATTCTAAAGCAGAAATCCTTTGAAAATATAGCTACGGTGCACTAATTAAAGTGTTCCAATGTCCCTCTATTTCAGTCACCTCGAGAGCTGAGATTGTTAGAGTCGCTTAGCCTAGCTTGGCAGTGCTCACCCATAAGAATGGGAGCCCTGGCGGTCTTTCTGACAAGCCAAGCCACAGATAAGTGTCTGCTGACATGAAAAGAACCCTTCTGTGAAATGTATTTAACACTTCGTGTTTTATTAAACGGTCTTGGACATTCTTTCTTTCTCCTCTTCCTTCCCAGTGACATCTAATTTTTTTTTTTTTTAAAGCAAGGCCACCTTCCAGAGCTGTTACCAGTCGCAAATTTTGCGATTTTAAATGCGTTCTTTGCTGCGATTTAAAAGATAACTCATGCCTATTTCCAACATTTAATGTATTTTCTTTTTTTTTTTTCCTGAAAGCAATATACGTGTGTAATTAATAAACAATTTAGTATGTGGAGGAACCTAGGAACTTGGCAAATGTTCTGGGGATATGAAGTCTCAAGAAAAGCAGCACATTATAAAAAATAGTAAGTAATTACTTATGTAAGCTTTCTTTTTAAATTCTAAGAACATTAACTACTAATTACCTACTAATTACCAGTACTTCAGCAGGTGTTTGCACTTAACTGTAGGCTAAAGCCCCTGTGAAAAACCAACCCCTCACAGCGTCTCTCAGGATAAAAGCTGAGTCCCACTGGACACGGAAGCAGGCCATGGGTACGGCAAAACTGGTCACAAGCCAAGGCTTTGGCCACTTGATTGCTTAAGGAGAAAAAGTAAATTCCTTTTTGTCAATTTGCCTTTTTCTGTTTGGTCAAATGCAGTTATTATCAACTAGTGAGAAAATCTGGCTGGAATGGCAACATGAAGGTATCTGGGGTTAAACTCAAACAATGATGAAGAGGCCTTCATCAGAAACTCATCCGTCTCACTTCCACGGCTGAAGCTTCCCTGTGTGTCTGAGGAGCCTGGAGCATCATCTCACCATCTCCCATGTTCCCTTCCCTGGAATTGCAGTCAATGTGTACCTGTTCCACTGATTTCTCTTCTCCTTATCTAAATATTAAAATGATCTTTTTGAAGATACTTTCCAGCTTGAAAAGTGTGGTATTCTCAGATCCTTCACGTCACAGTTTTAGGAACGAAAATCATACGTTGTTAGTTGCTGTCAAGTTCGCTCTAATTCATGGCGATCTCATGTACAACAGGACAAAACACTGCCAGATCCTGCACCATCTTCCAGATTATTGCCATGTGTGAGTCCAGTCAGAAAATTTTCTGTTCTAATCCATAGGGTTTGTTTTCTTTTTTGGAATATTTTATTGTGTTTTAGGTGAAAGTTTACATATAAAATTATATTCCCACTCAACAATTCATACACAAATTGTTCTGTGACATGGGTTATAATCCATCCATCCAGTTTCCCTGCCCCTCCTTGCCTTCTCCTCTCTGCTTTTGGGTAAATGTTGACTATTTGGTCTCATATAGTTGATTTTTTAAAGGAGCAAATTCCTCGTGGTGTTATTGTTTATTTTATATGCTAATCTATTATTGGCTAAAAGGTAACGTTCAGGAATGACTGCAGTTCCAGGTTAAAAGAATATCTTAGGGCAACAGTCTCTGGGTTCCTTTAGTCTCTAATCAGTCCAGTAAGTCTGGTCTTTTTGATGAATTTAAGTTTTGTTCTACATTTTTCTCTCATTCTAACTGGGACCTTCTGTTCCGTCCCTGGTCACAGAGTAGTCGTAGTCATAGAATGGCACCATCTAGTACTTCTGGTCTCAGGTTAGAAAAGGCTGTGATTCGCATTAGTCCTGTGGACTAAATGGTTCCTTGAGTCTTTGGTTTTCTTCACTCCCCTTTGCTACAGATCGTAAGAGACCAATAGTTGTATCTTAGATGGCCACTCTTAAGCTTTTAAGACCCCAGACACTACTCACCAAATTAGGATGTAGAATGTTATCTTTATGAACTAAGTTATATCAGTTGACCTAGTTGTCCTATGAGACTATGGCCCTGAGCCTTCAAACCCAGTAAATCAAACCCTTGAGGTATTCAGGTATGTCTAGGAAATATCCATAACTGTGCCTCTTATGTGTTTTATTATATATATGAATATATATGCAGCACATACAAACACGTACATACATTTGCTTACAAATATACCTACCTATGCATGTTCATGTTTTTATGCATGTTCATGTACTCCCATATGCCCTTATATGGCTTACATATCTACCTATATGACCACACAAAATTTTATTGTTATTACTGTTGTCGTGCAGCTGTACACATTATAGCATTTGCTGTAGTTGTCCTTTATTCTTGTGTACCTCTCATTGTTCTCATTTACCTTGGTCAGGTTGTGCTAACTTCCCCCATATTCTGTATTGCCTTTCCCATCACCAGAATCAACACATGTCAACCACTGCAGTAGTTGCAAAATATGTCCTTGGTCATAGAAACGATGCTGGGGATCACATGATAGAATTTTGTAAGACCAACAAATTCTTCATCACAAATACATTTTTCAACAACATGAATGGTGACTATCCATGTGGACCTCACCAGATGGAATACAGAGGAATCAAACTGACTACAACTGTGGAAAGAGAGGATAGAAAGGCTCACTATCCGTCAATCAGAACAAGGGCAGGGATCGAATGTGGAACAGACCATCAATTGCTCATATACAAGTTCATGTTAAAGCTGAAGACAATTAGAACAGGTCTATGAGAGCCAAAGTATGCCCTTGAGTATATTCCACCTTAATTTAGAGACCATATCAAGAATAGATTTTACTCATTTAACACTAATGACAGAAGACCAGATGAGTTGTGGAGTGATATCAAGGACATCATACATGAAGAAAGCAAGAGGACCTTAAAAAGGCAGGAAAAAAGAAAAGACCAAATAGATATCCGAAGATACTCTGAAGCTTGCTCTTGAACACAGAATAGCTAAAGCGAAGGGAAGAAATAATGAAGTAAAAAAGATGAACCAAAGATTTCAAAGACCTGCTCAAGAAGACAAAGCAAAGTATTATAATGAAATGTGCAAAGACCTAGAGTTAGAAAACCAAAAAGGAAGAACACATTCAGTATTCTTCAACATGAAAGAACTGAAGAGAAAATTCAAGCTTCAAGTTGAATATTGAAGGATTCTATGGGAAAAAATATTAAATGACATGAGAAGCATCAAAAGAAGATAGAAGCAATACACAGAGTCACTGTACCAAAAGGAATTGGTTGACATTCAATCATTTCAGAAGGTATCATATGATCAAGAACCAGTGGTACTGGAGGAAGAAGTCCAAGGCTATACCGAAGGCATTGGTGAAAAACAAGGCTCCAGGATTTGATGGAATATCAATCAAGATGTTTCAACAAATGGATACCATGCTGGAGGTACTCACTTGTCTATGCCAAGAAATTTGGAAGACAGCTACCTGGCCAACTGACTGGAAGAGATCCATATTTGTGCCCATGCCAAAGAAAGGTGATCCAACAGAATTTATGGAACAATATCACTAATATCACACACAAATAAAATGGTTGCAGCAGTACATCAACAGAGAACTGCCAGAAATTCAAGTCAATTCAAAAGAGGACTTGGAACAAGGGATATCATTGCTGATGTTAGATGGATCTTGGCTAAAAGTAGAAAATACCAGAAAGATGTTTACCTGTGTTTTATTGACTATAAAAAAGCATTCAACTGTGTGGACCATAACAAATTATGGATAACATTACGAAGCATAGGAATCCCAGAATACTTAAATGTGCTCATGAGGAGCTTGTACTTAGATCAAAAGGCAGTCATTCGAACAAAACAGGAGGGTACTGCTTAAAGTCAGGAAAGGTGTGTGTCAGGGTTGTATCCTCTCATCATACTTATTCAATCTATATGCTGAGCAAATAATCTGAGAAGCTGGACTATATGAAGAAGAACATGGCATCAGGATTGGAGGAAGACTCATTGACAACCTGCAATATGCACAACCTTGCTTTGTGAAAGCAAAGAGGACTTGAAGCACTTACTGATGAAGATCAAAGACTACAGCCTTCAGTATGGATTACACCTCAACATAAAGAAAACAAAAATCCTCACAACTGGACCAATAAGGACAATCATGATAAATGGAGAAAAGATTAAAGTTGTCAAGGATATCATTTTACTTGGATTCACAACCAATGCTCACGGAAGAAGCAGTCAAGAAATCAAAGGATGCATTGCATTGGGCGAATCTGCTGTAAGACACCTGTTTTAAGTGTTAAAAAGCAAAGATGTCATTTTAAGGACTGAGGTGTGCCTGACCCAAGCCATGGTGTTTCCAGTTGCCTCATATGTGTGCAAAAGTTGGACAATAAATAAAGAAGACTGAAGAAGAACTGATGCCTTTGAATTACGGTGTTGGCAAAGAATATTGAATATACCATAGACTGCCAGAAGAACAAACAAATCTATCTTGGAAGAAGGACGGCCAGAATGCTCCTTAGAAGCAAGGATGGCGAGATTTCATCTCACATACTTTGGACATGTTATAAGAAGGGACCAGTCCCTGGAGAAGGACATCACGCTTGGTAAAATAGAGGGTCAGCGAAAAAGGGGAAGACCTTCAACAAGATGGACTGATACAGTGGCTGCAAGAATGGGCTGAAGCATAACAATGATTGTGAGGATGGTGCAGGACCACTGTTTCATTCTGTTGAAAATAGGGTCTCTATGAGTCGGAACTGTCTGGATGGCACCTATCTAGTAAGTGATTCCTCCTTGCTTTCCCTCCCGTCCCTGGTAAATATCAAAGAATTTTGCTTTCTGTGGCCATCTAAGATACTCCACTGGTCTCACCCTGTCTGGAGCAAGTGAGAATGAAGAAAACCAAAGACACAAGGGAAAGGTTAGTCCAAAGACCTAATAGACTACAACTACCACAGCCTCCACCAGCCTGAATCCAGCAGCGCTAGATGGTGCCTAGCTACCACCACTGACTGCTCTGACAGGGATCACAATACAGTATCTAGGACAAAGCTGGAGAAAAATGTAAAACAATAACTCACACACACACACACACAAAAAAGACCAGACTTACTGATCTGGCAGAGACTGGAGAAACCCCAAGACTATGGCCCCCAGACACCCTTATAGCTCAGTAATGAAGTCACTCCTGAGGTTCACCCTTCAGCCAAAGATTAGGCAACCCCATAAAACAAAACAAGACTAAATGGGCACACCACTAAATGGGACAAGAAGGCAGGAGAGGACAGGAAAGCTGGTAATGGGGAACCCAAGGTTGAAAAGGGGGGGGAGTGTTGACATGTTGTGGAGTTAGCAACCAATGTCAGAAAACAATATGTGTATTAATTTTTAAATTAGAAACTAGTTTACTCTATAAACCTACATCTAAAGTACAATAAAAAAAACTTTTTTTAAATGTTGCTTTCTGCGTGTATACCTATTCTTGACATTTTATAAAGGTAGTATCATGGAATATTTGTCCTATTGTGTTTGACTTATTTCATTCAGCATAACATCCCCCAGATTCATCCATGTATGTTTCAAGGACTCATCATTCTTTGTCATCACATAGTATTCCATTGTGTGCATACTACAATTTGTTTATCCATCCATCTGTTGATGGGCACTTAGATGGTTCCTTCTTTTTGCTATTGTGAATAATGCTGCAGTGAACATGGGTGTGCATATGTCGATTCATGTCACAGCTCTTACATCTCTAGGGTATATACCTTGGAGTTAGATCACTGGATCATAAGGTATTTCTATTTCTAGCTTTTTGAAGATGCGCCATACCATTTTCCATAATGATTGTACAATTTTACAATCCTGCCAGCAGTGTATAAGAGTTCCAACCTCCCCACAACCTCACCAGTACTTTTTTTTGTTGTTTCCTGCTTTTTTGATCAGTGCCATTTTTGCAGTGGTGAGATGGTATTCCATTTTAGTTTTGATCGGCATCTCTCTAATGGCTAATGATCGCAAGTATGTCTTTATGTGTTTGTTAGCTGCCTGAATATCTTGTTGGATGAAGTGCCTGTTCATGTCCTTTGCCCATTTTTTGATTGGATTTTGTTGTTGAGCTGCTGAATTTCTCTATATATTTTAGAGATTAAACTCTTGTCATATATGTTCTTCCAAAAAATTTTCCCCCTCTGTTAGTTCTATTTTCACTCTTTTGGTAAAGTCTTTTGATGAGCATAAGTACTGAATTTTTAGGAGGTTCCAATTATCTAGTTTACACTCTGTTGTTTGTGCATTTTTAACTGTTTTTGACAGTGTATTTATGTCAAAAATTAGGACTCCTAGCTTTGTCCCTGTGTTATCTTTCAGGAATTTTTTATTTTAACATTTAGGCCTTTGATCCATTTTGAGTTAGTTTTGCAGCACCATTTGTTAAAGAGACTGTCTCTTCTCCATTGAATGGACTTGGACCCTTCGTTGAAGATCAGCTATGTATAGATGGATGGATTTACTTCTGGGTTCTCAATTCTGCTCCACTGTCCTACGTATCTGTCATTGTACTAGTGCTCCACAGGGTTTTAACTAACTAATTTTTGGAAGTAGGCCTTTCTTCCCATCTGTCTTAGTCTAGAAGGTCCACTGAAATCTGTCTACCATGGATGACCCTGCTCATATTTGAAATACCAACGGCAGAGCTTCTAACATCATAGCAACATGCAAGCCACCACAATAAAACAAACCAAAAGATGGGTGGTGAAAAGTCATGTGACATTCACTAAACAACCACGATTGTTCCACATTTGGGCAGTCCTCACCCTGAGAATACTATCTCCCACAACCACAGGCAGCTAATAGCTATTGCTAGACACTATCATGCTCGTGTTGCCTCATGTTGATACGAAGAAGGAATGTAGAACACAAAAGGTGATCTGATAGCATAATCTTATCTAAAATCTGCTGTAAAGTGTTCAGCCCTGCCCAGGTCCACATTCAAAAGCAGCCTATGTTCCTCATGTTCCTCGTGTTAGTCCCCTAAATATCCTTTCCTATTAATACATTTATGCAACCAGTTTTATTGAACCCTACTATATTTCAAGGAGGTCCATGGGTGGCGCAAACGGTTTGTTCTCAGCTACTAACCAAAAGGTTGGTGGCTGGAATCCACCCCGGGGTGCCTGGAATTACAGCCATTGAAAGCCTTACGGGGTGAAGTTCTGCTCTGAAGCATGTGCGGTCACCATGAGTTGGAATCTACTCAGTGGCAACAAGTTATATTTCAGGCATTATTTTAGGTTGGGATGAATATAACAGCTTATATTCATAGAGCTTTTTTTTTTTTTAGACTCTATAATCTCCTTCCCCACTTATTTTGTTCTTCTATTCCAGATATACGTACTTCCTTAACATCTACTATGTGCCGTTGATATTCAAAACACACACAGCTCTTAGAAATCTCATTAAATGCTAGCATGCATGCAGGTTGGAGAAACAGGAGACATGCATGAAAAGTTTCTTTTCAAGTTTTCAGGAGAACAAGAGAGAGAAAAGCATAGATGTGCAAATTTTATAAATCCATTTTCCAATGTAATTGAAATGCCAAAAGATTGAAGAATTCAATGTTGATGAAGAAACGGATATTAGCACGATGAAGAACAGCTCTGTCTTTGTCAGTCAGCAGTCTTTTATGTGTCACAGGCTGTCACTTTCTATTGCATTTCAACTGACTAATTACCTCAGTTTATTAAAACTGAATATGAATTCACATATTTTACTTTCCCAGCCTTCAAGCATTCCTCTTATCAAGAGCTATTACCTAATGATATCTCACAGTTCTGGGGTTTCTCTGGTAAAGAAACGAGCGGTCCGACCTAGATGGGTGTTAGCAAACACAGCACCATCACAGCTGTGATGAGGGTTGTGTACGACTCTATCCATATGCTAGTCAGAGGTGAAACCAACCAAGTCCCACAGGCATTATTGAGGGTCCAGTCACCACAGCAGCCTAGAAGAGGTATGGAGGTGGATTGGATTGGATTGGCACAAATTTAAACTATGCCTCTACGGAAGCTCCACCACCTGTCAATAGTTTGTTGTACTGTGGTATCTTGTGTGTTGCTGTGATGCTGGAAACTATGCCATCAGTATTTGAAATACCATCAGGGTCACCCATGGTGGACAGGTTTCAGTGGAGTTTCCAGACTAAGGCTGAGAAAAAACTCCTGGTGATTTAAAATTAGCCAATGAAAACCCTATGGATTACAGCAGAATATTATCTGATATAGTGCTGGAAGATGAATCCAGTAGGTTAAAAAGCACTCAAAATACACAGTGGCCACAATAATGGACTCAAGTATATGATTTTGAAGATGGCACATGACCAGGCAACATTTTATTTTGTTATGTTGTACATGGGGGTGTCATGAGTGTCATGGATTGAATAGTGTCCCCCCAAAATATGTGTCAACTTGGCTAGGCCATGATTCCCAGTATTGTGGGATTATCCAACATTTTGTCATCTGATTTGATTTTCCTGTGTGTTGTAAATCCTACCTCTATGATACTAATGAGGCAGGAGAAGAGGTAGTTGTGTTAATGAAGTGACTCTTAATCTACAAAATTAGGTTGGGTCTTAAACCAGTCTTTTTGAGATATAAGAGAGAAGCGAGCAGAAAGACATGGGGACCTCATACCACCAAGAAAGAAGCACTGGAAGCTTAGCACGTTCTTTGAATCCAGGGTCCCTGCATTGAGGTGCTCCTTGACCAAGGGAAGATTGATGACGAGGACAGTCCTCCAGAGCCAACAGAGAAAGAAAGACTTCCTCTAGAGCTGGCGCCCCGAATTTGGACTTTTAGCCTACTGGACTGTGAGAAGATAAATTACTCTTTGTTAAAGCCATCCATTTGTGGTATTTCTGTTATGGTAGCACCAGCTAGCTAAGGCACATGAGTCAGAGCCAACTCAGCAACAACTAACAACAACAAATGGAAGCAACTTTCCAATTAGAGGTAATGACCAGAGGTAAACAATGGAAGGGACTACACATTAGTTAAATGCAGCATTGTTTAAGTGCTACCTCATTTGCAAATTAAATTTTAGAGGTTTGGTGGGGTTTGGTGGGGGGACCAGTTCTTGGTGGTGGTGGCATTTTGTATATGTATATGTGTTAGGGGTAGATATTCTTATGGTTCTGTAATCTGGAACCATATTGCAGTGTGCTTACCAATGTGATAATGGGGTCATGTAAGATAAGATCTAAGTCAACCTCATGTGAAAAACCAAAGCAGATTTCATCATTCTGTGCAATTTCAGTCTTTAAAAAGCACCATCATCAGAAATGAGGATTCTAGAACTGAAATTAACACTTTATTCTCCAACGTGGTTGCACCCACCATTCAAATTTCATTTGGATTGTACCGAATAACATGCTGGGAGAAGCAGAGGTGGCCATTTATCACTTCTCAAAAAGTACCACTTTTTAGCTACAGACCTTCTGAGACCTTGGTTTGTTCTTGGTCAGACAGGTAAAATGGTATGTTGGTGATCAGAAATTCTCAGTAATGTTTTTGTAAATTGCCAGAGGTTATCAATATTCATAGGGGGAAGAAAACAATACTTTGGGAAGTTATGTCAATGTGGGGAGCTAGCAAAGAATGAAACACCACGTCACAGAGGAAAATGCCACTTACCCTTAGTTGCAGTTACAAATACAAGAACATAAGACTCAGGAAAGGGAAGGGGGCTTGTTTTTTCCGTAGCAGTTTCTAATTGTTAGGAAAGGCAGCTATTGTCCATGGTCACTCATGCTATCTCGATCCAATCAAAATGTGTCTATGTTTCAAAGTTTAGGGAGAAATTTCTCCCCAAAACAATGTACAGCCTCGTTCTCTGCTCTGGAGGAGTTTGGTGTGGCTCAGTGTTTCTCCTAGTCACAGCCTTCTCAGGAGCCTCCCACCTCCCTCCTGGTTTGCTCACTCATTCACAAGGTAGCAACCCAAGGGCTGTGCTTGCTCTGGGCACCATGTTCTTGACACGATGAGCCAAAGGTTTTAAAATCGGGATATTTGCCCGTAACAATCTGAATTTCCAGAATCTTTTGAAAAATCTGAAGACCTAGTCACACTGAGCCAAAATTCCCACAGAACTACAATCAGCTAAGCTGAGTGGCAGCTCCCCTTTAAAGTAGGACAAGCACATTTAGCGTGGTGCAGTCCTCATCCCCGATGCTTTACTTATCAACGTTCCCTGTCCGGAGTCTCTGCCTGAAGTTCCTGGGTGGTACAAACAGTTAATGCACTTGGTTGTTAACCAAAGGTTGGAGGTTTGAATTTACCCAGAGGTACTCGGAAGAAAGGCCAATCTACTTCTGAAAAATCAGCCATTGAAAACCCTATGGAGCACAGCTGAACTGACACATATGGGGTTACCAACAGCAACTGGTTACTTTTTGACTGGTTTTGCTGGCCCCATGGATATTTGAGGTTATGAAGTCTGCTTCTATTCATTAGCCCTCAAAGGCCTCACAAAGTCTCCCAGCCTCCCTTTTAGGATACACAGTTCTTCTTCCCAGATGCACTGCAGGCATTCCAGGCCCTCCAGCCCCAGGAACAGTGAGCTCTCCCTCCTGAGTACCAGGGCACCCACAGCTCACACCTGTGTGGTTAGAGATTTCCTCACCCCTTTACTCATAATCCCAATATATTAAACAGATAAAGAGAGCTACTTTGTGTCACGAGTGGGGGACCAGAGCCATTCCTCCGTACAACCTCCTTGATCACTACACGCATGGCCCTCACACAGTCCCTGAGGTACCTCAGTGGAACCCTCAAAAAAATAGCTGCTGTCAAGTCAATCCTGACTCATTGTGACCCTGAGTGTGTCAGAGTAGAAGTGTGCTCCATAAGGTTTTCAATGGCTGATTTTTTGAAAGTAGATCACCAAACCTTTCCTCTGAAGTGCCTCTGGGTGGACTCGAACCTCCAGCTTTTAGGTTAGCAGCCAAGCACGTTGACCATTTGCATAGCCCAGGGACTCCAGGATTCCCCAAAACAATGGTTTATGCCTTTTTTTCATATCTTTTATATACTGCTCCATAATACCAACTGAAATAGAAAAGCAAAATGTGGTACATTCATACAATAGAATATTATTCAGCCATAAAAAGAAATGATATCCTGATACATGCTACAGCATGGATGAATCTTAGAAACTTTACATTTAGTGAAATAAGTCAATAACAAAAGGACAAATATTATATCACGCCACTTATATGAAATATCTAGAATAGGGAAATGTATAGAGTCTAAAGTTTATTAGTGGTTACCATGGGTGAAAGGGAGGGCAAAAGAGGAAGTTATTGCTTGGGGACACTGAGCTTCTGTTAAGGGTGATGGAAAAATCTGGAAACAGATTGTGGTGATTGTTGCTCAGTATGATGACTACAACTAATGTCGCTAAATTGTACAATTATACATGTAAAAAATATTGACATGGAAAATTTTTGTTTTATACATATACCGGTTATGTATACGTACTACAAAAAAATCTTAGCTATCTCCTATTGTATGTATTCTGTTCCTATAACTAGATTGTTCTTATTGTTAGGCATTGTTCTTAAAGACCAGTGCCTAAACATTTATATTCCACAATGAATTTTTGCACATAGAGTGAGTGAAATAAATATCTGTTGGCCTATCTCTGCCATGTTTTAGGATAATCATGACTCCTAGGTAAGAAAACTGGAAATTCTCTTCCCAACAGAACCTACACCTGAATGTCAGTGTGCAAAGAATGATACCAAGGTAGCTTCCAGGGCAGGAAGGACCCACTGTTTCATTTGTTCACTTACAGACTCCAGATCCATCTACCACACCAAGGTCCAGCACTATCTGGGCAGTATAAAATAGTGGGAGTGGGAATTGAAAAGATAAATACACTACGGTGCTGGTAATGTTGTTTTCTGATTGGTTTGTTTCTTATACGGACTGTTCAGTTTGTGAAAACTCATTGAACTCTACACTTAAGGTTTGTGCAATTTTCTGTATAATATTTTATTCAATAAAAGGAAAAAAATTAACAATTGACTATGAATCTTTTACATATACATTTATCTCAAGTAAATGACTCATGCAGTTGTAGAGACTGGCAAGTCCCAAGACCATGGGTCAGGCGTCAGGCTGGAGGATTCTCCTGACTCACATATGTGCAGGGGCTGATAAGCCTAAGACTAGCAGGTCAGATGTCAGGCCTCTGGCTCAAGAGCTGCGGAGGGTGACAAATCCCCAAGATCATTACTGCAGGCTGCTGGCTCACAGGCTGCAGAGGCTGATGAATCCAAAGATTGGTAGGTAAGCTGCTAGCTCACATCCCAAGAACCAGAGGTCAGATGTTGACAAGCCAGATATAGGACCCAGAATGCTGGAACATTCATTTATATACTATGGTCAGGCTACACCCCCAAGGAAAGTCCTTTTCAACTGATTGGCTGCACATAGCAGATCTTGTCATGGAGTTGATTACATCATTACGCAACTGCCAAACTACATTATAACTGCCAAACCACTGAGAATCATGGCCCAGCCAAGCTGACACACAACCTTAACCACCACACTTGCCTTGCTCAGGGCAGGGACTGGGTTTCGTTCATGTTTATCGCCATTGTCTAACACAGGGTCTGGCACACAGTAATGGGCCAGCCTGGTCTTGCTGAATAAGTGCATTGTGGCCTCGCCATAGCTCAATACAGTGAGAATTGCCTGTTCCTTTCTCCACATATATGTCCTTACAATCCAAGCATTCATGCAAGTGGTTACCAGTCACTGGCTCTCCTGAATACTTTCTCCCTTCCAAGGAATAGGTAGGTGTGACAAAGTTCTCTCTAAGCCTACCTTTCCATAGAACTTTGTCCTGTGCACCAACAAGCATGCACCAGGCACCACACCAAGAGCCAGGAACACAGAGATGTATACAACTGTTCGTTGGAGTAAACAGCCAGACACAGTTGTGTTAGAACCATGGGGTGCTTGCCACAGGACCTAAGAACAAAGCACAATGAGAGCAGCTCTTTAATCTATCTAGAGAGCTCTAGGAAACTTTCCCTGAAGAAAAAATCTGTGACTTGGGTAAGAGTGTACAGTTTCTGTTAATCATGGTTTAAATTATGAAAGGTTTCCCACCCTTCTCAAAAATTGCTTCCTTTGACCCTTCCAGATTGAAAGAAAACCATCTGAGTATTCCCTAAGTCTGGCTCCAAATTGTGTCACCATCGTTTGAAAACATCCCAGTCTTTCTTATGCTACTGCTTCTGATTGGTAAAAAATATATGGCAAAGTTATTTTTCCTTTTGTGATTTCTAAAAAAGCATATTTAAAAATAGATTAATCTCCCACTATTTCATCAATAGTGAAAGGAAAGGTGGGGTAGGCAGAATAATAACCTCTAAAGATATCCATGTTCTAAATCCCAGAACCTGTGAATGTGTCAGATTACGTGGCAAAAGGAACTTTGCAGATGGAATTAAGATAGGGAAATTAGCCTAGGTTATCCAGGTGGGCCCAATTTAATTACATGGTCTCTTAAAAGTAGAAAAGGAAAGCAGACAAGACAGATGTGATGGAAGAAGTAGGAGAGACTCAGGTCCTGAGAAGGTTTAGGCCTGCTGTTGCTGGCTTTGAAGATGAAAGAAAAGGGCCTTGAGTTAAGGAATGTGGGCACCCTCCAGAAGCTGTGAATGGTCCTCAGCTAATAGCCAGCAACAACATTGGGACCTCAGTCCTACAACCGCAAGGAACTGAATTCTGCCAACAATTTGAATGAGTAAGGAAATGGATTATCACCTAGTGCCTCCAGTGAGGAATGCAGCCCTGCAGACACCTTGATTAACACAGTGAGACTCATGCCAAAATTTTGATCTATAGAACTGTAAGGTAATAAATGTGTGTTGTTTTAAGCTGCTAAATTTATAGTAATTTGTTACAGGAACAATAGAAAACAAATACAAAAGGAAAGTGTCACAGCAAGTTTGGCTTCAACAACAAGGTTGACATGGAACGAGCTCTAAGGTTGATTCCTGCCAGCTCTGCTAGTTTGCCACAATGTGACCTTGGACAAGTCTCTTCCCATGTGTGAGCTTCAGTTGCCATGGCTGTTAAAAAAAACAGGTGCCATCAAGTTGATTTCAATGCACAGCAAGCCCGTGAGTGCCAGAGAACTGCACTCTATAGAGTTTTCAATGGCTGTGACCTTTCGGAAGTAGATTGCCAGGCATTTCTTCTGAGGAATTTCTGGGTAGCTTTAAGCCACCAACCTTCAGTTAGTAGTCGAGCACTTAGCTATTTGTGCCACCCAGGACTGTGATTGTAAAGCAGGTCTAATGGCACTGTCTCCAAGGGTTATATGAGTAAACTGGATCAGGCATGTGAAAGCACTTAGCAAGATTCTGGGTATACCAAAACCAAAAAATCAAACCTGTTGCCATTGAGTTGATTATGACTCATAGTGACCCTATAGGACAGAATAGAACTGCCCCCATTGTGTTTCCAAGCAGCAGCTGGTGGATTTGAATTGCCTGTCTTTTGGTTAGCAGCTGAGCTCTTAACCACTTTGCCACCAGGGCTCCCTAGGTATACCACATGGGCTAAATAAATGTTTAGAAGGAAAATAAAACCACTAAAGCCTTTTGGTAGTTATGAATCCCAAGGAGACCATGGCACTGCTTCACGCCCATTTCTTATGAGGGAAAGCCTTCATAAACCTGGTCCGAGGTGACTTCGTAAACCTGGTCCCAGGTGAGGGACCTGTCAACATCTGTCTTTATGTAGCCCTGCAGCAACAGAACAGCAACTCTATGCTATGGAAAAGCAAAGGAGACATGAGTACCAATGAAGCCTTGTTGTTATTATTGTTAGGTGCCATCAAGTTGGTTTGGACTCATAGTGACCCTACGTGCAACAGAACAAAACACTGCCCGGTCCCGCGCCATCCTCACAATTGTTGCCATGTTTGAACCCATTGTTGCAGCCACTGTGTCAATCCATCCTGTTGAGGGTCTTCCTCTTTTTTGGTGACCCTATGCTTTACCAAGTATGACATCCTTCTCCTGGTCCCTTCTGGTAACATGCTCAAAGTACATAAGACAAAGTCTCACCATCCTTGCTTCTAAGGAGCGTTCTGGCTGTACTTCTTACATTCCTCAAAATGTGGCCCCCAACAATGACCTTGATGTGGTTTCTGCTGTGATGTTGTTTCATCAGACCCTGCCCCCCCCCTTGTTCACTATCCTCACTCACCTCTCAAAGATTTCACTGAAAGTATCTCTACTTCCCCTCTCTTAAGTCATCAGTCTCTCTCTCCTACTGGATCACCTGTATCAGCCAACAATATGTGCTAGAATCCCCAAAACAACTACATTTTGGCTCCACATTTCCTTCAACTACTGCCCTCATTTCTCTGCTCCCTTCATAGCAAAACTTCTGGAAAGACTCTCTGCCCTGATATCCTCACCTCCCATTTGGTTCTCCATCCATCTGGCTGGGTTTTTGTTCTCACTTCTCCTCTTGTGGAGAACCAGCAGGGTCACTTTTCTGTCTCCAACTTCTGGCTCCTGGCAATATGTGACAATGGTGCACAGCTGACCACACCTTTCTTGAGGCGAACTACTCTTGCTTCATTGACAATGCAGTCTCTTGGCTGTCCTCCTCCTTCACTGTCCTGACCTTCATTTGCTCTTCCTCTTTGCTCAGCCTACATATCAGAATGCTTAAGAAGACTTCCACACTTACATAGACACAGTCTCTCCTTAAAAGAGCTCATTCAGTCCATAGTTTTAAATATTATCGATAGACCACTGACTTCCAAACTTTCTCTCTAGTTTTGACCTCACTACTGATTTTCAGACATTACTTGGATGTCTAGCAATGGTATTAAAGCTAACATGGGGTGGGGGGAGGTAGATATCACAGCTCTCCTGCCAAAGCACAGGTGATTGCCTGGTTCTTGACCTGCCTTCTGCTGCTCAGATGACATGAGGGTTTTCAGGATACACATGATAGGGTTGCATTCACAGGAAGAGATATTGATACTTCTTGCTTTCATCAAAAGAGGAAAAATGTGAGAAAAAGAAGGAAGAAAAGCGATTGGTTTTATTGGCTCTGTTCACCCTAGCTCTGTCTTCTCCCCTCCCCCCAGGGTGACACCCTCATCTCCTCCTCCTTCCCAAGTTCAGTACTGTGACTGGTACATTAAAAAAAAAAAATTTTTTTATTTTTTACATGTTAAATAAATGTCAAATGAGCAAAAATCAACTTAAAAGGAAAGCTCGGTATAAATACTTAGACACACACTGGCCATTAAATAAATCCTCTCCTACCTGCCCCTCTCCAGCTAAAAACACCATGGTGTGACAGGACTGTTGGAGGCCACCTGCCCAATGGAATTTGAGGAGTTCACAAAGTGCTTCCTGCCTTGAAAGATTTTATCAAACAGTGCACAAAACTCCACCATTAGAGACTAATTCCTTTGGATCATGGGAGACACCATACCTGATGAGAGCATTTGCTAACTCCTGGGCAGGGTTGCTTTCCAGTCCGGCAACTGGAAAAGTGGCAAGGGCTCTGGGCAATGTGATACAGGAAAAGGGCTGGGGAGAAGAACAAAAGTGAAGGAACCAAAAGAGACATAGATCTATTGTTGCAAGGAGAGGAAAAAATACTGTTTCACAATGTCTCTTGATGCCAACTGCAAATACAAATTCTCTTAAGTACCAAGCAAGTGAACAGGTGCTCGTGATAAAGAAAGTCACACGTTTTGCTACATCTCCTATGGAGAAATGGCATGTAACTCTCCTCCCCTTAAATGTGGACTTATCTTAGTGACTTGCTTAATCAACAGAACATGGCAGAAGTGATGATCTGGGACTTCTGATGCAAGATTTTCAGAACTTGCAGCATCCTCCTCAGTCTTTTGAAACACTTGCTCTTGCAGCCCTGAACCACCGTGAAAAAAAGTCAGGCAACCCTGACATGGTCAACCTGGAGGGGCAACATGAAGGGGCTTCACTGAACACTCCTAGCTGAGCCCTGCCCTTCAGCCATCCTCACCAAGGCACAAGGCATGTGGGTGAAGCTGTCTCCACCAGCTAATCGATGTCACATGAGCAGAAGAATCACCCAGCTGAGCCTTGCCTGAATTCTTGGCCAATGAAATCATGAGGTATAACAAATTTGTCGTTTTAAGCTATCAAATTTTGGGGTAGTTGTTACGCAACAATAGGTAGCTAGAATAATAGGGCAGGCCCTACCTCACTGTAGCTTCATTTGAGATTTAGATATAAAGGTCATATGAAACCAGCCACCCTTCACAGAAGAGAAACAGAAAATATGAATCATTTCTCCGTTAGTGTGGATAGTCCTACAGGGAATGTGAGGAAGAAAAGATTCCAAAGAGTTCCTCTTAGCCCTCAGAACCCCTGCCACAAATACCTGCTAATGGTCTTACTAACTCAGAGACCTAATGGCAACAAATGAGACCTGTCTGTTAAAAAACCAACCCAGGAACAGAGCATTACCTGAATTGGAAACCTGATCCTCACAGCACAGGGTTGGTGGGCAGACAGATGCCACCGCTGCCCTCATGTAAGAGGAGTGAATTCTCCAGTGAATAATTCCCTGTCTGCCATAAACTTAGGAAATGTCCCTGGTGTAGCCTACCCTTCATGGTTCCAGTTTAGTCACTTTAGCTGTTAAATAACGTGTGACAAGCTGCAGGAATTCCTTTATGTAACAATTATGTGGCACTAAGCCATCTTCTATCAACGGGGTTTTCGGCTCCCTTTGTCGCCGCCTACACCTGAGCGCATGGCTTCCGCACTGTTCTATACAGATGGGTAGGGTTTTGGCAACTGACATGCTCACAGGAAGACTCTGAAACAGATTATCAGTCTGGGGCTGGGGGATGTGTCCCCTTAAAATTGTATTGCATTAACTGGAGATTACCCCCTAAATCACCTATTCTTTACACATCACAGGTTTATTCTGGAAAATGTTAACTTTTAACTTGGCATTGGCACACTTGCAATGCAGAACAATAAATTGCCTGACATTTTATGAAACCCCAGGGCCCCTCAGACATGAGCTGTTGCTCAGTTGGACAGTCATGAGATGCCTACTGTGTGTGAGGTACTGTAAATACAAACATGGTTAAGACACTGTTCTTACTCTTGAAGAACTCACAGTCTGGCTGAGGAGGTCATCACTTAATACCGTTCCCTGAGAAGTCTATGCTTTTGGAAACAGCAGTTCCCAAAAGGTCAGAGATGGTAGAAACAGAAGAGCCTTGGGCTGGGAGTTCACATAATTGACTTCTAGTGTTATTCTTGTTGGAGTCCTTGGGTGGTACAAATGGTTAATGCACTCAGCTGCTAACCAAAAGGTTGGCTGTTCGAGTCACCCAGAGGCACCTCAGAACAAAGGCCTGGCCATGTAACTCAGCCACTGGAAACCCTACTATGTAAGCTTCTACTGTGACATGCAAGGAGTCACCATGAGTCAAAATTTACTTGGTGGCAACTGGCTTTTTTTTTGTTGTTGTTTGTTCGTCTGTTTTGCTTTTTGGTTAGTGTTATCCCTGTTATTAATTGTACGAATTTTCCAAGTGGCCTAACTTCTCTGGGTCTCGGTTTTCTCATATGATGTACGTTGACGCTATTTCCTGCTACATTTTACCATAGGGTTGTTGACAGAGTCAGGTAAGATATTATATGTGAAAGTCATCTAAAAAGTATAAAGCTCTGAAAATGTGAGAGACTAGTGTGACTAAACAGATGGCTAATTTAAAACTGGGAACTTGAGTTCAGCATTAACCCTTCAAGTGCCTCCCAATTGGCCAGCAAGTCCATTCATTCATTCATTTAATAATGTGCCCTCCCGTCGTATTTACTTCCATTTTCTATGTCACCTTTCCCTCCTTCACTCTCCATTTTATATTAAAAATATGGTAAGATGCTCAGATGTGGCCAGGCACCTGCCGAGTACATGCATATGCATGAAGTAGAGCTCTTGCCCCTTGGAGACACTGATGTCACAACTCTGGGGAGATGGCTAAGTAACCATGACAACATGGCTCAATGCTGCATCTTGCTTTGGAGAGCTCAGAGGATGACCAGCCTGTTACTCAGGCAGGATGATAACAGTCCCTCTGCAAAGAGAACAGAGTGTCCAGGTGATGGCACCCAGCCAGTGGTGACAGAGGGCTATCCACAGTTTCCTTCCATCTGTTCTCCCTTTCTCCACTCTGGTGATTGGAGGCATAGCATGTGATTTATCAGGCTGAGTCCTCCCACTTGGGAGCAATGCACTGACCGGGGAAAGCAAAGGAGGCTGGGAAATACAGCTGACAATCTTGAGAGTTTAGGTCAGAGATGTGCTCTTTGTCAATTTTCTTCCCATCTTAATTAACCAGGTGCCCATGACCCTCGGGTACCTATTCAAGAAGATTTTAATATTTTAAAGCCATTAAGCAGAACAAGCAAACTCTTAAACGTGGGCGAAGATGGAAAAAGGATAACTCTGGGAAAAAATCAACTAACATATCATAAGCACTAAGTATATGATTTCTTTAAAAAAAAAAAATACCTTTATGTCAATAATAATAATTTAGCCTCCATGTTACTTCCAAAGTGAACTTTCTCAGATAAACCTCCCTCACCACCATATTTTCCAGATCTTTCAAAAAAAAAGTCTAAGTGTGTGTTTAGTGCCCCTTCATGTGCTGCTGAGATTTTGGAACCGTTTTATTCCATTTTCTCAGCCCCTCCCACTGCCACAAAGTAATAATACAGCGAACACTCAGCATGTATACATTGTACCAGTCAATTTCAGAAGCATTTTCACTATTAAAAAATAATAATTTAATGGGGCCTCTGTGTATGAATGTTATCCTATTGCTCAGAGCTATAATTTCAACAGCATTTTTTAAAAAATGAAGCTCTCTCGCTAACAGGATGTATATTGAGGGCTTTATTCCAAATGCCATGCTCAGTCAATTCAGAAACATGTGAAAGAAAAGAAAGCAAACCACTTTGGCAACAACAATAAACAATAAAATGAATGGGCAATCACTGATGAAGCACAGGATGTGGCCCTGATACCATTCAGGTGGGGTGGCTTTGTGAGACCACTGCATCAACAACCTCTCTCCATAATATCACACTCTATTTCCAGATCTGTCTCCTCAGAGCCAAGTGCCAGAGCCAACAGGTCCAAAAGTATAGAAAGTACTAGTTACAGGTGGCACCCTCAGGTCCATGATCAGAAAAGCTAATCTGATCAGGAGATTTGGTTTTCCTTGACGTCATCCAGTTGCTTCCCTCAGTATTGGCCTTCCTTTCCCCATCTTCAGCCCCATGGCCATCTGATGCCCGTCACTAATTACCATCCAGGACAGTGATGATCTGACTACTGGGCAACTGCCAAGAGAACACCTCTTGGCTCCAACTCATAAATGTCAGGACAGTTAAGCTATTTCTACTACCTTATAAAAAGGAAGATTTACAAATAAACTCACACGCCAAAAAAGAAAAATTCACAAGAATGGCAAAGTCAGTTACTCCGTGGGCAACTACCACAAGAGTTATGTTAATCATATTACCATATACCATGGAAAGCTACAAGCATAAAAGGTTAAAATTCCACATTGCAATGTACTATACTGGGAAAGAGGACACAGTCTCAGCGCCGTACTAGACACTTGCTTTGTTTAGAACCTGAGGCCACCACAACAGCTGCTTATAAGCAGCACAAATTCAAAACTAGCAAAATGGTAAGCAGAAAAGCCATTTATCACTTTGTGTCCCTTGAGACATCTCAAAAAGATGGTTTCCCTGATACTACTGCTGCTGCTGATTTAGTATGCTACCAAAACTCCCTACACACAAAGAAGTTTAGCCAGAATTCTGGTCCTGAGTCCTAGGACTTCTTAGCACAAGGTATTATACTTGGCACCTGTCATGGATTGAATCGTGTCCCCCAAAACTTTGTGTCAACTTGGTTAGGCCATGATTTCCAGTATTGTGCGATTGTCCTCCATTTCGTGATTGTAATTTTCCTATGTGTTATAAATGCTAATCTCTGCCTGTGGTTAATGAGGCAAGATTAGATTATGTTAGAGAGGATTAGAGTGGGGTTGTAACACCCTTACTAAGGTCACATTCCTGATCCAAAATAAAAAGAGTTTCGGGGTGTGGCCTACATCACCTTTTTTTTATACATATAATTTTTATTGTGCTTTAAGTGAAAGTTTATGAATCAAGTCAGTCTCTCACACAAAAACCCGTATACACCTTGCTACACACTCCCAATTACTCTCCCGCAATGAGACAGCCCACTCTCCCTCCACTCTCTTTTTTCGTGTCCATTTCACGAGCTTCTAAACCCCTCCACCCTCTCATCTCCCCTCCAAGCATCACCTTTTATCTTACAAGAGATAAAAGAAAGGGAAGCAAGCAGAGAGTGGGGGGACTTCATACCACCAAGAAAGCAGCACCAGGAGCAGAGAGCATCCTTTGGACCTGGGGTTCCTGCGTGGAGAAGCTCCTAGTCCAGGGGAAGACTGATGAAAAGGACCTTCCTCCAGAGCTGACAAAGACAGAAACCCTTCCCCTGGAACTGATGCCTTGAATTTGGACTTGTAGCCTACTAGACTGTGAGAAAATAAATTTCTCTTTGTTAAAGCCATCCGCTTGTGGTATTTCTGTTATAGCAGCAGTAGATAACTAAGAAGGCACCTGATCCAAATGACTAAATTAACAAAAAAATTATATATGTTTTGTATAATTGATGGCTCTAAGATACAAGTGAGAGAAGTTAACACTCTCACTGATTAATTTGAAAATAATACTGCTATGAGGATTTTAGAAAGCTTACCAAATCGTGGAAGTAGTAGAAAATGAGGCCTAAGGCTACGTTCCAGGAAAAACACCCCAAACAAAACCCTGAACTGGTCTGGTAAGAAAATCACCTCCACTGCAACGGTCAACGAGCAAAAGACCTCAGGTTTGCCCTGAGCCCTCTTCTGCACAAGGGAGTTGAGTTTACCAGTACCAATGCCACTCCTGTACCAAGAACTCAACCTTGCAGTCACCACTCCTGCCCACTTCAACATGCTAATTTTTTATACTTAGACTTGTTGCCTCATAGTCACAAGATGGCTACCACTACTCTACACTCAATGATGTGCAAAACAAGAAGAAAAGACAAGAGTGTTGCTGATGAATTTTCCTCTCTCATATGATGCATTTATCAGGAAGCAATAATTTTCCAGTAACATTCAAGCCAACTTTCTTTTACATCTCATTGTTTAGAACTGAGTGACACTCCCTGATCTCTCTCATACGTCAAGAGACTCAGGAAAAGAGGATGTCTGGCAAAGGAAATGAGCTTGAGTCACCTCTGAGGGCTGGGCCCATTAACAGTCTTCACAAAAATAGGATTCTATTGTCAAACATGTAGAATAAGCACAAGCCATTGATGGAATAATAAAGAACTTCATTTTACTTCCCAGTGATGTCTTAAATTTGTTCACTGTGCTAGTTCCACTCCTAAACATAATAAAAACTCAAACAGGCTTTTCTTTTCACTCATGTCACACCATCTCAATTTGTAATTCAAATGCCTAGTCCCACAATTTAGTCATAACTTTATTTTTGCTTTAAATTCTGCTTCCTCTCCATTCTCTCATGACTGTGCCCGATCTGGCCCATAGAAAGCAGGCATGCATTCTTTACCATGGGAAATTCTGAGAAAACAGGCCTTGTAGTACAGCTACCTGTCCTTTGGCTTGTCTATCGGCAGCTACAAAGCCCTTCTTCCCTCATGCTTTAGATTTTTTGGATGGTCCATGAGATCCTGAAAGTTTAGGAGATACATATCACACTAGACAACTAGTCACACTAACGTCCTTCTCACGAGGCTGAATGAAGGGGGAATAACTTCTGCCTTTCTCTGTGGTGGAGCTGGGGCTTACAGCATACCATCAGCACCCTCCAGAGAGACCCCTCAAAAAACCTCTCTCAACCTTTACTACAGATTCCTATATACCCACCACATGGGTGACGGTCTTAAGAGTCATGAAACTGATTTCTGGTCACTTCATTTTCATTGAATACCACAGGTAGATATGTCTTCCAACTTACTTTGACATCTGATACCTATTTTCTTAGGGCCTTTAGTAAAGCTTCTATGATAACGTCCTGTTACACACAGAGGAAAGTGAAATGGTTATTTGGTAAACAACTCACTGCATCTGCCACAGGTTTTAAAATGGAACATATTAATCCAACTCCCCCATTGCTACATAAATTACATGGATTGTCCTCCTGCCATAAACAAAAGAAATCCGAACAAAATATATGAAATGACTGCCTTCAGACATTTAACAGAGACAAGGCGAAACTGATAAAAAAAAAAATAACCAAATAAATAAAAACAAGATTAGTCCTATGTTTAGCCCAGCTTACAACCCAGAGGCAGTTTCCAGGCCACAGATTAGTGATCAGGAACTTAAACAGAGCATGACCGTCTTACTGAGTTGAGAAACATTGAACAGAACTCAGGAAAGTCAAGACAGCTAGAACTTGCATGGCAAAATAAAAACCTATGCAGAGAAAAAATTCCAGAAACCTGCATAGGAATCTCCCTGAAAGTCTGGTTGATCTGCTTATGCATAGGCCAATACTCCACAAGACCAGCAAAGAACAACTTCTAAGAAAACAAGTGTTAGGGATCTATAAGAAGAATAAAGCCCAGAGTTCACACAGAGCTGAGAGTTTTTTGCCTTTCCATGAGAAAGGTCACACCATAGAAGTGGGGCTAAATTAATAAAAGCTATTCTGGACTCACCCTAACAAAGCTTAAAAGTGAATCTTGAAAATACCAAATGATCCCGACTAACTTAACTGTGCTCTAGAACATAGTCTATCACTCTTTAAAAGAATACAACATAGTAACATTAACCTACAATGTTCAGCATCCAATAAAAATAACTAGATATACAAGCAAGGAAAAATGAACCACAACCACAAGAAAAATCTTTCAATAGAAATGGACCCAGAAACAACATACACGAGGGAATTAGCAGACAACGATATTAAAATAGCTGTTCAAAAATGCTCCATAGGCTCAAGTAGATAAAGAAAAACATGAACATAATGACAGAAATGAAAGATGTGAAAAAATTCAAGTGGAACTTCTAATGATGAAAAATAGGATTATGAAATTAAAAAATACACTGAAAGAAAACAGATTAGCTACTGCACGAAAAAGATTAGTGAGCTTCAAGATATAGTGAGAGATACTATCCAAAATGAAGTATACAGGAGAAAAGAAAAAAAAAAAGACCTCAGCAACCCATGGGACAGTTTCAAATGGTTTAACCTAAATGTAATTGGAGTCACAGAAAAAAAGGAGAGAAGGGAGAAAAATGAGAAAAACATTTGAAGAGAAGAGAAGAAATAATGGCCAAAGTTTTTCCAAATGTGACTGCCTTGGTTATCTAATGATGCTGTAACAGAAATATCACAAGTTTTCTCACTGTTTAGCAGTCTAGAAGTCTGAATTCAGGTCACCAGCTCTACAAGAAGGCTTTCTCTCTCTATCAGCTCTTGGGAAAAGTCCCTGTCTCTTCTCAGCTTTTATTCTCAGATCCTTGGTGATCTCCAAGTGGCATGCATCTATTTGCCCCCATCTCTGCTTACTTCCTTGCTTAATCTGCTCTTTTATATCTCAAGAGAAATTGATTTAAGAGACACCCTATACTAATACTGCCTAATTAACATAACAAAGAAAACCCATTCCCAAATGGGATTTTACCCATAAATTTAGAGGTTGGGACTTACAACACATATTTTTGAGGGGCACAATTGAATCTATAACAACAATGAACAACTATAAACTTATAGATACAAGAAGTACAATGATCTCCAAGGAGAATGAACAAAGAAAATTACACCGAGGTACGCCATAGACTGCCAGAACAACAAACAAACCTGTCTTGGAAGAAGTACAACCAGTATGCTCTTTGAAGTGAGGGTGGCAAGACTTCATCTTATGTACTTTGGACTTGTTATCAGGAGGGACCAGTCCTTGGAGAAGGATATCATGCTTTGTAAAGTAGAGGGTTATTGGAAAAGAGGAAGACTGTCAACGAGATAGATTGGCATGGTGGCTGCAACAATAGCCTCAAACATAGCAATGATTGTGAGGATGGTGTAGGACCTGGAAGTGTTTTGTTCTGTTGTACCTGGGGTCGGTATGAGTTAGAACCAACTCCATGGCACCTAACAACAACATAACGACAGTATCATAATCAAATAACTGAAAACCAGTAATAAAGAGAAAAAAAAATTAAATCAAACAAAGGAAAAAAAAAATTACCTACAGAGAAACAAGAATAAGATTTAGAGTAGGCTTGTTGGAAACAATGCAAATAAGAAGGCAATGGAAAGACATCTTTTAAGTGCTGACAGGAAAACACTGTCAACATAGACTTTTATACCCTGTAAAAATATCTTTAAAAAAATAAAGGCAAAATAAAGAATTTATCAGACAAACAAAAGCTATGAGAATTCATCATAGGTATTTTCTTTTAGACCTGCACTACAAAAAGAAAAAAAAAAAAAAAAGTGGGGAAATTTTTCGGTCAGAAGGAAATTAAACTAGATTGCAATTTGGATCTACACAAAGGAATGAAGAACACCTGAAATGATTAATTTGTGGGCAAATACAAAAGACAACTTACAAAAGACAAATGTCTCATTTTTTAATCTCTTTAAAAGATAACTAACTGTTTAAGCCACAAATAATGGCCTTATGTTATAGGGTTTATAATATACATAGAAATAAAATATATAGCAACAACAGCACAAAAGACATGGGAGGAGGGCTTGTAATATATTGGTACCAGTTGTCATGAGTTGATGCCAACTCACGGTGACCCCACGTGTCAGAGCAGAGTTGTGCTCCATAGGGTTTTTAATGACTGATTTTTCAGAAGTATATTGCCAGGCCTTTCTTTCCAGGCACCTCAGAGTAGACTCAAACCACCAACATTTGGTTAGCAGCCAGCATTTTAACCATTTGCACCACCCAGGGACTCTCTATATGAAGGTAAACTGTGATAAATTAAAGATATAGGCTCTAGACTCTATACTCTTTGCTGTCAAGTCGATTCCAACTCATACAGACCCTATAGGACAGAGTAGAATTGCCCCATAGGGTTTCAAAGGAGCAGTTGGCGGATTTGAACTGCCAAACTTTTGGTTAGCAGCCGAGCCCTTAACCACTGTGCTACCAGAGCTCCATAAACTCTATAGCAACCATGTAAAAAGAGAAACAGAAAGATATGGCCAATAAGTCAACCATGGAGATAAAAGGGAATCATTTTTTTAAAAATTAATCAAAAAATGGAACAAATTTCAGACACTGTTAAGCATTTTCTCGGGATTTGAAAGCAATGTTGTTGCTTTTAACCAAGCACTGTAGACTCTGCTGAAATACTAGGCTTTCAAAACTAACCCTCTAAAGTCCTACAGTCAGTCTAACCACACTTTTAGGGCAGGACTGGCCTTGATAGAAATACAAATGTGATCCCTGAGAGAGTAACACACACACCCCTATTATCACACTAGGATACAGATGTCTGAGATCATCCAACTGGGTCCCATGACAGTTTTTTACAGCTGTGAGGCCAAATGCTCAAAGTTTAGAATCTGACAGAGAGAGATAAGGGCTAGCAAGTCAAGCCAGTATCCTACTTTTTTGTCAGCTCAAAGAGGGCAGCAACTGTATTTTCTTTGTTCATTAGATGTCATCACCTACCACAGCACCTAGGACATATTAGTCATTCAATAAAAATTTTTTGAAAGAAGGAAGGAGGAGAGGAAAGTGGGGAGAGAAATGGATCCAGTATGGCCAATGGCAGAGGGAGGAAGTTCTTGGGGAAATATGTCACCACAAGAAATCTATGAGTCTCTGAAATTTTTTACACACAATGACAACAGCAATAAAACCCAGAAACAAGAGCTGGGGAGGAATACGTGTCTTCAATGAGTATGGCACTTTAAGAAAAAGGCCAGAGTACTAGTCCTAAAAGGACCAGATGCCTCTCTCACAGATGCCTTCAAAGATTTTCCTTGACTAACCAGTCAGGTCTATGCCAAGAAATATCCATTTACTCTGACTGCTCAGCTAGCAAGCTACAGTCTGACAATTGTCCTAAAGATTAATGCATAACACAATCAGGAGAGTACATCCGCACAAATGGAGAGGTGTGGTGATTACAATACAGGTCCTAATGCACATCAGAGGCCATTCCTCAGGCAGAATATTCAATTTAGAAACCTATTGTCACCTAGATACATCTGTCAATAAATCGTACCAGAGATGCATTTATATCGGGGGCAAAATACTTTGCCTTATGGTTCCTCCTAAGATCCTTGAAGACAAAATGGTTTATCCACAGCATCTTTGCTTAAATGGCAATAAAAGCCTCACCTAACATCATGGTCAAGGTAAGTAGGACAATTGACATACATTCCAATTATCCTTGAAGGGAGAATGCCTCTATTCTGTAGACAGCAGCTTCGAGGAGAACTGACATTGCTCAGTCACAATTTCTCTGGTCTTCTGAACCCATACAAACAAGTATGTGGTTTCAAATGTGTGACAAGACCCTAATACATGGCATAAATAGAATACAAGCCATAACTAACAATGCATAAACACCAGATGATAAACTAGATAACTGGGAGCTCCTAAAAATTAAACACTTATGCACATGAAAAGACCTCACCAAAAAAGTAAAAAGAGAACCTACAGACTGGGAAAAAATTTTGGGGTATAACATATCCGACAAGGGTCTAATCTGTGAAACCTATAGAATACTTCAACACCTCAATAACAAAAAGACAAATGATGCAACTAAAAAACGGACAAAGGATATGAACAGACACCTCACCAAAGAAGACATTCAGGCAGCTAATAGACACATGAGGAAATGCTCACAATCACTACCCATTAGATGCAAATCAAAACTACAATGAGATACCATCTCACCCCAACATTACTGGTGTTAATTAATTTTTTTAAAAAAAGCAGAAAATAACAAATGTTGGAGAGGTTGCAGGGAGATTGGAACTCTTATGCACTGCTAGCGGGAGTGTAAAGTGGTATAACCACTATGAAAAATGATATGGTACCTCTTTAAAAACTAGAAATAGAAATACCATACAATCCAGCAAACCCACTCCTAGGAATATATCCTAGAGAAAAAAGAGCTGTCACACAAATAGACAAATGCACACCCATGTTCTTTGCAGCATTATTCACAAAAGCAAAAAGTTGGAAAGACTATGGCCTCCGGATACCATGCTAACTCAGAAGTGAAGCCACTCCCGAAGTCCACCTTTAAGCCAAGGATTAGGCTGGCTATAAAACAAACAACACACAGGTGAGGAACGTGCTTCTTAATTCAATCAAGTATACAAGACCAAATAGGCAACACCTGCCAAAAGCAAAGATGAGAAGGCAGGAAGGAACCGGAAATAACCTAAGCATCCATCAACAGATGAATGGATAAACAAAGTATGGTACATACACACAATGGAATACTACTCAGCAATAAAGAACAATGATGAATCTGCAAAACATCTCACAACATGGATGAATCTGGAGGACATTATGCTGAGTGAAGTAAAAGGACAAGTATTGTATGAGACCACTATTACAAAAACCCAAGAAAAGGTTTATACAGAGAAAAAAATCAGTCTTTGGTGGTTATGAGGAAGGGAAGTGTTAGGGAGGGGAAATAACTAACTAGATAGTAGACAAGTGTTAACTTTGGTGAAGGGAAAGACAACACACAATATAGTGGAAATCAGCACAACTTGACCAAGGCAAAGTCATAGAAACTTCCTAGACATATCCAAACACCTTGAGAGACCAAGTTACTGGGGCTGACAGCTGGGACCATGGTCTCAGGGGGCATCTAAGTCAATTGGCACAACATAGTTCATAAAGACAATGTTTTATATCCTACTTTGAGGAGTAGAGTCTGGGGGTTTAAAAGCTAGTGAGTAGCCATTTAGATACATCTATTGGTCCCATCCCATCTGTAGCAAAGGAGAATGAAGAAAACCAAAGACACAAGGAAAATATTAGTCCAAAGGGATAATGGGCCACTTGAACCACAGCCTGCACCAGCTTGAGCCCAGAATAACTAGATGGTGCCTGGCTATCATTGCTGATAGCTCTAAGAAGGATCACAGTAGAGGGTCCTGGACAGAGTGGGCGAAAAATGTAGTACAAAATTCAAATTCATGAAAAGACCAGACTTACTGGTCTGCCAGAAACTGGAGGACCCCCAAAGAGTATGGCCCCCAGACACCCTGCCAACTCAGAACTGAAACCACTCCCAAACCCCACCTTTCAGCCAAAGGTTAGACAGGCCTATAAAACAAACAATAACACGCAGGAGGAATGTGCTTCTTAGTTCAATCAAGTATACAAGACCAAATGGGCAATACCTGATCAAAAACAAAGACAAGAAGGCAAAAAGGGATAGGAAAATTGGACGAATGGACACGGAGAACCCAGGGTAAAAAGGGAAAGTGCGAGAGGGCTGACACATTGAGAGGATTTCAATCCATGTCACAAAACAATTTATGTATAAATTTTTGAATGAAAAACTAATTTGTGCTATTAACTTTCACCTAAAACACAATAACATTAAAAAAAAAAAAAAGTAAATAAAACATGTGATGGTACGTGGTGACTCAATAGCTAGAATTTTCCTAAAAGATTAAACAAAAAACATTAAGCCTGTTTTGCAAAAACAGTCATATAGCTATGAGAAAAAAAAAAAAAACCTAGTCCTAAATATACCACCACCCTACCATCCCCACCAATGTAGCTAATATATACATGTATATATACCATGTACACATACACACGCACCTACAGACACATACACACACACATAGGTGTATATTTATATACACATATATAAGCATATATAATATTATCTGACCAATTTTCTATTGGTACAAAATGAATTTCTTGCAAAGTACAATAAATTAAGAGGGGGGAAAAATCTTTATAAATGTGGTTCTTTGGCTCCTTTTCTCTCCTCTCCCCTCCCCTTCCTTCACATCTTCCCCTTCTCTTCAGTCCTCTCTTTCTCTCTTCTCTTCTCCCTCTCTGTAAATATGTGTTCACACACATGCAAAACCCTCATGTTATTGGTTTCTTTTCAATGAGGTGTTTCTTATGACATTTATCAACAAAGTGCTAGTCTTCTTACGTTTTCAAAAAAGAATATGTATGTCATAAACATGATTGGATTAGGGCTGGGGAAGGGAGGGGAATGTTTGCAATTTGCAACCTGCTGCAATAGGCTGTTTTTCTGTACCCCTCACCAGCTTTGCTTCCATCAACTTCCTTCATATAAAATCTACACGTTTCTCAGAGATACCTCTCTGAGCCATTGGAGCAATTGTGTCCTAGCAGCTTCTGTATGTAGGGGGCCTATGGAAGGGAGAGGCCCATCTCAGTGGAACATTTGTTTATTTTGTATTTAACAAGAGGGAAAAGGTTTCTTTCAAAAAAAACTTTTGGCTTGGAAGCCCTGAATGTAGTCGCACAGCACTGAGCTCAGCTCCCCTCAGTAGCAACGCCATCTGACAACCACCTTGGGAATGAAAAGTAAAATCCCCTTCCAGCTCCCTTTGACTGATCTAAGCTCCTTTTGCTGTCATTTAACACCGCAGATTTGATTTAATTTGATGAGACTTCTAAGCCAATTTAGAAACTTAAGCATTTAATACCAACCCTGATCATTCCTCTTCTACTCATTTTCAAAGGTTTCCTGGTTTGTAAATAAAAAGTAGAATCAGATGTGAGAGCAATAATAGTGCTTTGTTTTTATGCTTTCTAGTTTGTAAGTAAAAGTTATCTTCCGAAGAAGGAACCAGGAGAAATGAGTAGAAATTGTAGAAAGGTAGGAGAGGGCTCAACATAAGCAAGCACTTTCTAACAATTAAATCTACTGCAAATGGAAGGCATGCCACAGACCGTAGAAACGTCCCAGACACAGGTGCGAGAGGATCAAGCAGAAACTTGGGTGGAATGTTCTGTGGGTGGGCCTGCATAACCTCTGAGGTCCATCAGGAGTCCCTGAGTAAGGCAAATGGTCAAGCACTCGATTAACACTTGCCAAAAGGTTGGCAGTTCGAACTCATCAGAGGTGCATTGATCTGCTTCAGAAAAGTCACAACCTTGAAAACCCCATGGAGCATAGTTCCACCACGAGTTTGACTCCACGGCAACCTGTCTAGAGGTCCTTCATGATATTTTATCTGGTTATGAATTAAGGAAGGAATACACTTTTTGTTTACAATAAAGTGGACTTTTAGCAACAGAATATCCACAGTACAAAGAGTAGGAAGAGCCTGCAGAGCCCATGATAAAAAGACAAGCTGACTGTCATTAGTTTTAAAGTGAAGGCACAGAAGGATAATAGCAAAGCCAGGTGTCCAAGGGTCACCTTGGGTCAGCCTTCCCTTTCTTTGGGTTCTCACTAAGAATACAGAGTCATAGCTATAATTTGGAACCTGGTTACAGTGGTACGTGGCAGGATTATTATGATTTCTTGTTTTCATTAAATATCCGTTAGGAAACTTTACTCTAAGTAGCAGGGTGTAACACTTGTTGTTCTATTGCCAGAAAAGAAAACTCCACCGTGATTTCTGCTACTGAGAAATTGTTTCCATTCAAACTGAATTTTAAGACTTAAACAGTTTCCACCAAGCAAACACCTGGAGGTAGGCGGCTGGCAGAGCCCCGTCTGAGGGCACAGCTCGGCAGGAAGTGAGAAGCCCAGTTTGTGTCTGGCCAGGGGGAGGGGAGCTGCATCTGGTTTGACTTCATCCAGGACCCTTTCCTCTCATCCACAAACTGCTCTGCCACTTTGGCAGGTTACTTGAAGCTACTTGAGCCAACTTTCCTCAGCAACTGCCATGAGTTACTCTAGATCAGTCATTCCCAAGTATTTCTTTCTGCATGCACCACCGTGTGTCTCCCCGAAGCCACCACCATCTCTCACCTGGAGAGGATCATTGCAGAAACTTCCACTGCATTCTGCCTGAGCCAGCACCACGTTCACCTGCGGTTCTGCAAAGCAGACACACTAATCCCAACGTGGCGTGGTATATTTCTGCTTTTCTCTCTATCCCTGGTTAGAACGAAAGCACCACGAGGCCAGGAGGTTTCTTTTGTCTCCGCTGTATGGTCAGCACTTGGAACAGCGTCAAACACACTATAGCCATCCAATAAGGATCTGTGGTGTTGAGAGAAATGTTCTACTTGTGCCCATATTTTCCAGGGTAATGCGAAAATTGGGTGCTGTTTTACAACCACTTTCCTATCGAACTAAATCTGTTAAAGGACAGTGAACTTTGAGAGACACGTACCTCAGATCCTTCATTGTTGTGTGCCATCGAGTGAATTTCAACTCCTAGTGACCCCTTGTGACAGAGTAGAACTGCCCTATAGGGGTTTCTAGGCTGTAATCATTTGGAGAGCAGATTGCCAGGTCTTTCTCCCACCTCTGCCACTGCTTGAGTTTGAACTGCCAAACTTTTGGTTGGCAGCCATGCTGTTAACCCTTGCACCGCCAGAGTTTCTTATCTAAAGGAAAATATTTTCCTGACCAATAAATGGGCGACTTGTTTTAATCAGTATTTTCACACTTATGGATTCATTCTATACTATCCAGAACAGGATTGTTTTCCTTAAGGAGTGTAACCACCAAGAAACCCTCTTTCTATCACTTAAAAAACTGACTTTCCTCCCTCAACAAACTGCTCAGTGAATTTCCTCGTTGAGGTGTGTTTCTTTATCTGGCAAGAAAATAAATTAAGCTTTGTTTTTTTTTTAACTCTGGTATGCTTTGGGAAACCCTGGTGGCGTACTGGTTAAGTGCAATGGCTGCTAACCAAGAGGTCAGCAGTTCAAATCCACCAGGCTGTACTTGGAAACGCTATGGTGCAGTTCTACTCTGTCCTATAGGGTCGCTATGAATCAGAATCGACTCAACGGCAGTGGGGTTTTTTTTGGAGGGTATGCTTTGATTTATTCTTTGAAAGATGAACAAATGAATGAATGAGTGAATGCATGAATGAATAGCCAACCCTCAGGGGATGGTCAAGTGTATCCTGAGGCTTTGACAATTATTAACTACCTTGCACAACCACAGTCAAGGCTCATACCCATTTGAAATGGCTCCTCCCAAGAAGAGTTCTCAAGGAAGCATTGATTTGGGAATAATCTCTAGGTTTCAATGGTAAATAATGGTAGATGGGCTCTACAAAGAAAGAGCCATTCATCAGTTGCCAAATATAGGCTGGCATGGTCTAGAGCAGTGAGCAGGGAAAGGCCAAGCTTCTCAGACAGCGCTGTGTTCGAGTTAAGCCTCCACCATTTTGGAAAAAATTGCTGAACGTTGTGAAGTCTCAGTTTCTTCACCTGTAAAGTTAAGATCTGCCTTGCTGAAATCAGAGATGATGTATACGAAGCACATCGTGTCCAACACAGAGTGAGTGCTCAGTATATTAGTTATCATTACAACTCACAATTAATAGTTATTTTTTTTATAGGTAATACTAAGGAAGGCTCCACAACTTTCCACAAGAGACACTCTACTAATTTTCTATTGCTGCATAACAAATTACCACACACTAAGCAGCTTAAAACAACACATGTTTATTATCTCACAGTGTCCATGGCTCAGGTATCTGTACACAACTTTGCTGGGTGCTGTCCCTGGGGTCTCAAGATGTCAGCTGGGGCTGGAGTCTCATCTGAGGATCAAGATCATCTTCTAAGCTTTCATAGTTGTTAATAACATTCATTTCCTTGTACAGCTGTAACTCATGGAATCTTGCTTCTTCAAGGCCTAGAAGAGAGAGTCTCTGACTTCTTCCATCTCTAATATCTAGATCATCTTTTAAAGGGCTCCCCTGATTAGGTCAGGCCCACCCAGGATAATCTCCCTTTTGATTAATACAAAGTCAACAAGTCAGCTGAATAGGGACCTCAATTACATCTGCAAAACTCCTTCATGTTTGCCATATAATGTAGTCGTGGGTGTAATATCCCATCACCTTTGCCATATTGTATTGATTAGAAGAAAGTTACAGGTTGCACCCACACTATATGGTGTGGGTCATAGAATTCTGCCTACCACTGATGCCATTTGTAATTTCTATGAAATCTGAACATCGCTGGATGACCAGTAGTGATAGTGGAGTGAAGTAAGTAGCCACCAACATTAACATGTTTTCTACCCTACCGAGAACCCAAGCAAGCCAGACACAAGGGACATAGCTGTGGCAGCCAGTCAGCGAAAGGGCACCAGAGGGAAATAAAGACAGCATCACATGTTAGTACAGAATTCAGCCATTTCCCCCTTATTCAGGAGGGAAGCAAAGTAAACACTACGGCAATGGCTGCTGCCTGCTGTAGAATAACCAAAACCAACCGGTCAGTAGCAATTGCTTCCTTGGCGATGATCCACTGTAGACTCATGTAGGAAGCACTTGCTCTTAAAGGAATGCACACACACACACACACACACACACACACAACTCCTACACAGCCTTAACCTCCTAAGCATGTTCTTCTGACACCCAAGAATTGATGCAATTTGCCAGTGTGGCTCTCTAGATGTTGGGGCATGCAAGCAAGAGTATGTTTTCATGTGTGGGCGAGAAAAAATACTTCTCTGCCACTAAGAAGATACAGTGTCCACAGTAGCTCCCTTCATATGTGGTCCCAGAACTGGCAGCTGTCCCCGGGTAGATTAGGTCATCACCTAGTTAGGTCACACATAGGCAGCCTTCTGGGTGGATTATAAACTGCTGTCTCAACAGCTGTGCCTAGGATTCAAGGAACCAGCTGGAGTGTGGTGAGTGGCTCACCCACGCACAGGGGGCAGGGAAGTGCTGAGGCCCCTTCTGTTCTGCTGGCCCTGGCCCTGTGTATAAGAATTGCATCTGGAACAGGAACATTCAAACTCATGAACACACACCCAAGTCTCCAGGAGCCTCAGACAAGCCAGCACCACGCCCTGTGGGAACTGGCACTACAGGTTCAGACCCACAGAGGGCCTGCTCTGATGAGTGGAAAAATAAAGCCCACAGCTGGCAGTCCTAGTGCCTGGCTGTTTTGAAACCACACGCTTTCTTTATTTTTCCTTTCATTCTGTTTGCATTTATTACTTTTCCTTCACTTTTTTTTTTCTTTCTGCCTTTCCTCATTCAATAAAAAAAAAAAAAACTAGTGTTTTTTTTTTTTCCAATAGCTCCTGCTTTTCTCTTCTTTTTTCGTTATTTCCCTTTGATTTATTTTTCATACTTTGAGTCTCCTTTCCCCTCTCTGTAGCCTTCTTCCCATCTTTGATCTTTTTATCTCCACTGCTTTTTGCCTGTCCCTTGCTTATACTCTACCCAAACCTACTGTGGTCGGGACACCAGACTTTAATATACTGTCTTCAGAATTTTGCTGGAGTCCCTGGTGGTGCAAAGAGCTCAGCTACTAACCAAAAGGACAGTGGTTTGAGTCCTCCCAGAAGCACCTATGGAGAAACACCTGATGATCTACTTAAAAAAAAAGCCATTGAAAGCCCTATGGAGCATAGTTCTACCCTGACACACATGGGATCGCCATGAGTTGGAATCATTTGGAGGGCAACTGGTTTGGTTTTCGTTTAACACTTTTACTACAGATTGTCTAACCATATATGAAGGACCTTTGAATACCTTCACTGTAACATTTTTTTAAAAAATAAAGTAAATGAATGGATTACCCATTGCCTTTGAGTCCATTTCAACTCACAGCAACCCTATAATGAATGGATTACATGTAACACGCTGTGCTCCTCTAAGCAAGGTGGTAACTCCCTTTGAGTCTGGTGAGGTCTTACTAAATAGGTTAATTCAGGAAATGTATTGGGTAAATTTTACCAACAGAACCAAACACTGGAACAGTCAGTATGAACGCATTTGTGAGGAAAACTAAACCTCATGCAGATTTTGCAAACAAAATCAATTTCTCCTCAGCAGCTACTGGTATTACTGTAGGGATTTTTGCATGCAGGCTGCCTTAGTCACCTAGTGCTGCTATAACAGAAGTACAACAAGTGGATGGCTTTAACAAAGAGAAGTTTGTTCTCCCACAGTCTAGTAGGCTAGAAGTCTGAATTCAAGGTGCCAGCTCCAGGGGAAGGATTTCTCTCTCTGTCAGCTCTGGAAGGAGGTCCTTGTCATCAATCTTCCCTTGATCTAGGAGCTTCTTCAACCAGGATCTCCGGGTCTAAATGATGCACTCTGCTCCATTCTTGGTGGTATGAGACCCCTAACTCTCTGCTCATTTCCCTTTCCTTTTATCTCTTGCAAGATAAAAAGTGGTACAGACCACACCCCAGGGAAACTTCCTTTGTATTGGATCAGGGCTGCAACCTGAGGAAGGGTGTTACATTCCACCCTAATCCTCTTTAACATAATCTAGCCTTGCCTCATTAGCTACAGCAGGGATTAGGATTTACAACACGTAGGAAAACTACATCAATCACAAAAGGGAGGGAATCGGCTTAACCAAGTTGACACATATTTTGGGGGGACACAATTCAATCCATGACACAAGGTATAACTCCATTAGAATACACCAGCAACCATAGTGCATTGAGGAAATGGGAAGCCAGTGGCATAGCTCCCCTCATGTTCTTATATCCTCTTCTCTTCAGCTTCCACCACTCTGTATGTTCACATAAAGCAGCTTGCACTGTGGAAGATTATGGTTTTATTTTGTGCTTCACTTACTCCTTAAACATCCTCAAAAATGATTTTCTGCATCATAACAAGAACTCTTACAAATATCTCGATGATGACACAGAAAATCTGAACACTTCAGCCATTCTGTCAATGTTTGAGGAAAGAATTATTCCTGACCCAGCTCCAGCTGAAAAGCAACTTGCTGAAACATCACCTAAAGCAGGAGGTTCCAATTCATTGGAACTCAACTTATTACACGCTTGAGCAGCTACTGGAACAAGAAAAAGCTGTGCAAGATTTTGAAGGCCAGGGTGTAAGGAAGAAAAAAAGTAGATATTCTTTTCACCTTTATTCAGTGGAGTCTGACAAGCTGTGTAGGTGATGATCCTCTTCTTTGGGAAGTCACTGCTGACAAAGACAAGTCGGGACTGGGTGTTTCGCTGCTGTTCAGGTGTCTGTAACTCTCGGGCATATAAATGCCAACTTAATTTGAAGTTGGGAAAATACTCCTAAGAATCAGACTCACGCACACCTTCTACAGTCCCGGGAAAGAACGATGAGTTGGGACAGAGGTATCTTTCTTAACCACAACTCTGGAATAATGGTCTCACCTTGATTCCTGACTGGCTTTGATCACTCTAGCGAGCCTGAGTTAAACTGAATCTTCATGGAATCCTGATTCTTTCCTCTCTTCTCAGAGTTAAGACCACCTTAGGAAAACAAAGTCTTTTCAAGTTTTCTTGAAACATGAAAAACCTAGGGATCCTGGGAGGTATCTTACCCACAATTCACTTTTAAATTTCTTTCTCATCTCCCCACAATGTCGATAAAATCTGTTAAATATTAGAGTATGGTTTCAGCTGTCAGTGTGGGTTGTTAAAGGGAGGGACTGAACTCATTCCTAACGAGCAGTACTGGGACATGGGAGCTGATAGCAATGGCCTGGGGTGGAGCAGAGAGCAGCAGACAACAGATGAAGGCAGCAGGCTGAAGGCAAAAATCAGCCATGACAGATGAGGAGGAATCAAAGCATCCCCTGGGGGCTCCCAAAAATTTCAGAGAGGATTATCCAATTAAAGGAACTCAACTCCAAGAATAACGGGTGCTCAATTATTGTAATGTAGACATTGAAAATAATTGTGGCTACATTTTGTATCATAGTGTATAGGAAGTCTGGGCACCTTTGCTACATACTGGATAAATATTAACTTCTCTAGTCATTTGCTCACACAGTTGCATATTCCTGAACAAATTATTCAACTGCTCAGACCTTCAGTTTGCTCATTCTCCAAACAAGGGAATTGAACGAGATGGTTTTAAGGTTTCTTCCAGTGACATAATCCCTTGTGTCCACGACTTGAGTACTAGCCATCTACCACGAGTAGATGGTAGATTTGGAGATAGCCTTAACATTCAAGTTTAGAAAGCGGTTCAATAACCTGACTCTATAGATAAGGCAGAAATATCTTATTTGCATATTGAATCAATTTGAGTATGATCAGGTCTCACGGATACAGTGAAGATTTATAAAATTAATGAAAACTGCTGAAAAATAAATAGAGGTTAGGGCATGCTCATTTAACTTGATTAGAGTATTATTAATACCTCTAGTGTTATTATTCCTAATTTTAGAATTAATTCAAATCTATGCTGGAATGAGGAAGCACACTGTAGGTGCTTAATAAACATGAGTTGAGTGAATAACTTACAAATACTCCTAGCCAGCAGAGTTGGCTCTTGATGGCATTAGTATTTCATACCCTACATTTTTTTAGCCTCATTAACTCTGTTGTGGCTGCCATAATGCTCAAGAGTCAGAACATATTCTTATTTCCATGTGAAACCTGAATGTACCATTACAAATTATACCAACGATAAAGAAAAAATGTGTGCATGGACATCTAAAAATATCAGCATAGCTACACAGAGATTTTCTGAGTAAGGTTGGGTTTCAATAGTGTCACCAAAAGAAATGGGTGGAAAGGCTCCCAATCAAGGTGAAATATTAAAGTGGCCCACGGCAATAAGGGAGGCCAGAACCTAGGGTGGACTGTTGTTAAATGCCATCGAGTCAGTTTCAACTCATAGCGATCTTACGTACAACAGAATGAAACACTGCCCAGCACTGCGCCATCCTCACCATCATTGTTATGCTTGAGCCCATTGTTGTAGCCACTGTGCCAATCCATCTCATTGAGGGTCTTTCTTTTTTTCACTGTCCCTCTTCTCTATCAAGAATGATGTCCTTCTAAACGGACTGATCCCTCCTGATAACATGTCCAAAGTATGTGAGACCAAGTCTCCCCATCCTCGTTTCTAATGAGCATTCTGGCGGCACTTCTCCCAAGACAGATCTGTTCATTCTTTTGGCAGCTTGCAAAAAAAAAAAAAATTTGAACATAAGCAGCAAGTGTTTTTTCTTAGCTTGGTTTGAAGCAAGTAGAACAAGCAAAGGAGAGGACATTGCTTGGGGAAGATGATATAAGGCTAACACTGTGGTAGAGAAGCAGAGATATTGAAGTTCCCGGTTGCCTTTCCTTCTCCATGAGAGAACATAATATTATATCTGGAAAGGGTAGAATAATCACAATAAAAAGAAATATAAAGTGTTAGATAGTTAAAAATCATAAAATTTCAAGTTTCAAGAATTCCATCCTGTGTGCTCAAAGAACACTCAACTGTTTCCACTAAGCCATCTTTGAGGAATTATTTAAAAAAAAAAAAAAGGAGAAAAGCTAATAGGTAGAAAATTAGTGTGCTAATTTTCCAAAAGAAGGATGAAAAGGTGTTTTCACTGGATGAGAAATGAGTCCCAGGGAAACCTAGCTTGAGAGAACTGCCCCATAGGGTTTCCAATGAGCGGCTGGGAAATTCAAAGTGCTGACCTTTTTGGTTTGCAGCCATAGATCTTAACACTGTTCCACTAGGGCTCTTAATAAATGTATGGTGTGTAAATTTTGAGGAAAAAAAAATATGTCTGTTTGTTTGTTTGTTTGTTTTAGGAACCAACATGGGATCACCAAGAACATATTGAGCCAATCTGACTTTATTGCTTATTAATAGATTTGCACAGAGAATAGATTGATTATGAGTACTTCGAAGGCAAAAAGTATATAGATTTTAGTAAAGCACTTGAAAAGGTGCTCTAATTTCCCTTGTAGATAAAAAGATGAAGTGTGGATGGAAAAAGATAGACAATGGATTAATTCACATTATTTAAATAATCATAACATCAAAATCGTTAATTGATTGCATGGAAAAAAATCCAGTCCTGCCTAATATCTTTATTAGTAACCATAATTAAGACACGGAAAGCCTACTTATTCAATTTAAAGAAGACTCAATGCAGGGAGAGTTAACTAAAGCCACATATATTTGTCAAGACTCTTGTTTACAAGAGACAGAGCCCAATTTAAATTAACCTCAGAAAACAAATTGTCTAGGTGGTTCATCACTTCAGGCATAGTTGGGTCCAGTTGCTCAAATAATGTTATCAAGCATCATTCTCTCTCTGTTCTCTGTGCTTACTTCATTTTAAGGCAAGTTCTCCCTAGTGAGGTCAAATATGTCATTAACATCTCCAGGCCTATGTTCCAGCAGCTCAGCAACCAAAATGAAAAGAATATCCCTCTTGCCCAAAAGTTCCAGTAAAAATCCAGGTTTTGAGACTCATAGCCTTGGCTTGGGACCTGTGCTCATCGCTGAGCCAACCACAGTGATTTCATGTTTTGTCTAGGCTTGGGTTGTATAGTTCACTCAAAGCCCAAGAACTAAGAAAGAGGTTTTTCTCTGCAGGGATTCTGGGCAGGCAAAAAATAGTGACCTGTTACACCTAAAATAATAGGCTAAAATTAATGGTTTAAAAAATATATATTAAGTAATAAACTAGAAGTCCTGAGCTTGGTTTAAAACAATCAATTCCATAAATTAAAGATGAGGAAAGACCACATTTGTCAACAAGCAGCTCATATGAAAAAGATGTAGAGGTGTTGTTAGACGATAAGCTCATCGTGAATCAACAATGTGTTATAGAAACTGGAAGAACTAATTCAACTTTAGGTTGCCATAATAGAGAAAGGGTAACCCAATGTGAGAGGTTATGGTCCCACTGTTTTCTTCATTGGTCTGACCATAGTGAAATGTTACATTCTAGAAGGACACTCACACAGTACAGTACATCCAGAGGAGGCTGACTAGGATAAAAAACTAAAAATCATTTTAGGGGAAGAGCTCAAGAAGCTGGAGATTTCCATTCCATCCTGGAAAAGAAACCATATAGCAATGTTTAAATATTTGAAAAGCCTTCATATGGACACAGGGCTGGCTTAAACTGTGCTACTTCGGTGGAAAGAACTAACACCAGCAACGAAATTAAAGAAAAGATTTTGGTTGTATAACAAGTAGTACTGTCCAGCAAAATAATTGGCTCCCTTGAGATGAAGCAAGCGTCCCTCAAATGTAATTATCAGGACTGTTGTAGGATTATGTTGGGAACTAGTAACTCCTAAGACCTCTCCCAACTCTTAAAGCTATGATCCAATTATTGCATGAATATTTGTTAACATCTCCATTGTGAGCAAGTTAACAGAAGATGGGCACCATTTCTGTATTTTCAAGACTTCTGGGTCTGTTATCTGAAATATGACCAGGGAAATTCATCACTCTGGCTGGTTGGAAGAAGTTCAATGCCATGTGCAAGTAAACACTATGTGGAAGGATCGTGGAATACAAGACACCAAGGATGATGAGGACAAGGGCAAATGGCTCACTTATCACCTTTATGCATTAGTCAGAGCTCAATGTGTTTTCTAAATTAATTAGAACATCACTATCTGATCAGCATTCATATTTTTTTCTTGAGGGAAATGGTTGAAGTTGCTATTAAAATTATTTTGATCATCTTTGGATTTCGTTATCCATGTTATTTTACAATACAGCTGTAACAAAGCATCAAATATAAAAATGTAATAAAGTATCTGAAAGTGTTTTATAAATTGTTAAGCAATATATACATGTAAGAGATTATTGCAATTATTATTCACTCCACCATAGCATAGATTAACTTAATCCAGTTGCCGTTGAGCTGATTCCAACTCATAGCAACTCTATGTGTGTCAGAATACAGCTGTGCTCCATAGAGTTTTCAATGGTTGATTTTTCAGCAGTAGATTGCCAGGTCTTTCCTTCAAGGCACTTCTTGGTGGACTCAAATCTAGGTTACCAGCCGAGTGCATTAACTATTTGCTCTACCCAGGGAATGCATAGATAACTTACAAAAAATCAGACCAACCCCATTGCCACCGTGTTGATTTTGACAGATAGCTACCCTATAGCACGGAGTAGAACTGCTCCATAGGGCTTCCGAGGCTGTAATCTTTTTGTTTGTTTGTTTGTTTTATTGTACTTTTAGTGAAAGTTTACAGCTGAAGTTAATTTCTCATAAAAAATGTATACACATATTATTTTGTGACATTAGTTGCAATCTCCACAATGTGACAACACACTCCCCTTTTCCAGCCCAGGTTCCCTGTGTCCATTTGACCAGTTCCTGTCCCTTTCTGCCTTCTCATCCTGCTTTTGGACAGGAGCTGTAATCTTTATGGATACTAAGAAAATAATCTGTTTGTTTTTTGAGAAAAACAAAATGTTTACTCTTTCATCGTTTAAAAAAAATAAAGGTTAATTTAAAAGATGCTTTCTGTCTCTGGCCATATTCTTTTATTTTCCTATTCCTGTCCTAAATCAAATAGCATAGTTCTCAGGAAAACCAGTTCCCTGGTTAGTCAAAAAAAAAAAAACTCCTTGTAGTTTCTCATAAGAAAAAAAAAAAAACCCAACTTTTAGCACTGATACTACGTATTGCTCTGTTAAAAAATTTTCTCTGCCAAAAAAAGAAAAACACTTGAAGAAGGAGTTCGACATTCTGCTTTCAGATGCTGTCTGTTTATTAGTGAGTGGTCGTGGTTTGCTAATAATCAACAGGTAATAATTTTTTGTAATCCCATCAAGTGATTCTATATGTTTCTACTCTCTTGTGGATGTTCTAATGTTTAACTGTTGTAACCTTAAAGCCAAAATCGGTAACTATGCATACCATAAACAAGGGACTATACGAAGAAGAAAGTGGCATAAGGATTGGTGGAAGACTCATTAACAACCTTCAATATACAGATGACACAACCTTGCTTGCTAAAAGTGAAGAGAGCTTGAAGCATTTACTGAAAATCAAAGGCTATAGCCTTCCTTATGGATTACACCTCAACATATAGTAGACAAAAATCCTCAGAACTGGACCATAAGCAACATCATGATAAATGAAGAAAATACTGAAGTTGTCATAGATTTCACTTTACTTGGATCCACAATCAACACCCATGGGAGCAGCAGAGAAGAAATCAAACAGCACATTGCATTGGGCAAATCTGCTGCAAAAGATCTCTCCAAAATGTTAAAAAGCAAAGACTAAGGAGTGCCTGACCCAAGCCATGGTATTTTCAATCGCCTCATGTGCATGCGAAAGCTGAACAACCAATAAAAAGACGGAAGGATTGATGCCTTTGAGTTATGGTGTTGGCGAAAAATAATGAATATACCATGGACTGCCAAAAAAACGAACATATCTGTCTTGAATAAAGTACAGCCAGGATGCTCCTTAGAAGCGAGGATGGCGCATGTTATCATGTTATCAGGAGGAACCAATCACTGGAGAAGGACATCATGCTTAGTAGAGGGTCAGAGAAAAAGATGAAGACCCTCAATGAGATCGATTGACACAGTGCCTGCAACAATGGCCTCAAACATAGCAAAGATTGTAAGGATGGCACAGGACTGGGCAATGTTTCATTCTGTCTTACACAGGGTCACTATGAGTTGGAACCAACTGGATACGACCTAACAACAACAACAATCTTTACGGAAGCAGACTGCTACATCTTTCTCCCGGGGAGTGGCTGGTGGGTTCGAACTGCCAACCTTTCAGTTAGCAGTCAGGTGCTTAACCATTGACCCACCAGGCCTCCTCATAGATAATTTAGAGATGTCTATATAACAATTTCTTTATCAACTTATGAAGATTCAATAAATCCTTGGAAGACACAAATTAAGCAGGTTAAGAACATCAAATTCCTCTGATCTGAGAACTAGTTCTGGTCTAAGAAGATACTACACTGATGACGTATACATACATATCATAGAGTAGCAGTGAGAATTAAATGAATTACTGTCTGTGAAAAGTGATTTGCAATGTGTCGTATAATTCTTAAATCAAACTTTTGTGATTATTCTGCTCTTATTATTATCATTGCTTCCATTATCCTCCTACAGAGAATTTGGCTGCAGAAATGCAGCTACCTGAACCAGGTCAACACTACTTGATTATCAATATCAGGATTCTGGTATCCACAGTGGGCAAAATCAGGTAGCAGTCTCCCTATATGTGAGTGGCTGAAAAACATTACATTGTTTTCTGAAAACTTTAATTATTAATTACTAGTAGAGGACATAATTTCAAACATAGGAACTTTGTGGCCACTCTGTATCTCACAAACCACTCTTATAATATTCCTTATGGTAGCAAAATTGCCTGGTAAAAGCACTAGATCAATAATAAAAATAAGTATGTTGGAGACCTATATTAAAAGTACATCCTTAAAAGGAATCATTTAAACCATTTTGATTCTCCATTACCATAATTTTTAAAGACCAATAGATGGGATTTATAAAACTTAACTATTCTGTACTTCATGTCTGTGGTTTTTTAACCAGATGAATCTCGTAATCTGGGCTGGGGAGGAACGAAGAAATAATAAAGCTGAGCCTTTCAATTTTACAAATGAGAAAGCAGACAATCATAGCAAATAAGGGTTTTATCCAAGGTAAGTGAATAGAAGAGTTTAAACTTAAACAAAAGACCACAATCTTTAGTGCTTCTCAGGAAACGTTATTTATCGTTATAGTAAAATTTGGCCACATATTTAATAAAGCCACCCAAAATTTTTGGAGGTCTTTACCTTAGTCATCCTCGCCAAATTAATAATATTAAATATGCGAAAGGATGCTTGATTTAATGTTATAATTGAAGAGCTATGATTCATTTTCTATAATAACCTGAGCTACCATCCAAAAGGGATAGCAATTTACCTCCATTGCTGGGTACAGAAACGCTCAGGGAACCAAGGCTACACGCCAGAATGTAGAAGTCAGCAAAGGATGTCCGTATAGGCATTGCTGGGGAAGACGTGAAGGACTTGTTAGAGATGCGTGATGAAAGGGACATATTGACCTTGTTTCCACTTAGGGTCAAAAGATGCAAAGTGATTCTTCCGTATATTTTATTTCCCTAGGGAGAGTATGTTACTTAATTTAAAAAAGAAGGGAAAAAAAAAAAAAAAGCCATGAGCAATGCAATCTCTCTAGTTGCCAGCGTTTTTTCCCCCAGTACTATTTTATAGCAGAATTATTTTTGCATTGTTTAAAATCAAAAAAGGAAAAATTCGGCAAAGTTTAACCCAGACAAGATGAAAGTTAATTGCAATGTTATAATACTAATTTGTGCATCCTTACTCAACCATAGGAAACTCATTATGGCCTCATTTAACATTCTGAAAACGTTTTTTAGACCATTTATAGGTTCAAATGAAAATAAATATGACTATACGTGTAGAAATGTCATTTTAATCAAATTAAATTTTCCAATTAGAGAAAGAAGGCTTCTTAAGATCACCCATAGTTCATGTTCATTGAAGACTTCAGTTCAGGCTCTAGAGCTCTGAAAGACCATTTGGAAGAAGAAATTTTGATTCTTGCTGCGATGTACTTATTAGAATATATTATTGGTGATATTTTTAAACACTGAAATACATTTTTATGAAAATCTACTATTGAGCCGTAGTTTAAGTCTTTGAAAATACAACACAGTTTTGAATTTAAAAGTAGAATGTGGAAAATGATGAAAAACCAATAAATACATTTCTGAACAGCATCATCTGTTTAGAAGGAACAAAAAATGAAAACCTTGACACTCTTTAGTGAAACTGGCTAAATGCTTATCCATGCTGGTTAAGAAAAAGAAAAAAAAAGTACATGGCTGTAACATCTGTCAAGCGTAAATAAGAACAAAATCAAAACAGAAGGTTGAATCCGGTCAGCTTGAAAACTTTAATAGTATCAGTAATAATAGATCCATAAACTGTGTCTATTTAATTACCAAAGTTGAGTTTTTAAGCAGAATAAACAAATATACTCAATGGAATCAAAGACTTTTTAGGATGACTCATTACTTTCAACTCTGACATTCAGCTAATGATGATACATTACATTGCATTTATATTATACCACATTTATATTATGTTAGGAACAATCCTTATGACTTGATGTTCAAGGGTTTTTATTTTTTCTTCCAAATTTACACAGCTCTTGTTTTGTTTTTTCAACATTTGAATTCATAAAGCAGAAATCTGTGCGCTAAAATTAACATGCTGTCTGAGGTTTGTAAGATTTCAGAAGCAAGAACTTCCAAGATTCCTGAGACGCTCTAGCCTTGTAAGAGATGGTTTGCAGCCAACTCATCAGCAGGCTCAGAATAAGGTCTAGTCAGAAGATGCTGTGACCCCAGTTGTGTGATTTCAAAAAATGTTTCCTGTTCTACCCTTGACCTGAATAGTATTTGTTATTTTATTTAAAAAGATAAATCCCTGTGTATCAGAGCTGCATCTGCCAGAGCCTCTGTTAAAATTCATCCCACTCATAACCGAATATATGGGTTCAACAAAGATTTACTAAGTACCAGCTTTGTTCTAAGTACTATGAAGAATGCAGAGATGTATGAGCTATAGGGCTTCAGACACACTAAGAAGCAATTTAGAGACAGAAAAATCTAGATCCAAACCTTATAACTATAGGGTCATGGACAAGACTAAGTTTCAGTTTTCCTCATGTGAAAAATGAGGATGATAATATCCATATCCCAAAGTTGGATCATGGTTAACTAAGCAAATATATGGAAGGAACTTAGGACAGTTCCTAGCACATACTAAATGTTCTATAATTGTAGCCGTTGCTGCTGTTACTATTATTAGTCACACTGTCTCAAGGGATATAAAGTGAAACAGGGGAGACGAGCTATATACATACATAACTATAATACAAAGTAGAAAGAGTAGTTAAGAAGAAAAAAATTAAAAGATGGCTTCCAGAAGTAGGGATCCATAAAAGTTTAAGAAAAGAGGTCATATTTGAGCTGTATCTTGAGGTCTGAGCAAATATTTCTAGAAAAGTAGCAAGCACCTGAATACTCGATCAGGATTTAGTTCATTCATTCTTTCTTTCATTCACAATAAACATTTGTTAATTTAAGAGAGCTACCTGAAGAGAATGAGTATGTTTTGACCAATAGAAATGGTAAGGTCTATGATTTTTGTGCTTCATGGGAGGATGGATCTCCACGAGTGCAAGTGGGTGGGGGCCACTGTGAGTACGGGTGCCAACTCCAAAGTGCAGTGAACTAGAAGGAATCTTAGGTGAGAGGGGACACAGGGACAGGAGGAGAGTAGAACATGTCCACTAATTAATGAATAGGTTATTTAGAGAGGAACAATTCAATGGGAAGAAGAATGAAATATATCAACGGACAGTCACTGAGGTCTATGGATTGGAATATGAGGAATAAGAGATTGTGCATTGAGGATTATTGTAATATTTCATTTTGTCTCAACGATTGGCTTATTAACTATAGTTCTTTTTCAACTTTTTTCCGTGGTTCCTTTAGGATTGACAATATGCAACCTCAGTCTATCGCAGTCTACCTTCAAATTATTATTATACCCTTCAAATGTAGTTCTCTCCTCCTGTCCTTTACATTATTGCTGTCATGCATTTTACTTACACGTATTTTATAAACCCACAACACATGATCATTATTACCTTTCCTTTAAACAATTATCTTTTAAAGAGATATAAAAATGAGGGAAAAACATCTTTTATATTTACATTCTGGACTTCATTTTTTGTTTGTTTTCATCTGGTATTATTTTACTTCTACCTAAAGAACTTTCTTTAAAAGTGCAGGTCTGCTGGTAATGAAAATATATAAGCTTTTGCATGTCTGAAAAGGTTCTTATTTTACCTCCATTTTTAAGGATATTTTCTCTGGTCATAGAAATATAGATTGACAGGCTTTTAATTTTGTTTGGTTTTTATTTCAGCACTTTTAAAATGTTATGCACTGCTTTGGGTTTGCATATTTCCAATGGGGACTCAGCAATATATTTTTAATTTTTCCCTTTGTATGCAATATGTCTTTTTTCTCTAGCTTTTTTGAGATTTCTTTTTCATTGGGTCTCAGCAATTTATGATGTGCCTTTGTGTGTCTTGTATGTTTGTGCATATGTTTACCCTGCTTGTGGTTGTTGAACATCTCATATCTTATTTTTATCAAAAATTTGATTAAAAATTTTCATCAAATTTGAAAAAGTATGTCATTATTATTCAAATAACCACCACCTCATTCCACTGGGGCTCCATTTACACAGACTGGACTACTTCACATTGTTCCACAGATCACTGAGGCTCTGTTCATTAAGTAATTTTCTAACTTTGTTTCACTTGTGTAGATTCTATTCCTATGTCCTCAAATTCATTAATCTCCTCTTCTGCGGTGTCTATTCTGCTGTTAATTCCATCCAGTGAAATTTTCATTTCTGATATTATGATTGTTTTAAATAATTTTTATTGTGCTTTAAGTGGAAGTTTACAAATCAAGTCAGTCTGTCACATATAAGCTTATATACACCTTACTCCATACTCCCACTTACTCCCCCCCAAATAAGCCAGCCGACTCCCTCCTTCCAGTCTCTCCTTTCGTGACGATTTTGCCAGTTTCCAACCCTCTCTACCCTCCCATCTCTCCTCCAGACAGGAGATGCCAACAGTCTCAAGTGTCCACCTGATACAAGTAGCTCACTCTTCATTAGCATCTCCCTCCAACCCATGGTCCAGTTCCTTCCATGTCTGATGAGTTGTCTTCGGGAATGGTTCCTGTCCTGGGCCAACAGAAGGTTTGGGGACCATGACCACTGGGATTCTTCTAGTCTCAGTCAGACCATTAAGTATGGTCTTTTTTTGAGAATTTGGGGTCTGCATCCCACTGATCTCCTGCTCCCTCAGGGGTTCTCTGTTGTGCTCTCTGTCAGGGCAGTCATCGGTTGTGGCTGGGCACCAACTAGTTCTTCTGGTCTCAGGATGATGCAAGTCTCTGGTTGATGTGGCCCTTTCTGTCTCTTGGGCTCTTAGTTATCGTGTGACCTTGGTGTTCTTCATTCTCCTATGATCCAGGTGGGTTGAGACCAATTGATGCATCTTAGATGGCCGCTTGTTAGCATTTAAGACCCCAGATGCCACACTTCAAAGTGGGATGCAGAATGTTTTCATAATAGAATTATTTTGCCAATTGACTTAGTAGTCCCCTTAAGCCATAGTCCCCAAACCCCCGCCCCTGCTCCGCTTACCTTTGAAGCATTCAGTTTATCCCGGAAACCTCTTTGCTTTTGGTCCAGTCCAGTTGACCTGACCTTCTGTGTATTGAGTATTGTCCTTCCCTTCACCTAAAGTAGTTCTTATCTACTAACTAATCAGTAAATAACCCTCTCCCACCCTCCCTTCCTCCCCCGCTCGTAACCACGAAAGTATGTGTTCTTCTCAGTTTATACTATTTCTCAAGATCTTATAATAGTGGTCTTATACAATATTTGTCCTTTTGCATCTGACTAATTTCACTCAGCATAATGCCTTCCAGGTTCCTCCATGTTATGAAATGTTTCACAGATTCGTTACTGTTCTTTATCGATGCGTAGTATTCCATTGTGTGAATATACCATAATTTATTTAACCATTCTTCCGTTGATGGACCCCTTGGTTGCTTCCAGCTTTTTGCTATTGTAAACAGAGCTGCAATAAACATGGGTGTGCATATATCTGTTTGTGTGAAGGCTCTCATTTCTCTAGGGTATATTCCGAGGAGTGGGATTTCTGGGTTGTATGGTAGTTCTATTTCTGACTGTTTAAGATATCGCCAGATAGATTTCCAAAGTGGTTGTACCATTTTACATTCCCACCAGCAGTGTATAAGAGTTCCAATCTCTCCCCAGCCTCTCCAACATTTATTATTTTGTGTTTTTTGGATTAATGCCAGCCTTGTTGGAGTGAGATGGAATCTCATCGTAGTTTTAATTTGCATTTCTCTAATGGCTAATGATCGAGAGCATTTTCTCATGTATCTGTTGGCTGCCTGAATATCTTCTTTAGTGAAATGTGTGTTCATATCCTTTGCCCACTTCTTGATTGGGTTGTTTGTCTTTTTGTGGTTGAGTTTTGACAGAATCATGTAGATTTTAGAGATCAGGCGCTGGTCTAAGATGTCATAGCTGAATATTCTTTCCCAGTCTGTAGGTGGTCTTTTTATTCTTTTGGTGAAGTCTTTAGATGAGCATAGGTGTTTGATTTTTAGGAGCTCCCAGTTATCGGGTTTCTCTTCATCATTTTTGGTAATGTTTTGTATTCTGTTTATGCCTTGTATTAGGGCTCCTAGGGTTGTCCCTATCTTTTCTTCCACGATCTTTATCGTTTTAGTCTTTATGTTTAGGTCTTTGATCCACTTGGAGTTAGTTTTTGTTCCTGGTGTGAGGTATGGGTCCTGTTTCATTTTTTTGTAAATGGATATCCAGTTATGCCAGCACCATTTGTTAAAAAGACTATCTTTTCTCCAATTAACTGACACTGGGCCTTTGTCAAATATCAGCTGCTCATATGTGGATGGATTTATATCCAGGTTCTCAATTCTGTTCCATTGGTCTATGTGCCTGTTGTTGTACCAGTTCCAGGCTGTTTTGACTACTGTGGCTGTATAATAGGTTCTAAAATCAGGTAGAGTGAGGCCTCCCACTTTCTTCTTCTTTTTCAGTAATGCTTTACTTATCCGGGGCTTCTTTCCCTTCCATATGAAGTTGGTGATTTGTTTCTCCATCACATTAAAAAAAGGCATTGGAATTTGGATCGGAAGTGCATTGTATGTATAGATGGCTTTTGGTAGAATAGACATTTTTACTATGTTAAGTCTTGCTATCCATGAGCAAGGTATGTTTTTCCACTTACGTAGGTCCTTTTTAGTTTCTTGCACTAGTACGTTGTAGTTTTCTGATATTATGATTTTTGTCTCAAAAAGTTCCAGTTGATCTTTTTGTACCTTCTACTCCTTTCATCATAATGTTCATGTTTTTCTCTAAACAGTTTAGCATAATTTTAACAGCTGCTTTAACATTCTTATCTGCTAGTTCCATAATCTCTGTCATTTCTGGCCTATTTTTATTGATTGTTTTTTCTTATCATTATGGAAAGCATTTTCTTGATTCTTGGCACATCTATTAACTTTTTACTGGATGCTTGACATTTTTAATTTTCACATTGTTGCATACCGGATTTTGATGTGTTCCTTTAATGAGTACAGGAATTTGTTTTGGCAGTTATATTACTTGCAGATAAGTTTAGCCTCTTAAGATTTCCTTGGATGAGTCTTGTGTACCTTTCACTGCAGGAATTCAAAGCTACGACTAAAGTGTAATCTGTCTGCAGTCTACCCTGAATGCCACAAGTAATCATGAGGGCTCTCCACTCCACTGATTGGAGCTTAGATGTCTCCCCACCATCTGTGGCTGCTGGACATTGTTCAGGTTACAAGTCTTTCAGTGTTCTTTACTTAGCCTTGTGGTGATGCACTCCACTCACAGACAGCCTAGTATTCAACGAAGACCCAAGGGGACCCCTTGAAGATTTCTGAAGCTCTTGTTCTGCATAGCTCTCTTCTACCTAAAACTCTGCTCTGCAAATTCCAGCATCTTAGCCTTCCCACATTCTGATCCCCTTCTCCATGATTCAGTAAGACTGCCGGGCTCTGTTTGGGTTCGCCTTTCTATGCCTATAATCTGGAAATTGTTTCCAGGCAGAAAGTGAGGAGACTGTAAGATTTTCCTCATTCTTTCCCTTCACTGACAGACCATACAGTCTTGTACTGCCTATTGTCTATTGTCTTGGAACAATTGTTTTAGTTATTTTATACACTTTTCTAATTTACTATAGGAGAGTAAGTCCACTCCTTACTACTCCCTCATGGCCAGAAACAGAATTCAAGGATTGGAAACGCTGAGGAAATAAAGCCAACTCTTCTATGATGAATAGTGCCAATCAAATGGACAAGGCAACACACAGTGAGGCGGGATCACAGTGTATTGGTACTTGTGCGTTTTAACAGACGAGTGCCCCCCCAAAAAAAACCGAGTGCCGTTGAGTCGATTCTGACTCATAGAGTGCCAGGAAGTATTAATTAATAGTACTGTGTCCATTTGGAGGGATACTTCTAAAGGAAAATCATAGGCCTCTATCCTCAACATTTTTATGACTTAAACTCAACAAGTCTATTAAAGTATATCTTCTGAGTGGATTCAGAAAGTTTTCAATAGCTGGGACAGGCAGAAGTTTAATAAAAATAAATAAATTTTAAAAACTTTTCAAAATTAGGTTTAAAAGACCAGTGACACAAATACAAAAGAGAAATAAAGGTAGTTTTATACAATTTACATGAGAAATGTCTATCATGTTATTTGGCCACAAGCTTAATGTGAATTGCCCTATTATTTATTTTAAAAAAAGAGAAAGGGAAGAAAAACAAGAGGAGGGGAGAAAAAATGGAATTAAAAATAAATTAAAAGAAAATAAACTACAGCCAAAAGGTGATGCAACTGAATGTGGAAATTATCGAACAATATCATTAATATCACACACAAGTAAAATTTTGCTGAAGATCATTCAAAAGTGGTGCAGCAGTATATCAACATGGAACTGCCAGAAATCCAAGCTGGATTCAGAAGAGGATGTGGAACCAGGGATATCACTGCTAATGTCAGATGGATTCTGGCTGAAAGCACAGAATACCAGAAAGATATTTACCTGTGATTCATTGACTATTCAAAGGCATTCAGCTGTGTGGATCATAACAAATTATGGATAACATTGCAAAGAATGGGAATTCCAGAATACTTTACTGTGTTCATGAGGATCCTGTACATAGATCAAGAGGCAGTCATTCAAACAGACTAAGAGGATACTACTTGGTTTAAAGACTGGAAAGGTACGTGTCAGGGTCGTTTCTTTTACCATACCTGTTCAATCTGTATGCTGAGCAAATAATCTGAGTAGATGGACTGCATGAAGAAGAATGGAGCATCAGGATTGGAGGAAGACTCATTAACAACCCACATTATGCAGATGACATAGCCTTGCTTGCCAAAAGGGAAAAGGACTTGAAGCACTTACTGATGAAGATCAAAGACTACAGCCTTCAGTATGGATTACGCCCCAACATAAAGAAAACAAAAATCCTCACAACTGGACCAACAAACTGCGTAATGATAAATGGAGAAAAGATTGAAATTGTCAAGGATTTCATTTTACTTGGATCCACAAACAACACTCATGGAAGCAGCAGTCAAGAAATCAAAAGACATTGCATTGGGCAAATCTGCTGCAAAAGACCTCTTTAAAGTATTGAAAAGTAAAGATGTCGCCTTGAAGACTAAAGTGAGCCTGACCCAAGCCACAATGTTTTCAATTGTCTCATCGGCATGCGAAAGCTGGATGATGAATAAGGAAGACTGAAAAAGAATTGACGCCTTTAAATTGTGGTGTTCGAGAAGAATATTGAATGTACCATGGACTGCCAAAAGAACGAACAAATTCATCTTGGAAGAAGTATAATCAGAATGCTCCTTAGAAGCTAGGATGATATGACTACATCTCACATACTTTGGACATGTTATTGGGAGGGATCAGTTCCTGGAGAAGGACATCATGCTTGGTAAAGTAGAGGATCAGTGAAAAATAGGAAAACCCTCCACCAGATGGATTAACAAAGTGGCTGCAACAATGGGCTCAAGCATAACAATGATCGTGAGGATGGCGCAGGACCCGGCAGTGTTTTGTTCTGTTGTATATAGGGTCACTATGAGTCGGAACTGACTCAACGGCACCTAACAACAACAACAACAAACTTTTTGCCAAATGCAGTAATCCTGCTTTCTTCTCCCTGAGGGCAGGGACTTTGTTTTACTTATTAATGTATCCTCACAGTGCTTTAAAAAGGTCAGTATGCATTTGTACAATAAATTGTGTTCAGTTTCAGGCATCTTCTTTTAAGAGGTACATTGACCAGCTAGAGTACATCCACAATGGAGAACCCAGCATCCTGATGATTCTGGAAAGTATCCCAATATAGAAATATTTGAAAGCATTTCATTTTCAAACCAAAGAAGATAAAGCTAGGGAGAGAAATGTTGACTATCTTCAAATATTCGAAGGGTTAGCAAATATTTGATGAGGTTGTCAGGTTGTTCTGTATTGTTCTAGAAGAGAAAACTACAATTGGGGAGGTAAGTTACAGGAAAAGAGGTTTTGATCTAACATTGCAATAGCATCTTTTTATAAAAAGAGGCTGCAAGCACTGGACTTATTCAACATGTATTCTGTTTAAAAATATTTTGAGGAGAATGTTTTAAGACTACTTAGGAATTCTATTTCCCTTCCAACTCTATGAATCCTTGATTCCTTAGTGCCACTGGAATGAAATAAACATTTTTACCTCCCCCTAGGTCATGACTGAAAATCTTTAGTCAGCATTGTTTTACTGTCACTACTGACCAGATCCTTGTCATATCTTCTACCACAGAGCAGTGCTTTTGCTACTAGAGGTTAATCAACTTCAAATTTTACCACCTTAGAAAATCTCTTGTGGTGGAGGTGGATGGGAAAGAAGGGCTAATGGGAGAAGAAAGGAAGTACAAAAGTGCTCTGTGTCAGGAGACAGGGAGAACACTAAAGAAGCAACCCAGGCCTTTCCATAGACTGGGATAGGTCTATAGCTCTATAAACCAACAGGTGGCTGTACTCAGTTTCCCCACATTAACAGGCAGTACATTCATTCTCATGCCTCTTCTTGAATTTTCCAATAATTGAAACATAAAAATACCCACCTGTGACAAATTGAAGGAGCCCTGGTGGTGCAAAACATTAAGTGTTCATCTGCTAACCAAAAGGTTGATGGTCCAAACCCACCCAGCAGCTCTGCAGGAGAAAAAGACCTGGTGATCTGTTTCTGTAAAGATTACAGCCAAGAAAACCCTATGGGGCAGTTCTACTCTGTCACATAGGGTCGTCGTGAGTCTGAACCAACTCGATGGTACCTAACAGCAACATGGCAAATTGTAGATAATTGTTGAAGCTGAACAATGGGTACACTGGAATTGATTACACTATTGTCTCTACTTTTATGCATGTTTGATATTTTCCATACTAAAAAGTTCTTATTTTTCATCTAACACATGTCTTCCAACTATATTTAGTCCTATTCAAGGCCAACACTTTATTTAACACACGTTTTCTCTTAATTGTGCCTTTACACATAGAAAGAGCTCCGCTAGTACAACACCCCTCGTCTCTATGACCCCTGGCTCTAACTTCCCCTGGAAAAGTGGAAGGGCTTATCTGATAGGTGAGTTTGGGATAGGGAAATTGGTATGCACAGCTCATCTTCTTCCGCTATCTCCTTTTAGGAGCCAGTCTGCCCACAGAAAGCACACCTGGTCTACCCCCCAAACTTGTGGCAGACCCCATAAGAGGAGGCTTTTTAGTGCTCTGTAACCAGGAAGGTAAGGCCAATTCTCTTGTGAAGTATTATAAGAAAGTTCATTGTTGCTGCACATGTAAGTCTTGTCCTCTACTGCAGGTTTTATAAAGCTAATAGTTTTATGTCAATCAGCCTGAGTTCTTTGTCTCAGAGGATTCAGAATTCTTCAAGAAAGAAGGATGCTTTTCCTTGGTCCCTCAATGCCCTAGTAATTCCTGCCCTGCCCCCCATGCCTAGAGAGCCTTCCCACCACTTCTCCCCTTGGCATGCTCATCTTCATTGACCAACCTTCCTGAGGTTTTTCCGAAGTGCTCCATCAAGTGAGTTCCTACCCCCTCCTCCACAGTCCCTCTCTCAGCATTGTTTGTACCTACATTATGTCATTCGTAGAATTGAGTTGTCATTATCTGTTCACACAACTGTGTTGCCAAATTGATGGTGCCTTCTAGAGTTAAGAATGTGTCTTGTTCATCTAAGAGTATTCAACACTAACATAATGCCTGGTCCCCAGTGAGGTGTGCCATAAATGTTCTATAATAGAATGAGTCACTGTATGAATGAAGTGCTTAATATTTGCAATGAGTAATCATTAATTCTGAACAAATGGTTGATTTTTAAGACCTTAGTTATTTTTCCTATTAGAGTTTAATAGCTATGATTTCTGAGACAACAATCATGTATCACAATTAAATTTTAACTTATATTGGCTTTACTAATTTATAATCTACAGACTCTAAAGACTATATGTTAATATATTGAATTCTTCCATTATTACCTTATGTAGCCAGGATTCGGGAATCCCGAGTTTTATTTTTGGCTCTATCATTGACACATCTTTGCCTTTGAACAAGTTACTTAACCAATTGGTGCTTCAGTTCTATATACTTAAGATAGAGGCAATAATCTTTTCATTAAAGTGTTCTCGTATCCCTTTTCAACTAATACTATCCATATAAAAACTTGTATTTTCAGTGTTGCATATTTAGTTATAATTTCATATTATAGATGAACCTCGGAAGCTTATTGAAAAGCTACCACCTTTAACACCAAGACATATAACTTTTTATTGATACAAAAGAATTCTTTAATATTGAAAGAGTCAGAGCCCATAAAATTACTCCAGTTCAATGGAGAGGTGATCTTTTCCATAATTTGACTAAATTAAGGAATAAAGACAAAATTTGGGTATTATCAAATTTGGTAATGCTTGAGAAGAAAATATTCACATTTAAATGTAATAGTTTGTCTGTTGAATGGTTATTTTTAATGAGAGTCTGATTCAGTATCAGAATGGAATTGTATAGCTTCTTCATTTCTAGTAACCGGAAAACCTGCCGTGGGCACATTGCCTGTTTCTATAGTTTATGCAGGGAAAGAAGGAAGATGAAGGGAAAAAGACACCACTAAAATAGCCAAGACACCTGTGTCCAAGACTATCAGTTACCTGCCCAATATCCATTCTCCCCTTCTTTCCTGCATACAAAACCCCAATTTTATTCTGAGCTGCAAAAGTCCTGGTTAAAAAATACATATACATGCATTTTTCATTCTCCCTTGTAGCTAGGGAAACCCTGATGGCTTAGTGACTAAGAATTTGGCTGCTAATCAAAAGATCAACAGTTGGAATCTATGAGGTGCCCCTTGGAAACCCTATGGGGTAGTTCTACTTTGTCCTATAGGGTCACTATGCATTGGAATCGACTGGACAGCAATGGGTTTGTTTTTGGGGGGGCTTGTAGCTAGGAAAGGCCCTGAGATTAAGTTCTGGACAGTAAGATGACAGCAGAAGCTGTTGGGTGTGCTTTCCAAGGAGAATCCTTAAAAGGACAACAGACATATAAAACCTCTGTTCTCCTTGCCTTCCACACTTCTATCTCTCTGGAATGTGGACATAATAGCTGTATCTTCAGCAATCGTTTTGTGACTTTGAGGATGGAAGTTAGGACTAAGAATGGAAGAACATTAGATTAGAAGGATCCTGGGTCCCAGATCACTTCATCGTGTCATCATATTCGTCCCAGGAAAGCCCTGCCCCGAAACGCCCTTTATCTCTTTACACTATTGTTGATCAGGATGATGGTGTTCGCTGCCGATTACGATTTCTAGGTGGTATAAAATGCTCTACTTCTAGAAAAAGACAGTCCAAACCCCACATTTCTTCAGAAGTCTTTGGGAGTAAGAAAAGCATTTTGAGATATTTTACTGCCTTCACTCACCAAATTAAAAAAGAAAAATCTCAGATTGAGAAATGGCCAGCTACCCTTGGAAACTCTACATGGGACTGTGGCATCAAGAGAATTTCAGGTTTGTAACAGGCACTTAAACCCAGCATCCCTCTACCCCAGCAGAAGAAGCAAGCATTCCATTTAGTTCTAAGCACCTATGACTCCAAGTGTATGTGGCCCATAAGGGAGATACGATTAGTCCCTGTGAATACTGCTACCATGGCTTATTGCATTAAAAGTCTTTGTTCACGTGTCTGTTTCTCCCTAAAGACTGTGAGTTCCTTCAGGGCTAAGACGGTCATAATAATCATTGTGTCTCCAAGTGATAAGCACTCCACAGGTGGATATTGAATGAATGAATGAATTCCTAGGGTCCGGAGTTTTTAGGAGCAGACTATTCAGATGCCTAAACTCCATTCAGGTGAAGAGGGAGATATTCTACTTGGAAAAGGTGGCATTGATTGAACTATTGATTAATCATTTTAACATTCCTGTGATGATAGGAATCACTGCCTCCCTTTATGATGGAGGAAAAAAATCCACACTTAGATCTGCAGGAAAATTACTTAGCAATTTTATGAGAAGAGGCTTGCTGCGTGAGAAATTAGTCAGAGACGAAGAAAAGCGTTTCTGCCAAAGGAAAAAAAACATGGTGGCATGAAAAAGCATACAGTGTTTGGGGAGTCTTTACTATTTCATTGAGAGATGTTAGGATCATGCCACGCCTGTGTCCAAGCACAACATTCTGCTCAGGTTACTCGTTAGCAAGCGTGATTCTAACACCATCCCCAAAGTGGTTTTGGTCTTGAAACCATTAAAGAAAATCTTAAAGCCCAGTACATTAAATAATGAAAGTGGAACTTACCTGAAGGGAGGGTGAGAATACAATGTCTGCCTGCTCCCTACTCTTTATCTGTCCTCACCCCCACATTGCACTGGGTGGAGAAAACACAGTTTGAAAACTGGTCAAGACTGTCTCCTTGTTTCGCCTATAAATAAATCCACAAAACCCTTTGAAAACAAAACCCGTTGCCATCGAGTCAATTCCAACTCATAGCAACCACATAGGACAGAGTAGAAGTGCCCCATAGAGTTTCCAAGGAGCACCTGGTGGATTTGAACTGCCGGCCTTTTGGTTAGCAGCTGTAGCACTTAACCACTATGCCACCAGGGTTTCCAAAGAAATCCATAGTGTACAGAAATATTCATTCCTTTACTCATTTCCCAGCAGCAGAATGGCAGGTTAGCCCCAAGCAGGAGGCTTAACAGTTCAGCCCAAGCCTCGAGCCTCAAATGCACCCCCCTTCACTATCATCTGTTTTACAGGGTTGCTGTTCTACAAAAAGAACCAAGAGATGAAATTATACTGTTAAAGAAAGGTATTTCCTTTCTTTGACAGTATAACTTAGTTTAAAAGAAGAGATATGTTAAAATGTTTTATCCCAAAAGTTTTCTCATCTTTGACGCCTTTCTTCACATGTGCCTTTTGCTAACTTCCTGAAACAGTCTTTGGCCATCAGAGAGACAAGGAGAGAATCCGATTACCTACCTTAGTCCATTCTCCTTAATCAAACAAGCTATTGGGTGTTTACATTCTTTCAGTTTCTCGGGTATAAATGTGATTTAGTGCTGTCCTATCTGGACACCAGATGTTTTATTTGAAAATAGTTACCAGAATATAAATGGAATGAACACTTACCAGGTTTTTATAAATTCAAATAAGGTAGCTTGTTTGAGAAAATCTTTGACAACTGAGCAAGCAAAGTATTTTCATCAGGTGAAACTTGACCGTCGCGTGAGCAAGCTCTGTGCCACCTTCTCACACAGCTTTGGCCCTCCATAAATATTGAACGGCAACAACGAAACCACCATGGCCATGACCCACAACACCCCTGGATTCTCTTGGCTTCTCGTGAACACTGTCCAGCCTGTCTAAAGATATGAGGTTTGTTAGGGGAAAACCTGTAAACTGATAGTCTAATTTTCTACTTAGTAGGAGAAAGAAGCATGACTTGTCAAAGAAGCTGAAAAATTCAGTATTTATTTCCAGATTTTGATAATAAATTTAGTCACTCCTATGCTCAGTTAGGAAACACTGGTGGCGTAGTGGTTAAGTGCTAACCAAGAGGTCAGCAGTTCATATCTGCCAGGCGCTCCTTGGAAACTCTATGGGACAGTTCTACTCTCTCCTATAGGGTTGCTATGAGTCGGAATCTACTCGATGGCAGTGGGTTTGGTTTGGTTTGGTTTGGTTTTATGCTCAGTTACTTGATGGAAATAACTTAGGCTTAGGGTTTTGTTTTTTTTTTTTTAATTGTGGTGAGTATGAATATATATACTTATATATACACATATATATATCACAAAACACTTGTCATTTCAATACTTTTTACCTGTACAATTCAGTGAAATTAATTACATTCATCATGCTGTGCAACCATCACAACTATCCACTTCCAAATTTTCCCATTACCCTTAACAGAAGCTCAGTGTCCCCTAAGCAATGAGTTCCTTTTTCTGCCCTCCTTCCACATCTGGTAAATACTAATAAACTTTGTTCTCTATGCGTTTACCAATTCTAGATATTTCATATAAGTGTAACTGGATGAACCTTGAAAACATTATGCCAAGAGTAGTGTTTTTAAAGTGAAGGTCAACTAGAAGCACAGAATATTCTGGGGACTTCAAGTTTGCTTATTATAACTGGAAGGGGCCTCCATGTTCACTTATGCCAATTCCTCATTTTATAATTGGGAAAATTGAATCAAGAGAGGTGAAGTGACATGTCTAAGAAGAAATTTGGGGTAAGGACAAAATGAGATAGGGACAGAACTACTATCAGAACAAAAGTCCATTGCTTTTTCTCTAAAATTTTAGAGAGAAAAAAATGGTTCCATGAAACCCTTGCTTTACGTTCTGTGGAGTTGTAGTATAAAAAGTATTTTAGTAGTTCCTTGATAATTGTTGATCTATGGGCGGTACACAATGAAGATCACGTTGGAGCTATCAACCTCCTCTCACTTCCTCATAATTTCAGATATGACTTCTGGTCTTGATTTATGAGCAAGACTCTATGACTTCACTTGCCTCCCAGGGGTCTCCATGTGGAGTGCATGCATTCCAGGTGCCCTCAAGACCTACCACTGGGGTGGAAAGAAACTATTAGAACTTCTATATTATCTTCATTATCTTAAAAGTAAGACACAAACTACTTTAGCTGCATTACGTGTATGGATTGACACTAGTCGGATGTCATGTGTCACTTCGGGCAGAACGGAAGCTCCCTAGAGAGACACTTTGAAGTATCTCTGTGAATTACAGTTTACATCATGTGCCTGGTTAAATGAATTTATGGTTTATATTATCTAGCTCGAACTAAACTACCCCTTTCAAAATGGACAAATAGCTTTCAAAGATTCTTTCAAAGAAACTGCAGATTGAAGATAGCATAAATAATACAAGCATAAGTAAGTAAGAAAATGGCTGAGCCTAATACTTTTATTCCTAGTGTAAGCTCATCATCTGACACAATATAAGGTAAAAGCAATGATGACCTAATTATATCTGACATATTGAATCGCATTCCCCTCATGCTCTTTTTTTTTCCTGAGGAGCAAAAATCCATAGAATTATATACCGTTGAAAAAAACAAAACTTGATTTTAAAATATGTTATACTTCATTTCATTCTTCATGCAGTTATATTGTATTTACGTGTTCATCATGTACAAAACATGTACATAGGGTGCTATAATGTACCAAACCCATGTTTTCCAATGTTCATAATGACTACATGTGTAAATAAACACACAAATATTGTAAATTCTTGCTCAAACTATTTTTTGCTGACTCTTTATATGATCTGAAAAGTTTGGTGGCCATTGACTCCAGGATTCACAACAGGCATAGAACAGGTGAGGTATCTTCCCATAGGCAACTGCCCTCCTTTCTTCCAGTGCTTTCTGGTATCCTGTAGAAGATTTGTCTTTGGGGGCACTGTTTTTTGGGTTTGTTTTTTTTTTTTTTTTTGGTATTATTTTTAGCTTTTTATTGAAGCCCGACATATTTACGATTTGTACAAAAGCTTTACAAATCATAAATATATAGCACAATGGATTTTTTCAAGGTGAATGCATCCATGTATCCAATACCCAGATCAGGAAATAGAACAATTCCAGGACTCCAGGAGCTCCCCTCACGGCCTCTTCCAGTCACTCACTCAGCCGAGAGTAATAATGACTCAGTTTCTACCTCCATAGCTTAGTTATGCTCGTTTTTGAATGGTACGTGAATGGAATCACACAGGGTGTGCCTTTTGTGACTGATTTCTTCTGTTCAGCATTGTTCTTGTCAGATTCATCCATGCTGTTGAGCAGACTCATAGTTTACTCTTTCTTATTTTTATATAATATTTCATTGTGTAGAGTACAAGTGTTGTATAATTATTTACCCATTCAAATGCTGTTGAGTATTTGAGTTGCTTCAGTTTGGGGCTCTGATAAATATTACTGTGTAGGACATTCTAGCACATGTATTTTAGTGAATATATTATGCATTTCTGTTTTATACGGATTTTTTTAGAAGTATGGAGGTACATATAAAACAGAAACACATAATATATTCACTAAAATAATAGGAGTGTAGAGGAGCCCTGGTGGTGCAAGTGGTTGAAAGTTCAGCTGCTAACCAAAAAGTCAGCAGTTCGAATCCACCAGCTGCTCCTTGGAAACCCTATGGGGCAGTGCTACTCTGTCCTATAGGGTCAATACGAGTTGAAATTGATCGGATGGCAATGGGTTTGGTTTGGTTGGTTTAGGAGTGTAGAGGGTCAGGAAAAAAGAGGAAGACTCTCGATGAGATGTATCGACACAGGGGCTGCAACAATGGGTTCAAACAGTGATGATTGTGAGGATGGTGCAGGACTAGGCAGTGTTTCATTCTGTTGTGCACGAGGACACTATGAGTCAGAACCAATTGGACAACACCTAACAACAACAAGCAGTGTTAATATGTTGGACTATTGCATATGCATATGGTCAGATTTAGGTGACACTGCCAAATAGTTTTCCAGAGTGGCTGTATCAATTTACATTCCACCTGCTGTGTATGAGAACTCCATTTGCTCTACGTGTTTGCCAATGCTTGGTGTTACCAGTCTGGTTTTCAACTCTGGTGAGTATTGAGTGTATCAAAATGTGGTTCTAATTTGCATTTCCCTTTGTTTGTTTGTTTATGGGCCGTTTGAGTATACTTCTCAGTGCCTATTCAAGTCTTTCACCCATTTTTAAAACTTTCTTTTTTTTCTTATCGATTTGTAAGAGTTCTTTATACCTTCTGGATGCAAGTCCTTTGTATTGATAACATATAAAAAAAAAACATATAAGTAGTGGTTAAATGCTACGACTGCTAACCAAAGGGTTGGCAGTTCGAATCCACCAGGCGCTCCTTGGAAACTCTATGGGGCAGTTCTACTCTGTCCTATAGGGTCGCTATCAGTCGGAATCGACTCGACGGCACTGGGTTTTTTGGTTTTATGTATTGATATGTATTGAAAAATATTATCTTCCACTCTGTGGCTTGGCTTGCCTTTCACTTTCTTAATGGTGTCTTTTGAGGAATAGAAATTCTTAATAGTAATATAGTCCAATTTATCTATCATTTTCCTTAATAGTTGGAGCACTAATAACCTATTTAAGAAATGTTTGCTTATTCCAAAGTCACAGGGATGTCCTCCTTTGTTTAATTTTTAAAGTTTTCTTATTTTGCCTTTAAATTTAGGTTTGAAATCTATCTGGAACCAACAATTTTTGGTATGGTATGAGGTAGTGGTCAATATTCAGATTTTTGTATGGATATATGCCAATTAAGCCGCACCATTTATTTAAAACTATTATCCTTATCCCACTGTGCTACAGTGTTTCTTTTTTCATTAAATTGTGACTGCTTACACTCAGATCTGCTTCTAAATTCTCTATTCTGCCCCATTAGTCTATTATCTATCTTTGTTTCAATATCACACTCTTTTAATCACTATAGTTTTAAAATAGATCTTCTATCTGGTAGGTAAGTCCTTCATCTTTCTGCTGCTTCTTCAAGATTGTTTTGACATTCTAGGTCCTTTTTATTTACATGTAAATTTTAGGATCAGCTTGTCAATTTCCATATAAAAATGCTGGGCTATATTAACTGTAATCACATGAATATATGGCTTAATTTGAGGAGAACTGGCATCTTTACAATGTTCAGTCTTCCAATATACTATCAATGACAATGCTATATTGCTCCATTCAATTAGACCTTTAATTTTCTCCTAGTAATGAATTGTGTTTTTTAGCATAGAATGTAAATTTTAATTTTCATACCTTTCATTAAATTTATTCTCAGGTATTAGATGTTTCCTGTTGCCATTGTAAATGGTATCATTTTCAAAATACCATTTTCTAATTATTTATTGCTGGTATATAGAAATAAAAATCAGTATTAGTAAATAATCTTTTATCCAGATATCATGCCAATTCACTTACTAATTCAAATCATTTCTTTATCATGCAATCTTGCTAAATTTACTTATTAATTAGATATTTATCTCTAAACTCATTTAAATTTTTGATGAAATCATGTTATCTATAAATAATACAGGCATTTTATTTCTTCCTTTCAATACATATGTTTTGTATTTATTTTTCTTGCCATTAATGTACCAGTTAAGACCTTCAATTCAATGCTGAATAGAAGTAGTGATGGTAGGCTTTCATGTCTCATTCTCTGTCTCACAGGAAATCTTTCAATATTTCACCATTAACTATAATGCTTGCTATAGTTGAGGTTTTTGTTTTGTTTGTAGATTATCTTTATCAGATTAAGAAAGTTACCTTCTATGCCTATTTTATTAAAGTGTTATGGTAAATCAGTTATGCATTTTATCATATGCTTTCCTGCATCTATTTATATGGTGAATTATATTTATTGACTTTTGTTTATTATAAGGAGCTCTGGTGGTGTAGTGGTTAAGAGCTCTAGGCTGCTAACCAAGAGGTCAGCAGTTTGAATCTACCAGCCACTCCTTGGAAACCCTATGGGGCAGTGCTACTCTGTCCCATACGGCCACTATGAGTCAGGATCAACTTGACAACAAAGGGGTTTTTTCGGTTCATTATAAACACTTGCATTCCTGGAATAAAGTTGTGAAGTGTTATCTGTTTGTCATGTGTCAGATTCAACTGGCTAATGTTTTGTTTAGAATTTCTGTACCTAAGCTGATGAAAGATGTTGGTTTATTATTTTATTTCTTTTAATGCTCCTGTCAGTTTAAGGATCAAGGTCATACTGCCTCATAAAATGAATTGGAAACTATTTCTCATTTTTCTATTCTCTGGAAGAGTTTACATGAGATTCATCTTATTTCTTTCTTCATATTCGTAAGACTACTTATAAGTCATTTTTTTTTATACTAAGCGTTTTTTTTTAACAGAATCGAATATTCTAATCAATATAAGGCTATTCAAATCTTGTATCTCTTGTAAACAGTATATTCTTAGGAGTTTTTGTTATTTTTAATCAATCTCACAATCTTAGTCTTTTATTCATAGTATTTTGTCCCTTGACATTTAATGCAATAGCTGATTTGTTGTTACGTTTGGTCCAGCTGATTCTAACTCATATTGACCCTATGTGACAGAGTAGAACTGCCCATAATGTTTCCTAGGCTATAATCTTTACAGGAGCAGATTGCCAGGTCTTTGTTTCCCCCACAGAGCCACTGGAGGTTCAAACCACCCATCTTTTTGTTAGCAGCCATGCGTTTAACAACTGCATCACCAGAGCTCCTTATAATAACTGATATAAACCCCCCAAACCAAACTCATTTGCCATCTAGTTGATTCTGACTCCTAGCGACCCTATAGGACATAGTAGAACTGCCCCATAGGGTTTCCAAAGCTGTAACTTTTTACAGAAGCAGACTGCTACATCTTTCTCCTCTGAGCAACTGTTGGTTCCAACTGCCAATCTTTTGGTTATCAGCCAAAGGCTTAACCACTGTGCAACCAGTACATCTTAATAACTAATATTGTTAGGCTAAATATATATAAAACCTTCCTGATTTATGGGTTTTTTTTTTCTTTTATTCATTTGGACTCTAATTATATGTGTGTTAAATATTTTCACTGTGCCCCATGTCTTTACACTCTTTATTTTCATTCTTTTTTTTCTATACATGCTATTTTTTTTAGTTCATTTACCATGTCTTCTTTTGTGTTAACCTACGATAAATCCATCCCTTGGGTTCTTAATTTCACATGTTGTATTTTTTATTTCTAGAACTTCCATTTGTTTTTTTCTAGATTTCAGTTCTCTGGTGAAATTTCCTGTTTTTTTCAATACATGTTTCTTTTATTCTATTTTCTTGAGCTTAATAATTGGAGTTATTTGAAAGCACATGTGTCACATTTAGGGTCTTGAGAGTAGTGGAGAATCCCCAGGGGCAATGCAGTCCCCAGAGTTCAAGGTTGCCAGAGATGAGCCTGGAGGTGCAGTTGTTGATGCCGGAACAGCTTATAAAGTGGTGCATGTGCAAGGTTACAAGCAAAGTGTTGATAGCTGGGCCCTCTACAGTCAGGGAGTCTTGAAACCAACTGATTGAGATGCTGTCCATCCAAGGATGGGTCCTAACTGGGTGGTCTCTGGGATTAAGTTCTATGCCTTAGTAAAGCCCAGTTGCTAGTTTTATATCTCTGTGTTCTAAGCTGTTCTTGCAAGGGTAAGCATTATTCTTTAGCTAAAACCTGAAAGTTACATCTGTGCTGAGATAGCGTACCCTTGGGTTGCCAGGGTAACGGCCCCTGGGGTTAAGCTCCTCCAAGGAGACGTAGTGCAAAGACCTTTGAGACACTTTATGACCTGTTGGCTGCTTACTACAGCAGCTTGTTATCTGTGTCCTAAAAGGAGATACTATTCCCTATGTCCATATGGTGCCCATAACGGGCATGCAGCAAAAACAGCCTTGTAAGATGCTTGTTGACCGACTAGCCATCTAGCATCTGATGGCCATCATTAAAAGCTCCCTGGCAGATGCAGGCACTATACCATATCTTTTGTGTGTGTGTGCTTTAAGTGAAAGTTTATAAATCAAGTCCGTCCCTCTCACAATTTATATATACCTTGCTATATACTCCTAATTGCTCTCCCCCCAATGAAACAGTACAGTACTTCCCTCCACTCTCTCTCCTCATGTCCATTTGGCCAGCTTCTGACCCCCTCTGCCCTTTCATCTCCCCACCAGACAGAAGATGCCATGTGTCTACTTGATCCAAAAATCTCACCCTTCACCAGTATCATTTTCTATCCCATAGTCCAGTCCAACCCCTGTCTGCAGAGCTGGCTTTAGGAATGGTTCCTGTCCTGTGCTAACAGAAGGTCTGGGAACCATGACCTCCAGCGTCCTTCCAGTCTCAGTCAGACCATTAAGTCTGGTCTTTTTACGAGAATTTGGGGTCTGCATCCCCCTGCTCTCCTGCTCCCTCAGGGGTTCCCTGTTGTGTTCCCTGTCAGGGCAGTCATCAGTTGTAGCCGGGCACCATCTAGTTCTTCCAGTCTCAGGTTGATGTAGCCTCTGGTTTACGTGGTCCTTTCTGTCTCTCGGATTCATAATTACCTTCTGTCTTTGGTGTTCTTCATTCTCCTTTGCTCCAGGTGGGTTGAGACCTATTGATGCATCTTAGATGGCTGCTTGCTAGCGTTTAAAACCCCAGAAGCCACTCTACAAAGTGGGATGCAGAATTTGTTAATAGATTCTATTATGCCAATTGACTTAGATGTCCCCTGAAACCATGGTTCCCAAACCCCCACCGCTGCTACCCGGCGTTTGAAGCGTTCAGTTTATTCAGAAAACTTCTTTACTTTTAGTTTAGTCCAGTTGTACTGACCTCGCCTGTATTGTGTTGTCCTCCCCTTCACCTGAAATAATCCCTATCTACTATCTAATTAGTGAAAACCCCTCTCCCTCCTTCCCTCCCCCCTCTCATAACCATCAAAGAATATTTTCTTCTCTGTTTAAACTATTTCTCCAGTTATTATAATAGCGGTCTTATACAATATTTGTCCTTTTGCAACTGACTAATTTCACTCAGCATAATGCCTTCCAGATTCCTCCATGTTAGGAAATGTTTCATGGATTCATCATTGTTCTTTATCAATGCATAGTATTCCATTGCACAAATATAAGTTATTTACCCATTCATCCGTTGATGGGCACCTTGGTTGCTTCCGTCTTTTGGATGCTGTAAACAGTGCTACAGTGAACATGGGTGTGCATATATCTGTTCATGTAAAGGGTCTTGATTCCCCAAGATATTTTCCAAGGAGTGGGATAGCTGGATCATATAGTAATTCTATTTCTAGTTTTTTAAGGAAGCACCAAATCAATTTCCAAAGTGGTTGTACCATTTTACATTACCACTAGCAGTGTATAAGTGTTCCAGTCTCTCCACAACCTCTCCAACATTTATGTTGTGTTTTTCAGATTAATGCCAGCCTTGTTTGAGTGAGATGGAATCTCATTGTAGTTTTGATTTGCATTTCTCTAATGGCTAATGATTGTGAACATTTCCTCATATATCTGTTAGCTACCAGCTCAGTTTTTAAATGAAATAGCAAAATCTTGAAGCACAAGTATCAGGAACTTTTGCAGAAAAGCAAGCCTCTGTGAGCAAAAGCTGAGTACATAAACAGATGTGAAATGGAAAGGGGTCAAAATGTTAATGATCGTGAGCATTTCCTCATGTATCTGTTTGTTACCTGAATGTTAGTGTAGAGGAATCCAACTGATTTTTCTGTATTTATCTTGTAACCTGATACTCTGCTGAATTCTTCTATTAGTTTCAGTAGTTTTCATGAGGATTCTTTAGAGTTTTCTGTGTATAAGTTCATGTCATCTGCAAATAGAGATACTTTTACTTCTTCCTTGCTAATCTGGATGCCCTTTATTTCTTTATCTAGCCTAATTGCACTGGCTAGGACCTCCAGCTCAGTGCTGAATAAGAGTGCTGATAAAGGGCATCCTTATCTGGTTCCTGATCACAAGAGGAATGCTTTCAGGCTCTCTCCATTTAGGATGATGTTGGCTGTTGGCTTTGTATAAATGCCCTTTATTATGTTGAGGAATTTTCCTTCTACTCCTATTTTGCTAGGAGTTTTTATCATGAATGGGTGTTGAACATAGTCAAATGCCTTTTCTGCATCAATTGATAAAATCATGTGACTTTTGTCTTTTGTTTTATTTATATGATGGATTACATTAATTGTTTTTCTAATGTTGAACCATCCCTGCATACCTGGTATGAATCCCACTTGGTCGTGGGGAATTATTTTTTTGATATGTTGTTGAATTCTTTTGGCTAGAATTTTGTTGAGGATTTTAGCGTTTAAGTTCATGAGGGATATAGGTCTGTAATTTTCTTCTCTTTTTTTTTGTTTTTTTTGTAGCGTCTTTACCTGGTTTTGGTTTCAGGGATATGCTGCCTTCATAGAATGAGTTTGGTAGTGCTCCGTCCTTTTCCATGCTCTGAAATACCTTTAGTAGTAGTGGTGTCAACTCTTCTCTGAAAGTTGGTAGAATTCTGCAGCGAAGCTGTCCTGGCCAGGGCTTTTTTTTGTTGTTGGGAGTTTTTTGATTACCTTTTCAATCTCTTCTTTTGTTATAGGTCTATTTAGTTGTTCTATCTCTATTTGTATTAGTTCAGGTAGGTAGTTAGTGTGTTTCTAGGAATTCATGCATTTCTTCTAGGTTTTCAAATTTATTAAAATATAATTTTTCATAGTAATCTGATATGATTCTTTTAATTTCAGTTGGGTCTGTAGTAATAGCCCCTGTCACATTTCTTATTAGGGTTATTTGCTTCCTCTCCTGTTTTTCTTTTGTCAGTTTGGCCATTGATTTATCAATTTTGTTAATTTTTTCTAGGACCAGCTTTTGGTCTTGTTAACTCTTTCAATTGTTTTTCTGTTTTCTGTTTTATTTAATTGTGCTCTAATTTTTATTATTTGTTTTCTTCTGGTGCCTGAGGGTTTCTTTTGTTGCTCTCTTTCTATTTATCCAAGTTGTAGGGATAATTCTTTGATTTTGGCCCTTTGTTCTTTTTGGATATGTACATCTATCGATGTAAATTGACCTCTGAGCACTGCTTTTGCTGTGTCCAAAGGTTCTGATAGGAAGTGTTTTCATTCTCATCAGATTCTATGAATTTCTTTATTCCAGCCTTAATGTCTTGTATGACCCAGTCATTTTTGAGCAGGGTATTGTTCAGTTTCCAAGTGTTTGATTTCTTTTCCCTGCTTTTTCTGTTATTGACTTCTACTTTTATGGCCTTATGGTCAGAGAAGATGCTTTGTAATATTTGATGTTTTAGATTCTGCTAAGGCTTGCTTTGTGACCTAATATGTGGTCTATTCTAGAGAATGTTCCATGTGCACTAGAAAAGAAAGTATACTTGGCTGCTGTTGGGTGGAGTATTCTAAATATCTCTATGAGTTCAAGTTGGTTTATTGTGACATTAGCTCTTCTGTGTCTTTATTGAGCTTCTTTCTGGATGTCCTGTCCTTCACCAAAAGTGGTGTGTTGAAGTCTCCTACTGTAGTTGTGGAGCTGTATATCTTACTTTTCAGTGCTGATAGAGTTTGTTTTATGTATCTTGCAGCCCTGTCATTGGGTCCATAAATAGTATGGTTATATCCTCCTGGTATATTGTCCCTTTAATCATTATATAGTGTCCTTCCTTGTCCTTTGTGGTGGATTTAACTTTAAAGTCTATTTTGTCGGAAATTAATACTGCCACTCCTGTTCTCTTTTGATTGTTGTTTGCTTGATATATTTTTTTCCCATCCTTTGAGTTTTAGTTTGTTTGTGTCTCTAAGTCTAAGGTGTGTCTCTTGTAGGCAGCATATAGACGGATCATGTTTTTTTATCCGTTCTGCTACTGTCTCTTTATCGGTGCATTTAGCCCAATTACATTCAGCGTAATTATAAATAGACATAGTTTTGGTTTGGTTTTTATGAATTTCCTAAACTTCTATTTATCTGGAAATGTCCTAATTTCACCTTCATATCTGAGAGACAGTTTTGCTGGATATATGATTCTTGGCTGACAATTTTTTCCTTTCAATGCTTTATATAAGTCATCCCATTGCCTTCTTGCCTGCATGCTTTCTGCCGAGTAGTCCGAGCTTATTCTTATTGACTCTCCTTTGTAGGTGACTTTTTGTTTATCCCTAGCTGCTCTTAAAATTCTCTCTTTATCTTTGGTTTTGGCAAATTTGATAATAACATGTCTTGGTGACTTTCTTTTAGAATCTACTTTATGTGCAGTTTGATGAACATCTTGGATAGATATCTTCTCATCTTTCACAATATAAGGGAAGTTTTCTGCCAACAAATCTTCAACAATTCTCTCTGTATTTTCTGTTATCCCTCCCTATTCTGCTACTCCAATCACACGTAGGTTATTTCTCTTGATAGAGTCCTACATGATTCTTAAGGTTTCTTCATTTTTTTTAATTCTTTTATCTGATTTTCTTCAAATATATCAGTGCCACGTGCTTTATCTTCAGTCTCACCAATTCTGCCTTCCACTTGCTCAATTCTGCTCCTCTCACTTTCTACTGAGTTCTATAATTCTGTAATTTTATTGTTAATCTTCTGAATTTCTGATTGTTGTCTCTCTATGGATTCTTGTAGCTTATAAAATTTTTCATTATGTTCTTGAATGATCTTTTGAATTTCTTCAACTTCTTTACCTGTGTGTTCCTTGGCTTGTTCTGAGTATTGCCTGATCTCCTTCCTGATTTCGTTTCTGGTGTCTTGAGGTGTTCTGTATATTAATCTTTTGAATTCTGCATCTGGTAATTCCAGGAAGGCACCTTCATCCAGAAGATCCATTGATTCTTTGTTTTGAGAGCTTGTTGAGGCAATCATAGTCTGTTTCTTTATGTGATTTCATATTGACTGTTGTCTCCGAGCCATCTATAAGTTATTGTATTAGTTTATTTTATGCTTGCTTACTGTATCTTAGCTTCTTGCTTTGTTTTGTTTTGATTATGCCCAAATGGGTTGCTTGAATGAGCTAGCTTGTTTATTTTTGCCTTTGAAGCACTGATGTCCTGTCACCAGATGGCTACAGTTATTATCAGGTATATCAGTCTAGGAGTCCATTCACTTTTCTTGTATGAATTCAACTCAGGTGTCCAGGTAGCTGATCATCGAGTGTGTGGTACAGGCTCTGTCCTACAGTCTTAGAGGAGCAGGGGTGGTTGGTGTAAGTACTGGTATATGGTTGCAGCAGGGGGTCATGCTCTGAACAAGGCAGGGGGCTTAGAATTGTCCCTGTTCCCTACAGCATACAGGTGGGTGGGTTCTGCAGATGGACCATGGGCACCCAATGCTTTTGATTTTAAGGATTGGGAGGTATCAGTTACCCTTGGACCTCTGTTGCTGATGGTTGGGTGACCTGAGTGGAGCCACCAGTCCTTATGCCCCTGATGCGGGTAGGTGAGGACCTTATTTAATAGGCAAAGTGGTGTCAAATATCAAACACCCTCCTCTTCACCGCACAGCTGAAACTGTTGCAGTCTGCCAACAAGGGGCTATTCTCCTGAAATAGGCCCACACAGGTCCATGCAGAAGGGAAAGGTATTCAAAGTCCACTGACAGTTTATGCCTGGACAGGAGCTGCTTCTCTCCTAAGCTCCCCCACTTAGTGGAGCTGGCAAATTATTTTTTCCCCCAATTGTGAATTTATTCCTACTCCAAGGCTGGGAGGATGACTCCGGGTGCTCAACACAGCCTATCTCAGGCCCAGGAAAATCAACAGCCACCAAAGCCAGCTTGGGGCTGGGGGCACAGTAAAATATATGCAAGTGCTTAGCTTTTGCTGAGAGCATCTTTCCTCTCTGGTTGCGGAGATGTGAGTAGGCTGTGTAGCTGGCTGCTTCTCCCTGAGGAAACTGTGACCGAAAGCTACCACCAGCCCACTGCAGCAGCTTCTGGGAATGGTGCCTGAGGGATCCTGCAATTCAGGTCTGGTAACTCCTTTCCACTTCTGAACCGTCTCTCCCTCCCCCTGCAGCTCAGCCTGTTTTCTAACTTTGCCTTTGATAGTCAGGGCACCTAGCTTGTCATAAATATAATAGTTTCACTTGTTGTTTTGGGAGTTTGTTGTAAAAGGGATCGTAGGAAACATTTGGCTATTCTGCCATCTTGGCCCCTCTTTCATATCTTTTAACTATATTATCTGAATTGCCTGTTAGTTCTTTCTATTGTCTTGTTTTTCTCTTAGTTTTCATTATATGATCATGTTTCTTGTCATATCCAGTAATGTTTGTTTGAATGCCAGACTTGAAAACTCAAGATTATGTCGCCTTTCACCAGGAAAGGTTCATCCTTTTACCTGTTAGGCATAATAGACTGGGCAGGGAGGAAAGGGAATGGTGGCGATCCCCTTTATTCAATCAGGGGCCAAGCTGAGAGTGGTGGCTACCCATGAGGTATGTTTGCCAGGAATCAAACCTGGATCTTCCACATGGAAGGCAAGAATTCTACCACTGAACCAGCACTGCCCCCATCCTTGGTAGCAGCCTACCTCTAATTTAACCCTGTTTCTAGTGCAAAGCCCTCCAGGAATTTTAACTGCGAACCTGGTAAGTCTTTGTTTCCCCAGAGCTAAGAGACTGTGGGGAATTCCCTACTGTTTTTTAACTTAGATTTGTTATCTTCACAGATACCTTTAGAATTTGGCAAATATTTTGAGGGAAAAGCAACCAAGTACTTGAGGGCCTAAGGTGTTTATTTTTTGTCAACTAGTCTTCAGCAACTGCAAACACTCTGCTGGTTAATTTGCTTTCTGGCAGCAACCCTCTCCTTGGGCCAAGTTGTAATTTTCATTCTCTAGTTTGTGCCTGGAAACCCTGGTGGCGTAGTGGTTAAGTGCTATGGCTGTTAACGAAAGGGTCGGCAGTTCAAATCCACCAGGCGCTCCTTGGAAACTCTATGGGGCAGTTCTACTCTGTCCTATTGGGTTGCTATGAGTCGGAGTCAACTCGACTGCACTGGGTTTGGTCTTTTTTTTTTTTTTTTTTAGTTTGTGCCTGTGTCCATAAGTGGTAAAATCTTCCAGAAAGAGACCAAGAGAGACAAAGAAAAGGTTGTTAGCTCATCTCAAGATGTATTTGTGGTGCCCATTGTCTCTACATCTCTTTAATGTCCTTAAATGTATTTATCTGGGGGGTATTTTATCATGTTTTAGTTATTCTCAGCAAGAAAGTAGCTTTGACACAAACTGTTTCCTTCTGTCCAGTACTGGAAATCCTTAGTCTCTGTTTGGGGGTAATGGAAGCAACAGTCTTAATTACTCACTACTTTGAAATGGTTTTTAACTCCTAAATTCCATCTAAAGAGTTTTTCTTTTCCTTCTTTGTTTTATGGAGAAAGGGTTACTTTAGGCCAATGTTCATTTAGAAAACCACGCTTGCTTAAAGGCTGAGGGCAACATGGAATACCAAAGTTGTATGTTCTTTTTGTATTTTTAAATCTAGCCAGGCATAAGATAATTAGAAAAAGCAACCACTTAAATGAACAGAAAGAAAACTGGCAAGAAATCTGCAGAACATGGTGACTTCTGTAATGTTCCCTTCTCCCTGTCAGGTACAAACCTTCTGTAGCATTCATTAAATGTTGCGTGGAGTGATTGAGAACGCCATAGGCTTCTTAACAATACCACACTTGTCATCTGCCAGCTTTCTCTACAACAGGAGTTAGTTATTCATAAAAACTCCTTTTTCATTATAGATTAATTCTGATCTGAATTTCATTATGAAATTTTCTATGAAAATTACATGGAGTAAAATACTTATTCATACGAAATTTATCTCTCTGAGGAGGTTATTTTGAACTTATTACTTATCATATTTTTAATAGAGAAATAATCTTTTCCTTCAAACATTTAAAGATGTGTAATGAATCTTATAATCAATAATACATAATCAACAGCAATAAAATAATAATAATGTCTTTAAAAAAAACAGTTGCCATCCAGTCGATTCCAACTCATGGCAACCCTTGTGTAGAGTAGAACTTCATTCCACTGGGTTTTCAAGGCTGTGACCTTTTGAAAGCAAATCACCAGGTCTTTGTTCCATGGTAATTCTGGTTAGATTCAAACTGCCGACCTTTCAGTTAGTAGCCGAGCACTTAACTGTTTGAGCCACCCAGGGACGCCTGCAATATGGTCTAAAGATGATTAAATGCATTCTACATGTCAGATGCAGTGTTTACTGCTTTACAAGTCTGGTCTCATTGAAAGATCTCATTAGCTCTCTTGCAGATATTCTTGACCCACCTTTACAAATGAGGAAACTGAGCATGGGTTCATACACAGGTCTGTTTCATTCCAAAGTTAATGTGCTCTTAACCACAACAGTATGCTGTTTCTGAGGATAAATGAAAGCCGATGTATAGATTTCCAACTTGATAGGTACCTATTCCTTGCTCCTTTCCAGCTTTCATTAGATGGATAGACAGGTAAAGGCAGAGAAGTGCAAGTCAAATCTATCAATTCTATCTCTTGTCTACCCATTGCTGTTGAGTCAATTCTGACTCATAGTGACCTACCACTTGTCAAAGGCTCCAATAAATGTTGGCTGTGGAGAAAAGTTTGCAGCTAAAATGAATTTCTGATATTACCTGAGGATCACAATTTTCTGTCATCTCTGTCCAACAGGAATGCAAAAAAGTGACCCTCATGATCCCTTCCCATCACTACTCTTTCACTGAGATAGCCTTTCTGTCCCTACTTTCTTGCTTCCTCTTCAGTGCCTGGTGACCTAATTTGATCACTTACAGTCCAACAGCCCAGTTTCTAATTAAAGGAACTATGTTAATCCAATCAGCTGTCAAGACTAGGTCTATTGGGTTTCATTTAGTGATTGATTACTCCTTGGATAAAATCATAACTTATCATAGCATGATCTTGACCCATCTTCAGTTTCTTCTCCCCCTCACCTATGCTTTTAATTATTCTTACTGTCATTGTTACTGCTGCTGCAGTTGTTATTATTATTGGTCATATGTCTTAATTAATGCTTTAATTTTACATCATTTAGCCAGACATGTCTACCTTACTGATATTTTCCCACCATATGCCTGTTTCTTGTTAATCTTAATAGAGATATCAAAGATTCCAATCTCATTATAAATTAATTCTACTTCCTCTATGATACCTATAAGTTTTTGGCCTTTATAAAAGCATCTGCCATAAATTTACTTATTTTTTTCTATTCTACAGGTTTTTTTTGTATCCTTTGTTAATCAAAATAACTAGAATAAAGGTATATCTTAAGTAATAATCCCCATGCCCTTGTTATTTGCATGATATTTCCATTTTAATTTTCTGATCTCATTAGCAATTCATTACGCAAAGTAAATTTTCTCTTTCCTCAGATTGAATTGACTTATAATTAAATGTATTTTTTAAAGATTTTAGAAACTTCTTTAGATAAATTATATAAATGATGGTCCAGTTTTTAGAAGTAACACTTCTGAACATAAACCTTTTGAACACTGGCAGCTAGCACTCCAGGAAATAGCGATCAGTGTAGCCAGGCAACAATTTCAAAACCATCACATGGTCAAGCAGTAAGGTGAATATGAAAAATGCAGGCAGAGGTTCTATAGAATCTCTCTGGAGGGGATGTCTTAATATTAGCATTACAAAAATGTCTCCAGCTCCCCAAACTTAAATACATAATTTGTGAATAACATTATGGGTTTGCAGCTGGCAGTGAAGTGTGATATATTGTTAATGCTTTCTGCAAATGTTAGAGTAGCTATCTATCAAGACAATATTGTCTCTGATGGCTTTCATATAGCACAGTCCAAAAACACTTCAATCTCCTGCTAAACTAGAGATTTCACTGTTCCTCAGATCATTAAAAGTTTTATTATATCTAAATAATAAAAGCCCATTATTAGGGTCAATTCATAGCTATAGAGCTTGCAATTTTAGAATTTTCTCTATGGATTTTCCTTGGACTCTCTGGAATCTCAGCTTTCATTCTGGAAGATAAAAAAAGTAAACTTTCTGTAGCCTTCTTGGATGGGAAGACAGCCCTGACAACATTTAAATACTGTGCCAGAAAGCCAAGCATATCAGGTTCCAATTAACATTCTCAATCCAAACTCTCCTCACATTTTCTCGGGTTGAAGGAGATTGGGTTACACTGAAGGGCTGTGCTTATAAAGTGATTATGAAATTTTCTCCTGTCATTCAGTTTTGTAGGGGTATCTCTGGGCAATTTCTGATGTTGCTACTCTAGCAATGGCGTATTTAGTGCTTATCACAGACAGGAGCATTCTGAAATTGTGAGGGAGGAGCCATGATTTATAATGTGCTACAAATTGCTCTCAGCACTAGAATACAAATTCAAATATGATAGTTGATACCAATCTGCAATGTATTTTGGAGTAATCCCAATTGCTTATGAAATTCCTTAATGGTTTGGGGATACATTTTGTCTACCAAACAGTCACTCTGACTGCATTGAGAATTCAAACACAATTTTTAAAATGCAGAAGGGATTTCAGGGTAAATTAGATTTTTTAAACCCCGTGTGTTCATAATACAGGCATCTTTGCTTTAACTACCAAGACCCTGTAAGACTCTGCAGACAGGGTGGCTCTGAGAAAAATTTCATTCTTGGAAAATATGACTGGGAATGTTAACTGATCACAACTTTAAATGGTCTGTGTACATTAGGCATTTTCCTACAGGAAGAGAGAGCAAGGCATATCTCATCATTTGCTTTCAATGTCTTTATTGAAAAAGAACACCTAGTTGTACTAATACAGAGAGAGAAGTAAAGCCATTGACAACTATTTCTACAATAGCCAAAGTGGAAACAAGTGTGCAATATGGCTGTTGAACCAATACAGTTATAACACATTTTAATTATTGTTTAAAATACAACGCATCTATAAAGCATACTTGTTTAGAATTGGAGAATAAATTCATCATAAACAAATCTCTAGTTTAAGTGCCTGTATCTAACTTGAGGGAAAAAAGTAAATAAGCATAGTGAGCTACGCTAATCAGTATGCTATCACCAGTACTGAGAAGGAACATTCTCAGGGGGCTTGATTTGAGCCATTGTTAACTGAACACAATGGCCATCAAGAAGACATTTAGGGTTGAGAAACAAAGAGGCATATTTATTTATTTATTTATTTATTTGGTGGCGTTGAACGCAGTCCTTGTTCTTTGAAGGTCCCAAGATAATTCCTCAACACTAACCCCTAGATCATAGATACCTATTGCTGCCAAGCACTTAATTGCTGTGCCACCAGGGCTCCTTAGATCAGTATAGGCTAGGGCAATTTGCTGCTCTTCATCATGTTATAGATGGCATACCTGTATCCCATGGGAGGTCAGTAGCCATTTCCAATGTTGTAAGGTAAAGCCTTTTTTTTTTTTACCCCCACATGTCTGTCAGTTTGTTGTACTGTGGAGGCTTGTGTGTTGCTGTGATGCCGGAAGCTATGTGACCAGTATTCAGATACCAGCAGGATCACCCATGGAGGACAGGTTTCAGCTGAGCTTCCAGACTAAGACAGACTAGGAAGAAGGACCTGGCAGTCTACTTCCAAAAATCACTAGCTAGTGAAAACCTTATGAATAGCAGAGGAACATTGTCTGATACAGTACTGAAAGATAAGCCCCCCAGGTTGGAAGGCACTCAAAAGATGACTGGGGAAGAGCTGCCTCCTCAAAGTAGATTCAACCTTAACAACATGGATGGAGTCAAGCTTTCAGGACCTTCATTTGCTGATGTGGCATGACTCAAAATGAGAAGAAACAGCTGCAAACATCCATTTAAAGTCAGAACCTGGAATGTATGAAGTATGAATTGAGTAAAAATGGAAATTGTCAAAAATGAAATACCCAGTGCCATCGAGTCAATTCCGACTCATAGCGACCCTACAGGACAGAGTAGAACTGCCCCATAGAGTTTCCAAGGAGATGGAACACATAAAAATCGATATTCTAGGCATTAGTGAGCTGAAATGGACTGGTAACGGCCATTTTGCTTTGGACAATCATACAGTCTACTATGCTGGGAGTGACAGCTTGAAGAGGAAAGGTGTTGCATTCATCGTAAAAAAGAACATTTTGAGATCTATCCTGAAGTACAGTGCTGTCAGTGATAGGATAATATCCATACGCCTACAAGGAAGACCAGTTAATACAACTATTATTCAAATTTACTCACCAACTACCAAGGGCAAAGATGAAGAAACAGAAGATTTTTATCAGCAGCTGCAGTCTGAAATTGATCGAACGTGCAATCCAGATGCATTAATAATTACTGGTGTTTGGAACGCGAAAGTTGGAAACAAAGAAGAAGGATCGGTAGTTGGAAAATATGGCCTTGGTGATAGAAACAATGCCGGAGATCAAATGATAGAATTTTGCAAAACCAACAATTTCTTTATTGCAAATACCTTCTTTCACCAACATAAATGGCAACTATACACATGGACCCCACCAGATGGAAAATACAGGAATCAAATTGACTACATCTGTGGAAAGAGGTGATGGAAAAGCTCAATATCATCAGTCAGAACAAGGCCAGGGGCCGACTGTGGAACAGACCATCAATTGCTCCTATGCAAGTTCAAGCTGAAACTGAAGAAAATCAGAGCAAGTCTATGAGAGCCAAAATATGACCTTAAGTATATCCCACCTGAATTTAGAGACCATCTGAAGAACAGATTTGACGCATTGAACACTAGTGACCGAAGACCAGACGAGTTGTGGAATGACATCAAGGACATCATACATGAAGAAAGCAAGAGGTCATTGAAAAGACAGGAAAGAAAGAAAAGACCAAGATGGATGTCAGAGGAGATTCTGAAACTTGCTCTTGAGTGCCGATCAGCTAAAGCAAAAGGAAGAACTGATGAAGTAAAAGAACTGCATAGAAGATTTCAAGGGCAGCTTGAGAAGACAAAGTAAAGTATTATAATGACATGTGCAAAGAGCTGGAGATGGAAAACCAAAAGGGAAGAACACACTCGGCATTTCTCAAGCTGAAAGAACTGAGGAAAAAATGCAAGCCTCGAGTTGCAATAGTGAAGGATTCTATGGGGAAAATATTAAACGACGCAGGAAGCCTCAAAAGAAGATGGAAGAAATACACAGAGTCATTATACCGAAAAAAATTAGTTGATGTTCAACCATTTCAAGAGGTAGCATATGATCAGGAACGGATAGTATTAAAGAAAGAAGTCCAAGCTGCTCTGAAGGCACTGGCAAAAAACAAGGCTCCAGGAATTGACAGAATATTGAGATGTTTCAACAAACGGATGCAGTGCTGGAGGTACTCACTCGTGTATGCCAAGAAACATTGAAGACAGCTTCCTGGCCAACTGACTGGAAAAGATCCATATTTATGCCTATTCCCAAGAAAGGTTGTCCAACCAAATGCGAAAATTGTAGAACAATATCACTGATATCACACGCAAGCAAAATTTTGCTGAAGATCATTCAAAAACAGCTGCAGCAGTATATCAACAGGGAACTGCCAGAAATTCAGGCTGGTTTCAGAAGAGGACGTGGAACTAGGGATATCATTGCTGATGTCAGATGGATCCTGGCTGAAAGCAGAGAATACCAGAAGGATATTCACCTGTGTTTTATTGACTATGCAAAGACGTTTGACTGTGTGGATCATAACAAATTATGGATAACATTGCGAAGAATGGGAATTTCAGAACACTTAATTGTGCTCATGAGGGACTTTTACGTAAGCCAAGAGGCAGTTGTTCGGACAGAACAAGGGGATACTGTGTGGTTTAAAGTCAGGAAAGGTGTGCATCAGGGTTGTATCCTTTCACCATACCTATTTAATCTGTATGCTGAGCAAACAATCCAAGAAGCTGGACTATATGAAGAAGAATGGGGCATCAGGACTGGAGGAAGACTCATTAACAACCTGCGTTATGCAGATGACACAACCTTGCTTGCTGAAAGTGAAGAGGACTTGAAGCACTTACTAATGAAGATCAAAGACCACAGCCTTCAGTATGGATTGCCCCTCAACATAAAGAAAACAAAAATCCTCACAACTGGACCAATAAGCCACATCATGATCAATGGAGAAAAGATTGAAGTTGTGAAGGATTTCATTTTACTTGGATCCACAATCAACAGCCATGGAAGCAGCAGTCAAGAAATCAAACAACGATTGCATTGAGTAAATCTGCTACAAAGGACCTCTTTAAAGTATTAAAAAGCAAAGATGTCACCTTGAAGACTGAGTTGCACCTGAACCAAGCCATGGCACTTTCAGTCACATCATATGCATGTGAAAGCTGAACAATGAATAAGGAAGAACGAAGAAGAATTGATGTCTTTGAATTGCGGTGTTGGCGAAGAATATTGAATATACCATGGACTGCCAAAAGTACGAAAAAACCTGTCTTGGAGGAAGTGCAACCAGAATACTCCTTAGAAGCAAGGATGGCAAGACTGCATCTTACATACTTTGTACATGTTGTCAGGAGGGATCAGTCTCTGGAGAAGGACATCAAGCTTGGCAAAGTACAGGGTCAGTGGAAAAGAGGAAGATCCTCAACAAGTGGATTGACACGGTAGCTGCAACAACGGGCTCAGGCATAACAATGATTTTAAGGATGGTGCAGGACCGGGAAGTGTCTTGCTCTGTCATGCATAGAGTCACTATGAGTTGGAATCAACTCGACGGCACCTAACAACAACAAGGCAAAGCCTAGATGTTGGCATTAATTGTGTTATTACATCTCTCCTGAGTTTATTTCCTCTTACCTTTGGAGTTCTGGTGGTACAGCGGTAAAGAGTGGTTAAAAATCCACCAGCTGCTCCTAGGAAACCCTATGGGAGCAATTCCACAGTGTCCTATAGGGTTTCTATGAGTGGGAACGAACTCGACAGCAACGGGTTTGGTTGTTTTGTTTTGTTTTGTTTTGTTTTGTTTTGTTTTGTTTTGTTTTGTTTTGTTCTGCTTGATATGGTAAGAACATGGTGTTAAATAAGCCAATAGAGGACTTGACACTTCTTGGTCTGAAAATGAACCTGTCAGTTTCACTTATGCAGTTACCAGCTACCTTGACACTAAGCAATGGAGGGCAGCATTAGAGTTCAAGCTTGACCATGTGACTTGTTTTGGTCAATAAAATGTGAGTGGAAGTGAGGTGTGCCATTTCCAAGCAGAAGCTCAAAGAGCTGTCACATGATTCCATCATGTTCTCTTTTCCATTGGCCATGAGACCATAAATGTCACAGATAGGGGATTCTTCAGGCTGGGTCTGGAAAGGGCACACATTCACAGTACAAGCTTTTGTCAACATTGGCTGCCAAGACTTTGGAGTTGTTTGTTACCATAGTGTGATTTAGCTGAAGCTGAATGACACGCCTTACGTTCTTATCCTTGCCCCTGAGGCTCTGCCCATCTATATTCTTGTGCTGTTTATCAGTTCCCTTAAAACTCCACTAGCATGTACCACACAGATCCTTCTGCCCACTCTGGGCAGTGTCACAAGTTCTCCCTGCCCAAGTCAAACTTTCATTCCTGGCTATTTGCTTTCAGGCGTTGTTATTTTGTTTGTTTCTTTGTTTTCAAATAGCAATCAGGAAACCCAGCTTGTCCAAATGACATATATGAAGGTGTGAGGGAACCTCTGGTGCCCACTTGATGCATAATTTTGCCATGGGAATCTCTGATTTAAAGAGAAGTGTATTCATCCAAATAAAACCTTCTCTAATAATGGGATTTCAAAAAAGTGTTTTTGGGGAAAGGAGGGACATTTCAGTACTTCTAAAACTACATTAAGTACTTACCAAATACCTCTTCCTACCACAATAGGGGGAAAAAAAAAACCTTCAAAGCATAAATCTAGTGATTATATTTTAGCTGTAACGAACTAGGCATACTTTCAATTATTCACTATGTGCAAAGTACTTCCTATGCATTACCTCATATAATCTCTTCAATTGATCAATACAATAAGTATGACTTATCCCCATACTACAGATAAGTACATTGAGGTACAAGGTCATGTGGCTGGTGAGTGGCAGAGCCCATGTTTGTAACTAATATGCTGTATAACAGTGACACCAATGCACTCTTTATTCTCATAGTCAAGGGAAAATAAAGCATCATTGTGGATTTGCTAATATCTTGCTTACTTTTTACTTTACGATCTATAATGTAATCTTTTATATGGCAATTATAATAAAGGGGAAAATAGAGGCAGATACTTCTCATTAGACTGGCTTAGTAAGTACAAAATCCAAAGTTGAGCCACCTCCTCTGCTTTGAACACTTAAAAATATTAAATAAGAAAGAAAACAAATAAAATAACAGCAAAGCAGAAAGGTGTACCTAGGCTCCAAAGCAAGGCTGTGGATCCAAAAAAAAAAAAAAAAAGAAACATAAAACCAAAGCATTGGTGCAGGTGGGGGCTGAAGTATGGGTGCTAAAACCATGACCTATCAGATTCTGGTGGTGGTCACAAAGTTTGATCCTACAAGATAATGAGAACTAAGAATGTTCTGGAGTCCCTGGGTGGTGCAAATGGTTAACATGCTCAGATACTAATCTAAAGATCGGAGGTTGGAGTCCTCAGAAGGAAGGTCTCGCAATCCGCTTTTGAGAAATCAGCCACTGAAAACATTATGGAGCACAGTTCTACTTTGACACACACGGGGTCACCGTGCGTCAGAAACAACTTGACAGCAACTGGTTTTAAAAGTGTTTTGTGGCAGGTGGGGCCAAGATGGCGGACTAGGTAGACGCTACCTCGGATCCCTCTTGCAACAAAGACTCGGAAAAACAAGTGAATCGATCACATACGTAACAATCTACGAACCCTGAACAACAAACACAGACTTAGAGACGAAGAATGAACAAATACGGGGAAGCAGCGACTGTTTTCGGAGCCTGGAGCCAGCGTCCCAGTCAGGTAACCTTGGCGCCAGGCTTAGGTCTGGGCCCAGGGGAGCTGAACTCAAATTCTTGTGACGTGCAAACAAGGGGCGCAGCCCTACCCCCCTGAACTGACCCCGGGAGGGGGCCCAGCCAGTCTGCGCAAGCAGCGTGGCGACGCAGTTGGTGGGAGAAGTCCCCGGGAGGCAGTGACTGGATTTGGAACCGGGAGTGTAGCGTCCCAGCCGGGGAACCTCGGCGCTGGGCTTTTGACTGGGTGTTGTCACGGCGCAAGCACGGAGCGCAGCCGTACTCCCCTGAACTAACCCTGGGAGGGGGTCCAGCTGGTCCGCGGGGCGGCGCAGCGACGCGGCTGGCAGGACGAGAAGTCCCCAGGAGGCAGCAACTGATTTTGGAGCCGGGAGTGCAGCGTCCCAGCAGGGGAACCTTGACGCTGGCCTTTGGACTGGCAGCAGAGGATCTGATCACGGATTCAGCGGGCCAGACCCTCGGGGACAATCTCCACACAGCCAGCACACATAGGCGACACGCCCCTCAGGAATCTCAGATAAAATAGTCATTCCAAGCAAGACAAGCAACTTTGGCTATATTCCGGGGTGCTTACGCTCCTGTTTCTCTGAACCCTCCCCCACCCTTCCCAGGCGGCTTCATTAACATTGGAATTTCCTGAGCCAGTGGGAGAATGGCTCTGGCTCCGCAGCGGCTTTGCTTTTCCCTTTTTTGGGGGGGGGGTCTTTTCCTAACCCATTCTTCCGGCCTGAGAAAAGGAACCACAAAAAACCCAGGGACCAAAAATCCATCCCTAATTGGACTAAAAACACAGAAACAGCTACAACCAAGTATATACGATCCAAATCTCGGAATTTCATCCTTACAGGGAACAAGGTGGCGGTTATAATCCAAAGTCAGTTCTGATAGGGATCTGACTGCATTTTTTTTTTAAAGCGGATTTTCTGGAAAAACAAGTTTCCCAGGTCTGATATCTCTGCTTATTCAACAGAGCCCTAACTGACGCACAACAGGGAACTGAGGGCTGAAGCTCCCCCCAGACCACCTAGCCTCTTGCCTTAGGGGTCTAAGGAGGGTGATACCTACCAATCAGTAGAGGTACTAGCATTGGGGCCCTAAGGTACAGCTGCAGTGCCCTCCCACCAAGGTGCTACAGGAATAGAGACACACCTACCTCACTGACACTTGGGGGAAGCCTGTCAGCATCCTGCCCCCCCTGGAGGGTGAACCCCACCTGCTAATAGAATCTGGAGCATACAACTATCACCACTACTTCTCGAGGTGGATAGGTGTTAGGGTACAACACACACTCGATGACCCAAAATCAGATTCTACTCAAGAATAGTGAATAGACTCAGGCATATATATCTGGCAACAGCCCAAACCAGCTGGTAATAGGTCATAAGTAAGTCAAGGGCTACAACAAACAAGACAACACAATCTAGTAGCCCATCCATGTATACTGAAAGAAAACAAAACAAGATAAGACTCAGTGAGCAATTACAGAATAAACCACTACTTTTTTTTTATATCTTAGTGATGGCTCGGAGACAGCAGTCGATATCAAACCACATAAAGAAGCAGACCATGACAGCTTCTACAATCCCCCAAACAAAAGAATCAAAATCTTTCCCAAATGAAGAAACTACCTGGAATTACCAGATACGGAATATAAGAAACTAGTTTTCAGAATGCTTCAAGACATCAGGGATGACCTCAGAAACGAAATAAGGCAAACTGCACAAAAAGCCAAGGAACACACTGATAGAACAGTTGAAGAACTCAAAAAGATCATTCAAGAACACAGTGGAAAAATTAATAAGTTGCAAGAATCCATAGAGAGACAGCATGCAGAAATCCAAAAGATTAACAATAAAATTACAGAATTAGACAACGCAATAGGAAGTCAGAGGAGCAGACTCAAGCAATTAGAATGCAGATTGGGAAATCTGGAGGACCATAGAATCAACAGCAACATAGCTGAAAAAAAAATCAGATAAAAGAATTTAAAAAAATGAAGAAACCCTAAGAATCTTGTGGGACTCTACCAAGAAAGATAACTTGCATGTGATTGGAGTTCCGGAACAGGGAGGGAGGACAGAAAACACAGAGAAAATAGTTGAAGATCTGCTGACAGAAAACTTCCCTGACATCATGAAAGACGAAAGGATATCTATCCAAGATGCTCATCGAACCCCGTTTAAGATTGATCCAAAAAGAAATACACCAAGACATATTATCATCAAACTTGCCAAAACCAAAATTAAGAGAAAATTTTAAAAGCAGCCAGGGAGAAAAGAAAGGTCTCCTTCAAGGGAGAATCAATAAGAATAAGTTCAGACTACTCAGCAGAAACCATGCAAGCAAGAAGACAATGGGATGACATATACAGAACACTGAAGGAGAAAAACTGCCAGCCAAGGATCATATATCCAGCAAAACTCTCTCTGAAATATGAAGGCGAAATTAAGATACTTACAGATAAACACAAGCTTAGAGAATTTGCAAAAACGAAACCAAAGTTACAAGAAATACTAAAGGAAATTGTTTGGTCAGAAAACCAATAATATCAGATATCAGCACAACACAAGGACACAAAACAGAACATCCTGATATCAACTCAAATAGGGAAATCACAAAAACAAATTAAGATTAATTAAACAAAAAAAATGCTCATAACAGGGAATCATTGAAGTCAATACGTAAAAGATCACAATAATCAAAAAGAGGGACTAAACATAGGTGGCATTGAACTGCCATATGGAGAGTGATACAAGGCAATATAGGACAATACAAGTTAGATTTTTACTTAGAAAAATAGGGGTGAATATTAAGGTAACCCTAAAGAGGTATAACAACTCCATAACTCAAGATAAAAGCCAAGAAAAATGTAACGACTCAACAAACATAAAGTCAAACACTATGAAAATGAGGATCTCACAATTTACTAAGAAAAACGTCTCAGCACAAAAAAGTAAGTGGAAAAATGAAATTGTCAACAACACACATAAAAAGCCATCAAAATGACAGCACTAAACACTTATTTATCTATAATTACGCTGAATGTAAATGGACTAAATGCACCAATAAAGAGACAGAGAGTCTCAGACTGGATAAAGAAACACGATCCGTCTATATGCTGCCTACAAGAGACACACCTTAGACTTAGAGACACAAACAAACTAAAACTCAAAGGATGGAAAAAAATATATGAAGCAAACAATAAGCAAAAGAGAAGAGGAGTAGCAATATTAATTTCTGACAAAATAGACTTTACACTTAAATCCACCACAAAGGATAAGGAAGGACACTACATAATGATAAAAGGGACAATTGATCAGGAAGATATAACCATATTAAATATTTATGCACCCAATGACAGGGCTGCAAGATACATAAAACAAACTCTATCAGCATTGAAAAGTGAGATAGACACCTCCACAATTATAGTAGGAGACTTCAACACACCACTTTCGGAGGAGGACAGGACATCCAGTAAGAAGCTCAATAGAGTCACAGAAGACCTAATTACAACAATCAACCAACTTGACCTCATTGACTTATACAGAACTCTCCACCCAACGGCTGCAAAGTATACTTTTTTTTCTAGCGCACATGGAACATTCTCTAGAATAGACCACATATTAGGTCATAAAACAAACCTTTGCAGAATCCAAAACATCGAAATATTACAAAGCATCTTCTCAGACCACAAGGCAATAAAAGTAGAAATCAATAACAGAAAAAACTAGGGAAAAGAAATCAAATACTTGGAAACCGAACAATACCCTCATGAAAAAAGACTGGGTTATAGAAGACATCAAGGAGGGAATAAGGAAATTCATAGAATGCAACGAGAATGAAAATACTTCCTATCAAAACCTCTGGGACACAGCAAAAGCCATGCTCAGAGGCCAATTTATATCGATAAATGCACACATACAAAAAGAAGAAAGAGCCAAAATCAGAGAACTGTCCCGACAACTTGAACAAATAGAAAGTGAGCAACAAAAGAACCCATCAGGCACCAGAAGAAAACAAATAATAAAAATTAGAGCTGAACTAAATGAATTAGAGAACAGAAAAACAATTGAAAGGATTAACAAAGCCAAAAGCTGGTTCTTTGAAAAAATTAACAAAATTGATAAACCATTGGCTAGACTGACTAAAGAAATACAGGAAAGGAAACAAATAACCCAAATAAGAAATGAGATGGGCCACATCACAACAGACCCAACTGAAATTAAAAGAATCATATCAGATTATTATGAAAAATTGTACTCTAACAAATTTGCAAACCTAGAAGAAATGGATGAATTCCTGGAAAAATACTACCTACCTAAACTAACACATTCAGAAGTAGAACAATTAAATAGACCCATAACAAAAAAAGAGATTGAAACGGTAATCAAAAAACTCCCAACAAAAAAAAAGCCCTGGCCCGGACGCCTTCACTGCAGAGTTCTACCAAACTTTCAGAGAAGAGTTAACACCGCTACTACTAAAGGTATTTCAAAGCATAGAAAATGACGGAATACTACCCAACTCATTCTATGAAGCCACCATCTCCCTGATACCAAAACCAGGTAAAGACATTACAAAAAAAGAAAATTACAGACCTATATCCCTCATGAACATAGATGCAAAAATCCTCAACAAACTTCTAGCCAATAAAATTCAACAACATATCAAAAAAATAATTCACCACGACCAAGTGGGATTTATACCAGGTATGCAAGGCTGGTTTAATATCAGAAAAACCATTAATGTAATCCACCACATAAATAAAACAAAAGACAAAAACCACATGATCTTATCAATTGATGCAGAAAAGGCATTTGACAAAGCCCAACACCCATTTATGATAAAAACTCTCACCAAAATAGGAATTGAAGGAAAATTCCTCAACATATAAAGGGCATCTATGTTTTCAGCCAACATCACTCTAAATGGAGAGAAACTGAAAGCATCTCCCTTGAGAACGGGAACCAGACAAGGATGCCCTTTATCACCGCTCTTATTCAACATTGTGCTGGAAGTCCTAGCCAGAGCAATTAGGCCAGACAAAGAAATAAAGGGCATCCGGATTGGCAAAGAGGAAGTAAAATTATCTCTATTTGAAGATGACATGATCTTATACACAGAAAACCCCAACGAATCCACCAGAAAACTACTGAAACTAATAGAAGAGTTTGGCAGAGTCTCAGGTTATAAGATAAACATACAAAAATCACTTGGATTCCTCTACATCAACAAAAAGAACATCGAATAGGAAATCACCAAATCAATACCATTCACAGTAGCCCCCAAGAAGATAAAATACTTAGGAATAAATCCTACCAAGGATGTAAAAGATCTATACAAAGAAAACTGCAAAGCTCTACTACAAGAAATTAAAAAGGACATACTTAAGTGGAACAACATACCTTGCTCATGGATAGGAAGACTTAACATAGTAAAAATGTCTATTCTACCAAAAGCCATCTATACATACAATGCACTTCTGATCCAAATTCCAATGTCATTTTTTAAGGTGATAGAGAAACAAATCACCAACTTCATATGGGAGGGAAAGAAGCCTCGGATAAGCAATGCATTACTGAAAAAGAAGAAGAAAGTGGGAGACCTCACTCTCCCTGATTTCAGAACCTATTATACAGCCACAGTAGTCAAAACAGCCTGGTACTGGTACAACAACAGGCACAGTGGAACAGAATTGAGAACCCAGATATAAATCCATCCACATAGGCTGACAAAGGCTCAGAGTCAGTTAATTGGGGAAAAGATAGTCTTTTTAACAAATGGTGCTGGCATAACTGGATATCCATTTGCAAAAAAATGAAACAGGACCCATACCTCACACAAAGCACAAAAACTAACTCCAAGTGGATCAAAGACCTAAACATAAAGACTAAAACGATAAAGATCATGGAAGAAAAAATAGGGACAACCTTAGGAGCCCTCACACAAGGCATAAACAGAATACAAAACATTACCAAAAATGACGAAGAGAAACCAGATGACTGGGAGCTCCTAAAAATCAAACACCTATGCTCATCTAAAGACTTCACCAAAAGAGTAAAAATACCACCTACAGACTGGGAAAGAATTTTCAGCTATGACATCTCCGACCAGCGCCTGATCTCTAAAATCTACATGATTCTGTCAAAACTCATCCACAAAAAGACAAACAACCCAATCAAGAAGTGGGCAAAGGATATGAACACACACTTCACTGAAGAAGATATTCAGGCAGCTAACAGATACATGAGAAAATGCTCTCAATCATTAGCCATTAGAGAAATGCAAATTAAAACTACGATGAGATTCCATCTCACTCCAACAAGGCTGGCATTAATCCAAAAAACACAAAATAATAAATGTTGGAGAGGCTGGGGAGAGATTGGAACTCTTATACACTGCTGGTGGGAATGTAAAATGGTACAACCACTTTGGAAATCTATCTGGCGATATCTTAAACAGTCAGAAATAGAACTACCATACAACCCAGAAATCCCACTCCTCGAAATATACCCTAGAGATACAAGAGCCTTCACACAAACAGATATATGCACACCCATGTTTATTGCAGCTCTGTTTACAATAGCAAAAAGCTGGAAGCAACCAAGGTGTCCATCAACGGATGAATGGGTAAATAAATTGTGGTATATTCACACAATGGAATACTACGCATCGATAAAGAGCAGTGACGAATCTGTGAAACATTTCATAACATGGAGGAGCCTGGAAGGCATTATGCTGAGCGAAATTAGTCAGAGGCAAAAGGACAAACATTGTATAAGACCACTATTATAAGATCTTGAGAAATAGTATAAACTGAGAAGAACACATACTTCTGTGGTTACGAGGGGGGGAGGGAGGGAGGGTGGGAGAGGGTTTTTTACTGATTAATTAGTAGCTAAGAACTGCTTTGCATGAAGGGAAAGACAATACTCAATACATGGAAGGTCAGCTCAATTGGACTGGACCAAAAGCAAAGAAGTTTCCAGGATAAAATGAATGCTTCAAAGGTCAGCGGAGCACAGGCGGGGGTTTTGGGACCATGGTTTGAGGGGACTTCTAAGTCAATTGGCAAAATAATTCTATTATGAAAACATTCTGCATCCCAGTTTGAAATGTGGCGTCTGGGGTCTTAAATGCTAACAAGCGGCCATCTAAGATGCATCAATTGGTCTCAACCCACCTGGACCAAAGGAGAATGAAGAACACAAGGACACATGACAACTAAGAGCCCAAGAGACAGAAAGGGCCACATGAACCAGAGACCTACATCATCCTGAGATCAGAAGAACTAGTTGGTGCCGGGCCACAATCGATGACTGCCCTGACAGGGAGCACAACAGAGAACCCCTGAGGGAGCAGGAGATCAGTGGGATGCAGACCCCAAATTCTCATAAAAAGACCATACTTAATGGTCTGACTGAGACTAGAGGAATCCGGGCAGTCATGGTCCCCAAACCTTCTGTTGGCCCAGGACAGAAACCATTCCCGAAGACAACTCATCAGACATGAAAGGGACTGGACAGTGGGTAGGTGAGAGATGCTGATGAACAGTGAGCTAATTATATCAAGTGGTCACTTGAGACTGTGTTGGCATCTCCTGTCTGGAGGGGGGATGGGAGGATAGAGACAGTTGGAAGCTGGCAAAATTGTCACGAAAGGAGAGACTGGAAGGGCTGACTCATTAGAGGGAGAGCAAGTGGGAGTACGGAGTAAGGTGTATATAAACTTATACGTGACGGTCTGACTTGATTTGTAAACGTTCACTTGAAGCTCAATAAAAGTTAAAAAAAAAAAATGTTCTGTGCCTGAAGAACTTTCAAAACCAAGTTCACTGCTAGAGCCAGAGGCTACAGTGTGGCTTTCTACTGCTTCTGAAGAAAGTGTGAAAAAAATGCTTCTGAAGGAGGCCTAAGGCTTCAGCTATTGGAAATCCAAGTCTAGCAGAACGGGAGGAACCAAGCTGCCTTCTAGCTCTGTGAATGGGTCAGCTATATCCCAATACCATCAGAAATACCGTACAGTTACAAAACTTTGTTCTTAACTGGGACCCTGAGTGCTTGCTTGGGTCAAAGCAAAAGCAGAACTTCCAGACAGGAAGAGAGAAGCACGAAAGAAAAGAGCAAGGGAAAAAAAGTCTTTACACTTAAGACCACCCTGTAAACTCAAATCCCCAAACACAGAGAAATCTAATGCTAACAAAGAGAGCCAAATAATAATAAGCAAAACTAAATAAATTCACTCCAAATGATATTAATGTCATCAAATAACCTAACAAAGACCTTAAAATATATGTGTCCGGCATGGTTAAAAGGACTAATGAAACAACGTTCAGAAACATATAATAATAAATAAATAAAACCACAGAAATGAAGCAAGATGCATATGAGAAATAATTACTAATTTTGAAAAAAAAAGAAAGATTATTTTTTTAATGGAAGAATAAACAATAGGATCAATTCTAGACTGTACCAAAGAAAGAATTAGTAAATCTGAGTGGCTCCAACATGAGTTATATAAGAGTTGCAGAAGAAGAGAAGTGAAGAAATAATAGCTGAAAGCTTTACAGAGTGGAAGAGAGGCATGAGTCATTATATGAAATGATTACTCCAAGTTCTCAGCAGAATGAAGAAGAAGAAATTCACACCCAGACTGAAAAAAAAAAAAACTAAAGATGCCAAAAATGACAGATTACCTACACAATAATGACAATTAAGCCGGCAACAGAACTTCCATAAACCAAAAGACAACGGAATAATTTCTTTCTTTTAATGTGCTAAGGGAAAGAAATAATAAGTCTCAAATTTTATACACAGCTAAACATTTAATTAAGAGTGAGGGCAAAATAGTTTTCTTTACACTTAAAAAATTAGAGTGTTTACCAACCCACAGATGCTCATTAAAAGAATGATGGAAAAAAATACATTTCAGCAAGAAGGAAAGTGGCACCAGAGTGAGGGTAGATGTGGTGACCTGCAGGGTGCATGATATACGTATGATGCCCCTCCCTGTGGAAGAATTATATTCCCCACTCACCCACCTTGAGGTCAGACTTGACCACATGACTTCCTTTGGCCAAGGAAATTTGAGCAAAACTGGTGTGTAATTCTGCGGCGTGGACACTGTAAGAGTCAGCACGTGCATGGCTGTGCCCTTTCCCCCTGCCCAGCTCCCAGCGCTCATCCGGATGGGGGTTACTCCTTCAGCTGGGCTTCAGGATACAGGAGCTAAGCCCCTGGGCAACCTGGAATGTGGGCAAGAAATAAAACTATATTGTGTAAGCCACTTCTTTTTTAATAAATTTATTTGTTAGCACAGTTATCATAGAGGTTTACAGTGGCTGATTTTTCAGGAGTAGATTGCCAGGCCACTCTTCCAAGATGCCTCTGAGTGAACTCAAACCGCCAACCTTTCAAGTAGCAGCCAAGTGTTAACCATTTGCACCACCCAGGGACTTCCGTACAAAGAGCAATTACACAAAGTACAGACAAAAATTTCACAAAATTAGAGGAATTGCAGAGATTGATAGAAGATGCTGAAGAAGTTAGTTAACAACCAAATGTAGAAATATTAGCTAAGTTTTAAGGAAAATCTAACTGTCGAGGCAACAATAAGTGGAATATGTTCACAGGAGAGTTAAAGCATGCATATTCTGGAAGACAATAGAAATACTGAACAATATTAAGCTTTGTTAAAAAATGTATAGGTAAGTATATATGTTTAGAATTAAAGATACTCACCAGAAGAATAGAAATACAATCTAAAGCTTTCAAACCAGCAGGGTGACAGAGGGAGAATAATGAAAACTCAAGCCATTCATGAGAAATTAGAAGGAGTGAGGAGGAAGAAAGAAGTAAAGAAAAATGATGATAAACAGACATCACAAGAGAATATGGTAGAAATAATTCTAAATATATTAAAATCAAAATAAAATAATGGAGTTAACTTATATCTTAAAAGACCACCCAGGTTGAATTTTTTTTAATCCAGCTATTTGCTGCTTTATTTAAAAAAAAACAAACCTAACACAAAGCCAAAGCCCTGGCGGTACAGCGGCTAAGAGCTCAGCTGCTAGCCGGAAGGTCAGCAGTTCGAATCCATCAACCACTCCTTGGAAACCCTATGGGGCAGTTCTATTCTCTTCTATTGCATCACTGTCAGTTGGAATCGACTCAAAAGCGACTGGTTTGGTGTGGGTTTTTTTTTTTTTTAACACAAAGCCACACAAAAAGAAATGGAAAAAGATACAACAGCCAAATACTAATCAAAAGAAAGCTTGTGTAGAAATGTTAGTATCAGATGAAACAAAATTTAAGTCAAAAAGCATTAATAGCTTTAAAGAGGAACGCCAACCATAAAAAAAAAAAATCCACACAAGAAGACATAAAATCATTCTCTCTTGAACTCACTCCAGTCACACTTTTTTTCTACCCCTCCAAGAAATCACTCCTGTCAATGTCACAAAAGACCTTCACGTTATCAAAAACTGATGGTCAGTCTTCAATCTTCATTCTACACAATATTTCATATTTGACAGAGTTGTCAATGTTCTTCTAAAGAGACTTCCTTCACTTCCCTCCTGCAACCCCACACTCTTTGCTTTGTTTTCGCCTTACTGGCTGCTCCTTCTTTCCCCATCCTTAACCAATACCTTAGCCCAGAGCTCGGGCTTTGTACATCTTCTCTTCTCCTCGTCCATGGCAGAGGCTGCTAGTTGCTTCCAGAGATACTACCTGAGTGGGCAGCGGGAGTATAATTGAAGTTCCTTGATACGGGACAGAGCAAGAGAAGAGCAGGGAATGGATATGAGAGCAAACGGGCATACAACTGTCACAAGCAATTAACAGGCATTAACGGAAACCCTGGTGGCATAGTAGTTAAGTGCTACAGCTGCTAACCAAAAGGTCGGCAGTTCAAATCCACCAGGCGCTCCTTGGAAACTCTATGAGGCGGTTCTACTCTAACCTATAGGGTCACTATGAGTTGGAATTGACTCGACAGCAATGGGTTTGGTTTTTTGGGGTTTTTTTTCCATGGTTAATATTGTAAGGCAGAACTCTTTATTTTTACCTCTATGCCTGATCCTCCCAAGTCTTTCCCATCTCAGTAAATGGCAATACTGTTCATCCATTTGCTCAGGCAAAAACTTAGGCACCATTCTTGATTTCTCTTTTGCTATTCTATCCCACACTCAATTTTTCACAAGCTGAATTTCCAAAATATATTTCAAATCTGCTCACTTCTGATCACACCTGTTTAGTCTAAACTATTGTCAGCTCTCTTGCCTTGACTGCTACAATAACCTCCTTAAAAAAAAAAAAAAAGAAGAAAAGAAAAAATTGCCATTGAGTCAATTCCAATACAGCGACCCTATAGGAACTGCCCCATAGAGTTTCCAAGGAGCAGCTGATAGATTCGAACTGCCAGGCTTTTGGTTAGCAACCAAGCTCTTAACCATTGTGCCACCAGGGCTCCATAGCCTCCATACTGGTCCTCAGTCTCCCTTTTGCTTCACAACAATTAGTTCTGCACACAGCAGACAGAGGTATCCTTTTCAATGGAAGTTAGCTCCTGCCCCTCTGGCCTTCTTGCTGTTCTTCAACCACGCCAATTGTGCTCCTCCAACATGCTTGGCCATAGGGTCTCTGTGGTTGCCTCCAACTGGAATGATCTCTCTACACATGCATATGACTTACCTCCTTGCTTCATTCAGTCTCTTCTCAAATGTCACCTCCCCAGACCACCCCTCCCTGTCAGCCTCTCTCCTTATCCTGCTTTTTCTTCTTCACAGCACTTGCAGCTACCTGATATTCTGTTGTTGTTATTGGCTGCAGTTGTGTTGGCCTCAACTCATAGCAACCCCATGCACAATGGAACAAAATGCTATTGGTTCTGCACCAACCCCATGATCAGACCATTGTGATTCATAGGGTTTTCACTAACTAATTTTCATAAGTAGATCACCAGGCCTACACCTTCCTTATTAGTCTGTTTTAGTCTGTAAGCTCCGCTGAAACCTGTTCCACATCATAGCAACACACAAGCCTCCACAGATAGACGGTCGTGGCTGCTCATGAAGTGTATTGGCTGGGAGTCTAACCTGCACCTTCCACAAGAAAGGCAAGAATTCTACCCTAACCCAATACTCTCTGTTCTACCCTAACCCAATACTCTATGAATTGTCTGTCTCCCCGACTAGAGTGTAAGCTCTCTGAAAGTGTGGACTTTTCTGGCTTAGTTCACTGTCATATTCACACTACCTGGAACAGTCCTGAGCACATCCTAAGTACTCAAGAAATACTTGTTGAGAAAATGAAAACATAAATCAGTGAGTTAATCACAAAATTGTATGCATCTAATAACAAGAAGTCATGCAGTCTTTCACTTTTGAACCCCTGTGTTATGGATCGAATTGTGTCCCCCCAAAAATATGTGTTATAAATCCTGACCTCTATGTCTATGATTATAATTCCATTTGGGAATGGGTTGTCTTTGTTATATTAATAAGACAGGATTAGTTTAGGGTGTAATCTTAGTTTAGAGTGAATCTCTTTTGAGATATAAAAGAGATTACACAAGCAACTAGAGCAGAGACAGGGTAAGAAAGATGCCAAGACACATGGGGATTTCCAAGGAATCAGGAAGCAGAAGCTGAAGAGACAAGGACCTTCCTCCAGAGCCAACAGAGAGATAGCCTTCCCCTAGAGCCGATGTTCTGAATTAGGACTTCTAGCCTCCTAAACAGAGAAAAACTAAATTTCTGTTTGTTAAAGCCATCCATTCATGGTATTTCTGTTATAGGAGCACCACATAAATAAGACACCCTGCTAGTCAATAAGGTCTTGAAATACATAAACGAAAACAAAGAATTAAAGGAAAAATTGATAATCCTCAAGTTATGCCCTTCTTTCTATCAAGTGTACTGATTAAATCAGATTTTTAAAAATATTAAGAATATATAATGTTTGCACAACAAATTAATAAGTCTGAGCTAAGATATATATAAAACCCTATATCCACAAAATAGAGAATATACATCCTTTACAAGTTATTAAGAACTGGTGCAGTACTAAATCAAAAAAGAACCCATACCCGAACCAAAAACCCACTGCTGTTGAGTTGATTCCGACTCATAGTGACCCTATAGAACAGAGTAGAACTGCCCCATGGTGTTTCCAAGGAGCGCCTGGTGGATTCAAACTGCCGACCTTTTGGTTAGCAGCCGTAGCTCTTAACCACTACGTCACCAGGGTGAAAGCCCTAAAAAATTTTAATGATCTGTATCACACAGACCACATTACAATGGAAATCAAATTCAGCAATAAAAATACAGTAAGTTAAAGAATATACGCTTGGAAACTAAAAATTAGAGCTCTAAACATCCATGATTAAAAAGAATTCAGAACAGAAATTACTGAATTATGCTAAAAAATATTACATTTTGAATCTTGTAATATGCATCTAAAGTATTGCTTGGAGTTAAATGCATGGACTTAAATGAATTTGTTATACAATAATCAATAGTTTCTAAACTTGAGTTAAGTATTCAAATCAAGGCACTAGAAAAATAACAAGATTACACCGTAAAAATAGATGAGCAAGAAAGTGAAATGGAAAAAAAAACTTTACAAAATAGAAACAAACAATAGGGAGGATCAATAAAACTAAAAGTTGGACTTTGAAAAAATGAGGACTTAATAAATAATATTACAAATAAAAATGATGTAACTACAGATACAAAAGGACAAAATCTCTGAAGAACTTTGCTGATAAAAGAACAATTTTCTACAAAAGTATAATTTACCAAAATTCACTGAAGAAATAATTAAAAACCTGAATAAACTAATTTAAGCTACACGTCAGTAAAACCAGCAGCCAAAATCCCCTCCACAGCCCAAAACCTGACCCTTAGAAAAATTGGCAGAGTTTTCCAGATGAAGCTTAACAAACCTTCAAGGAATTGATAATCCCTGTCTTAAACAAAAACTATTTTGGAAAACTAAAAGTGGGAAGACAAGCAATTAAGTGTATTCGGTTACTATAATATATACCCAAAGAGAATAAGGAGAGTAGAAGAAAAAGTAGAAAGACCAAAAATACATAGGAAGGGATTGATACATTTGACTTATTAAAATGAAAATCTTTTCTTTTTATCAAAAGATACCATAAACAAAGTGAAAAGTCTAGGTCCAGATTGAGAGAAGTTATTTGCGTGTATATAACAAAGGATTATGTGGAAAACTTACAAAATCAGAAAGAAAAGGACAAACTAGTAGAAAAAATAGGCAAAGTATATATACAAACTGTTCACAAAAGAGGAGACTAGAACTGACAATAAACTAATGAAGAAATGCAGGAATCACAGGAATGCAAATGAAACAACGATGAGATGCCATTTCATTCCCAACATATTGGCAAATCTAAAAGCCTCATAATACCCCAGGTTGAGGAGAATGTCAAGAAAAAGCAAGCTCCTAAACACTGCTGGTGACCATATAATCCGGTTCCACAACTTTGGAGATCAAGGTGGCAACAATCAATAAAAATAGCATGCCTGACAACCCAATAATTCCACTTCTTGGTTCATAATCCAGAGAAATTCTCTGGCACATGTGCCCAAGAAAACATGCATAAGAACAATCACTGCAGCAATCTTTGCTGCAGCAGGAAAAAAAAATTGGAAACAATTTAAGTGCTCATTAAGAGCAAATTGGGTAAATAAATTGTGGTATATTCATACAAAGGACTTTTTAGAGTGGTTAAAATGAATGAATTAGAGCTGTGTTTATCAACATGGATAAACCTCAAAAACATTAGGTTGAACAAAAACAAAAAAGGCCAGCTGCAGAATATATACAATGTATCATCAATATAAAGGTGGAAAACATGCAAAACAACTCTATTTAATGTTTGCATGTGGTATACATGTAGTAATCCTAATAACATATAAAAACATGCAGAGGAATCAAAAGGACAAATTCAAGATAGTGTTAACATTTGGGAAGGAGGGAGTGTTACAGTATGAAGGTATACACAAAGGGCTTTCATTATAGGTACACATATAAAAAAAAAAAAACATATACCTTCCTAAAAAAAGAATAAGGATAAGGCAAAAGAATAAAAATAAAGCAAAATGTTAAGATTTGTTATAATATGAAACAAAATGATAAGTTTCATGGTAGATAAACCGGTTTTGTTATATTACTTATTGTCAATGATTTTTTGTATATATTTGGAATATTTCAGAATAAAAATAAAACTGGAGTCAGGAAAATAGCAATGCAAGGACTAAATAAAGAGATGGGAGAAGCAAACAAGGTTAGAATTATGTGAAAATAAAGAGAGGGAAAAAATGTGAGAAGGTAAGAAAAAAGAGCAAAACGAACGATTGAAGGTGAGCAGAAAATGGACAAAAGGCTGGCTAATGTCTGAGGGAATGAAGACATGCTGATACCATTTCATTTGCTCTTCCACTGCTGATACCACTAACTCAATCGCTCCCCAGGAGACAGGGCTGGTGGTTAAAGAATCCAGGGTTGCATTGATCCCAGTAACACCACCTCTGCTCTCATTGCTCCCAACAGCAGGATCTCTATTAGTTCTTGGGGAAGGCAGGGGGCAAGCTTTGTTTACCTACCCAGACTTCAGGGCGGTCTTTTCTATGATCCTGAAACTTAAACGAGGGACACCTCTTAGCAATCCTAAGGACAGTGCTTTTACTTCCTGTATAAGTCACTGCCTGAGCAGTGTCAATTTCAGGAAACTATTGACTATTTAACTCCAGGAAGTAGAGCAATTTTTACTTTCAGAAGAAATTACTATATATTTTGTTCACAGTATAAAGTAGAACTTCCCGTCTTCAGCCCCAAACACTTCCATCTCTGGCTTTCCCTCTCCCCACTCAGCCACTGGAAGTGTGATGCTGTCCTTGCCTCTTCATTCAATCAGTTATTGAGTACCGTCAGTTTGCTCCTTCTCATATTGTACTTGTGTTCCTACCTCTTGTCTGGGCAGTTGTAACAATCTAATCGGTCTCCACACCTGGGGCTGCTCTGCCTTGAAGCCATTCTCTACACTACCATCTGATGAATTTTGTTATAATCCAGCTCTGACCTTACACTTTTCCTCAGAAAGCATTAATGGTATGCCAATGTCTAAAAACAGAGCTCAAATTCTCCACTCGAGCATTCAATGACCATTTTCATCTGCTCCAAAGTTGCTCCTTACGGCTTATTCTACCATAACTTATACACTCATCCTGTGCCTTGGTTAAATGGTCATTCTTAATCATCACCTACCACCTTCCACTTCTGGACATTTACTGTGTTTAGAAAGTTCCCTCTACTTTCTGTTTCCTGATCTCCACCTGGGGTAGTCCAATTGGGCCTTCAAGATCCCACTAAAATGCAATCTACTCCATAGAGGTTTACCTGAAGCAAGCTCTCACCTCCTTAGAGTTATTCTACTAGATTATAAATCATGAAAGGGCAGAGTATCATTTCCAATTCATTGCTGTTTTCTGTCATGCTTAGCATGGTACCATACATATAATAGGTCCTCATGGATACTTAAATAAATGTATGTAAACATATGTTTATATATGCACTACCTAAAATCACATGCCACAACTGGTCTGTCAGTTTGCCATACTGTGGTGTCATACAGGAAGGAAGGCACTCAAAATACGACTGGGGAAGAGCTGCCTCCTCAAAGTAGAGTCGGTCTTAATGACTTGGATGGATTAAAGCTTTCTGAACCTTCATTTGCTGATGTGGCATGATCCAAATGAGAAGAGACAGTTGCAAACATCAATTAATAATTGGAACATTGACTATACAAAGTATGAATTCAGGAAAATTGGGAGTTGTCAAAAATGAATTTGAATACTTGAAGATCAATATCATAGGCATTAATGAGCTGAAATGGACTGGTATTTTGAATCTGCCAATCATGTGGTCTACTTGGCTAAGAGCTTGGCAGCTAACCAAAAGGTCGGCAGTTCAAATCCACCAGCTGCTCCTTGGAAACCCTATGGAGCAGTTCTACTCTGTCCTATAGGGTCACTATGAGTCAGAATTGACTCAATAGCAAAAGGTTTGATTTGGTTTTTGGTCTAGTACACTGGGAATGGCAAACTGAAGAGGAACAGCATTGCATTCATTGTCAAAAAGAGCATTTCAAGATCTAGCCTGAGGTACAACACTCTCGTTGATAGGAAAATATCCATATGCCTATAAGGAAGACTGGTTAATGCAGCTATTATTCAAATTTACATACCAAAGACTAATGCCAAAGTTGTGGAAATTGAAGATTTTTACCACTTTCTGCAGTCTGAAATTAATCGAATATGCAATCAGGATGTATTGACAATTACTGGTGATTGGAATCCAAAAGTCAAAAACAAAGAAGGTTCAGTACTTGGAGAATATGTCCTTAGTGACAGAAATCATGCTGGAGATTGGATGATAGAATTTGGCCAGACCAACAACTTATTCATTGGAAATATCTTTTTTCAACAACATAAATGGTAACTATACACATGGACCTCACCAAATGGAATACACAGAAATCAAATCAACTACATCTATGAAAAGAGACCATGGGGAACTTCAATAGCATCAGTCAGAACAAGGCCAGGGGCTGACTGTGGAACAGATCTTCAGTTGCTCCTACTCAAGTTGAAGCTGAAGAAAATTAAAGCAAGTCCACTAGAGTCAAAGTATAGCCTTGAGTTTATCCCATCTGAATTTAGAGACCATCTCAATAATAGCTTTGACACATTGAACACTAATGACCAAAGATGAGATGAGTTGTGGGATGACATCAAGGACATCATGCATGAAGAAAGCAAAAGGTCATTAAAAAAGCAGAAAAGATAAAAAAAAAATGATGTCAGAAGAGACTAAAACTTGTTCTTGAGTGTAGAAAAGCTAAAGCAAAGGAAGAAATGATGAAGTAAAAGAGCTGAACAGAATATTTCAAAGAGTGGCTCGAGAAGACAAAGTAAATTTTTACAACGAAATGTACAAAGACCTGGAGTTGGAAAACCAAAAGGGAAGAACATGCTCGACATTTCTCAAGCCAAAAGAGCTGAGGAAAAAAATTCAAGCTTTGAGTTGCAATTTTGAAGGATTCTATGGAAAAAATACTAAACGACACAGGAAGCATCAAAAAAGGATGGAAGGAATACACAGAGTCACTGTACCTAAAATAATTGGTCAATATTCAACCATTTCAGAAGGGAGCATGTTATTAAGAACATTGGTACTGAAGGAAGAAGTCCAAGCTGCACAGAAGGCATTGGCAAAACACAAGGCTCCAGGAACTGATAGAAAACCAGTTGAGATTTTCAACAAATGGATGCAAAGCTAGAAGTGCTCGCTCATCTATGACAACAAATTTGGAAGACAGCTAGCTTGCCAGTCAACTGCAAGAGATCCATATTTGTGCTCCTTCCAAAGAAAGGTGATCAAATGGAATGTGGAAATTATCAAACAGTATCATTAAATGACATACAAGTAAAATTTTGCTGAAGATAATTCAAAAAGAGTTGCAGCAGTACATTGACAGGGAACTGCTAGAAATTCAAACTGGATTCAGAAGAAGATGTGGAACAAGGGATATTATTGCTGATGTCAGATGGATCTTAGCTAAAAGCAGAGACTAGCAGAAAGATGTTTACCTGTGTTTTATTGACTAGGCAAAGCCATTTGACTGTATGGATCACAACAAATTGTGAATAACATTTCAAAGAATGGGAATTCCACAACACTTAATTGTGCTCATGGGGAATCTGTACATAGGCAAAGCAGCAGTCATTGGAACCGAACAAGGGGATACTGATTGGTTTAAAACCAGGAAAGGTGTGCGTCAGGATTGTATTCTTTCACCAAACTTATTCAATCTGTATGCTGAGCAAATAATCCGAAAAGCTGGACTATATGAAGAAGAAGGTGGCATCAGGATTGGAGGAAGACTCAGTAACAACCTGTGATATGAAGATGACACAACCTTGCTGAAAGTGAAGAGGACTGGAAGCACTTACTTATGACGATCAAAGACTACAGCCTTCAATATGGATTACACCTCAACATAAAGCAGACAAAACTTGTCATGACTGGACCAATAAGCAACATCTTGATAAACAGAGAAAATTCTGAAGTTGTCAAGGATTTCATTTTACTCGGATCCACAATCAATGCCCATGGAAGCAGCAGTCAAGAAATCCAACAACACACTGCATTAGCCAAATCTGATGCAAAGGCCCTCTCTAAAGTGTTAAAAAGCAAAGATGTCATTTTAAGAACTAAAGTAATGCCTGACTCAAGCCATGGTAATTTCAATAGCCTTGTATGGATGTGAAAGCTGGACAACGAATAAGGAAAATCAAAGAAGAATTGATGCCTTTGAATTATGATGTTGGTGAAGAATATAGAATACACCAAGGACTGCCAGAAGAATGAATAAACCTGTCTTGGAAGAAGTATGGCCAGAATGCTCCTTAGAAGCAAGGATGATGAGACTTCATCTCACATATTTTGCACATGTTATAAGGAGAGATCAGTCCCAGGAGGAGGACATCATGCTTGGTTAAGTAGGGAGTCAGTGAAAAAGAGGAATACCACCAAGGAGATGGATTTACACAGTGGCTGCAAGAATGGGCTCAAACATAGCAATGATTGTGAGCATGGAGTGGGACCAGGCAGTGTTTCATTCTGTTGTAAATGGGGTCACGATGAGTCAGAACCAACTGAATGGCACCTAACAACAATAAAAATCATATGTACAGCCAGGCACCGCATAACATTCAGTGGGGCAACATAGGAGCACATGTATGTTCATGGTCCCACGAGGTTATACAGCACTGGGAGGAGGAGGACTCTGAGCTCCTCCCCCCCCACCCCCGGCAGGAGTGAGGGAAGGAGAAAGGCATTGCTTAACGTCTACCATACGTTCTGGGAAACACGTGATTTGTATGTTGCCTGAACGCCATATTATATACATGCTCGCCTCCTTCCAAGCTCCTTTCCCTTCGGCTCGCCATCCACTGGTGCTTAGGCCCAGCCAGTCACCCCCTCCCCATGCTTCCCTCCCTCCTTCCCTGTGAGCCTTTCTCCTTCCCTTGCTCTTGGGTGGCAGGGAGGGGGGGCTGGCCCACAGTCTTCTCTCAGTGGTCGAACATTGCCCAAAGGGAAGTTATGTGGCGCACGACTGTATGGCGTCCCAACAATGCCCGAATCACATAACACCCTATTTCACGGAATGCAGCACCAATGCTAAGTGACGGATGACTGTACTCTCATAATCATACATTTGATGTAGGTCTAATTGTAACTCTGAGCTTCTGTCACCTACTAGGCTTTCAGTACGTAATTGTGGAAATGGATGGTTGGGTGGATGGCTGGATTTCCCGTTCTCATTCTACAGCTAAAGAGAATCACGTTGGTGCTGGCTGCAGCGGAGTCAGCTCTGACTCATGGTAACCTTATGTACGACAGAACGAAGCATTGCCTGGCTCTGCAGCTTCCTCACAATCACCAACATGTTCCAGCTCACTGTTGCAGTCACTGTGCCAACCCATCTCACTGAGTGTCTCCCATGCCCCTGCTGGCCCTCACCTTCACCAAATATAATGTCCTCCTCTAGCAACTGATCTCTCTTGATGACGTGTCCAAAGCTAGCAGGTCGGGTAATATTCTGTTATGATCCATAAGATTTTCATTGGCTAATTTTCGCAAATAGATTGTCAGGCCTTTCTTCCCAGCCTGTCTTAGTCTGGAAGGCCCACTGAAACCTGTCCACCATGGGTGACCCTGATGGTATTTGAAACACGGGTGGCATAGCTTCCAGCATTAGGGCAACAAGTAAGCTACCACACTATGACAAATTGACAGACAAGTAGTGGAAGAGAAGCACATTTACATGTTCTGAGAGCATTAATCATATTTAATATGGTTCTAATGGGAAAATATAAGTGCAAGAATCTGCACGTATATAAATGCACTGCACTTTACATAGCAATAAACTCACTGCCATCAAGTCCATTCCAATTCATAGCAACTCTATAGGACAGAGTTGAACTGCCCCTTATGATTTCCAAGCCTGTAAACCTTTACAGAAGCCAACTTCCACATCTCTTTCCCGCAGAGCAGCTGGTGGGTTTGAACCACTGATCTTGTGGTTAGCAGCCGACACTTTAAACACTGCACCACCCGGGCTTCTACATATAATTCCTTCGTATAATACATATCCTTCATGTAATTGGAAATTCTTATACTTCTTTTAATTGTTTACTGAGCCATTTTCCCTGAGTTGATTCCTCTGTCTTCCTTTGAGAACAGCCCTTGGTAAATACTAGTCATTTGACTCTTTTTGAAAAATAATCACTCAATCCCCTTCCTTCGGACTAACAGCATCTTTCTCTACAAATGATTGCTGCAGGTTATTAGGTCATACGTTCTTGGAATATTCTCTCATTTATGATTTTTAAATTAACCCAATTATTTCTAATGGTGAGTTGGGTATCTTGAACAGCAAAAAAACTGTGTTGCTATGTGACTTAATTTGTTGTTTAAAGGAGATGGGAGAGCTTGTGCGAGGGGAAATTGATCATTAAATCAACATATCCTGTGTGCCCTTTCCAAGGCCTCCTCCCAGAGGAGGCCGCTCTAGGTCGGGACTGCCAGGGCCTCCAGCACCCTTTTGCTTCTGCACATCTAACTGAGAAAATGACCACGCAAAAATGGAACTCAATTTTTTTAAATGTCAATCAACTGATATTACCTCCAATATCATATTTTCACTCACACAGCATTAAAAATATATATGCACTAAACCTTCCGTCAGCTAGAAGATAGCCTAACGAAGTTTCACTCTATTTCAGTAAGAGTGAGTCAATTTAGGGGCCTTTGTTGTGTCTAGAGGCAAGATTTTTCTCTTGGGTTATCATAATACTGGGGGTGTCAATCAAAGAGCCACACTCAGAGGGCTGAGAGAATATCAGATGAGATCCATCACAAGGCTGAATTTTGGCCTGTGTTTGTAAATGATTTCCTCAGCTGGGTCATCAATCACAGAGTCATATGCATGGAGGGGATACTTCATTATTGTTCTATGGGGCTCCAATTACATAGGACATGACAAACAGCTATCATGTTGACAACTTATCCAAATATTCAGCAATTACCACAACCCGTGGCCATGAGAGTAACGTGGGCCTCTCTCTTTCCTTCCCAGGTGAAGGCTGTCTGGAATGAAATATTTACCTCAAACAGCCTTCTGAGTGTCATGCTCATTGCCAAGAAAGGTTTCCTCACCACACAGTAATAGGCCCCCAATTCAACATCTCATGTAAAACCATCATGTTTTAATATCGATTTTAAATTCCTCTATGCATGCAGATAGTTTGATGCTAATGGAACGGTTCCCCATGTGAAAAAGATAATTATATGTTTTTATTCTTTCCCAGAGCTCCTGAGAAGCCTTAAGCATTGCATCGGATTTTAGGCCTCAGCTCAGAAAGATAACCAAGTTTAAGTACAGTACTCAGTAGAAGTACAAATCATCAGCTTGATTTCCATATTCATGCAGAAGTGTCTAGCCTCTCACACTGCCAAGGGAGCTGCGGCGCTACGTTGGAATGATAGGTGCTTTCAGGTCTTCAGGGAGGGCAGCATAGTGGCATTTAAGCTGCCTTTGATTGACTAGGGTGATTTGATTTCCACTAATAACTCACAAGAGCTGTTAGGAAAATTGGATGGTATTTATAATTCTAATTTGTTTTACTCTGTGACTCTAGGAAACATCATCATGGTAAATATATTGAAATGTCAGGGTTATCACTTTCCACACAAAGTTTATTTTGTTTTTCCCCCGCAGAACAAATGCCAGCAGCTTAGCCTGCTGAGCCCACGCTTCTGTGAACCAGCGATCCAGGCAGCCTTCGGCAGCTCTAAGTAGCCATTTGGCGCGCCGGAGCCTGCACCACAAAGACTTCCCCGGGACAGCCTCCAACTTTGGGGTAGTCGGAGCCTTCTCGGTGCTGCCGGGGTCTGGTGTCACCCCGCAGCAGCAGGCTGCTTCCCAAGAAGCTGGCTCCTCTTGCTGCTCCAAGAGGGAAACTTGAATACTGATTTGGCAACTTTGCAGCCCCATCCTCTCTCTTTCCGAGGCTGAAGAAACTTTCTGAAAGTGCTAGGAGCCCTGGTTTAGAATCTTCGTCCAGAACGACTCTGAGGAAAGCTGCCTTGAAAGTTGGGACTGAGTTCTTCGGCTGGCTCCACCAAGGAGCCAGATGCCCTTTTCCTGAGCGGTAAATGCTTGAGGGGAACAAGGACTCCAAAGGCACTGTCCAAGGGATGCCAGCGCTAATGCACCGCAGAACTTAATGCTATGTGTGTACCCCTGTTCCGTGCAATGCAGGGACCGGTTTCAGAAGCCTCCGGTTTTTTCCCATCACTGGTAAGTCTGGCCAGATGACATATGGCAGTGTCCCTTTTATAAAGTGCGTCATCACTGGCTCTTTTAGGGATTCATATTACATTCCTGTGGGATGCCTATCTTCCAAATGAAGACAGTGGGCGGATGGGAGGAGGGTGATGAACCCGAGGAAGGCAAGCCAGCAGGCCAGCGTCCCAACAGGATTCTTCTCATCACAGAGTTTAGGGCCTGGGTTTCTGGGTCTGAAGAAATTAAAGGTTGTAATACCACCTGCTGGCTGAGTTCACCTGCATCCTCAGGAGCACATTTTTAAATATTTATTTCATTTTGCTTTTGTTTTGGAGGGCTTGCTGGTTTTCATTTAGTATCGTTTTGTAAGTATGTAAGACATACACATATCTCAAAATCCTACAAAGCAATGTTCCCTTCTGTCCCTATCCTTCCTTTCCCAGAGAGGTAATCCTTTTTATTAGTTTGGTTTATCCTTCCTTTATTTAAGTAGGAGCAAATATATTCATACATTCTTATCCCACACCTTTCTTAGATAAAACATAGCTTACCCTATATACTTAGATTTTCTCACTTATCCTGGAAATGGCTCCAGAGCAGTAGATGTAGATATTCTGCACTCCTTTGTAGAGCTGTATGGTACTCCATGGTGTAATCGTACCACAGTTCATCCATCTAAACTCATATTGATAACCAGTGGGTTATTTCTGCACTCTTAAAATTACAAGTAGTCCTGCAAGAAATAGCCTATGTATATGCTTTTATATTTTCACCAGGTTCTCTTTGGTATAGATTCCTAGATAAGTGATTGCTAGTCAGTGGATACGTGTGTATGTCACTTAGCTAGCTGTTGCCAAATCCTCTCCATTGGGGTTAGACCACTCTGCCTTCCCACCAACAATGTAGAGGAATGCCTTCCCCACCCCCTAGCTCACCAAAAGGGGAGGACAATGAGACTTGGATGTCAATATTTTAGATTTTGCCAATGTGGAATCAGTATCCCAGAGCCTTTTTATAAGCGCCAGCTCCATATTTCATGTAGGGAACAATCTGTTTTCCCTTAAATGCTCACCTCAGAATGCAGCTCCATGGTGTTATTATTATCAATCTTGAATCCCCTTCATCAAAAGAATGCCTTCACTCTGTGTGTAAAAGAAAGGAAAAAAAAAAAAAAAGCCCTCTTGTGAGTTCCCATTAGTAAGACTTCCTATTTATTATACTTACAGTGTATCTGCCATAAACCTACTGTATGCTACTGAAGCATTTGGGGGCTGAGGTATGGGGCTGAGGGGAAGGACAGCTCTAGAAAAATGCCTAATATGCCAAGATATGAACTATCGTAACAGATTCCAAATAATCCCAGACAAGTGCTGCTCCATGATCAGCTCTGTTATCTGGTGCTGCCCCACCCGAAAAGAAGAGAGGACATTTTATATATGAGAGTTATAACAAAGAGCAAGAGAGAAGGAACGCCAGCTTTATAGCCATGAGACTTCTCCTTCTACTGGGTAGAAGGCTGATTCGATTGTATACCACCATCAGCACTCAGCAGAGCTTTGCACACAGAAATTTATCAGTAAATGTTTGTTGAGTATACGGATCAAATTTTTTAAATAATACTTGTGTAATCTTATTGATATTAGAGGAGAAATACTGAACTTCTTTCTTTATGTTTTATGATATAAAATTTACAAAATTCTTCCAATTTGGAAAAAGTATATCCTATTAATCAAAATCTAGAGATAATGATAGCTGACTTTAGTTGAATGGCTTCTTTGTGCCAGGTATATTTCTAAGCCCCTTAGATTTTTTTTTTTTTTAGATGTGTATCTCATTCAATCCTCTTAACAACCCCATGAGGTTAAAAATATGGGGTAGATACCATTATTTCTCCCGTTACAGATGGGAAAAGTAAGGCATAAAAAGGTTAAGAACTAGGCGGAGCCAAGATGGCGGAATAGACAGATGCTTCCATCGAGCCCTATTTACAACAAAAAAACAAGTGAAATGAGTGTATTTGTGACAAGCTGGGAGCCCTGAGCATTAAAGACATGCTTAGACAATGAACTAAGGGACAGGGGAGGAAGAGGCCATTCAGAAGCGGAGAGGAGTTACTGGACCTGAATCACGGGGAGCCCTCAGGCACCATTCCCCGAGCGGCGGCAGACGGGGGCTGGTCCTAGCATTTGGCTGCAGTTTCCTCAGGGAGAAACAGCCAGACACACAGCCCACCAACACCTCCAGAACCTGAGGAGAACGGCGCTCTCTGCAAAAGCTAAGTACTTGTGTATATTTTACCGCACCCCTCCCACCCACCAGCCAGCTTCAGTGGCTGAATCCCTAGGCCTGAGATAGACCCTAGTGAGCACCTGGAGCCATTCCCCCAGCCTTGGGGAATGAAAAAATTTGCAACTGGGGGGAAAAGATCATTTGCTAGCTCCATTAACTGGGGGAGCTCAGGACAGAAGCGGCTCCTGTCCGGGCATAAACCGGCCATGGACCTTGAGCACCTTTCCCTTCTGCTTGGACCTGTGTGGGCCTATTTTAGGAGAATGGGCCCTTGTTAGCAAACTCCAACCATTTCAGCGGTATGGTGGAGAGGTGGGTGTTTGACATTTGACATTGCTTTGCCTATTAAACAAGGTCCTCACCTACCCACAATAGGGACTTAAGGACTGGTGGCTCCACTCGGGTTGCCCAGCCACCCACAACAGGGGTCCATGGATAACTGGTACCTCCTAGTCCTTACAGCAAAAACTTTGGGTGCCCATGTTCCCTCTGCAGAGCCCACCCACCAGCGTGCTTTAGGGAACAGAGATGCGTTTTCCTCAGAGACACTTGGGGGTCGGCTCTCAGCCCCCTGCCTTGTTCAGAACATGACCCCCTGCTGAAATCAGATACCGGTATATATGCCAATCACCCTGTCCCTCTAAGACTGTAGGACAGAGCCTATACCACACAATTGATATCAGCTACCTGGAAACCTGAGCTGAATTCATACAAGAAAACTGAACAGACTCCTAGACTGATATACCTGATAACAGCTCTAGCCAGCTGGGGACAGGACACCAGAGCTCCAAAGGTGAAAATAATCAAGCTAGCTCACTCAAGCAGCCCATAGGGGTATACCGAACAAAACAAAGCAAGCAGCTATGATACAGTAAGCAAGCATAAACTAATACAATAACTTATAGATGGCTCGGAGACAACAGTCAATATCAAGGCACATAAAGAAAGAGGCCATGATCACCTCAATAGGCTCTCAAAACAAAGAATCCAGGGATTTTTTGGATGAAAGTGCATTCCTGGAATTACCAGATGCAGAATACAAAAGTTTAATATACAGAACCCTTCAAGACATCAGGAAGGAAATGAGGCAATATGCAGAACAAGCCAAGGAACATACAGATAAACCAACTGAAGAAATCAGAAAGATTATTCAGGAACATAATGAAAAGTTTAATAAGCTGGAAAAATCCATAGACAGTAATCAGAAATTCACAAGATTAAAAATAAAATTACAGAATTAGATAATAGAAAGTCAGAGGAGCAGAATTGAGCAAGTGGAAGCTAGAATTTCTGAACTCGAAGATAAATCACTTGGCACTAATACATTTGGAGAAAAATCAGATAAAAGAATTAAAAAAATGAAGAAACCTTCAGAATCATGTGGGACTCTATCAAGAGAAATAACCTACGAGTGATTGGAGTACCACAACAGGGCAAGATAACAGAAAATACAGAGAAAATTGTTGAGGATTTGTTGGCAGAAAACTTCCCCGATATTGTGAAAGATGAGACGATATCTATTCAAGATGCTCATCGAACTCCACATAAGGTAGATCTGAAAAGAAAGTCACCAAGACATATTATAATCAAGTTTGTCAAAACCAAAAATACAAACACAATTATAAGACCAGCGAGGGATAAAAGAAAAGTCACCTACAAGGGAGAGCCAATAAGAATAAGCTCGGACTACTCGGTAGAAACCATGCATGCAAGAAGGCAATGGGATGACATATTTTAAAAAAACTGAAGGAAAAAAATTGCCTGCCAAGAATCATATATCCATCAAAATTGTCTCTTAAATATGAAGGTGAAATTAAGACATTTCCTGATAAACACAAGTTGAGTGAATTTGTAAAAACCAAACCAAAACTAAAAGAAATACTAAAGGGAATTCTTTGGTTAGAAAATCAATAATATCAGGTATCAACCCAAGACTAGAACACTGGGCAGAGCAACCAGAAGTCAACCCAGACAGGGAAATCCAAAAAAAAAAAGCAATATTAAAAAAAACAAAAAAGCCCAACACAGGGTAACGGCAATGTTGTTATATAAAAGAAGACAACATTAAAATAATAAAGAGGGACTAAGAAATGTAATCATACACCTTCCATATGGAGAGGAAGATACGGTGATACAAAGAAATAAAAGCTAGTTATAAATTTAGAAAAATAAGGGTAAATAATAAGGTAACCACAAAGGAGACAAACTATCCTACTCATCAAAATAAAATACAAGGGAAAAATACAGACTCAGCAGAAACAAAATCAACAACAACAAATATGAGGAAAGGACAATATATAAAGAAAATCTACTCAGCACATAAAATCAAGTGGGAAAAAGAAGCTGTCAACACACAAAAAAAGACATCAAAATGATAGCACTAAATTCATACCTATCCATAATTACCTTGAATGTAAATGGACTAAATGCACCAATAAAGAGAGAGTGGCAGAATGGATTAGAAAACAAGATCCGTCTATATGCTGCCTACAAGAGACGCACCTTAGACTTACAGACACAAACAAACTAAAACTCACAAGGATGGAAAAAAATATATCAAGCAAACAACAATCAAAAAAGAGCAGGAGTGGCAATATTAATTTCTGGCAAAATAGACTTTAAAGTTAAATCCATCAGAAAGGTCAAGGAAGGACACAATATAATGATTAAAGGGACAATACACCAAGAAGATATAACCATATTAAATATTTATGCACCCAATGACAGGGCTGCAAGATACATAAAAAAACTCTATCAGCATTGAAAAGTGAGATAGACAGCTCCACAATAATAGTAGGAGACTTCAACACACCACTTTTGGTGAAGGACAGGACATCCAGAAAGAAACTCAATAAAGACACGGAAGATCTAAATTCCACAATCTACCAACTTGACCTCGTAGACATATACAGAACACTTCACCCAACAGCAACCAAGTATACTTTCTTTTCTAGTGCACATGGAACATTCTCTAGAATAGACCACATATTAGGTCATAAAGCAAGCCTTAGCAGAATCCAAAACATTGAAATATTACAAAGTATCTTCTCTGACCATAAGGCCATAAAAGTGGAAATCAATAACAGGAAAAGCAGGGAAAAGAAATCAAACACTTGGAAACTGAACAATACCCTACTCAAAAAAGACTGGATTATAGAAGACATTAATGATGGAATAAAAAAATTCATAGAATCCAATGAGAATGAAAACACTTCCTATCAGAACCTTTGGGACACAGCGAAAGCGGTGCTCAGAGGCCAGTTTATATCAATAAATGCACACATCCAAAAAGAAGAAAGGGTCAAAATCAAAGAACTATCCCTACAACTTGAACAAATAGAAAGAGGACAACAAAAGAAACCCACAGGCACCAGAAGAAAACAAATAATAAAACTTAGAGCTGAATCAAATAGAAAACAGAAAAACAATTGAAAAAATTAACAAGACCAAAAGCTGGTTTTTTGAAAAAATCAACAAAATTGATAAACCATTGGCCAAACTGACAAAAGAAAAACAGGAGAGGAAGCAAATAACCCAAATAAGGAATGAGATGGGCGATATTACAACAGACCCTACTGAAATTAAAAGAATCATATCAGATTACTATGAAAAACTATACTCAAATTTGAAAACCTAGAAGAAATGGATGAATTCCTAGAAACACACTACCTACCTAAACTAACACAAACACAGGTAGAACAACTAAATAGACCCATAATAAAAGAAGAGATTTAAAAGGTAATCAAAAAACTCCCAACAAAAAAAGCCCTGGTCCAGACGACTTTGCTGCAGAGTTCTACCAAACTTTCAGAGAAGAGTTAACACCACCACTACTAAAGGTATTTCAGAGCATAGAAAAAGACGGAATACTACCAAACTCATTCTATGTAGCCACCGTATCACTGATACCAAAACCAGGTAAGACACCACAAGAAAAGAAAATTATAGACCTATATCCCTCATGAACTTAAATGTAAAAATCCTCAGCAAAATTCTAGCCAATACAATTCAACAACATATCCAAAAAATAATTCACCATGACCAAGTGGGATTCATACCAGGTATGCAGGGATGGTTCAACACTAGAAAAACAATGTAATCCACCACATAAATAAAACAAAAGACAAGGATCACATGATTTTATCAATTTATACAGAAAAGGCATTTGACAAAGTTCAACACTCATTCATGATAAAATCTCTCAGCAAAATAGGAATAGAAGGAAAATTTCTCAATAAAGGACATTTATACAAAGCCAACAGCCAACATCACCCTCACTGGAGAGAGCCTGAAAACATTCCCCTTGAGATTGGGAACCAGACAAGGATGCCCTTTATCACCACTCTTATCCAACATCGTGCTGGAAGTCCTAGCCAGAGCAATTAGGCTAGATAAAGAAATAAAGAGCATTCAGATTGGCAAGAAAGAAGTAAAAGTATCTCTATTTGCAGATGACATGATCTTATACACAGAAAACCCTAAGGAATCAAGAAAACTACTGAAACTAATATAAGAATTCAGCAGAGTATCGGGATATAAGATAAACATAAAAAAATCGGTTGGATTTCTCTACACCAACAAAAAGAACATCGAAGAGGAAATCACCAAATCAATGCCATTTACAGTAGCCCCCAAGAAGATAAAATACTTAGGAATAAATCTTACCAGAGATGTAAAAGACTTATACAAAGAAAACTACAGTACACTTCTGCAAGAAACCAAAAGAGACTTACATAAGTGGAAGAACATACCTTGCTCGTGGATAGGAAGACTTAACATTATAAAAATGTCTATTCTACCAAAAGCGATCTATACATTTAATGCAATTCCGATCCAAATCCCAATGACATTCCTTAATGAGATGGAGAAACAAATCACCAACTTCATATGGAAGGGAAAGAGGCCCTGGATAAATAAGGCATACTGAAAAAGAAGAACAAAGTGGGAGGCCTTACTTTACCTGATTTTAGAACCTATTATACTGCCACAGTAGTCAAAACAGCCTGGTACTGGTACAGCAACAGATACATGGACCAATGGAACAGAATTGAGAATCCAGACATAAATCCATCCACATATAAGCAGATGATATTTGACAAAGGCCCCAAAACAGTTAAATGGGGAAAAGACAGTCTTTTCAACAAACGGTGCTGGCATAACTGGATATCCATCTGCAAAAAAATGAAACAAGACCCATACCTCACACCATGCACAAAAACTAACTCCAAGTGGATCAAAGACCTAAACATAAAGACTAAAACGATAAAGATCATGGAAGAAAAAATAGGGACAACATTAGGAGCCCTAATACATGGCATAAATCAGAATAGAAAACATTATAAAGAACGTAGAAAAAAAAACTAGATAACCAGGAGCTCCTAAAAATCAAACACTTATGCTCATCCAAAGACTTCACCAAAAGAGTAAAAAGACTACCTACAGACTGGGAAAAAGTTTTTAGCTATGACATTTCTGATCAGCATCTGACCTCTAAAGTCTACATGACACTGCGAAAACTCAACTGCAAAAACACAAATAACCCAATTAAAAAATGGGCAAAAGATATGAATAGACACTTCGCTAAAGAAGACATTCAGGTAGCTAACAGATATATGAGGAAATGTTCACGATCATTAGCCATTAGAGAAACGCAGATCAAAACTACAATGAGATTTCATCTTAGTCCAACAAGGCTGGCATTAATCCAAAAAACACAAAATAATAAATGTTAGGCTGTGGAAAGATTGGAACACTTCTACACTGCTGGTGGGAATGTAAAATCAGTTTGGGTGGGAAATCTATTTGGCGCTTCCTTAAATAGCTAGAAATAGAACTACCATAGGATCCAGGAATCCCACTCCTCGGAATATATCCTAGAGGAATAAGAGCCTTTACACAAACAGATATATGCACACCCTTGTTTATTGCAGCACTGTTTACAATAGCAAAAAGATGGAAGCAACCAAGGTGCCCATCAATGGATGAATGGATAAATAAATTATGGTATATTCACACAATGGAATACTACATATCAATAAAGAACAGTGAGGAATCTGTGAAACATTTCATAACATGGAGGAACCTGGAAGGCATTATGTTGAGTGAAATTAGTCAGTTGCAAAAGGACAAATATTGTATAAGACCACTATTATAAGAACTTGAGAAATAGTTTAAACTGAGAAGAAAACATTCTTTTGTGGTTACGAGGGGGTGAGGGAGGGAGGGTGGGAGAGGACTATTCACTAATTAGATAGTAGATAAGAACTACTTTAGGTGAAGGGAAAGACAGCACACAATACAGGGGAGGTCAGCACAATTGGACTAAACCAAAAGCAAAGAAGTTTCCTGAATAAACTGAATGCTTCGAAGCCCAGCATAGCAGGGGCAGGGGTCTGGGGACCATCGTCAGGGGACATCTAAGTCAATTGGCATAATAAAATCTATTAAGAAAACATTCTGCACCCCACTTTGAAGAGTGGCATCTGGGGTCTTAAACGCTAGCAAGCAGCCATCTAAGATGCATTAATTGGTCTCAACCCAGTGATTACGAGCCCAAGAGACAGAAAGGGCCACATGAACCAGTGACTACATCATCCTGAGGCCAGAAGAACTAGATGGTGCCCGGCTACAACCGATGACTGCCCTGACTGGGAACACAACAGAGAACCCCTGAGGGAGCAGGAGAGCAGTGGGATGCAGACCCCAAATTCTCTTAAGACCAGACTTAATGGTCTGACTGAGACTGGAAGGACCCCAGTGGTCATGGCCCCCAGACCTTCTGTTGGCCCAGGACATGAACCATTCCTGAAGCCAACTCTTCAGACATGGATTGGACTGGACAATGGGTTGGAGAGGGATGCTGGTGAGGAGTGAGCTTCTTGGATCAGGTGGACACTTGAGACTATGTTGGCATCTCCTGCCTGGAGGGGAGATGAGAGGGTGGAGGGGGTTAGAAGCTGGCGAAAAGGACACGAAAACAGAGAGTGGAGGGAGAGAGCAGGGAGAGTAATTGGGAGTGTGTAGCAAGATATATATGGGTTTTTGTGTGAGAGGCTGACTTGATTTGTAAACTTTCACTTAAAGCACAATAAAAATTATTTTAAAAAAAAACGTTAAGAAACTTATTCGCACTGTGCAGTTCTTAAGAGGTGGAGTCATGATATAGAAATAAACCCATGGCTGTCAAGCCAATTCCAACTGGTAGCGACCCTATAGGACAGAGTAGAACTGTCCCATAGGGTTTCCAAGGAGCACCTGCTGGATTGGAACTGCCGACTTTTGGTTAGTAGCCGCAGCTCTTAACCACTACACCACCAGGGTTTCCATGATATAGAAATAGCACTCTTTAATTTGTTTGTAAGTGGACACCCGCAAAATAATTCATTTGAGAATTGAGAGCTATTATACATAGACTGACCTACCTTCTATTTCCAAATGGGACTGTCATGCCATATCCAAGTCTCATTGTCCTCTCCTTGCTGCATCTGTAGACAGTCATCCCAGCCCCTAGTCATTCTCCATAGGTCTCATTTTGAGGCTCCTTCCCAGCCTCAGGGCTTTTGCTTCAAATGAGTTAATTCTTGGTATGATTTCTTTGTATTTCATTGGTCTGTTTGCCACTTCCCAGAACCTTAGGCCTAGGATATATAGTTTGAAGTTCTTTCCCATATATTAATAGAAATTCTTCTGCCCAGCCTTTCAGCTGTTTAGATGAATATGCAAAGGTTTTCCAGTATCCAGCTGTCATCAATCTTCCCCATATGCCATGTAGGGAGAGATAAGTTGCAATGTTCTACTGCTCAACCTCTGGTCTTGCCTTTTGATATCAATTATGGCATTTAGATAATGCTGGTAAAATGATCACAAAACTGGATGTGACATCTGTGACTGAACTACCATTTTCCAGTTTTTAAACAGCTTGTTCTGGAATATGAGGTCATATAGGGGCCATATTCTCTTAACTGTTCCAAAAAATATGTTGAGTTTCTTTATGCTGTTTTATTTTACTCTTCCTTTTTTTTTTTTTTTCCTGGTCAATGAATCATTTATCAAACTGAAACCAATATGGAAACTTACAGCTGCCTATTCATTTTCTCTGGTTCTAGAAGGAAAAAATCTTTGCTGATTTTACAAAATAGTCCAAAACCTCCTGTGTGATCATGTGTTGTTATTAGCTGTATAGCTGTAGATCTGATGTGATGGTTGTGTATCTTCACCTACTTATTTAGTCCACAATCCTGTATGAATGGGATATAAAGACACTAAGATAAAGAGATGATTAATATAAAGCTTCTGCCTTGAGAAATCTCTCACTCCAAGAGGGGAGGCAACACAAAATTAAAAACTGATTGCATTATAGTTCAATGCAATTAGAGAGTAAAAATTTCCCTTTTCTTTTTTCTGTGACATTGTTTACCAACCCCATTACACGTCAACACTCTTCCTTCTCGACCTTGGGTTCCCTATTACCAGCTTTCTTGTCTCCTCCTGCCTTCAAGTTCTTGCCCCTGGGCTGATGTGCCCCTTTAGTCTTGTTTTGTTTTATGGGCCTGTCTAATCTTGGGCTGAAGGGTGAACCTCAGGAGTGACTTCATTACTGAGCTAAAAGGGTGTCTAGGGGCCATACTCTCAGGGTTTTTCCAGTCTCTGTCAGACCAGTAAGTCTGGTCTTTTTTGCGAGTTAGAATTTTGTTCTACGTTTTTTTCCAGCTCTGTCTGGGACCCTCTATTTTGATCCCTATCAGAGCAGTCGGTGGTGGTAGCCTGGCACCATCTAGATATGCTAGACTGAGTCTGGTAGAGGCCATGGTTGTTGTGGTCCATTAGTCCTTTGGACTAATCTTTCCCTTGTATCTTTAGTTTTCTTCATTCTTCCTTGCTCCCAAAAGGGTGGGACCAGTGGAGTATCTTAGATGGCCACTTACAAGTTTTTAAGACCCCAGGCACTTCTTACCAAAGTAGAATGTACAAAATTTCCATTATAAACTGTCTTATGCCATTTGAGCTAGATATTCCCTGAGACCATGGTCCCCACAGCCCTCTAATGTGCAAAATTTTGTCTTACCACTTCTACATGACTATATACTGTTTTATACTAGGAGAGAAAAAAAGAAAAAAATTTTTGCTTACTTTAAAAAGTCTTCCAAGGAGGCGGGGTCAAGATGGCTGACTAGGTAGAAGCTACCTCAGATCCCTCTTGCAACAAAGACTCGGAAAAACAAGTGAATCGATCACATACATGACAATCTACGAACTCTGACCATCAAACACAGATCTAAAGAGTTGACCTGAGTGACAGGGGAGCAAAAAGGTGCACCCTGAAGAACCAACTGCTTCTGGAACCGGCGACGCGCACCACAGCCTTGAGCCCTCGCGGTTCCCGGGTGCCGAGTGGCAGGGCTGATTGCGGCTTGCTGAGGTGAGACAGGCATAGGACACAGCCCTAACCCCTAGCCCCCTGGGGTAACCTCTGTAGAGACTCAGCCTGCGCAAGCAGGCTGCACACTGATGGGGCTAACGAGAGAATGAGCAACCACAGGGAAGCAGCGACTGTTTTCGGAGCCTGGAGCCAGTGTCCCAGTCAGAAAACCTTGGCGCCGGGTTTTGGACTGGCTGCAGGTGAGCTGAGCATGGCACCCTGAGATGGCGCAAACACAGGACGCAGCCCTAGGCCCCAGAAGTGACCTCGGGGGAAGCCCAGCCAGTGCACGCAGGCAGCTCAGCGACGCGGATGACAGGAGGAGAAGTCACCAGGAGGCAGTGGCTGGTTTTGGAGCCTGGAGTGAGGCGTCCCAGCCAGGAAACCTTGGCGCTGGGCTTTGGACTAGGAGTGGAGGAACTGACCACGGCTTTTGAGACAGCACAAGCACAGGATGCGGGCCTGACCCTCAGGGGCGATCTTCATCCAGCCAATGCACACAGGCTACACACGCCTCGGGAATCTCAGATAAAACGGTCATCACCAAGCAAGATACTCTCTCCTATCTATCTGATCCCTCCCCTCCCCTTCCCACGCGGCATCATTAACATTGGAATTTCCTGGGCCAGAGATTGAAGTGCTCTGTGGGTTTTTTTGTTTTGTTTTTTGTCTTTTCCTAACCCATTCTCCTGGGCTGAGAGAAGCAGCTACAAAAAACTCAGGGACCAAAAATCCTTCCCTGACTTCGCAAAATTGGACTAAAAACACAGAACCAGCTCCAGCCAAGCATATGAGATCCAAAGTCTTGGGCTTTCATCCCTACAGGCAGCAAGGTGGCTATTATAATGCAAAGGCAATTCTGATAGTGATCTGACTGTAATTGTTTTAGCGGATTACTGGAAAGACAAGTTTCCCAGGTCTGATATCTCTACCTATTAAGCAGAGCCCTCACTGACCCACAACACGGTACTGAGGGCTGAAGCTCCACCCAAACCACCTAGCCTCCTGCCATAGGGGTCTGAGGATAGTGACACCTACCAATCTGTAGAGGTACATGCATTGGGTGCCCAAGGTACAGCTGCAGAGCCCACCCACCAAAGTGCTTTAGGAATAGAGACAAACCTACTTCACTGGCACTTGGGGGAAGCCTGTCAGCATTCTGCCCCCCTCCCTGGAGTGTGACCCCCTGCTGCTAGTAGAATCTGGTGCACACAACCATCACCACTACTCCTCTAAGTGAATAGGTGACAGTCTACACCACACACTTGGTGACTGAAAATCAGACTCTACTCAAGAATAGTGAATAGATTCTTAGGCTTATATATCTGGTAACAGCCCAAACCAGCTGGTAATAGGACACAAGTGATTCAAAGGCTACAACAATCAAGACAGCACAATCTAGTAGCCCATCTACATACATTGAAAGAAAACAAAACAAGATAAGACTCAGTGAGCAAATATAAAATAAATCATTACAATATCTTATAGATGGCTCGGAGACAGCAGTCGATATCAAACCATGTAAAGAAGCAGACCATGATTGCTTCTACAACTCCCCAGATTAAAGAATCAAAATCGTTCCCAAATGAAGATACAATCCTGGAACTGCCAGATGCAGAATACAAAAAACTAATTTACAGAATGCTTCAAGACATCAGGGATGACCTCAAAAATGAAATAAGGCAATCTACAGAAAAAGCTAAGGAACACACTGATAAAGCAGTTGAAGAAATCAAAAAGATTATTCAAGAACATAGTGGAAAAATTAATAAGCTGCAAGGATCCATAGAGAGACAGCATTCAGAAATCCAAAAGATTAACAATAAAATTACAGAATTAGACAACTCAATAGGAAGTCAGAGGAGCAGAACCGAGCAATTGGAATGCAGAGTAGGGGAGCTGGAGGATAAGGCAACTGACACCAATATAGTTGAAGAAAAATCAGATAAAAGAATTTTAAAAAATGAAGAAACCCTAAGAATCATGTGGGACTCTATCAAGAAGGATAACTTGCATGTGATTGGAGTTCCAGAACAGGGAGGGATAACAGAAAATACAGAGAGAATAGTTGAAGATCTGTTGGCAGAAAACTTCCCATCATGAAAGACGAAAGGATGTCTATCCAAGATGCTCATCGAACCCCATATAAGATTGATCCAAAAAGAAAATCACCAAGACATATTAGCATCAAACTTGCCAAAACCAAAGATAAAGAGAACATTTAAAAAGCAACCAGGGCTAAAAGAAAGGTCTCCTACAAAGGGGAATCAATAAGAATAAGTTCAGACTACTCAGCAGAAACCATGCAGCCAAGAAGGCAATGGGATGACATATATAGAGCACTGAAGGAGAAAAACTGCCAGCCAAGGATCATATATCCAGCAAAACTCTCTCTCAAATATGAAGGCGAAATTAAGATACTTACAGATAAACACAAGCTTAGAGAATTTGCAAAAACCAAACCAAGCTACAAGAAATACTAAAGAAAATTGCTTGGTCAGAAAATCAATAATATCAGATACCAACACAACACAAGGTCACAGAACAGAACATCCTGATATCATCTCAAATAGGGAAATCACAAAAACAAATTAAGATTAATTTTCAAAAGAAAAAAAAAATGCTCAAAACAGGGAATCATTGAAGTCATTATGTAAAAGATCACAATAATCAAAAAGAGGGAGGCATAGAACTGCCATATGGAGAGGAAAACAAGGCGATATAGGATGATACAAGTTAGGTTTTTACTTAGAAAAATAGGGGTAAATATTAAGGTAACCACAAAGAGGTCTAACAATTCCATAACTCAAAATAAAAACCAAGAAAAACATAATGACTCAGCAAACATAAATTCAATTACAATGAAAATGAGGAACACACAATTTACAAAGAAAAATGTCTCAGCACAAAAAAGTAAGTGGAAAAATGAAATTGTCAACAACACACACAAAAAGGCATCAAAATGACAGCAATAAACACATACTTATCTATAATTACGCTGAATGTAAATGGACTAAATGCACCAATAAAAAGACAGAGCGTCTCAAATTGGATAAAGAAACACGATCTGTCTATATGCCGCCTACAAGAGACACACCTTAGACTTAGAGTCACAAACAAACTAAAACTCAAAGCATGGGAAAAATATATCAAGCAAACAACAATCAAAAAAAAGCAGGAGTGGCAATATTAATTTCTGACAAAATAGACCGTAAAGTTAAATCCACCACAAAGGATAAAGGATACTACGTAATGATTAAAGGGACAATTGACCAGGAAGATATAGCCATATTAAATATTTATGCACCCAATGACAGGGCTGCAAGATACATAAAACAAACTTTAACAGAACTGAAAAGTGAGATAGACACCTCCACAATTATAGTAGGAGACTTCAACACACCACTTTCGGAGAAGGATAGGACTTCCAGTAAGAAGCTCAATAGAGACACGGAAGACCTAATTGCTACAATCAACCAACTTGACCTCATAGACTTATACAGAAAACTCCACCCAACAGCTGCAAAGTATACTTTTTTTTCTACTGCACATGGAACATTCTCTAGAATAGATCACATATTAGGTCATAAAACAAACCTTTGCAGAATCCAAAACTTCCAGCTATTACAAAGCATTTCTCAGATCACAAGGCCAGAAAAGTGGAAATCAATAACAGAAATATCAGGGAAAAGAAATCAAATACTTGGAAACTGAACAATACCCTGCTGAAAAAAGACTGGGTTATAGAAGACATTAAGGAGGGAATAAAGAAATTCATAGAATGCAATAAGAATGAAAACACTTCCTATCAAAACCACTGGGACACAGCAAAAGTAATGCTCAGAGGTCAATTTATATTGAAAAATGCACACATACAAAAAGAAGAAAGAGCCAAAATCAGAGAACTGTCCCTACAACCTGAACAAATAGAAAGCGAGCAACAAAAGAATCCATCAGGCACCAGAAGAAAACAAATAATAAAAATTAGAACTAATTGAATTAGAGAACAGAAAAACAATTGAAAGAATTAACAAAGCCAAAAGCAGGTTCTTTGAAAAAATTAACAAAATTGATAAACCATTGGCCAGACTGACTAAAGAAATACAGGAAACAAATGACCTGAATAAGAAACGAGATGGGCCATATCACAACAGACCCAACTGAAATTAAAAGAATCATATCAGATTATTATGAAAAATTGTACTCTAACAAATTTGCAAACCTAGAACAAATGGGTGAATTCCTAGAAAACCACTACCTGCCTAAACTAACACGATCAGAAGTAGAACAACTAAATAGACCCATAACAAAAAAAGAGATTGAAAAGGTAATCAAAAAACTCCCAACAAAAAAAAAGCTCTGGACCGGACAGCTTTGCTGCAGAGTTCTACCAAACGTTCAGAGAAGAGTTAACACCACTACTACTACAGGTATTTCAAAGCATAGAAAATGATGGAATACTACCTAATTCATTCTATGAAGCCACCATATCCCTGATACCAAAACCAGGTAAAGACACCACAAAAAAAGAAAACTACAGACCTATATCCCTCATGAACATAGATGCAAAGATCCTCAACAAAATTCTAGCCAATAGAATTCAACAACATATCAAAAAAAATAATCCACCACAATCAAGTGGGATTTATACCAGGTATGCAAGGTTAACCATTAATGTAATCCACCACATAAATAAAACAAAAGACAAAAACCACATGAGCTTATCAATTGATGCAGAAAAGGCATTTGACAAAGTCCAACACCCATTCATGATAAAAACTCTCACCAAAATAGGAATTGAAGGAAAATTCCTCAACATAACAAAGGGCATCTACACAAAGCCAACAGCCAATATCATTCTAAATGGAGAGAGCCTGAAAGCATTTCCCTTGAGAACGGGAACCAGACAAGGATGCCCTTTATCACCGCTCTTATTCAACATTGTGCTAGAGGTCCTAGCCAGAGCAATTAGGCTAGACAAAGAAAGAAAGGGCATCCGGATTGGCAAGGAAGAAGTAAAAGTATCTCTATTTGCAGATGACATGATCTTATACACAGAAAACCCTAAGGAATCCTCCAGAAAACTACTGAAACTAATAGAAGAGTTTGGCAGAGTCTCAGGTTACAAGATAAACATACAAAAATCACTTGGATTCCTCTACAACAACAAAAAGAACATCGAAGAGGAAATCACCAAATCAATACCATTCACAGTAGCCCCCAAGAAGATAAAATACTTAGGAATAAATCTTACCAAAGATGTAAAAGACCTATACAAAGAAAACTACAAAGTACTAGTGCAAGAAACTAAAAGGGACCTACATAAGTGGAAAAACATACCTTGCTCATGGATAGGAAGGCTTAACATAGCAAAAATGTCTATTCTACCAAAAGCCATCTATACATACAATGCACTTCCGATCCAAACTCCAATGACATTTTTTAATGTAATGGAGAAACAAATCACCAACTTCATATGGAAGGGAAAGAAGCCCCGGATAAGTAAAGCATTACTGAAAAAGAAGAACAAAGTGGGAGGCCTCACTCTACCTGGTTTTAGAACCTATTATACAGCCACAGTAGTCAAAACAGCCTGGTACTGGTACAACAACAGGCACGTAGACCAATGGAACAGAATTGAGAACCTGGATATAAATCTACCCACATATGAGCAGCTGATATTTGACAAAGGCCCAGTGTCAGTTAATTGGGGAAAAGATGGTCTTTTTAACAAATGGTGCTGGCATAACTGGATATCCATTTGCAAAAAAATGAAACAGGGCCCATACCTCACACCATGCACAAAAACTAACTCCAAGTGGATCAAAGACCTAAACATAAAGACTAAAACGATAAAGATCATGGAAGAAAAAATAGGGACAACGTTAGGAGCCTTAATACAAGGCATAAACAGAATATAAAACATTACTAAAAATGATGAAGAGAAACCAGGTAACTGAGAGCTCCTAAAAATCAAACACCTATGCTCATCTAAAGACTTCACCAAAAGAGTAAAAAGACCACCTACAGACTGGGAAAAAATTTTCAGCTATGACATCTCCGACCAGCGCCTGATCTCTAAAATCTATATGATTCTGTTAAAACTCAACCACAAAAAGACAAACAACCCAATCAAAAAGTGGGCAAAGGATATGAACATGGCCCTTCTCTAAAGAAGATATTCAGGCAGCTAACAGATACATGAGAAAATGCTCTCGATCATTAGCCATTAGAGAAATGCAAATTAAAACTACGATGAGATTCCATCTTACTCCAACAAGGCTGGCATTAATCCAAAAAACACAAAATACTAAATGTTGGAGAGGCTGCGGAGAGATTGGAACTCTTATACACTGCTGGTGGGAATGTAAAATGGTACAACCACTTTGGAAATCTATCTGGAGTTTTCTTAAAAAGTTAGAAATAGAACTACCATACAACCCAGAAATCCCACTCCTTGGAATATACCCCAGAGAAATAAGAGCCTTTACAAGAACAGATGTATGCACACCCATGTTTATTGCAGCACTGTTTACAATAGCAAAAAGATGGAAGCAACCAAGATGTCCATCAATGGAAGAATGATTAAATAAATTATGGTATATTCACACAATGGAATACTACACATCAGTAAAGAACAGTGACGAATCTGTGAAACATTTCATAACATGGAGGAACCTGGAAGGCATTACGCTGAGTGAAATTAGTCAGATGCAAAAGGACAAATATTGTATAAGACCACTATTATAAGATCTTGAGAAACAGTATAAACTGAGAAGAACACATTCTTTTGTGGTTACGAGAGGGGGGAGGGAGGGAGGGTGGGAGAGGGTTATTTACTGATTAGTTAGTAGATAAGAACTACTTTAGGTGAAGGGAAGAACAATACTTAATATAGGGAAGGTCAGCTCAACTGGACTGGACCAAAAGCAAAGAGGTTTCCAGGATAAACTGAATGCTTCGAAGGTCAGCAGAGCAAGGGCGGGGGTTTGGGGACCATGGCTTAAGGGGACTTCTAAGTCAATTGGCAAAATAAATTCTATTATGAAAACATTCTGCATCCCACTTTGAAGTGTGGCGTCTGGGGTCTTAAATGCTAACAAGTGGCCATCTAAGATGCATCAATTGGTCTCAACCCACCTGGATCAAAGGAGAATGAAGAACACCAAGGTCACATGATAACTATGAGCCCAAGAGATAGAAAGGGCCACATGAACTAGAGACCTACATCATCCTGAGACCAGAAGAACTAGATGGTGCCCGGCCACAACCAATGACTGCCCTGACAGGGAGCACAACAGAGAACCCCTGAGGGAGCAGGAGATCAGTGGGATGCAGACCCCAAATTCTCATAAAAAGACCAGACTTAATGGTCTGAATGAGACTAGAGGAATCCTGGCAATCATGGTCCCTAAACCTTCTGTTGGCCCAGGACAGGAACCATTCCCGAAGACAACTCATCAGACATGGAAGGGACTGGACAATGTGTTGGAGATAGATGCTGATGAAGAGTGAGCTACTTGTATCGGGTGGACACTTGAGACTGTGTTGGCAACTCCTGTCTGGAGGGGAGATGGGAGGGTAGAGAGGGTTAGAAACTGGCAAAACCATCACAAAAGGAGAGACTGGAGGGAGGGAGTGGGCTGACTCATTAGGGGGAGAGTAAATGGGAGTATGTAGTAAGGTGTATATAGGCTTATGTGTGACAGACTGACTTGATTTGTAAACTTTCACTTAAAGCACAATAAAAATTATTTTCAAAAAAAGCCTTCCAAGTTGAATATATGCATCGTGCACCAACATTGATTATTTCGGACTCCAAGAACTTGGCATCTAAAGTCTATGAAGGTAGGATTCATTCATCGTTGGCTACTTCTCAAGCCATACAGAAAAGCTTTTTCTCTTTAAAGTCCACAACTATGAGTCCTTGCATTTTCTCCTCCTCAAGGCAAAGCAAAATAAATAAATAGACACAAAGGAAAGGAAGGTTTACATTATTATTGCTAAGTACAAATGTGAATTACTTTAACTGTGTGTTTCTGATCAGCTCGTTCATCACCTAATCGCACCTACATGTGGGCCTTGAAATAGTATGATTTCTTTCTAACTTCTGGGGTCCTCTTTCATTCATTGAGGGCCTCGTGCACCATGTCCTGGGCAAAGCACTTAAGGGGAGCAGAAGCTGATACAGCATTGAAGGATAAACAGAAGCTTACCAGAGGGGACCTCTGCCATAGACGTGCAACAGAAACACACTTTTATTAGAGAGCCTTTAAGTTTTCTAAACTTGAAGTCCAACATAACCAATTTGGGGATAGAGAATAAATCTAGGATGATGCCATCCATTATGACATAGTTGGGTGACTCATTCTCCAGTACTTTCCCCAGGACTGTAATGCACTGCTCTAAACGCACTCATTTTTCAGGTATTCTTAGCAAAAACTAATAATCAGCATATACCCTGCAAGACTTAAAATATCATAATCTTTTCTCACTGCTCAAGTGAATACTCTCCAGTGTAGATGTTGAGAAAAGTATGAGCTGTAGACAGTGATTTGATAGTTCGTTCATGGAAAAGCCTCAAAGAGTGAACTGTTTTGATATAATTTAAGTCACATGAGATTGGATCAACTTCTAGAGTCAACTTCATTAAAATGGAGCTACACGGGACACTTATTCAACAGGTTTTTCCACCAAGATTAGTAGGATCAAACCTTTCATCAATAGCAATGTGAAGTGCAATGGATTGCTTTTATGTGGTCCTTCTCACCATGGCCTCGTAACTCCCACCCAGGTGATTGTGCGGGACTGTCCAAATGGGGTAATTGTGGCCCACCAAGGGGATTGGTCAGTTTTGCCATCTTGCTGGACTTAAGAGAGAGCCAGTTCCAGAGCAGGGAGAGGACTTCATCACCGCCAAGGATGGAGAGCCAGGAGCAGAGCACATTCTTTGGACCTGAGATCCCTGCACTGAGATCTTTCTGGAATCAGGAGACGGGGAGAGAGAGAGAGTTGTAACACTAAAGATGCCAAGAAGCAGTGGCAGGAGAAACTGGCAGGAGCCAGCATAATGGGTTTCCCGGCCTGTGGATTGAGAAAGCTGAATGCCCTCAGGGCGAGGCTCACTGGTGGAGCGGGGTGCCTCTGGGCACTTATTGGCAGAGCTAAAAGAGCTTTGTAACACCTGCTTGAGCAGGACAGGGGCTGAAGTATAAGAGAGATGGGTGCCTGCAGCATGGCTGGGAACAAGCTGTCCTGATGGAAAAACTGTATCCTGAGTGTCCCTGAACCTGAATTGTAACCTATTACTTCCCTAATAAACCCCATAGTCCTATTGTCTGTGTGGTCTGTGTGGCTGTTATAATGAATTATCAAACCCAGCAGAGAAGTAGAGAGTGTCATGGGAGCGACAGTTGGTGTCAGAATTGGTAAAGATGGCAGAGAGATGAGGCATGCCTGACCTTCGCCTCATAGGAATCAGTCTTGAGCTGTTGACCTAGGTCCTCCTTCCGCCTTGTGAAGTCAGAGGAGGTCAGACAACTATGCCTTCATGCCATTTTTACACAATGCCCCCCAAATGTCAGCATGGAAGATGATTATCCAACCTTAGTTTCTTGGTCAAGTTCAAAAACATATCTCAAAATTTATAGTATTTCCTTTCTATCAGATTAGTCACTGTTTACTTGTCACATATTAAATATTATTGAACATCTCCTCAGATACAAGAAAGAATCCAAACATATTTTTATATTCCAAACAAAAGTATATGAGATGCCTCTCCAAATAGCTGCTCTCATCTCTGTTTTAATTCAAATTAAAATCATATTCCCATTATTATGAATTCAAAATGCACAGTTGAATGTATTTTAATTTTATTTTATATAATTCCCTTCAGACCACAAAATTCTAATGGATCCATGACTATAAAACCCCTATCTATGGAGTCCCCTGACCTTATAACTTCCAGCCACACTGAGAGTGTTATTAATTCTGTTAACATGTATAAAAGATATACCCAATTGAAACATTTTATTGGCTACATTTTCATTCATTCTACTTATCAAGGGATGTTTATATAATACCTATTGGTGTCAGGCACTATGCTAGGCACTAGGACAAATAAGACATAGTCACTGATCTCAAAGAACCCCTGATCTATAGCAGGAAACCAGAAAAAAGAGTTGCCATAGAGTCAATTTCAACTCATGGTAACCCAAAGTGTGTCAGGGTAAAACTGCACTCCATAGGATTCTCAATAGACAATTTTTTGGAAGTAGATTGCCAGACCTTTCTTCTAAGGTGCCTCTGGGTAGACTCAAACCTCCAACCTTTTGGTTAGCAGCTAAGCACATTAACCATTTGCACCATGCGGGGACTCACACTGCAGGAGAAAGACATGTAAATAAATAAATACAATAAAGTAGGATTGTAATTCTTACAGGGGCTAATAGAGGTGAGAAGAATGCCTGGAGAACCAAGAAAGATTTAACAGAGGATATTAAACTTGATCTAAATCTTTTTTTTTTTTTTTTTTTTTGAGGGATTACTGAGAAAGGGTGTTCTAGCAAAGGGCTCCAAATGTAAATGCCAAGAGGCTGGAAAAAAAGCGTGTCTTACATGAGAAACTGCATGTGGTTCAATATGCTGGAGCACTGGGTTCATGAAGGGAAGAGTAGGACATGAGGTTACAAATATAGGCAAAGAGCGGGTCATGATGGACATAGAGCAGTGCCTCTCTCAGGAAGGGTTTTACCTCAGATACTGCCATGATCAATTTATATTTTAGAAAGTGTTCCTATAGCTCTCGGGAGGCTAGACTGGAGGGAAGTAAGACCAGCAGCATGGAGAGCAATTGGGAGCCTATGAAGTGTCCTAGCTGAGTTAACAAGGGTCTGAACCAAGTACTATAGTGGAAAGAAGGCACCTGAGAGACACTTAGGAAGTAGAATTGACAGGACTCAGTGTCTTAGATATGGAAGCAAGGAGAGAGAAAAGACATGAAGCTGATTCCCACATTTCTTGATGAATCTTGAGCTCTTGTTTAGAGGTTCTCTAATGGGATTTCTGTTTCTTACTATTTGTAATGCATTGAATTGTGTCCCCCCAAAATATGCATCAACTTGGCTAGGCCATGTGTGGTTGTCCTCCCTTTTGTGATTTTTTTATGTGTTACGAATCATAATCTCTGCCTGTGGTTAAAGACGATTAGAGAGGGGTGTAACACCCTTGCTCAGGCCACATCCCTGATCCAATGTAAAAGGAGTTTCCCTGGGGTGTGGCCTGCACCACCTTTTATCTCTAAAAAGATAAAAGTAAAAGCAAGCAAGCTGAGAGTTGGGGACCTCATACCACCAAGAAAGCAGTGCTGGCAACAGAGTGTGTCCTTTGGACCCAAAGTCCCTATGCAGAGAAGCTCCTAGTCCAGGGGAAGACTGACGAGAAGGACCTTCCTTCAGAGCCGACAGAGAGAGAAAGCCTTCCCCTGTAGCTGGCACCCTGAATTTGGACTTCCAGCCTACTAGACTGTGAGAAAATACATTTCTCTTTGTTAAAGCCATCCACTTGTGGTAATTTCTGTTATAGCTGCGCTAGATGACTAAGACACTATTCTTGATGGGAAAATGTTCCTGTTAATCTGGAAAGCTCATTCTTTGTAACCAGTCAACCTGGAGAACAAAGCAAGGCATGGATGAAAAGAAAAGTGGAGAGCTAGGAAGACAGGAGTCAAAACCATGTAACCCTTAGAATCAACTGGGTGAATAGGTGCTATTATCAAGACAAGGCATACAGGAAAAGGAATAGACTTGGGAGAGAAGGAAAATTGGCTATCACAAATTTTAATTGGGGCAACTTGACATTTAGAGGCCTCTTTTATATTCAGATGGGATGTTCTCTAGGTTCGGGATGTTCTCAAGGGAACCTATGGTTAAATGGATCTAAAGCTCAAAAGAGAATTCTGGGATAGAGATTTGGGAGACATGAGAGAACGGCTGGTAGTTGAAGTCACAAACTAGACCTAACATGCACTTTGCTATTGTTTATTATTATGCCAGATTTTACCGAAATCGAATTCTTCAAATAATATTCACTCAACCAATCAAGAAGTAATAACTAACTATATTCTAGTGCAAGGACTTGAGGGAGGGGCTTGGGGTAGAACTGTGACTAAGGCAGACAGTGTTGCTCTTTAAAACATTTATATTCTAAGTGGGGAGTCAGAGGTTAAACAACTGGTAGCACAATATATTATTTAATTTTAATTGGGAGAAAGGCCACCAAGAAGAGAGAACTTTAATTGGAGAAACAGACCTAGTTCAGGGGAAGAGTAGAAGGTTTCATGGAAGATTCTATGAAAACCTACTTTGAGGTAACTTTTAAAAATTAATTAACCAGTCAAAAAGAGACAAAGAGCGTTCCAGGCAGAAGGAATAGCATGTGTAAGAATCCTGTGGCAGAAGGGATGATATAATACTCCAGGAATTAAAAGAAAGCCAGTGCAACAAGCAGAAATGTGTGTAAACATGCCAAATGTTCCCAAGTTCATGAGGAAGCGGGGGAAATAAAAACGGAAAGGGAACACGAGTATGGTTTAGAGACAGAACAGATAAAAGCAAGAAGAACTTTATCGACTGCTATTGAACTCTTTACAGCTCTGCAAAGGCGTGTTCCTAACAGAGAAGTCAGAAATCCACCTCAGAGATAGACTTCAAGGTCATAGCTAGATGGCAATATAAACATACTACAGAAGACTATGTTTTTGTTTTCATAAGCATTTAACTATAACAGCATTTTCCTAGCTAGACCCAGAAGGAGGTTATGCATTTATTCTGGTTCTTTTAGGCTGATGGTTCCCCTCCGTTATCTTCAATACCTGACTTCTAGTGGGGCCTGGTTATGCAATCTATAAACCATTACCTAAAGCCTTTTATACACATAAAAACCAAGCCCTAATATAAGAATTTTATAATCCCAACCAAAATAATTATGAATAACGACATCAAAAATTTCCATTTCTCTAAATTCTGAGAGTATTTTGGTCTGTGTTTCTAAATAATTGATCAAGTCTCAACTTGCCTCTGTGCATTTAACCCATTCAAGTCAACAATGACAGCCAATATACGTTTAGAAAGACCTTACACATTGTTGAAGGCATTCAAAATTGCTTCCTGGATAAGGTAAGCATTGGCAGGGACGTTCTGTCATTCTCTAAAAGTTTTTGGAAACTTCTACAGGACCTTTCCTCCACCTGATGGTTCACACAGGACTTCGAGCTTATGTCTCCACTGTCCTATGATTTCACATTTAATGGCTACAGCTCCTGCCACGCTGCCCTGCAGGGCTTCACTGGGACCCACCAAAGGCCTTCAGCTGATCTGGCTTCAGCCTCTTACAGGTGCAAAAGGAAGAATCACATAGTTTAGTTCTTCCAAATCAAAACCCAAATCTGGAGCGTCTCCACAATATCATAAAAACAAGACCATCGCATTTGTGAAAAAAAAGCAGAGTATATTGTAATGGGATCATTAAGATCAACACTAAAGTATGTTCACAAGTATCATGACAGTGTTGTGGATACTAATTGCTATCTGAAAACCCACTCCAGTCTAAGTGCTAGATTAGACAAGGGTGCATTCTGTCAAATGCTGTAAAGCCCATAATTGAAAGGGTCATAAAAAATTTACTGGGAAGGGATATTGGAAGCACTGTAGAGGACAAAAGGTGTGTTTGAAGTCCCAGTCATTGTCAAGGACACCACATCAAGTGACAGCACAACAGAGGTCTAAATGGGGGGAGGATGGATTTGAAGACAATGGGGCAGAGGGCTTTTTTTTTTTCCAGGAATACCCAGCCCAGGGCAGCCCGACTTTAAATCTGTCACCCACACGGTGATGAAGCATTGAATGTCCCATGCACTTCCCAACTATGAAATGTACCTACAGATTCACATCTTATGAATATTTGATCCAGCTACAAATTTGAAATAAATAAATAAATAAATCACCAGTCTTTAAATTATTTAACTGTTTTTGCCAAAGTCCTAAATTATTTTTCCTGTAATAAAATAAAATGTATTGGGTGGAAAACAAGAGACCAAAGAGGCAAATACCAACTCAAGCCCTAACGGCTGAGGTTCCAGCCCAGCTGATTTTCTTTATGACATAAGTGGTCCACTTGGCTGATAACAGCGAAGACTTGGGTCAATACTGTCATTCCCGCCTGCCAGCACTGCAGACTTCACACATTCGCCCTTGAATTAACTTGACCACAGGCTATTTCTTGTGGAGTATAAAGAAGAAATTGGCCAAAGTTCCTGCAAAAGATATAACGTTGACATGAATTCTTTAAAACACATGAACAAGCCTTGGAGACTAGAAAGGTCATGGTGAATGAAGTACATTCCTTTTTTTCAATATTTATGGGAAGAAAAGAATTCAAATCTGAGAAGTGACCTATGAGCAGTAGCAATAGGTTGGGGGCAGAATGTTGCATGTGACCGTAGGAATCAGACTGGTGACTAATCTTCATGAAGGACTGTGGGGAGACGCTGTAAAGTGCTGTGTGTGTGTCTGTGTCTGTGTTTTTGTCTGCATGTCTGTGTGTGTGTCTGTGTCTGTGTACTAAAATAGTGATACTAAAGAATTATAACCAAAGAGTTATAACTAAAAGAAGTAGTTGTATGGCAAATATTCACAGAAAGATAGCAAATTAAATGCTAAAGAAAAGTAGGGCAAAAAATATTAAAAAAAAAAAAAACATATTTCCATGTTATTTAAAGGGAACGTTGACAAGGAAAATCCCCAGAGAACTGTAAAATTCATTTTGATATCCAGAAGAATGAATGCTATGGCAGAGAGACTGTAAAGTGGACCCCTTCCTGCCCCCCCTCCATTATCACCACCTCCTGGTATTCTTGCCCTTTTATGATCCCTCCCATCAACGAGGGTAGGACCTGTAACTTCCTTCTAACCAATAGAATGTGGCAATGGTGATGGGATGTATGCGATTGCATGTATGTGTTTACATTACTTAAGACTGTAATGCCTGTCTTGTGAGGAGCATTCCTCCTTTGCAACATCTGAGGAAGAAAGAATCCATGTTGGGAAGACCCATGTGGCAAGAAACTGGAAGCAGCCTCCAGCTGATAGGAAGCAAGAAAATGAGGCCCTATGTTCAGCAACCTGCAAGGAATTAAATGCTGGAAGTTGATTCTTCCGTAGTTAAGCCTCAGATGATTCTATAGACTTGGTTGACAACTTGATTACAGCCTTGTAAAACCCTGAACCAAAGGACCCAGCTAAGCCATGCCCAAACTACAGAAACTGAGGTAATAAATCTGCATTGTTTTGAGCAACTAAGTTTGTGGCCATATTGTTACACAGCAATAACTAACACAGATCCTGTTATAGATTAAATTGTGTCCCCCCAAAATATGTATTGTAGATCCTATCCCCTATATCTGTGGTTATAATCCCATTTGAGGATGGATTTTCTTTATTATGTTAGTGAACAGGATTATTGTAGGGTGTGTCTTAAATCAATCTCTTTTGAGATATGAAAGAGATTAAACAAGCAAGCCAGAGAAACAGAAGGCAAAGGAAGATAGATGCTGAGCCACGTGAAGATCGCCCAGGAGCGGAAGCTCAGAAGAGACAAGGACCCTCCTCTAGAACTGACAGAGTGAGAAAACCTTCCCCCAGAACTGGCACCTGAATTCAGACTTCTAGCCTCCTAAACTGTGAGGAAACAAATTTTTGTTTGTTAAAGTTGCCCACTTTTGGTATTTCTGTTATAGCAATTACTAGATAACTAAGACAGATGCCAAAGGCCTTGACTAGATTTTTTCATCCCTAAGGCCTCCTCATTTTTATAAAGTGGTCATCAATCACATGTGTTACAAAGAAGTAAAGAAGAAAATATCACAAAGAAGTCACAAAATCCAAATTGTATGTCAAGATATCATTGAGTGAAACAATGTGATACACAGAAGAAACTATATAGCACTGGTGCTTATGGAATTCAATTTACTTTCCATGGATGAAGCCAGACTTTCTGAAGAAGTTCTAATAATCCAGATTCTGTGGAATATGAAAGAGAATACAGATTGCCAAGGAATGGTAGTAGGATGCATTGGGAAGAGCTTTGGAGTCTGGACTGTATAAAGAAGAATGCAGCATCAGGATTGGAGGAAGACTCCAACCTGTGACATGCAGATGATACCGCCTTGCTTGCTGAAAGGCCTTGAAGCACTTACTGATGAAGATCAAAGATCACAGCCTTCAGTATGGATTACTCCTCAACATAAAGAAAACAAAAATCCTCACAATTAGACCAATAAGCAACATCACGATAAAGGGAGAAAATGTTGAAGTTGTCAAGGATTTCATTTTACTTGGATCCACAATCGATGCCCATGGAAATAGCAGTCAAGAAATCAAATGACACATTATATTGGACAAATCTGCTGAAAAGGCCATTTCAATGTGTTAAAAAGCAAAAATGTCTCTTTGAGGACTAAAGTATGTGTGACCTAAGCCATGTTATCTTCAATCACCTCACGTGCATGTGAAAGCTGGACAATGGATAAGGAAGACCAAAGAAGGAGTGATGCCTTTAAAGTATACCGTTGGCAAAGAATACTGAATATACCGTGGACTGCCAGAAGAACGAACAAATCTGTCTTGGAAGAAGGACAGCTAGAATGCTCCTTAAAAGCAAAGATGGTCAGACTTAGTCTCACATACTATGGACATGTTATCAGGAGGGACCAGTCCCTGGAGAAGGACATCATGCTTGGTAAAGTAGAAGTTCAGCAAAAAAGAGGAAGACCCTCAATGAGATGGATTGACACAGTGGCTGCAACAATGGGCTCAAATATAACAAAGATTGTGAGGATGGCACAGGACCAGGCAGTGTTTTGTTCTGTTGTACACAGGGTCACTATGAGTCAGAACTGACTCAACAGTACCTAACGACAACATCTTACATAGAACAGGCCTTTGCCCAAACTGACAGTTAAGAAATGATTGATAAATAAATGCCTAAAATTAGTGTAGATTGTTTTTGAAGTGAAAACAACAATTAAAATATTCATTTTAACCACCTGGTTTCACAGAAAGAAGGCTTGATCTTAAAATATTCTGTGACTTCTCAAAAGACACAAAGCTATTTGAGAGCAGAGCCAAGACTTGAACCAGTTTACCACTGTTTCTACTACTCTAAATTGCATTGAGAACTCTTTTCAGAAACAAATGAATTCAAAAAACCCTGTGTCTCAGAACAACTGGGTCTTTTGGGGACACTGTAAGCACCTCTATAATAAACAGCCAAGGGATCAAGTCATAAACTGTAGTAATTCCAAGAGGGCTGTTGGGCAGGACTACAAGAGATAGCAGATAGCACCAGAGAAGAAGTAAATTGCCTTTCATCTCATTCACTGAAAATCTGTCATCTCAACTCCTAACACAAATTAAGAAAGACAAATTAATAATAACATCACATTTTAAGGCTCTGTGGCAGTATGTAACCAAGAACATAGCCCTATGTGTCCTTAAAGGCTTTTGTTGTAAGGTGCCGTCCAGCCAGTTTCAGCTCATAGTGACACTATGTACAACAGAACGAAATACTGCCCGGTCCTGTGCTATGCACAACTGTTGTTGCAGTCACTGTGTCGGTCATCTCCTTGAGGGTCTTCCTCTTTCTCGCTGACCCTCTACTTTACCAAGCATGATGTTCTTCTCCAAGGACTTTTCCCTTCTGATAACATGTCCAAAATACGTGAGACAAAGTCTCACCATCCTCACTTCTAAGGAGCATTCTGGCTGTCTGTCCAATACAGATTTGTTCCTTCTTCTGGCAGTGCATGGTACATTGAATATTCTTTGCCAACACAATAATTCAAAGACATCAATTCTTCTTCAGTCTTCCTTTTTCATTGTCCAGCTTTCATGTGCATATGAAAAAACTGAAAATACCATGGCTTGGGTCAGGCACACACCATAGTCCTCAAAGTGACATCTTTGCTTTTTTAATACTTTAAAGAAGTCTTTTGCAGCTCATTTGCCCAGTGCAATAGATCATTTGATTTCTTGACTGTTGCTTCCATGGGCATTGATTGTGAATCCAAGTAAAACGAAATGCTTGACAACTTTAATATTTTCTCCATTTATCATGATGTTGCTTATTGGTACAGTTGTGAGGATTTTTGTTTTCTTTATATTAAGGTGTAATCCACCCTGGAGGCTGTAGATTTGATCTTCATCAGTAAGTGCCTCAAATCCTCTTCATTTTGAGCAAGCAAAGTTGTATCATTTGCATACTGCAGGTTATTAATAAGTCTTCCTCCAGTCTTGACACCATGTTCTTCTGGATATAGTTCAGCTTCTCAGAGTATTTGTTCAGCATACAGATTGAATAAATATGGTGAAAGGATAAAACCTTGATGCACAGCCTTCCTGACTCTAAACCATGTATTATCTCCTTGTGCTGTTAGAATTACTGCATCTTGGTCTATGTACAGATTTCTCGTGGACACAATGAAGTGTTCTGGGATTCCTATTCTTCATAGTTTCATCCATAATTTGTTATGATCCACATAGTCAACTGCCTTTGCATAGTCAATAAAACACAAGTAGACCTCTTTTTGGTATTCTCTGCTTTGAGCTAAGATCCATTTGACATCAGCATTGATAGCCCTCATTCCAAGTCCTCTTCTGAATCCAGCTTGAACTTCTGGTAGTTCCCTGTTGAAGTACTGCTGCAACTGCTTATGAATGATCTTCAACAAAATTTTACTTGTGCATGATATTAATGGTATTGTTTGATAATTTCCATGTTCTATTGGCTCACTGTTCTTTAGAATGGGCAGAAACATGGATCTCTTCTAATCAGTTGCCCAGGAAGCTGTCTTCCAAATTTCTTGGCGTAGAGTGAGCACCTCCAGCATTGCATCTGTTTGTTGAAACATCTCAATTGGTACTCCATCAGTTCCTGCAGCCTTGTTTTTTGCCATTCCCTTCAGCACGGCTTGGACTTCTTCCTTCAGTACCATTGGCTCCTTATCATATGCTATGATGAGGCTGAATGTTATCAGCCTGAAATGGCTGAATGTCAACCAATTCTTTTTGGTATGATGACTCTGTGTATTCTTTCCATCTTCTTTTGATGTTTCCTGCACTGTTCAATATGTTCCCTCATAGAATCCTTCAATATTGCAACTCAAGGCTTGAATTTTTTCTTCAGTTCTTTCAGCTTAAGAAATGTTGAGCATGTTCTTCCTTTTTGGTTTTCTAACTTCAGGTCTTTGCATATGTCATTATAATACTTTGTCTTCTTCAGCTGCCCTTTGAAGTCTTCTGCTCAGTTCTTTTACTTCATCATTTCTTCTGTTCTCTTTAGTTACTGGACATTCAAGAGCAAGTTCCAGAGTCTCTCCCATCATCCATTTCAGTCTTTCCTTTCTTTCCTGTATTTTTCATGACCTTTTGCTTTCTCCGTGTGTGATATCCTTGATGTCATTCCACAACTTGTCTGGTCTCCAGTCACTAGTGTTCAATGCATCAAATCTATTCTCTAGATAGTCTCTAAATTCAGGTATAATATTCTCAATGTCATATTTTGGCCCTCGTGAACTTGCTCTAATTTTCTTCAGCTTCAACTTGAACTTACCTATGAGCAATAGTCTTCTCTGCAGTCAGCCCCTGGCCTTGTTCTGCCTGATGATATTGAGCTACTCCATTATCTCTTTCCACAGATGTGGTTGATTTGATTCCTGTGTTTTCCATCTAGTAAGGTCCATGTGTACAGTTGCCATTTATGTTGCTGGAAAAAGGTATTTGCAATGAAGAAGTTGTTGGCCTTGAAAATTCTATCATGCAATCTCCGGCATCATTTTTATCACCACAGCCATATTTCCCAACTACCAATCCTTCTTGTTTCCAACTTTCTCATTTCAATCACCAGTAATTATCAATATATCTTGATTGCATATTTGATCAATCTCAGACTGCAGAAGCTGGTAAACATCTTCAGTTTCCTTATCTTTGGCAATAGTAGTTGGTGTGTAAATTTGAATAATAGTCCTATTAACAGGTCTTCTTTGCAGACATATGGATATTATCCTATCACTGACAGTGCTGTACTTCAGGATAGATCTTGAAATGCTCTTTTTGATAATGAATGTTATACCATTCCTCTGCAATTTGTCCTTCCTGGCACAGTAGACCATATGATTGCCCTATTCAAAATGGCTAACATCAGTCCAATTCAGGTCACTAATGCCTAGGATATTGATCTTTATGCATTCCATTTCATTTTTGATAACTTCCAACTTTCCCCGATTCATACTCAGTACATTCCATGTTCTGATTATTAATCGGTGTTTGCAGCTGTTTCTTATAATTTTGAGTCATGCCACCTCAGTAAATGAAGGTCCTGAAAGCTTTACTCTATCCAGGTCATTAAGGTCCACTCTAATTTTTGGAGGCAGCTTTTCCCCAGTGCTGTTTTGAGTGCCTTCCAACCTTAAGGGCTCATCTTCCAGCACTATATCAGACAATCTTCCATTGCTGTTCATAAGGTTTTCACCGACCAGTTTTTTCAGAAGTAGACTATCAGGTCCTTCTTCCTAGTGTGTCTTAGTCTGGAAGCTATGTTGAAACCTGTCCACCATGGGTGACCCTGCAGGTATTTGAAATACCAGTGACATAACTTCCAGCATCACAGTAACACGCAAGCCACCACAGTACAACAAACCGACACGCATGGGGTCTTAAGGCTATCTCATTACAAATCTATGTCTGTAATTCCACAATGAAAAGTGGACATCCATTACTTGGTTATCTTGGTCATGTAGTATGTTATTTCTATAGATGGTCTAAATTGATCTAAATCACCACAAAATTGTCAAATCTTCATGCTACTTTGCACTCTGTAGATGTAGAATTAATAGGAATGGCTAATCCAGGATAATAGGCATTTTGTTTCTTTGGTTGAACTATTTGATGAACTGACAGTTAAACTGCTGCCCTGGTCCATTCAAAGGGTATTTGTAGAGTGCCCATCAAGTGGTGGCCACATTGATTCCATATATGACAAGGTATAGCCCCCACCCTCAAAGAGACCATAAAAAAGTCCTAGGCACTGTGGTAGTTGCTGTATCAGAGCTATGTCAGGCTCTACGGGAGTTTAGACAAGGAGCACATAGCTCAGCCTGGGGAAACAAGGCTTGCCAGAAAAGAGAAGTCTAGAAGTGAATCTTGAAGAAAATCTTGGCTGCTCAGCAGTGTTTCAGGCTTAAGGAGCTGCTTTTGCAAAAGCACGATCAGGGTGGGAACTGCAAATACTCTGGTGTGGCTCAAGTTTGTGGTCCATGAAAAGGAGTGACTCTAACTATTCTGGCCATTTTAATATAGACAGGGACTGATATCAGGACTTCTCCCCTTCTTTATTCTCATTGTCATTACCTTATTTCAAGCTGCTATTGACACTCTTCTGGAGTATCACAATACCTTCTAACTATTCTCTCTTCTTCCAGTCTTTCTTTCCACTTTCCAATTAATCCTCCACACTTCAAGAGATTTCACTTTCCAAATCACAAGTCTGATCATATTATTCTCCAGTTTTGTCTTTGCCTATGAGATAAAACACAAATTTCTCAGCACATCATATAAATGTTTTATGCCCTGGGCACTTTCTTTCTTACCTTGATCTCCTGCCTCTCTCACCTCACAACTTAAAATGCAGCTGCAGGTAAGTTCTCAACATTTCCTTATTTGTTGTGCCCTCACACACACATCTGGCCTTTGTATAGAGTATTTCCTCTGCCTAGAAGACCTTTTAATATGGGGAGAGCTCCAATTCATCTTGCAAGATGTTCATCAGTAAAGCTTTTCCCAACATTTCTAGGAAGTTACTCCTATCTTCTCATAGTCTTTTGCACATATCTCTACTATATCAATTTGCACCTTGGATTGAGTCTCTTTTTCTGTAACTTCCCCATCAGGGGGAGTAACCATGTCTCACTTATCTTTGATTTCCCATCACCCTTTCAATTTATCCAGTGCGTGGAAAACCACAGGTGCTCAATGTGTGTTGAATAAATAAATGGGTGACTCTTTCTTCATATTTAAAATCAAAGCCCTCATTAGTTTGTCTTTTATTTAGACCTGTCATCGTGGTGTGCCTGAACAAGGAAACCATGTTTCATCTTTATCCTTGGATTTTCACCTGTTGCACACACTGCCTCACCTGTCCCTTTATTCCAAACCACCATCTCCAAAAGCAACAAACGGACCCTCAACTCTCTGAGGACTCATACCCTGCTCCCACTGCCATCACGTCAACCCTGACTTATAGCGACCCTATAGGACAGAGTAGAGCTGCCCCATAGTGTTTCCGAGGAGTACCTGGTAGATTCAAACTGCCGACCTTTTGGTTAACAGCAGCAGCTCTTAACCACTGAGGACTCATAAACACTGCTAAATGTCCTTCTAGTACACAGTTACAAATAACTTTGGTAGAAATAACTACACATGTTTTAAACATCTGAAAAAATTTGAATGTGAAAATGAAGTTTACTAGTTTGAAGGCACAGGATACCATGTTACCACAAACCAAAAAAGATGCCTTGAGAGAAAGGCCTCAAAGTAAGGTATTTTTGCCCTGGGGTAAAATAATGTACATAAACAGGAAGATCATGATGAGTCTTTACTCTGTTGTTCCCCCAGGAGGATGACAGAGAGACACTAGTTCAATCTGCAGAGAAGCAGCCAGGAGAGATCACACTGGAGCCTGCTTTTCATTCCTGTTCCTTCATGTGAACTGGCCCATAACCCTTCTAGTGTCAGATTGGAACATAAGTTAGGGGGGAGCATTTACATACAATTCCTGTCATAAAATTTAATTCTGAAGTTCAAGTCTTACTCTCACAGCTCCTTCCTAGAGTGTGGAAAAATACTTTGAAGCATTTGGTGGCCCAAAATATTGAATTGCTTCTATGAAAGGTAGAATCAATATTGTGCTGTATATATATATTTAATATTCACTATTTTTTTATTATTATGTATATCCAGACCAATGTACTATTGGAAGGTAAGCAGCCTTTCCGCAATTATTTCATAGTCATAGATTTAGTGCTGATGCTGGTTAGTTAGCCAAATATGCATTATATATGTATGTTTTAAATAAGTGTATGTGTATATTAAAGGATTTTTGCTTTTTTTTATTGTGAAGCAAATCATTTGATGTGGCTTTGCATAGAGCTCTAGTACACATCGAAAAGCAATCAACAAACTCTTTGAGTACATCAAGCAGGATAATTTAGATGGTTCTTAATCATGATTATGAAAATATAATTAGGTGGTTTCATGTTTGTTGTTGTGTATGAGTAGGGAAAAGTGATTCTCCAAATAGAAAATGTGGGCAATATTGCCCAGAAACCACATGAGAACTGAGTGCAGGAGGCACAAACGAGGGGCAGGGGGAGGGGGGCAGAGTGGCAGGGCCAGGAGGGAGCCACTGACCCTTGTCTTCCACGTCAGCAGCTCTCATATTTAAACAGAATATCTCACCTTTCAAGATGCCAACAGAAATCTTATTTAACAAATCGATTACATAGGAGTAGGTTTGAAAAATGCCTCTCTTTAACGTCATCGTAAACTTCAGCTGTTGCCTGCAATTTAGAACAAATCCTCCCTGCCACGGCCACCACAGGAAAAGAGAGGAAGCTCCTTGGTGCTCTAGCAGCTCGTGCGTCATTAGTGGCCACTGGGAGTTGGTACAATCATGGATCTCCCGGCAAAATGACTGTGCACTTGTGGCCTTCTCTAATCCATTTCAAATCAGCCCAATATTTGTCTGTCTCCAATCACCCACGTTAGAAGTCAGAAAGAACGGTAAGTTCTCACTCGGGAGGATGAATCACACACATGCAAATGCTACCTCACACTGAACTGTCCAAAGGACTTCACGCCCCCCTCCCAAGGGGTCTCTCTCTCCCCAGAGTTCCCTGGTGGACTTGCCAAGCCGGATTTTACTTTTTCCCCTGTGCAGCCAGAGTTGATTACTAGCCCATTAGAAAAATCCATCCTTCCAAGACCATCTCAGAAATCATGTACAAGAGCCCCGGATTCTGCTCGGAAGTCATTTGGTCACCGGCAAGCTGGCCCCTTTTGTTGTGAAATTCAAAGAGTCCCAGCACCATGACTTTAACAAAGCCACAATTAGAGTGGCTTTCTTCCAGCACCATGTGTACTCGGTTTTTACCATGAAAATACAAAGTTGCTGTCTGTGCACACAATTTTAGCATTTCTGGTTTTTATGCCATCTTACTTACAAGAAGCTCCCAGCTGTTATAATTTGTCTCATCCATCGCTCTCTTGTAGAACCAGCCTTTGTTCCTTTTTTTCAGTGCCAGGGCCTTGCTGGGTTTCACCTGATGTGATTTGTCCAGGCATTAATAATGTATCTTCAAGATGCAAGATGCATGAATTCCTTTAGTAACAGATCTGCTGGCAGAGCGCTGTATTGTATTGTACGGCTTTGCTGCAAGAGGGGGAGGCAAGGGGACAAAGGGAAGGTCATCAGCCTCAGCAGCAAGGGGTATTGGTTATTTCAGAAGGTCATTACAACCAGCTCGTGGTAAGGGCCTGCTGAGGATAATGAATATTAGGCCAGGAATTCCTTTCAAAAAAAAAAAAAAAAAACCCTTGCCAAATCCGCAACTTGTCCCCATAGATGAAAGTGAGTTGCACGTGCAGAATGGCGATCAGGTCAGAAAGTCCAGGGTCTCTGGCTATTCTCATTTCTTACTTGGTGCACATCAAGGGAGGTTTCCTGTGTGAGGTCCTGAGTCTCTTTTTGGACCTCGGGGTCACACTCCAGCTACCTTCTCTGTGGCCTTGACGTGACTGTTGCTATTGTTACTCCTATGAATCTTTTATCATCTTGCATTTGTGAAGAGCTTGTATTTTCAAGCTGCTTTATAATCATTAATAAGTTATTTCTCACAGTTATCCTGAAAAGTAGGACAAGGTTCTCTTCTCTGCGTGACAGTTAAGGGAAAAGAAGTGTCGATGGGTTACAATGGGAGAACGTCAATGGGGCGTGTGTATTCTGAAGCTGGAATACAGACACATTTAGAGGGATGCCCTATCTCCTAAAGCAAATAGCTGCCTCTGGAAGGGTGATGTGAACAACCTCAGGCGGAATGAAAGACCCAATTAGAAGTAATCAGCTGCTTAGTGGACACAGTCACAAACTCTGCAGGAGAATCACCCTGCATCAGCCAATGGGGTTTTGAACTCAAGGCTAACAATACCACCTGACTCCAACAGCCTGGGTTTTCTTCAGAAACAATGAGTTTACTTTGCAATGTTGAAATCACAAAGTTCAACCATGAAAACAGTTGCTTGTGCCGATGCTCATTTAACTTCAACTTTCTGTGAGGACTCCTGACACAGTTTGTCAATATAAAACCAAACCACACTCTCCATAGGGTCATTATAGTGGGTTCACCTGCCTCCTACCCCCATTCTCACTCCCCCCACCCTTAAAAAAAAATCTCATTTAATCAATAACATTTGCTTCCAGGGCAGCTCTCCTTTACTGCTGTTCCATCTCTGTCTGGGTTACCATAGCAACTATTCTCAGAGCAGTGTGATACCCAGTTTATACATTTCAGCCCTATCATGTGACTGACTACCTGCTTCCACTTTAATCATTGCTGGAGGGAACACTCAAAAGTGGCTGCTTCCTGCTTCCTGTTGCAGTCCACCCAACTGCCGTCATGTTTTACATTTCCTCCTTCAACCTAGAAAACATGTGTTAATTATGTGAGGAAGAGAAAAGGCTCCAGTGGTGAGTAGAGGACCCAAACTGCTAGAATTAGAACAGGTACCCAGCCTTTCACAGCCAAATTCTTCTTTTTCCCTATAGAGATGCTCTCAGATTCAGCAGGCCCCCCATTTTAAGATCTTAATCATAGAGAAAACAATATTGTTGGCCTCACCCTAGCCTGAGATCTGTCTTCCAGTGGCCCCACGGCCTAAGTATACCCTGGTCTCCATTCAGGTAGCCATTTTGTCCTCCCCACCCCTCACCCTGCAAGCAAGGCCTGGGACTTAGAACTCTCAGGAGCCTCCCTTGCTGCAGCTTTGAGGGGTCCGTTTAAATCACATTATAAACCTAATGAAACACGGCTAATGAAGCACAGATGTCCAATCAGATTTGGAGCTCTAACTCCCTTTAAAAGCCCAGTAAAAATAAATGAAAGAAGCCTTGTATCCATGGAAATGGGCAACTCACATGTTACTCCTCTCCCCTCACCCGTTTACGAGTTCGTTACCATTTCTAACTCCGGGGCTTCTGAAAGCACCTGTGGCTTCTGGGTCAGTCATTGCCTGGAGATTCATGACTGGCTTGGGCCTGAAGGTCGTTGGCTTTGCCTCTTTGTTTGGAGACATGCAAAAGTAAAACAGGAATATACTGGTTATCGGTAGCACACGTTTGTCCCATTCTGAGGTGCTGAGATGAATGTAGAGTGCCGGATCCTCCTGGACCCCGGAAGCAGGCCTTTCATCGCTGAACTTCCATGTCTGCTGAGGATACAAGTAAAACCAGTTGCCATAGAATCAGCTCCAACTCCTCACAACCCCATGGGTATCAGAGTAAAACTGTGCTCCACAGGGTTTTTAATGGCTTATTTTTGGGAAGTAGGTCACCAGGTCTTTCTTCCTAGGCACCTCTGGGAGAACTTGAACCTCCAACATTTCAGTTAGCAGATGAGCACACTAACCATTTGCACCACCCAGGGACTACATGAAATTGGGTCAGGAGTTATTTGATAACAAAAAGATCTTCTATCACCGTGTCTGTTATGCCCAGCAATCATTCTCCTTCAGATTAAGACACTGATGTTCTCTCATAAAATGGAGATGCTTTCAGCTATTATTACAGTAGCTATTATTTGGCAAGCAAATATGGACCATGAAGGAAAGCGACAAAGGAGGGGTGAGTTTTGCTTGAAAATAAAGTTAGTCTGTGTCCAGAGATGCTGCCTGGAATAAAAGGCTTTGACAAGACACTTAGAAAGAGCTGGGAAGCACCATGAAGGCATTGGCTGCCCAGTGATGGGGGAGGGGATCCATGAGAAGGATGGATGTGCCACATAAAGAAGAAAAGAAACAAAGAATTTTCAGAAATAAAACTTGCCTCCTTCGACGATTCAGCTTGGGCTCCCCTTGATGAGAGTAACTAAGTTGCCTCTTTGGGAGATAGAACAAAGGATAATGTTCCCCTCAGACCGCTTGAGACCTTGTTTCCTCTTCTAGTTTTTTTGGTTACTAGGTAGTGTTCATTCTCTTTCTCAGGTATTTGCTTATAGGAAGAAGCTGTTCGTGTTAGTGCCCAAGTAGTTCCTCTCAGACAACCCTCTAAGTGTGTTATTTTTAAGACTATAATTTTGAATTCTTAAATTCTCAAAGATGTCTTCTGAAAGAAAGAAAACATATTCTGAATTTAAAAGTCAGTAGCTGGGTGTCAATAATACCTTGCCTTAAAAAGATTACTGGTTGTCTTCAATGGAAACCTAATGCACACGATCAGGGTTTTCTGATTCTAACCTTTCATTGACATTTTAGAACTGTAAGTTTTTGGTAACTGGTAGCAATGCAAATAATTTTTCTCCATGCGTATGCAAATAAAATCTGTCCGTGGCAGGCAGTTCAGTGGACTTCCCTCCTCTACGATTAAAAGACAATTTTGTTTACATTTGTTCATTCATTTCAATATTCCTGGGCTATAAATGTGTCCGTTCTTTGGGATTCTCCTTTCAACCAGTTGTAACATCTGCCTTGTTCCTTCATTAATAATAAGTTGAATAAAATCCTTAATATGTGTTCACTTTAAAAAATAATAATACCTTGCATTAAAGTCCCCTTTTAGAGACTGACACACTTCTCTGTCATTTCATCACTCCCAGAAACTGGAGATGAGAGAGGTCATAGATGAGGAAACTAAGGCCCAACACAATAGAGAGACGCTCCTGGGGCCGTGCATTAGCGCGAGCAATAGCACTGAGGCTACTAACAATAAATTCCACACCCCAACTAAGAAACCATTATAAACCGTAGACGTTTTTTCAGAACAATCAATTTTGTCTGTCTTAATAGCTTAAAAATGAATGCTTTGTAAAAATGGCCCAAGAAATTAAAGCTTAGGGTTGTGATTATTACAGTGATTTGTCAGCAGTAGAGTATGATTTTTGGAAGAGTACCAGCTGTATCAACAAGAGGATAAGAGAGCAGTTCATTTTTCATTTGCCTAATATAGATATCCTTGCCTCGCCAAAGAAAAAGCAAAAAAGAAGTGATAAAGCATCAACGATGTAGCAACATAAGTGACTTCACAGAAAATGATTTAAAACTTTCACTGACTGCTAAAACGAGAGATTTTTTCCACTGATTTATGTGACAAACTGTCTGAACTGTCAGAAATAAAAACTACCCCAAGCAAAAAAAAAAAAAAAAAGAAGTTTTGTGGGTAGCTAAGACCATTTACCTACTCTCTGCCTTCTGACTTAGGGCCTAGGAGGAGTGAAATATGTCATGGAAACTAAACACAGCAACCTGACATTTGACAGGGAAGGTGTTGAAAACCCAACTGCTTATAATGAAAAAATGTGTGATGTGCTTCATGGATCAACAGCCTGTTGCCTCAGTACGTTCTTCTCCCAGTTAAGAAAAAATAATTGGATTTGAGCAGTAAGCCTAATTTACTAGACACAGCCAGCTAAACAACTTTCATAACATTCTTCAAGAACATATTGTTTTCCCTTTCTAGCCAGCCAACTTCTCTTTTTCACCCATTACAGTGTAAACTTTTAACATGCTCAGCTGATAACCAAAAGGTTGAAGGTTCGAGTTCACCCAGAGGGGCTTCGGAAGAAAAGACTGGTGATTTATTTCTAAAAAATCAGCCATTGAAAACTCTGTGAAGCACAGTTCTTTTTTTTTTTTTTTTTTGCAATTTTTAAAAATATTTTACTGTGTTTTAGCTAAAAGTTTATATAGCAAATTAGATTCCCATTCAACAATTCATACATAGATTGTTCTGTGACATTGGTTATAGTCCCTGCAATGTGTTAGCACTCTCACCATCTCACCTCCACCCGCCCCATTTCCATCCCTCCAGCTTCAGTGCCCCTCCTTGCATTCTCATCTTTGTGTTTGGGTAAATGTTGACTGTTTGGTCTCATATAGTTGATTTTTAAAGAAGCACATTTCTCATGGTGTTACTGTTTATTTTATAGGCTAATCTATTATTTGGCTGAAACGTAACCTCCGGGAGTGACTTCAGTTCCAGGTTAAAAGGATGTTTTAGGGCAATAGTCTCAGGCATCCCTCTAGTCTCTATCAGTCCAGTAAGCCTGGTCTTTTTTATGAATTTGAATTTTATTCCACATTTTTCTCCCATTCTAACTGGGACCTTCTACTGTGTCCCTGGTCAGAATTGTTGGTAGTAATAGGTACCACCTAGTCTTTCTGGTCTCAGCCTAGAAGAGGCAATGCTTTATGTGGGCCATTAGTCTTGTGGACTAATTTCCTTCTTGAGTCTTTGGTTTCCTTCACTCTCCTTTCTACAGGTGGAAAGAGACCAATAGTTGTGTCTTTGATGGCTGCTCACAAGCTTTTAAGATCCCAGACAAAACTCACCAAATTAGAATGTAGAACATTATCTTTACGAACTAAGATATGCCAATTGCCCTGATATATCAAAGCAAAACAAAAAATCAGGACAAAACAAACATACCATCAATAAATAAATACATAAATAAATAAAATAAAACCTAATGCCTCGGAGAGAGCCCTGGTGCCACAGTAGTTAAAAGCTCAGCTGCTATCCAAAAGGTCAGCATTTCAAATCCACCAGCTGCTCCTTGGAAATCCTATGAGAAAGTTCTACTCTGTCCTATAGCATCATTATGAGTTGGAATCAACTTGACAGCACACAACAGTGCCTCAGAGACAGCAGACAATAACAGATCATATGGAAAAAACTGGATAAGATGACCCAAACAAGTAAGCAAAATAAAGGGAAAGAAAACCTTCCCAAAAAAGAAACAATATTATAACTACCCGAGAAGGAATTCAAAGGACTTATATTTAGGATCCTCAAAGAGATCAAGGAAAACACTGGAAAAAAAAAAAAAAAAAAACCTAGAAGAATTCAGGAAAACAATACAAGAACAAAATGACAGACTCAATAGAAAATCAGAAACCATATGAAAACATCAACTAGAAATTCAGAAGATTAACAATAAAATATCAGAATAGATAATTCAATGGGAGGACAAATAAGTAGAATTGAATCAATAGAAGAAAGAATCAGTGAAATAGAGGACAAATCTCTTGGTACTCTTTGCTTCAGGAACAATCAGAAAAAAGAATGTAGAAAAATGAAGAAAGCCTAAGAGTTACATGGGACACCATCAAGAGGAATAATTTACACATAATAAGATTTCCAGAAGAGGAAAGGAAAAAGAAAGTTACAGACAGGATTTTTGAAGATATATTGGTTAAAAACTCAAATATCATGAAAGACAAGAAGGTTACCATCCAAGAATCTCAACAAACCCCATGCAGGATAAACTCCCGCCTCCCAACAACAGAATCACCAAGACATATCATAATCAAACTTTCCAAAACCAAAGAAAAAGAAAGAATTCTGAAAGCAGCTTGTGAAAAACAAAATATCACTTACAAAGGGGAACCAGTAAGACTAACTGCTGATTTTTCATCAGAAACCAAGGCAAGAAGGCAATGGGATGACATATATAAAATCCT